>NC_139344.1:449002868-449632868 GCF_055883805.1 Amblyomma maculatum | reverse complement strand
CAATATTTAAGCAGCTATAAATAGGTAAAGTAACATCTTTGTATAACTACAGGCTTTTGAGATTATATAAACAAGGCATCAGTAAAAAAGACACCACACTAACACTCATAGCAGCGTTTCAAGACAACATAAAAACATACCCGTAACCCGGAGCATTGGCACGTTACAGCGTGCCGGACGAACTATGGCAGGCAGATGCTTCGCTTCAGACTTCCTACCACATGAAATCAATACTTTGCTTATAGTGATCAAGATTTCTCTCTTCCTCCCATTAAATTAATCCGCGAAATGTTTTAATAAATATATATTTTTAAGTTAGGTGTTCTGTCTTGCGGCGTTTCTGTTTTATTTTCATGTATTTTTCCTGATTTACCTAGTGCTTTTTGTAGTCTACTTATTTCTCCATTGATTGTTTACTCACTGCTTGGGCGTGACGTTCTCTGCTGTGAAATGCCGTCATATGCAGGGGCAGCCGCCCCGTCAATCTGCTCTTCGAAGCAGCTTTTTAGCGGCTGCTCCTTTCCTTTCCTTGTAGTAAAGGAAAAATAAATTATTATTATTATTATTATTATTATTATTATTATTATTATTATTATTATTATTATTATTATTATTATTATTATTATTATTATTATTATTATTATATTATTATTATTATTGTTATTATTATTATTATTATTATTATTATTATTATTATTATTATTTTTATTATTATTATTATTATTATTATTATTATTATTATTATTATTATTATTATTATTATTATTATTATTATTATTATTATTATTATCAAGAGGAGGTGGAGTGCTCATTGCTATTGACAGTTTTGTGAAGTGTGTTCCACGTTCCGATCTGGAAACTGTTGAAGAATGTGTGTGGCTCGAGCTCACTTTAAATCGATATGAAAAACTTTTACTTGCAGCTTTCTACATTCCTCCGAATCTACCTCCTTCAGCCTATGATGATGTTCTGCTCTCAATCGAACATGTTATAACCCGTCATAGCAAACACAAACTTCTTATTTTAGGTGATTTTGATACTCCTGGTATCAACTGGAACTCACTTATTTCTTCTCACAACAATCATTACATATTAAGTAAGTGTAACGCTCTACTTGATTTTATAGCCTTTAACTCTTTGCAGCAACACAATTTCATTGCAAACTGTTGCGGTAATATTCTTGACATCTGTCTATCGAATTTTGAAAGTGTTCGAGTCTCGAGTTCAGACATACCGCTGACTCGCTGTGACAAATTTCACCCTCCGCTTCTAGTTACTACTGCTCTCTCTGCCTCACCTTCTACTAATTCAGATCGGGTGGGGAATTCACCCCGTTTCGCGTATGCACGTGGTGATTATGTCGGTCTTTTCAATTTCTTCTCTTCCGTCGACTGGTCCCTTTTAAATGACATTAATGATTCAGATGGACAAGTCAGTCGCTTTACAGAAATAGTTCTTGATGGTATGCGTCGGTACATACCTTTGCATACTCCTACGCGTAGGAAGTTCCCTTCCTGGTTTTCAAGGGAACTAATAACGGCGTTAAAGCTCAAGGAACGGGCCCATCGTAAGGCGAAACGCCCTGGGTTTCACAATTGGGCAGATGAGTTTCGCCGTGTGCGTTCTCTTTGCAAACGCTTATACAAGCGGGACTACGACTCCTATCTTGAGTCTTTAGAGAGGAATGCCTCAAATCGTCCTAGTCAGTTCTGGCGTTACGTTCGCAAGCGTTCCATTAAATCAGATTTAAGTATCAGCTTAGTTGACTCTCAGGGTTCGAAAATTCGGGATGTTGCCGACAGTTTTGCACAACATTTTTCCTCCGTTTACAAACATCCACATTGTGATTCCGTTTGCCTGCCATCTGGTGCACTATTTAATTCCATTCTCTTTGACGAGGAGTTGATAAGTGAGAGTCTTAAGCGTCTGAGACCTTCTTTGTCTCCTGGACCTGATGGCATTCCAGCTGCCATAATAAAAGCCTTCAGTTATATCTTCGTACCAGTACTGACTGCCATATTTAATAACTGTTTAAAAAATGCTGCCTTTCCTCGCGTGTGGAAAATGGCACGCGTGTTTCCTGTCTTCAAGTCTGGAAACAAATCTGATGTTTCCAATTATCGTCCGATTTCTCTTCTATGTGCAACCTCTAAGCTTTTCGAATTAGCTTTGCACAGCGTACTTTCCTTCCATCTCAAACATATCATAGTACCGAATCAACATGGCTTCATGTCGGGTCGCTCTACTTCTACCAACCTAGTCACGTTTATGACGTATGCCTCTGCAGCAGTCCTTCAGAGGGGTCAGGTTGACACTGTGTACTGTGATATGAGCAAAGCTTTCGACGTTGTTACTCACTCACTACTTCTTGAAAAACTTCTACTCTCTGGCGTTGAAGTCTCACTCGTAGCCCTCCTACGCAACTATCTCCTTGATCGCTTCTGCTTTGTCAGTGTCAATGGACAGACTTCTTTCGTTTACCCTGCAACGAGTGGAGTTCCTCAAGGTTCAGTACTAGGCCCGCTTCTCTTCTCCGTTTTTATTAATGATGTTTCCTCGCCGATAAAGAACTCCTCGTTTCTTCTTTATGCTGATGATATAAAAATATTCAAGGTAATACATTCTTTTCAAGATTGCGTGTTGTTGCAATCGGACATATCTGCTTTTTCTGATTGGTGTGCGATGAATCGACTTACCCTCAATTCTTCCAAAACTAGGGTTGTGTCCTTTACTCGTAAAACACATAGCTTTCTCTACCATTATTCTGTGAATTCTGTGCTGTTGGATAGGGTTGATGAAATTAATGACCTTGGTGTACTTTTTGACCGCACCCTCAGCTTCTCCTCTCACACTAACCGCATTGCTCAGCGGGCTATGCGCACACTCGGATTCGTTTGCAGACTTTCGAGAGAGTTCCATACTCCACTTCCGTTCCTAAAACTGTACCTGTCCATATGCCTGCCGGTCTTGGAGTATGCGTCGGTTGTTTGGAATGGCACTTGCAAATCGAACTTGGACAAGGTTGACAGAGTACAAAAAAATTTTTACGGATATTTCATTATCGCTTTCCTTGTGCAACTTCCCCCTCTCGCTCCACCAGGAGCACCCAACTGAATCTTCCTTCCCTTCACTGCCGTCGTATCAGACTTGATATCATATTTCTGTACAAACTCCTTCATGGCCACATTATGTGCCTTCAGCTCTTAGAGTACATCCTACTGCGCGTTCCGCGAAAGAGCATGAGGGAATTCAGACCATTTCAGGTTTCTCCTCTTCATTCCCACTCCCCTCTGGACAGGATGCAGTGGTTATTTAACTCTTTTTGTCCTCACCTTGACATCTTCCAAAACTCGCTCTGTTCATTTACATTGGATGTTCGTAGCGTTGTATTCTAAATAGTACTTTATCACTTAAAACTCCCACTTTCTAGCCTTAAATTGTATATACTTCACTTTTTGCTTTTTCTCCTGTTCAATGCTGTCTGTATCGTGAACTACTTTTTATCCGTTTCTTACTTATATTTCAACTTTAAACTTTATATTCGAATCTTACTGCCCCTTGTTCAATTTTACTTCTTTATTGTATTATTCTGTATTTCTAGCCTGTGTTTTAAGTACCATGCACTTGTTGCGCCTGGAAGGGTTGTTTATTTTATGTATATTTCTATATTACTATAATCAATGTCATTTATTTGTTGTTGTTTTTTTCTTCTATCTACCGTTCTTTTTTTTTTTCTTTATTTCCTGGTGTGCTAAAATATTCTCTCACTGTGTATATAAGTGATGCTACTCATTGTTTGCTTACTTTCCGTGATACTTTTCGTCTGTCATTTCATGTATTATTTATTTCTTTTTTTGTGTTCTCTCTGTGTGTGTAAACATGTTCGTGCTTTTTCATTTTTGTTTCTTTTTTTTTATTTGTGCTGCAGCACAAAGACCACATGGTTGTTCCTGCGCACAATAAATAAAGATTGATTGATTATTATTATTATTATTATTATTATTATTATTATTATTATTATTATTATTATTATTATTATTATTATTATTATTATTATTATTATTATTATTATTATTATTATTATTATTATTATTATTATTATTATTATATCGGTCATACCGGTCATGGCGGTCATACCCGAAGTGAGAGCGCTGTCAGTCCGAGTTTTTTTTTTTTTTTTTATGACCGTCTCTGTTTGGATTCTGCCTTCTGCAGAATAGGAGACGCTATAACACGTGAACATATTTTTTATGTTCGACTCTATTCCCAAAATTTCAGCTGTGCTGCCTAGTTAAGTGTAGTGTGCGGCGCCTCACCTAATAAGGCAGTCGCGATGAGATTCATTTAGAAGAGAATATTTGCACCACCTGTCCTTTCGCATTGAATGCTTAATAATTTATGCCATGATAAGCATTTCGACTATGAATGTGCAGCCTAGCAAAATTTACCTGTGATTTACACACAAAAAACTATACTACAGTCATGAAGCAACAATGCCAGCAAAACGTCAGGGTTTAAGATATGGCTCTGGGATTGCCATTTTTGCGCTGTGAACTTTTAGCCGACCCAATGATCAATGTTCTCAGCTACGGGATGCAATGTGCTTTGTCTATAGGCAAACCTTTTAGCACTTCTCTCTAACTTTATTGTGTTGAAGTGAACTTGCTATGCTTACCAACTGTTCTTTACTAAAGAAAATATTTTTTTGTCTCGCTGTAAGGAATTCAAGTTGAATAAAATGACCGCAATATATGCGATGATATAAAACAATTTCGGGTGTGCTGTGCAATGTGAGTGCCTGGTAAAGAACCCCAGGTGGTCGAAAGTTCTGGAGTTTTTCACTACGGCGTCTCTCATAGTCTGAGTCACTTTGGGACGTTAATTATCCTTATCATCTTAATGCCTGACTATACCCACTGCTGGACGAAGGGCTCTCCCATATTAAAATCCCACAAACCAAACCAAAAAACTTTTGGCGGTTGTGGAACTTTTAGCCTAATCGTTATTGCCCTATGTGCACGTTCTAAGCTAACTGGGTTTAATAGAAAAGAAACATAAGGTTTTGATTCGAAGTTCTGCAGTTCTGCAAAGTTCTGCAATGAACCATCATACTCAAATTTTATACTTCCGCTTTGAAGGAGCTGTTTTCCACGTACCTTATATCGTCCCTGAATGCCCGCATATTATCTTCCGTGTTCTCTGGCAAAGCTCACTATATCCTTTCGGTACTTTAGGCTGTTTACTGTCACTAATCATTGATATACATAGAAATGTTTCCTTCTTTGTTTGGTTTCTTTTACGCCATTGTTTGGCGCGTATTGAGGACCCAGAGGTGGACGAGCTTAAAATATAATCTTTTTCTCAAAAGCAGGCGGCGTGCGCAAATACTTCATTTCATGCGTTTGGGTTTACTTGCTTTGAAAACCATTTAAAAGCTCAAGCATTCAGTTTCGCCCACCACGTTATAAAGGCTGCTCATCCGAAAACTCGGAGTATATTTCTTTGAAATACTTCCAAATGCTAAGGGTCTTCTGAAGTCTGTGCACGTTAATGTATGCATAATTAATTACTTACATCTTAAATTCATGATAAACATTTCAAGTTTGCGTGCTAACCGTTCCGAACTCATGAGTGAGAGCCCACATCCTATGTGACAACGTGTTTTGTGTCTTGAAACCAAGACAGCTTACGTGCACTCAACTAAATAAAGCATTTCGGTAATGAGGGAATGGTTAAGGTGGATAGAGAGGATGTTATTATCGTTCGCACTGAACACATCGCAATAAAATTATCGTCGCTAAGATAAGAAAAAATATCCTGCTATCTTATAAACTTCCTCCTCTGTAGTGTTTCTCGTTGTAAATACTTAGAATCTAGAGGCGGCTTAAGATAAGAGGCCGAATTCTTTTTATACGTTAGGCCTAAGAGAAGTCCTTGACTGAGCGGTAATTTGGCTGTCTTGCTGCAGGAAATTAAATCAACCTTTCCAGTTGTGTACAGCTTATATATTTTTACATAGTTCGACAATTAACAGTTTTATGCGTGTGGTCATATCAGCCTCCCTCGGAGGACTAGAACATTGTGACCTGCTTATATGGCTCTGAAAACTATGAGGTGCCAAAAGTGAAGACCCACAACAGAGGAAATTTCTCTGATGACGCTGTTGAATCAATTTTAGTTTTTCGTAAAGGGTAAAAATAGACGATAGCGGCCATTGACGCAACCAAATATTTAATAATAATAATATTATTTAATTTTAAGCATCTAACATTTTGAAAATAGGCGTGATGTGAGGCCGCAACAACAGCCGTCATCCACCACCGAAGCGGTGGCGGGTGCAATGACGGCCTGCAACAGATAAAAATTCGGTGGCAGACTAGCCCCCGCCGCAAGCGACGGTGACCTACCTGTCCCAGCCCCATCAGGGAAGCCCTACTGAAACGTGGAAAGGTTGACCAAGTATGAACCCCGCCGAGGTGGTGCAGTGGTAAGACGCCCGAGTACTGTGCCGGAGTTCCCGGGTTCGAACCCGATCACGGCGGCTTCGTTTCGATGGAGGCGAAACGAAGTGCCGTCCGTGTGCTGTGCGATGTCAGCGCACGTTAAAGATCCCCACGTGGCCGAAATTACTCCGAAGCCCTCTACTACGGTTCCCCTTTCTCTCTTTCTACCTTCACTCTCACCTTCATTCTTTCCCTTACGGCGCGGTTCAGGTGTCCACAGAGCAAGTGTGACAGTGCGCCTTTCCCTTCCCGTGAACCAAATATTATTATTATACCCAAGTGTGACAGATAATTGACAAAGGAGGAATTCGGGAATGGTTGCCGTGATGAAATTTAAGAAAAATGCAGGGTGTCTTGCCATGAAATCAACCGCCGTAAGCTCCCAAGGGTAATCAACTTGACAGATTGAAACACGCGGCGAACCCTCGGACGAGCGGTGAACATTAGTTGGAGACACTAGCCTCATTATTACTTAACGAAAAAATAAAAGACAAATAAGGGAGTAAAGGCACCCTGTCCACTGTGAGGAGGACGTAGCAAGCGCGGGCATGCAAGAGCGCAGGTCCAATATCCAGTAAACTTTAGCATGAGCAGCGGCCTATAGGGAACCGATTCTCAAGCTTGGCCTGCCGCATTTCTCGCGTAGTGGCGGAATGTGAAATGCCGCGACTTTGAATTTGAACATCTTTCTTTGTGCAATATGTTCAAAAGTATTGGTCAGTGACTTGAATCCTGACCAGAAACGAAAATGGTATTGTGTGTCCTCTTAGCACATTACTGGAGTGGCCACTTTTTCTATAGACCTGCTACCAGAACTATTGGATTGGTTGTTTCTTATCCTCTTTAAATGGCGGCACTTCACCACTAGCCTTACGCTTGGCCCCTCTGCGTCACCCTACATGCGTTTCGGCTGTCTAGGAGCAAAAAAATAAAACCCCGTTTTCTGGCCTACATAAGGAACTTGACATTTAGGTCAGCTGGGAAGCTTTGCACTTGTTCGGAGCGGCGAAGTGCTTTTTCTGACACTGTTGCGTTGAAAGCTTTCGCGCATGCTAACACTATTTGTGAATAAAACGGGGGTGGCTGCGAAGAGTTTACTAAGTAGTTTGTTTTTACAATAAATGCACATTCACTGAAAGGAAACTAGCTGTACACACGCCCATGTTGGAGACGTCAAGGATATGAATGGCGATTCGACGAAATTCCACAAAACCAGCGACAGCTCACTAAGTGGGTGCGCATGATCGCTCATGGCACGTTTTGCGCGTTTAGTTGCTGCTTGACTCGCTGGTGACCTTAATTATTGCTGGCTCTTTCTTGGCTCAGGCTCCCCACTGCGGCAGCTCTTCACCAGCAAGATCCTGCAGCTTCAGGAGAACGGCACCCTTCTTGCCCTGCGACAGCGTTGGTGGTCAGTGGCGCCGGAGGATGGCGACGGCGGAGACCGTCGCTGCAGTCCCGGTGCAGGAAATGGAGGTTCCTCCACAGATGGAAGCCCAGCTGGAAGCAGCAACGGCAGCAAGGATGCCCTGGGCATCCGTGAGCTGCTGCTGTTCCTTGGTGTTGGTTGCCTTATTTCTGGGGCGGTGGTGATCGCCGAGTGCCTCTGGAGGTCTCGCTGCTCGCCAAAGCGGAGAAACCAGGTTCGAGTTCGGTTGGTTTAGTTATTTGCCCCTGTGAAAACAATTTGTCAAAGACAAGCCTTTTGTCGAAACGCTTGCTTGCGAACTAAAGTTCCCACTCAACTGTTGTTCGGTTCTCTTTCATATCCTTTTATCTGGTTGACTTAAAATATCAAGGAGCGTGAATTGCTTGACGAGTTGGTATATTGTCAAAAGAAAAAAACCAGCGAATAAAAGATGCAGGACTAGTAGGAGACACACACAAACACACACCGTCGCTGGACGTATAACTATTTATTATTTGCTTAACCACATATTTAAAGGTGTGTGTGTGTCTCCTACTGGTCCTGCGTCTTTTGTCCCTGTTTTTTTTTTCTTTCTACAGAAGGAAACACTGCCATCCACAAAGGAGCCCGTTAAGCCAACCTCATTTTCTTTAAGACGTCTTTATTTCATTCTTATTCTTAAAACGAACCTGAGAACATGTCTTTCACGCGACAGCCAGGACGGCATCACGAGCGTGGGTTAATTGATCTGTCCCGGAAGTTAGCTGTAGCCGATAAATTATTTTCTGCTACTTTTATTGCTGCAGTTGCATACCTGAGGTAGAAAATGGTACAGCAGAGCAGGACATGTACTAAACATGAAAAAACAATCTATATATAGTGTACAGTTATGATTCTTCACAAAAACACAGTGATAATTTTTTTACAACAAGATCTTTCACTGTTGTAAGTTTTTTCTTTAATTTATAATAATAACCTTACACAGCTGAGCATTTACCATGCTAAGAGGCAAATATTTATTTTTGAATTTAAACAAATGAAATAAAATACTTTTTCTTTCCGAAAAAACTGAGTTTAATTATTTTTCATATGTAATGTTTAGACAGATTTACAAAAGATATCTTTGAAGCAGAAGAAACATTACGTTAGAGGAAGATTCGAGTAATAAACCTTCTATGGCCCTTATGCCCGGTTGTTCGGATGCGCGGTTTTCGCGTTTTCTCAGGAACCATGGTAATTTCCTATAAACTGCCAGCTCTGGATTTCATAATTTCATTCCGATTTTTTTTTTTTTTCACAGGGGCCCAGATGGCGGAAAACACGACGCAAGATACCTGCCAGCGCATCGCTTCAGGACTCAAATTTGATCATCCTTGATCCCCCAAAGGAGTTTCAGGACGACCAGGACAACTTTCCCATGACATCCTACAAGTGCGAGTCTCTCACCTAGCATTCTACAGATGATGTGAACTGGAAGCGGTGTAACAAATGTGAAAAAGATGTGTATATGTTAGCGAGGGAATCATTCTTCACTTTTCTTCATCAGCCTTAATCATTAAATGAGGAGCTCTGAGTTGTCAGACGGGCTGCAGGAGGAGGAATAAAACACTGTAAATATCTACCCTAGCATTTCAAATACTAGAGAGCGACTTGAAGATGTTCTGTCTTTTCTATGTTTTCTTCGCATGTTGTTTGTTACAGGGCCGCTGTCCTGCAAAGCTCGAAATACTGCCACAATTTCCACTTGATCCAGTGAGTAACCCTAGCACCACAAAAAAAAAAGAAAAAAAAATACCATTAGAATGTTCCACCATGCCATAGGTACTGCAGTCCTGCACAAATGTCCACAATACACATGATACAAATACAAATAATGTCCACAGAATATTATTTGATATGGTTGTAATTTGCATCCAAGAATAACTTTGCGAACGTTTTCGAACTTTTTCGAAGTACTTGAGGGAAAAATGAATATGTGGCATCACCACGATATTTGATGCGTACACCTAAAATTCAACTTTCCAGTCCTGTTTCTTTGCGTTCTACTTACGGCGATGGAATGTACGCTGCTGCATCAAGCGGGCCAACACTACCAGGGAACATTTTGCGGTACGCTTAAGTGAGAGGCAGCTAGAATCCTCTCGAGTGACGGAGGTTTTCGAAATGCCGTTGGTGCTGTGACAAATTGTCCTGTTTACAGAAACAAACGCTTAACCGAAAGTTACTTTCTCTTTATGCGTGCCTTGAGTGCAACTGTTGTGAAGGGAACACCTATTCCGTCGCCATGTGTGCGCGACAGCAGGTGATGTGCGATCATTAATCACGCATGTGTCTCTTTCTAACAAACAAGAAAGTTAATTCCAACTTTGAGACGAGAACCGCAACACGCTGAGATATTTTTTGTGACGCCTCCGAAGTGGCGACAAAGCGTGGTTAATAAGTAGCGCCTACGTTATGTGCCGGTCGTTATCCAATGTAGCCGCATCAAAATGTTTACAAACTTATTCACCTTTAACATCTGTATTTTTACTGCAGTCCTTTGTGCATGCTTAATAAGTTTGTTAGTTGATCTAAATAGCATAAAATATCATGTTTATTACTTGTATGTGGTAATTACTCATTATTTGTTTTGACATAGATATAACATTACATATATCTTCGGTTTAAAAAGCGACACTTCTGGCATCTTTATGAAGCTTTTGTTTTCCGATATGTAATTTCGGCCGAGGAATACAAGAAGAGAAACTACTTAAGATTCTGTTCGATCTTGCTCATATTCTCCGATTATTTACTTACTGAGCAAAGCTTCAGGGCTGTGTGATATACACCGGAAGATAAGAAAATGCCATCATGATTCATAAAACAGATTTCAGGCAGCGAGTGACCGCTTGAAAACTTCCATGATAACGAGTGGGATATTTAAGGAAATGGATAAAGCACAACACAAAATATAGTTTCTTTTTGGCGGAAGTCTAATGTGGTAATGATATACGTCTAATTGCGCAAACAATTTAATTTTACAATACACTTCAATTGCTATGTTAAAATGTACAGCTTGTAAAACCGGAAATAACACTTGTAAATAAAAATGAGGGGGTCCTTAGAAAGCATTGCATTTTCTGTTTTAATTTAATTGTGCCTAAAACAGTTTAGGGTAAAGAAAAGGTGAACTCGTTTTTGTCAGTTAATCAAGAACAGAAAGAAATGCTTCTCGCAAGGCTCAGTATTTATTTATTGGGTGAGAGCTTGAAACAATATCACGCTGAGCTGCCACTGCCCTTTTCCGTGGATTGTTTTCTTAGCACGTAACCAGTGAGCAACTAACACCTCCGATAGTTTGTACACAGCCGGCACTGCATGGAATCACGGCGTTTCAACTTACTTCAAGCACCCAGTATAAGGTTGTACACTGTGCCTTGAAGCACGCATCTCAAGTGATGTAAAAATTCAAGTGTATGAAACTGAGAAGAAGATGTCAATTACTTCGGTGAGTTACAGTTCAATAAACTTGTTTTTGATGCTCAACGCTTCTCGTGCTTCCAACATTTGTGCTTGTTCTTGCTTATTACAGTAATAGCCAGGAGGTTCGTTTTATTTCAGTTTATTTCAATTATACAAAATACCCCTAAAGGCCCCCATAACTGAAGATATCACACTTATGTTACTATTTCATTACTTAAAGGCGGTAGATAAAGGCAGTAGATGTAAACATAGGCTCTTGTTTTCTTTCCCTTTTAACCCTAACAACTTGTAAAAGGAAAGGCACTACACGGAAATAACGCTAAACTTGCTCGCCCAGGAGGGTTCCTACGCTGCATTTAGTATAGGGGCGATGAGGCCTAGTTTTATGCCCGTTTCTTTATTTCAACCAACTAAACCAACTTTAGCAAATTAAAACCAGCTGTCAGCAAAGATAATTGAGGTTGATGGCCTTTATTAGTTCTAAGGAGTATGGTTTGGAGTTCTAGCTTAGGAAACAAAAAAGAGCATCATCACTGTGGTTCTGCCGACATCGTAACTGCTTCCGAAAAGAACATATACCAAAGTATATGGGATGATCGCTCCTCAATGTCCTGTCTTTTGTATAACCTTCTCGAGCAGTTCTACCATGGATGAAGAACTGATCCAGTCGAACGTCACTTTGCACTCAATCAATCAATTAATCAATCAATTACCCACGTCTTTATTTCCTTTGAAAAGGAGGAGTACGGGACGAAAAGCTCGGAGAGCTTGATGGTGTCCCGACCCCTTAAAAGTCAGCAAACAGCAAGATGACGGCCAGTCATACATGAAATTTGCGAACAACAGACAAGTAGCAAAGAGCATGGAACGATGAAAACAAATAAACAAAATTGCCGGTACAAATAATTAACATTAAAACAGAAGCGGTCGGTAAGAACACGGACAAAATGGAATCCATTATTTTAGCCCTGTGAAAAAGCAAATTGGCGAAAATATTTGATAACTTTTTGGTGACAGGTAGGATCAAACTCGTGCCGGCTTAGTAAGTTTAGCAGCGAGGGTAGCCTGTAAGATTATTCATCATAAGATATTCTAGGTGTGGGCACGAGCCACGTTTCTTTATATCTGGTTTGACAATCGCTTGCGTTCACCTGTAGTTTTGCAATACGAATTGCATAATCCCTATGAAACTTGAGAAAATATAACGTAGCATCAATCTATAATTGTGCAAGCAATAAACGGGAAGAATATCATTTTCTAGAAAAAGAGCCTTCATGGAGAAAGTATAATGAACATCAGCAATAAACGCAAGGCTCTTTTCTTCAGCAAATGTAGCCTGCGCAAATTTGTCACACCAGTTGTGCCCCCCCCCCCCCCCCATGATGCAGTACTGCATGAGCGATAACACTAAAACATTGTAAAGAATGATTTTCACTTTGGCAGGGAGAATGCGTCGCACGCGACCAATGGCATAAATGACAGATGACAACTTCGATTGGAGATAGTCAATGTGTTCATTCCAGGCGAGATGCTTTGAAAACTGTACTCCAATACTAATAACCGAGTCCATCATCTCTAACGGTTGGGAGCCAAGAAACAGACTCATCTGTTCTGTCAACGCTTTAACTCTAGCCAGTACAGAATTATCTTCGCTTTAATGGGGCTTACTTTCAAACAATTTACTTCAGCCCAGACCTTTAAATCAGCTAGTGTCTTGTTAGAATTACTTTCAATATCTTTGTACAAACTGCCAGTATTAATAACTGTTGTATCATCTGCATACGAAATAACGGTAGAATTAAGTGCGCAATGTAGAATATCATTTACAGAGATCAAAAATAAAAGTGGCCCTGAAATGCTTCCTTGCTACACCCATAATAACCGGCTTCATTACGGAAATGGCATTGTTGGCATCTACAAATTGCATTCAAGCATGGTACAATACGTTAATAGAAGACCTCAGCCAATATTGCCTTTTCTACATGCGCCAACGTATACGTCGCTAGAATTACGACCATGAAACACAGGAGCGTAGTCCCCGTGGGAACTCCGAGGGGTGTGTGTGTGTGTGTGTGTGTGTGTGTGTGTGTGTGTGTGTGTGTGTGTGTGTGTGTGTGTGTGTGTGTGTGTGTGTGTGTGTGTGTGTGTGTGTGTGTGTGTGTGTGTGTGTGTGTGTGTGTGTGTGTGTGTGTGTGTGTGTGTGTGTGTGTGTGTGTTCGTACGCGCGCGTGCCCGGCACAACCTAAAATATTTTCCTTCGTGACGTGGTTGGGTTCATTACTTACGAATATGAGACATTTGTATCCCACTGCACAGCTCACAAGCAAGCCAAATGGAATGTAATTTGTTTACACAAAATCCACATTATTTCCGTGGAGGGCAGAAGCAGATAAACACGCACAGGAAACCGTACGCGCTCTCTCCGAATCTTCATCCTACTTCACGTCCTATGAGATTTCCTGTGCTTACAGAGTACATGGCACGATAGCCTGATCACGATGTGTGCAGCTAGCGGAAACAATTCTTATGGTGTACATGTGCACCTGGAAACTTAAGTGACTCCCACCTTAGCTCAGCGATGCTTCCGGCAGGAGCACTCATACTCATATGAGCCCCAATCGCAAAAACATTATGCCTTAAAACAGCGTCTTTTTCTAGTTCTATTTAGTGTTTTGTAGAATACCATACGTAACAGTAACTTAGGTTCTCCCACTTGTTCTTTATTTTTTCTGCTTGTCGTTTGAATAAAAAATCATCTGTATGTCAGACATAAATTTGTACCAGAAGCCAACATCAAAACAAGGGACAAAACATAAATGCCGCGGTAGTAATTTGGCGACAGTGCCCATATTACTCTTGTTGAAACTTTAAAGTCATGTTCTAATGTCGAAGCGTCATCTTTCTCGTCCAGCTTGCATTATCGCGATAAACTCAACGCCGTGCCTAGTTTGGTTTCAACGATCTTTCTAAACTCCTGTCGGCCCTTTGAAGGTTTGTATTGGATCTCGCCACTTGATAATAATCTCAGTGATCCTTTATGCCTTAGGACCTTACCGAAGCGGCTCATTGGTTGCTGACCTTTGAAGATGACCCGCGAGCTGAAGCCCTACTTAACGGCTATGACGTACCGCCAATCTAGAAAAGAATCTTGGTGAGCCTAACGCGCCGTAAGTCAACTTCATCTGTGATTTAGAGATTCGTACTGAAGCGAGGGCATTGGTAAGCTCTCGAGCGATTAACTGGTTTTACCCACTCCAGCTTTTAATCCTATCTGAGCTCGCATTTAGTTTGCATTGCCAGCTTTGTCTGAGACTATCGGACTCTCCTTGATAACAAGTATCTTTCGTTGACAGATTGCGAGTGGCAATAAATTGTCTTTATGACAATATCCGTGGACTGCATGACGAAAAACCGCAAATTAGGCGCTATTTCGGGTGGTAAACTTGAAGCTGCCATTCCACTTCATTCGATGCCGGCGCCAACTGCTCGCAATGAAAGACATTGAGTAGTATAATTGGATATGAAACCCTTTCCTGCTTGGAAATATCAATGGGATGAGATTAGTGACCCCTTAAAGGAGGGCAATTTCTTCCACCCAATCCGCAAGTTGGCGTGTGTGTTCTTTTCCGGCTCCCTCTTTAGCCTATGGAGGACTCCCGTGCGGGTGCAGTTCGAAGTTCTTTTGTTTTTGTGACAGATTTTCCAGTCGAATAGACGGTGTTCTGTGGCTATATGACCGCAATGTGCGCAGTTAGGATCTTTGGGACGTTTAGTTGTTGTAGACCGAAGAATGAGTGTCATCACTGCCCCTGTTTGAGATGTACCCATGTTTCTCGGCTGTTTTCTGGTAAGGTCCTGGTGTGATTCAGTGTTTTGGAACCTCACCTAGACGATTGGCCATTTTTCTTGTGTGTAAGTTTTGGGGACGCGGGACTCGAGAAACCCATTGATCCCTCCAGTTTTGCTAGTGCCCAGGCACGCCAGTTCACCTTTTTGTTTCCTCCATTTACCTCGTGTGCAGGGATCCAAACAAAACGTCTATTCGGCTTACTCTTTGGTTGTGTTGGATTAATCGCTCCGCAGAGAAAATTAGGCATTTGTTGAATTGCAGGTTATGTTAACCGGCAAGATGTCACTTACTGTGCAACTACGGTGCCACTCAATTTGAACAACACTCGCTTCATTTACTCAAGTGTGATCCAGCCTTAAGTACCATATGCATAGACATATTTTTGTAGCATGACTAAAAAAGGCTGACTCTTCTTCACGGGAGGGAGCTGTCTGGTTTTGCGGCTGATTGGCACAGTTCTTCAAAATTTCTAATTATACATGCACCTTCCTCCGTCGTGTTAACAGTCCCGTTCTCGGTTCACGAAGAAACAATTACGAGTGAATTTAGCCCGAGTAGCCTGAGTGCCGCATTCTGTTACGAAACTGAGACTGATTATTAATTAGTCAATAATTGTTCTTCAAATAATTAAGTTGTTAGTAATAATTGAATAATTATTACCTAAACAATTATCATTAGGTAGTTAATCAATTACATATGTAATTCGTCAGTAACTACTTTTATAATAATTTATTATATTAAAATGTACTTCAAAAATAATTTTTAGTATTTATTGACATATGGCCGTGTAGGGCACGTATTCGCGCATACTGTGGGGGTGCTCTGTGATTGGTCCGAACCTCTATGTCGTCATCCCGCCTCGGCCATTCAGAACGGCACAAATGTGGGACACATTTTGTCCATGACGGCATGAGCCATTAAAGGCTTTCGCCTTAAAAGGGGCAGCTGGGGGCACCACTCTCAATCGAGGTGCAGCGAGCGGCGGGCCATCCCGGCTACTATGCGCCTTTCATGCCCGTGCTTTACTTCAGGCTTTTATTAATTTACGCGAAATCGAATTCGATGTAATATATCCGCTGTAGATCCGCAGCGGTATTCGGTGTGGCGATTAAATTAAGAAGGCCTGACGGCAGAGCCAAATCTCACTCCTTACAAGTGATCGTCCGGCTGGGGCATGTAGCTTTATCATTTTAACAATGCGGCATTGAAGATTGCCCATATTTGTGGCGTGCTCGCAAACCTACAGCACACAATTTGGCGCAAAGCAGTTGGCACTTTAATGAAGAAGATGACACAGCGCCGACACTAACGACGATGAAGACGCCGATCAGCTGGTGCGCGCACAGAGAGCTCGGACCGTCTTGTTCGGACGAGATTGTGCTTCGCTCTACGATCGTCTTGTGTCATCAGTCGCCGTCTCAAGTCCTTCGAATAACCCCCAATAAACCCCTCTTCAGCACTAAGAAAAATGACGTGTTAAAAGAGGACACTCTCTAGTTGTACTACGCCTTAGTAGATCACCGACCTGATCTCAGGTTCGACAGTAATCCGCGTTGTCCTGCGGTACGTTGAATGAACACTAGGCTGTGTAGAATTTGATCGCAGACTTTAAGGCATTGGTAGAAGTCCTAAACAGCGGCCAGCACACATGATAAAATTTTCGGAAAGAGTACGTTCAACTTCGCTGGTGGCAGTTGCCCACCAAAGAAGATATTCACTGCTCCCTCTATTCACTTTATAATTGGGCGCATGGGCAGGGATATCTTTGCTATTTTGGAAGTACTGCTGCGGCATATGTAAAATGAAAATGCTACTACACGGCATCACTGAATACACAGATGCCGGTGATGGAGAACACCGTTATGAATTCTGACGTGCTTAGGCGCATATGGAGTACTGTACCGCGGTCTTTACTTCAGAAACGTGACTTTTTTCTTTTTTTTTGCAACGGAGCCACCGCTGTCATCAGCGATGTACTGCAAAAATCGAAAAAGCGAACACGTTATATAGGATTACCCGTTATATACGAGATATTGCAACATAAACGTAACGGTAGTCTGAAAGTCGGACAGACAGTAAAGGAACATACGGCTTACGGCGCAATAGCAGCAAAGTGCTGGGCGACCAACGAAGAACTAGATGTCTGCTGTTTAGCTCGGCTACACTAAGTTGAAATTTGGCAAAGCACCTTCGAAAGGAAACGACAGAAGTAGCCACAACAACGAGGAACAATGTAAAAAACTTTCTCGTGGCTGTGATCACTCCAGACGAAAGGTTAGGTCCGTGTACACGAAGAAAACAGGTTCAAGCTTGGGCTCAGTGAACGCGGTCGCTCCATCGCTCAGTGGGCAAGACACATGCAAAACGAAGGCGAAACTGACGCGCAGACCCGTTTAGACGTCTTCGCCTCTTCGCGGTTTCGTAAACACTACCGTAACCTGATCTCTGTTCACTCTACTAACGTTTACGGGCTTGCCTGTTTGCTAGGGCAAACTCAATATTTTCTCTACGGCATCGCTGTAGCGACAGCGTGATCACCAAGCCGGCGCGCTTGACGATTCACGGATGAGGTGCACTATCGTGCGGCGCGAGCGCACTTCAGCTTAGTAAACACACCCGTAAACAATACCTTGCTCTATCTGAAAGAGAGCTAACTCTGCACGTTACCATATGCGCCGCGAGTTATTTCGCTCCGACAGCTTAAGCGCAAAGACACTGGGAAATGAGCAGCCGTGCCGCCCCGACTCGCATATCTCCGTCGTGAGCAGCTCGTATATGTAGCCCGTTCCATATGTTGAGACTGCCATTAGCTGTTAACAGATCGCCCTTTATTTCAGTATAGCGGCTACCTCACAGCTAATGCAATATTCTACGGCAGCGGTGCAGCAGTTGCGAGCATGACCAAGACAATTAAGCGGTAACCGCATGAGGCGACAACCCCTAGCGATCCGTCGCGCGACGCCGCCGCCAACGCCTGTCGCTGTCGCTGGTTTATACCGCACGGAGCGACGGGGCTCAGCGACAGAGAGGTGCGTTTTCGGCGTTGCTCTGTTACTGCCGTCTTCTCGTTCGGCCAAGAGCAGTGCAATCACGCTATATCCCATTTATAACGCCAAAAAGCATGAAGTACAACAAAACACTGAAGAAATTTCTTGTAACGCATCGCACGTTAAAAGGTCACAACGCAGTGGTGCGCTACTACACTGCGATGCTGACTTTCATTACAAATAGTGACTTTCTCCTGCTCCGTTGAAAAATTAACAATGTCTAGCCACACTAGCCTTTTTTTTTTTCCTTTTACTGCCCTTCAATGTTTTTACTGAATTGTCTCGATGCGTATAGTCTGCAGGCACAAGGTTCTTCGCCCAAACCAGACTAGGAAAACTAACTTCATCCGAACAAAAAAACAAAAATATAATACTGAATGCAACAGATGTTGAGAACCCCAATGTCTTCTGAGATTGACTGGCTCGCAAGCTGCTTCCGGGCGACACACGACATTTTCTAAAAACCCAGAAACTGAGTGACAGCGACGAGCGGGAATGCTTTGACGGCCCTAAGCCCACCGCGCGACGCCGTCACGCGGCGTGTCGTCGCGAATTGTCGCCTCATAAGGGTAGCGCCTTAACCAAGACTAAATTCGCTTGTTGAGAAAAAGCCAGAAGTCGTAGGATGAGTTAGGTTGCAAAATAGCTTGAGGCCGTATTATGCAACGATCGCATCATAAACAAATACAAAAGTGTCATAAACCGATCAAATAAGCTTGCTCCTATTGATCGATTCTGACCGCCTTACATGTCGACTGACTGGAGCCAGAGCTAACTGACAAGTTTGCTACTTTTGTGGCATTGTTTGAGTAATTTGTTGCAAGATTGGCTAATCGCGCCGCATTTCCGAACGACTACCAATATTTTCTCTTCAGATCCGAGCAACGGCATATGCAAAACGTTTTGAGCGACGGCGCTGATCAGGGCTTGCCACCATCTCGTTCGCGCGAGATTTCGCTCACTCCGCTTCCCCTTTAATGACGAACAAATCTTTAGAGGTTCTTTTAAATATCAATTTCTCCACTATTGTAGTGGAAGAAATCCATAGGCGTGGTCTTTGGGAGGATTCGAACCAATTTTTAAAAAGCTTTGCGAGGAGCCTATAACTTTAAAATAGTTAATAAGAGATGGTCCTCGCGACCAGTCGCAATCAAGTATAGGTTAGGCTTTATCCTCCGTGCAAACCTCTCATGTGACGTAATCGGGGCTTGCTGGGTGCGCCAATTCATTGAGAGCTCCAAAGGGACGCGGGCGAAATGAAGCGTGGTGGGGAGCCTGCGCGGCTTGTTTTCTTCCTTTTTTTTTTTCTTCTGCGCCGGCATGCGTTAATTTGAGGTTGAAGAGGAGGAGCACCGTTTTTCATCACCGATTTTTTGGTGCTAGGAATACTAGGTTAAAAATAGTTTCGTTAAGAGGACAAATGAGATAAAACAATAAGCCACCAACTTCATTAAGGGATGGTGCGTGTTGAATTGTGTCGTAAATGGGCATGAGTAGAAACGAAAAGGTGAGCCATTTTCATCGTTGCTTTTGTAAGCATGCCTTTCAGACATGCTGTCGACATGGTTCGCAGAAAACCATGCATTCAACAAAACATGCATTCGTATACTTCAGCACTGAGCGAGTTAAAATTGGCTTAAATGAATCTGGCACGTACCTTCAAGGAGGGGAGCGGTAACAGGTGTTGTGGCTGAGCCCCCACTGGCCAGCGGGTTGTGTGAAGTCTCGCTTTGAAATGACAAAGCCAAGCTTGTAGCGCCCTTTAAATGGTGTTAACAAAAAAAAAAAAATGGAGAGGCCAAATGACCATATGATGAGGATCGAAACCAGAGGGAGTCTCTGTTACTAGTCAGACGTTCACCAGGTACCCCGATGCCTTTCTTAGATCGTTTTATCATAGGCTGTTTTATAACGGGCGCGGCCATTTTGTTTAGATGGCTCCATATAGCTGGTAAGCTGAGAAATATTGCCTTTCTGGTATGTGCGATTGCATCCGCGTAACAGCAGACAAGTAGCGCACATCAGCAGTCCGGAGCTTTCGTATTCAAGTATTTCCGTTCTGAAAGTACCTGACTTAAGATAAAAAACCATTTAAGCATGGGTCAAGCCATGCTGTCGCAAATGACCGACATATGAGCTTCATGGGGTCGGCAGAGAAATACAAGTCTGATTACAATTATTGTGTAACTTTATATGGTACAGAAAGGAAGTGGCGTACCGCTGGCGCCGGGAGTTGCGATGAAGGAAGCAGTACAGGATAGCGTTCGATCTAATTTTAAATCTTGTATGATTTCTTGAGATGGGCTACCGCAACAGTTAAAACAGAGAAAGCAACGAAGCTTGCCATTTCATTTTTAGGAGCAATGCTGACCGCGCTACATTTGTTGGTCCCGCGAATCATGCATATCTGGTTTGCTCTTTGAGCGTCTACTGCATTGAGGTCTCCACTGATGTTCTATTCAGAAGGATTCATTTTCTATTTTGGATCCATTTACTACCCTAGATCACAGTTGTTGTCTGGCAAAGCCTCAGCGTTCAAGCGTCCGCAGCATGGGGTATTTGAGGACTCAATTTGAGTCTTGCCTACATGACTCCTTTCCTTTGCAAGACGGCCTTTGGTAAATTTTTGCCTGAAATATTATCATGCGCTAGTCTCCCAACGACAATTTTTTGTACAGGTAATCCTTTTTCCCTATCCCTTCTATACCAACACAAGCACAGAATTCTCTACTTACACAAAGGATGCCGAAGAGAAACACTTTCAGTCAGGGACTCCGGAACCGGGGGGCAGGGGGGGTGGTCGCCCCCCCCCCTCCCCCCAACTTTTATTCCAAAGGGGCGGCGCCACCTCCCCCCCTCACCTTCCCACTGCTCACACTAAAATAACTTTTGTGAACGCTCAAATTCTAGGACGCTAAAATGTAGACTGTGTTGTAAATGAGCTAGCATGGACTGCCAGTATTTTGAAAACGTTTTCTTTGCGTGAACTAAATTATTACTAAAAATAACTACAAAAAAACAAGTATTGAATGACTGACCACAGTTGATAAGCAACAAGGAGAGGATTGAAACAGGTCGTGCGCGAACTTCCATAACTAAATTGTGTATATTGTTCGCGCGTATACTTCGTTGAACTAAGAATTTTTATGTCTATCTTTCATTACAAATTATGGCCCATGTTCAATTCTTTGCCCAAGTTTCGTTCGCTGGCCTGCAAATTGACAGATTGCAAGTACAAGGTACTCTTGAGTCAACAACGCAATTTCTTCTCGCAAAGATTAAGGCAAGTTGTTGGGACCCTTAATCAACCTTTTGTTGGCTCCCTAAAGTTATGTTATGAATCATGGAAAAAGCAAGAGAGTTCCAGAAACCTATCTACTTCTGCTTTACTGATTATGCGAAAGCGTTTGACTGCGTAGATCCCGACAGATTGTGGCAAGCTCTCCAAGAGATGGGAGTTCCAATTCACCTCATCTGTCTCCTCAGGAACTTGTATGAAGGGCAAGAGGCCACAGTCAGAACTGGGCATGGTCTTACTGATTGGTTTCCGATTGCATGCAGAATGCATTATGAGGAAGGCCGGTCTGGAGTAGTCTTCAGCTGGAGTGAAGATTGCTGGAAAACGTATCAACAACCTTAGATACGCGGATGATACCACTTTAATGGCAGAAAGTGAAGTGGAACTGAAGAAGCTTCTGATGTGCGTACAAGAAGAGAGTGAGAAGTTTGGGCTTAAACTGAACATTAAAAAGACAAAGATCATGGCGTCTTGCCCTACAAAATTCCTGCAGCATCAAGGGACAAGAAGTAGAAGCTGTGACATATTTTTTCTTCTTGGGCTCCAAGATTACCCCGGAAGGAGACTGCAGCCATGAAATTAGGAGATGCCTGCTTCTGGGAAAGAGAGCGTGGTTAGCCTTGACCGCCTAGTAAGGACACTGCCAATCAAGATCCGTATAGCTCGTGCTATGGTCTTTCCAGTTGTGATGTATGAATGCGAGAGTTGGACTGTGAAGAAGGCTGACCACCGAAGAATTGACGCGTTTGAATTGTGGTGCTGGCGGATACTGCTGAGAGTTCCTTGGACGGCCAGAAGATCAAATCAGTCGATACTGTCGACCATAAACCCTGTCTGCTCATTGGAGGGCACAATTCTAAAGTTAAAGCTCAGCTACTTTGGTCATCTGATGAGAAGAGAAGAGTCGCTGGAGAAAGATTTGATGTTGGGAAAGGTTGAGGGTCGCCGGAGAAGGGGTAGGCAGCGAACGCGATGGTTAGATGGCATCCTCGAGGCGCTGCAGATGAAGTTAAGTGATGTTATGAAGATAGTGAGAGACCGGAAAGCGTGGCGTGACATGGTCCATAGGGTCACGAAGAGTCGGAAACGACTGAACGACTGAACTGATCTGAAGGTTATGTATTCTCTTAAACCAGCTTTTCGATTGCTTGAACTTGAATCATGTTGGTAATTTTGAGTGAGTATAGTAACGAGTATTTTGACAGTATGATGTGCGATAGTGTTTTAGAAGGCTGTATTTGTGAACAATTCATGGCCTCATTCTTTTTTAGGGAAAAACATGGTTTCAAATTGCGTAAAACTAAATTTACAAAGTGTAAATTTGGGGCTAAATTTAAATAAAAAATTAAGACAAAATGGTAAAATAACAATAAAACAAAATGAAAATAAAATATAAAATCGAAAGCATCAGAAAAATAACAAATATGACCTGACAAAATTCCCCCCCCCCCCCCACTCAAGAAAAGTTCCGGAGTCCCTGCGTTCAGTTGGTGCTAGAAATTCAGAGGTTGATAGTCTTCGCAAATTGAAAGATGTGCTACAGGAACTGTGTACCGCGACACGCCCGCATTCGTCTGCTGTTAAAATTTTTATCTCATTTTACTCTTCTGCTTTTGGTTCCATTTTCTCTTCTAATTCGAACGAAAAAGAAAAAAAAATGATTTTTCTAGCAGGGGCACTTGTCAGCATGTGAACTGCGGCTGGCGGAAACGAAACGAACAGGAAAGGCAAGGGCAGGAAAGAAGGAGGCGAAAAGAGGAAAATACAGAGGTAGGGTATGTAAACAAATTGCCGAAAGTATAAAAAGCTGTAGAGATAGCACATCGCTATTATGAGCAGCTTAGACGTTTTTCGCCCATTCAAGATGCTTCTTGTGCAAAGAATTTCGTAGCGCGAGGTTGTTGTTTGCGACTGTAGGAAGGAAAATAATCACAGGGGTAAACGAGACGAGGAAATTGAGAAATTAAAGCAAATGATCGAAAACTTAACGGGGATAGTCGAATCGCAGCGGTCCGAGATACAGAACTTAAAGAAATCACAGAGGCAGGCAACACCTCCTCCGCAACAACCCATTAGACAAACGACCTCCCCAGCGGTACGTCAACAGCCGCAGGGACAGGATAAGATGGTCACAGAGCCGTCCCTCCCACCACCGGTGAAACGCAAAATTCAAGACACCGACCCTATTCAGGCTATGGAGAAAAGGATGGAAAATTTGGAAAGGTTAGATGCTAAGATGAGTGAATTTATGAATCATATCAACATCCAAATTGAAGCTGTCCTCGGGGCAGTTCGGGAACAGGCCGAGGAATGCCAAAGGTTAAGGAATGAGATGGCCGCCATAAACGGGTGGCAACAAAATATAGAACAGGTCGTCTCGCAACTGCAATATGGCCAGGCGCGCAAATGAAAATCAAATCTGGCAGTGGAACTGTCGCGGCTTCCGGCGCAAGCGGCCGATTCTGCAACAGTACCTTCTGCTATTAGATGAGACTCCATTGGCAATTGCTCTCCGAGAAACCGGGGGGCCCGCAAAATTGTCGGGATATCAGGCATTTCATAGTGGCAGGGGAGAGAAATCCTCGGTCACAACACTCGTGAAAAGAAACATTGCAGCCATTGAACACGATCTAGAGTCGAGAGAGATCGAGAACGTGTTTGTAGAAGTTTTAACCGGAAAACAGAAAGACCCTAGTCTATTCATTCTAAATTTATACAGCTCACCCAGGCAAAGGAAGGTGAGGTTCAGAGCTCTGCTTCGCAAGGCCCTCAAAATTTCAAACAACCAGCCACTGTTGATAGTGGGGGACTTTAATGCACATCACCAGGAATGGGGATACCCGCACCAGTGCCCAAAAGGTAGACAGCTGTTGGAGGATACGCATGATCTATGGCTCACTCTGCACACGGACCCCGAGAGCCCAACGAGGGTGGGCAATAGCGTCAGTAAGGATACATCCTCAGACTTGGCATTCTCGAAAAACGTAAAAGGTCTAGAATGGTATAATTCGGATCAAAATTTTGGCAGCGACCACTGCATAATTGTCTCCACACTGAGGAAAGGCGTTAAAACACGCCGGGCTCGCGCGCCGGCCGTCGTTGAGTGGGATGAATTTAGAGATATCAGGATGGCCCAGGAACTAGAGCCCATCAGAAGCATCGAGGAATGGGCGACGGCGCTCAAATCGGACGTTAGAGAGGCAACAAAATTGCTCGAAGGTGATAACGCCCCGGAGATTGCGGACAGCCGTCTTCTGCATATGTGGGAAGCTAAGCAGAGCAATGAGCGTCTTCTCAAAAAAACAGAAATGGAACCGCAACCTAAGAAGAAGGATTGCGCGACATAATAAGGAAATCGAAGACTATACTTTCAAATTATGCGAACAAAATTGGGACAACAAGTGTGACGAAATGGAGGGGAGCATGAACCTCTCCAAGTCGTGGAGCTTCCTCCGGCACTTGTTGGACCCAGACAACTCGAAGACGCAATCTGGTATAAGATTGGCAAAAGTGAGGCACGCTTTCGAAGGGAATGGTGATGATTTCATGAACAAATTAATTGAGACGTATGTGGGGGAAACTTCACGAACCCCACTTCCTGACTATGGTGGAGCGCCTAACGAGGCGCTGGACGCCCCCATCACAGAAGCGGAAGTGAGGGCGGAGATTGTAAGACTTAAAACGAAGTCGGCTCCAGGCCCTGACGGAGTAACGAACAAAATGCTCAGGAACCTAGATGATGACTCCATTAGGTATCTAACGGAGTATATGCAGGAATGTTGGGAAAAAGGCGAGCTCCCACAACAGTGGAAGACGGCAAGCATTATTTTAATACCGAAACCAGGGAAGCCTCCTCAACTGGCAAATTTACAACCAATTTCCTTAACTTCATGCGTGGGGAAATTGATGTAGCACGTCGTCCAGACCAGACTGATGAGTTTCATGGAGCAGGGTGATCTGTGGCCACATGAGATGGTCGGGTTCCGTCCTCACTTGTGCACGCAGGACGTCATGCTCGAAATCAAACATGACATAATAGACTCAAAGTCTAAAGATGCGAAAGCAATTTTGGGGCTCGACCTCACGAAGGCTCTCGACAACGTAAAACATGAGGCGGTCCTGGAAGGGCTGAACAAGATTAATGTAGGTACCAGGACATATCGGTACATCAGGGACTTTCTGACTGATAGAACGGCCTGCATGAAGTTCCAGACGCTGGAATCCCCCTCAATAGAGCTAGGGAGTAAGGGTACGCCCCAGGGATCAGTGCTGTCCCCCCTACTCTTCAACGTGGTTATGAGGGAACTCCCCGAGCAATTGGCAAAGCTCGAAGGATTAAAATTTAGTATATATGCGGATGATATCACCCTTTGGGTCAACCGGGGAAGTGATTCGTGCGTAGAAAACCTGCTCCAAGCCGCCACCGACATTATAGTCGATTACGCGGCAGAGAGAGGCCTAGCGTGCTCGCCGCAGAAATCAGAATTGTTTATATACAATCCGAAGCACTTAAGGTGCAAAGCACCGTCGGAGATCAAAATTAAAGTGGCGGGTAACGAGATACCAATAGTCGAGCAAATCAGAATCTTGGACTTGATTCTCCAGTCACACGGACATAATGGCGAGACCATCAAGAGGCTGGAGAATCACGCGATGCAGACCCTGAGCCTAATTAGGCGGGTGGCCAACAGAGGCCGAAGGTTAAAGGAAAAAATTTGATGAAACTGATACAGGCCTACATCTTCAGCCGAGTGAGCTACGCAACGCCGTATCTAGATTTGAAAGCGGTGGAAAAAGAAAAAATTGAGTCTCTAATGAGAAAATGCGTAAAAAGAGCGCTGTGACTGCCCATATGCACATCCACAGAGAGAGTGATGGATCTAGGGATACACAACACATGGGCAGAACTGGCGGAAGCGGTGCGAACCTCGCAAATTGAGAGACTTAGCACCACGAAGACAGGAAGAGTCATTTTGACGAAAGTTGGAATAAATCCGGATAGGGGTCCCACGGTCAAGGTGGAGGTAGCTAGAAAAGTCAGACAAAATTTGGTGATTTCCCCGCTGCCAAAAAACATGCACCCGGAAAATAACAAAGACAGGAGGAAAAAACGAGCCGAAGCAGTAGAAATTAGATTCGGCGAAATTTCGGAACATGAAGTTGCCTATGTAGACGCAGCGGGAGGTGGTGGCAGTTTCACGGTAGCAACGGTCGTCAGCGGCCGGAGCAATCCCGTGACAGCTGCCACTTTGCGCGGGTGGAGCATAGAAATAGCCGAGGAAACTGCGATTGTGTTAGCTTGCGTCGGAACGGAAGCGAAGTGTGTCATCATTGACAGCAAAACTGCCATACAAAATTTTAGCAAGGGCAGGATCTCGCCCTTAGCAGCCAGAATCCTAGGCCAGAAAAAGTTCTATAGGAAAATTCAAATAATTTGGACTCCTGCGCATGAAGGCGTCCCCGGCAACGAGGCGGCCCACAAGCTGGCTCGAGATCTCTACCGCCGAGCCGCTACAGGGCCACTTGATGACCGAGGAAGCGGAGAGCGCTTGCTAAAATTTGGGGAGATCACGCAGCACTACAGATTGGATCGTAGACTGGTACCCCCACCAGACCCGAAATTAAACAGCAGACAAGCAGTGGCGTGGAGGCGACTGCAAACTTATACATATCCGCACCCGGTTATGGCGAACCACATGTTCCCTGAGGCTAGGAGTGACGAGTGCAATCTTTGTGGGGCGAGAGGGACCCTCGACCACATAATATGGGAATGCCCGTATTCTCCCAGGAGGACGAACAATATAGGCTGTAGAGACACCTGGGAGACCCTGCTGCGCAGCTCGGACACTGAGCTCCAGCTCCTACTCGTCCGACTGGCTGAAGAGGCTGCTGGGACCAAAGACCTCCCGGCCTGCCTCTGAGGCGGCGGCACCCGCCCCTTGACCTGCGTGTCGGGGGGTGGTAGATCACCTTATCTGTTGGACATTAAAGTTTAGTCCATCCATCCATCCACACACTGAAGTGGCCCCCGTTGGCGTCGCTGGAGCAAACAGCACTGCAGTCGCGGTTTTGTACACATTTCGCGCGTTGCCTACTGCGTCTCCATAAAGACCGGCGGCGGAGCACGCATACATTCCGGTAGGGCGTTTGGTTTTCTCGCCGTGATTAAACAAGAATGTGACTAAAGTGGTATTAGTATTTTGTGAAACTAAAATGCTGCATTTCACCAGGGTACACTCCCCGATATTTGGAGACGTCATGCCTGGCACTATAAAAGAAGAAACACGCAATCGCCCCATCTTGTGTGTCTTTATGCCGTCCGAGCACTTTGGTCTTCACCGAGTTCTTTCCACCAGTTATATCTCTTAATCGCTTACCTTTGATAGCTGTGCTGTAACAAAATTTGAAATAAACCTCACTTTGCTTAGCGCCACTCGGATATCACATGACGCAATTGTTTCAGCTAGTGCAGAAAAATTCAGCTTTGTTGTGAATGCTACCCTGCGGCGCGGACTTTGATTTCAAGTGGTGTATTGATGTTTTGAAATTAAGAGGCTGAAGGTCGTTGGGTTGCGCGACAAGAGCACACGACCTGACCAAGAGAACTTGCAGCGCTGCCAACTCGGACTCCTCCTTGGAGATGGAAATGTGAGCTGGGAATAGAACGCACCAGGTCCGTTGGACTCGAGTTAGACACGTACACTACCCCACCGGCTACACAAGCACGTGCGACTGACGGTTTGGTTAAAACAGTGCTTGATGTAAATAACATATAAATCTCCGGTGGTCATAATGTGGTAGGTCACAAATGCTACTGTATCAAAAAGCACTGAACAAGGGTAGAGGGGGAGCCTCATTTTGTCACAAGTCCACTTGTCGAAACGTTGGCTTGACTTGCGAATTGAGGCTCCCCCTTTACCCTTGCTCAGCACCTCTTTCATACCGTGTAGCCATCTTTCTTTCCTTTACCATTACTGTGTGAGATATAACAGCGGCATCAATAAAACATTTCTGTTCAATCGCGTAGCAAAGGGAATGCACGCGGAAGATCCGCAAGGGGTAGTCGCAGACGGGAGCCATTATCGCAGTCGCCACATACCCTCAAGTGTGGAGCACATAAGATTCCATCCAATATTTTTCCTCGCTCGAACCGAACGAAACCATTGGCTGAAAACAAAGAAAAATACCGATGTTGTGCTGAACAGTTTTCGACAGTGCCGCATATCTGTTCGTCTAGATTTATCTTTATACGTGCACATACCTATGTCGATAACATATAGGACAAATAACCAGCGGCTTGCTTTCTGGCCGGCGCCAAACACAACCTTCTCTGTTGCTTCATTCTGTATATCTTCATGTTGGTTTGGTTTGGTTTGTGGGGCTTAACGTCCCAAAGCAACTCAGGCTATGAGAGACGCCGTAGTGGAGGACTCCGGAAATTTCGACCACCTGGGGTTCTTTAACGTGCACTGACATCGCACAGTACACGGGCGGCTTGCTTTTCGCCTCCATCGAAAAGCGGCCGCCGAGGCCGAGATTCGATCCCGCGTCCTTGGGAACAGTAGTCGAGCGCCCTCACCACTGCGCCACCCCGGCGGGGTTTATCTTCATGTTACAAGTTCGTAGAGGTATCTATAGTCGCACGCCATTAAGTGTAAGCTCAGATGCAGTAACGGCCTCATCCGAGCAGGCCAGTGGAAGTAGCTCAATATTGGAATGAGGGTTGCATGGAGCGCTTAAATATGGCTCTTTGTAGATGCAAGGACTCCAGTGCTTATATCGGTCTGCTTCAAAGCAAGCTCAGTGAGCGATCATCGCTGCACTCAACGTTTTGTTTTTGCCGTTGAAATTCTCTCTAGAATATAGGGAAAGAGTACACAGCATCTGACACTCTAGATTCAACTTCCCACGAGGAATTCGCACCTCTTGTCTATGTGCGACATGATTGTAGTCTTTGATACTAAGGCCACCTCCAAAAAAAAGGTGCTCGCATGCCTAAAAAGTCGGATATCCATCTGGGCTTGCCATGCATCGTGCGGCAGTGCAAAAAAATGAAGACTGGTAGTATCGGTTCAGTAAACATTTGTGCAGCAAAACAGAATGAAACGTTTTTCACCCCCTTGAACTCGTCAAGTGGGCAGATTTTCCAACAGAACAGGTTTCACAATCACTGCGAACACCATTCGCATAGAAACCAGCCTTAAAATCTGACGGGGCTGCCATTACTGAAGCAAACTAAACTGCCACGCCAACATAAAGTGCCGAAAAGTGCGATTATAGCACCACTATACGAGGGTAATCCCATAACTAAGGTCTCCAAAGGGCGGCGGCCGGTCGTAAGCTATTTGCGTGGCTGCTCGCCATACTGTTGTGTATATAGTTGCCCGTCTTCCAAAAAAGCCATGACTCAGCCCGAAGGGGACTGTCAGTCTTGGCACAACAGCCATTTGAAATGTGGCTTCCGTTTGTCGCTACCGCCAGTTGCAAAGTTCGCGCAGTTATTCGATTTTTGAATGCAAAATGCGTTCAACCAGTCGAAATTCATCGCCAGTTGACGGAAGTGTACGGAGAGTCGTGCATGGATGTTAAAAACGTCCGCAAGTGGCGTAGAGAGTTCGCAGCTTATCGCACTACAAGACCAAACAAGAATCACGTGTGTGGCGGCATTCCTCTCCTCGCAAGCCGCGAAACTTCAACTGAACACAGTCTGCCGTCAAAGATGGCAACTGTGTTTTCGCATTGAAGAGGGGTATTGATGATAGACTCCATGGCTCCTGATACCACAGTAAACGCAGGCAGATATTGTCCCTTAAGAAACACAGACGGGAGATTCAAAATCGCAGAAAAAGAATGGTGAGCATGGACTTGAGTCTTCTCCACGACAACGCTCGCCCCCACGTTGCCTGCCAAACCGTCACTCTCCTGCAACAATTTGGATGGGACGTCATCAACCATTCACCCTATAGTCCGGACATGGCATCAAGTGACTACCACTTGTTTCAAAAGCTGAAAGAACATCAAGTAGGAAGGCGCTTCACCGGTAATGACGAAGTAAAGGATGCGGTGAAACGCTTCCTCAACGTCATGACGTCGAGATGGTATGACATGGGCATACAAAAACTGCCTTAGTGCCTGCAAAAATGCATAGACCGCAACGGCGATTTTGTGGAAAAGTAAAAGATAGGTCAACCTTTTAGGTAATTTGTAAATTTCTTAATAACAAAAATATCTTTCGATTTATTAAAGAACTGAAGACCTTAATTTTGGGATTACCCTCGTGGTTCGCACGACCACCGAATTGGGGCCACTTTTTAAGAGTAGCTGTGGAACTGGAACTCTCTAAGAACGTTGGTTTATAAGGCGCAGATTTATATCTATGTCCGATGGCCTCTGGCATAACGGGGTAGCGTACGAGCGTAAACGAATGAGTAGTAATGAGCTAATAACAGAAGTTATTATATATTTAATGACAAAAGGAATTGAAAAATATACGTGCGCGCATGCGGATCTGCAATATATGCCACAGGACAGGGCATTTACGCCTCTCTCGCCAAATCCATAAAAGGTGAGCTTAGGTGCCCTGCATATTTTATTGCGACTGCCTTAAGACCTTATTCTGCAGAAAGTATGTTGCTGTTAGCGAACAATCCCGGATATATATGGCTAGTGCAGGGGTAGGAAGGGTACTCATTTATCGGTGGGTTGCGTATTGTCCTGATTTCCATTTGGGACGTGACATTGTGATGAGAATCTAACCGTATAAGGACCCTTGAGCAAGAAGGGAGAAATGCTACTCTTATGTCACGCCTCTGCATCACTTGTGCTTGGTTAAAACCAGCCCTCACAGATGTCAACGTCAGATGCTCTTGCACGTAACTGGTCAGCTTACAGTTGCATGGTAATGAACATGCAACATAACAGAGCCATAAGTTTAGGCGTTAGTGAAGAATCGAGTTGGAAGGTGCATGCATGCGTACGAGCAAGAGGTTTATAGCACGCAGGAACTATAAACGACACTGCGTTATGCCCGTAAAAAGGGAACTTATGTAAAACTGAACTTTTCATCTCGCTCGTTCACACAAAACGCAGAATAAATGGCCGGATATTCGCACACTGCCGAACGCTCTGCTACGCAGAGTTATGTGCACAAAATAACACGATACACTGCGACAGGCACGTCAGTGTTTGGATAGGAGACTGCCTCGAGTTTAATCTTCTTCCCCGCCTGGTTGTTTATACCTAAAACCAAGCTTCGCTCTTTGCGCCCTTTCTAGAGCACTTCACTATTTCTGCCAATCTTCCTGATTGCCTCGTGTGGACGTTTTGATATACTCATTACGTTACATGCATTATTAAAGCGCACCGCTGTAGCAAAATGATATATATGGCCTCCTTGAATTCCCGTACTCCACCAGCCCAACACACGCAAAGGAGAAATGTCCTACTAACCTCGATCTCCTTGTTTTCATCGCGCTGAAGCGTGAGTACCGCGAATTCCTTTCAACTCTTCGATTTTCCGTGGCTGTTTCTTTAAGTGTTCAGTGCACACTTTGTTCCGGGATAAAAAAATCCAGGTTTGGTGTACAGCAGCATCCAAATATTAGCCTCTTAGCTGGAATCCATATTGTTGTTTAAAAATTCATGCCAACACGATCAGCTATTTCAAACGCGCGACCGTGAGAAGCCATAAAGTTACCGAAACATATTATATATCCATCAAAATATCTTTCGAGCACAGGCAAACGAATACACTGCATAAAGAACGTATGCGCCTATGATGATGGTTGTTGTTTACTGCCTTCTGGCATTTTATTAATATGAAGGGCGGGATAACTGGCGACAAAAATTGAGCAATATGAATTAGTGGGCGAACAGAACTGATGTAAAATTTTCTCCTTCTTAGAAAGCCCAGAAAAAGTTCCAAAAGAACAGCATTGATAATCGAGAGCAAGAATTTAGACAAGAGACGGCCTTTACTGTGTCTTGCTTAAATCTTGTCTAGTTGACTGCGAAAGTGACAACTCTCCACTACTCTATATATGAATATTCATAAATCATAATGTGCCACTTGGATTAATTTCCCCAGACTCCGAGGAAACGCAGTTCTTTACCCGAGTCAATACCAGGCATCCGACAAACAGAACTGTAGGTCTTCTACCTTTTATTCTCAGAGCACTTGGGGTGGACTCAGTGAACTAAGCGGAAAAGCTTCAAGCGCCGACCATTGTTTTGAAACGATAACGTTTCGGCCAACTGCATGTCCTTGTTCACAATGAAAAGAAGAATTATTGTAGAAGGAGGAAGATTGTAGAAATAAACATTTATTTGTATGTCTAGGAAATCTTTTACCCGCTCAATTAACGCGTCGGTCTCTTAAGACAAAACTGCAATTAATTTCCTTATTTTTTTTAAATAAAAGGTACTAAAAATGTGGAAAAAGATACTTATTAAAACTTTTTCTTAAAATGTACTTTGAAATAGTAGTAATTGAACTGTTTTTCCACGTTGTCAACAACGCAAGGAAAGTAATAAAGTTATTCCAGAGATCAAGAAACGAATGGTGTCCAAGAACGAAAAAATGCTACGATTATTACAAAAAAAAATGGGTTTTCAGCCATTTTACCCATTGGGTTCATTGAGAGTGCACGGAGCTAGTGCGTTTCACCTCCATTGAAAAAGAGGCAGTACAATTTGTGGTTACTCGCAAGTTATTAGGCAGATCAACCTGACGCCTAAGCCAGTAAGCCAACCATGCCAATACCTAGTTACGACGTGCTAGCAGCATCGCTTAATCACGTTGTTTATCATGGAAGCGTTGTTTGATAGGTTTTCGGGAAGAAGCTGGCGACAGGATGTCGAGAGCAGACGTCAGAGTCTACAAGTCTAGGTTTCCCGCCAAGTGTCACCCACGATACGGGAGTGTAAGTAAATTCTGACAATTCCAGGCTTCGTTATGACGCTACTGCAGAGGAAAATCACAGCAAGAGCGCTAATTGTACCCTACCGCTTAAATAAAATCCGCTGGGCACTATGCGGTGGCCACAGAGAGGGCGTTTTTCAAAAATGGCATGTAGTAGCAGCAAAACAGCGTATCATTATTCGTTACCGAAATATAGTTGAATATTTCATACCACATCTTATTTACTGCCTATATTAGGGCTTTGAAAACGCAGTATTTTTATATTTAAATAATTCTTGTAGTGTTTGAGAAAGAAGAGGCTGGTGCAGATAGTATTGCACATGGGGACAAAATGTGCATGTTTTCGCGGAGTATCATCAATTGGGTAGGAAATGCCGTGACAGCGCCGACATCGGAATGCATCAAATATCATAGTCAACGACAAAGTAAATCCCGCACATATTTCCAGGTACTTTAAGGTTGAAAAGGCTTTGTGATGCGAGGCGCTCATCGAGGTCTCGCATCACAAATTTTCCTTTTGCATAAGACACCTCGTAGATCGCACAGTCATTCAGAAATAAAGAGATCGTTTGGTAAAGCTTCCCCTTCACACTGAGATTTTGTTTTCTATTGCTACTGCATAGTGTTTATTACAATGCAACAATTAAAAAATTGCTGCTTTTTTATATCACTGATGAGTGACGACAACACGCAATGCAAGCTCTCTATGCTGGTGCCGTAACTCTAACTGGATGAAGTTTGCGGTGGTGAGTCGTCATCGAACCATTCGGGCGTCGCATTTTGATCGCATTTAAATTCGCCGATGTGATTAAAACGGGTCTTAAAGTGCGTAGAACGAGACTAAGGAAAGTTGACGATACTGATTGATATGAGACGTTTTATAATTCCTGCCTCTAAATATTCTCCTTAGCAATTGTAGAACCACAGATATCGGCGATTAAAAAGAGCCTCCAAGTCACACCAGCTCTAGTGTTTAATATATCAAGTATGTCTAAATTATTCCCAGATGTCACTATGCCGTCCCTGTTTCACGTCATGACTGTGCTAGATAATAAACACCACTCACAATGTCCTCAAAGCAACTATATACACATTACTGATGACGAAACCTCGACCCGAGTCTTGCCACGCCGACTGGCTGCCGCAGCAGAATACGTTCCACATAGAGCAATGGTTTTACAACCTTCGCCAATGTTTAGAACACAGGTAGTTAGCTTCTATTGGGGCTAAGCCACGTAAGTGAAGTCCATTCGAAAGCTCAAGGCAAGACATCTCTTTATCTTCGGTAGGTTTTGAATGCCGGAGAGGTAACAGTAGCAGTTCTGTGGGGGTTACAAGCAAACCTCATGAACATTTAAACGTCAGTGACGTGAGGTGCACAAACCTCAAATCACTTAGAATCGAATGCTGAAGATATGTTGCAATGTAATTAGACGCCACCTCAAAAATACAAAGTGCTTTTTCTGAACAGTGTCTGAGCCGAAAATTGATTTAACGGGGGCAGCCATCCAACTAACATCTTCAGGCCGGCAATGTCCTACGGCACTTTGTGGTGTCACGTGCCGCGGAAAGATATGCTCTGAAGTGCAGGAACCGCCCTCCCCCCCTCCTGACGTCCCCTAGAAAGGTTGTCCCTGGATGAAGACTCAATTCGCAGCGAGGCTGCTGCTACGAACGTCGACATCATTCTCGTAGCCGACGACAGAGTACACCACCGGATAAGAGCGGTGGGGAAGACTCTAGAGTTCCTGCTTTTATCTTCCCTCATCAAATACCGGCTGTCTCACTATCAACATTTTGATTACCCACCTGTGCCAGGCATACAAACCGACCCTAAATGAATAAATTGCTATTCGAATCTCTGAAACTGTCATCATCAGCGAGAGTCGATAACATCAACGTTAAAGTAGTGCGCAAAACTAAAAATACTGCCGCCATCATTATTTCCCATATCTTCCAGCAATCACTTGAATACAATGTCATACCTCATTACTGGAAAGCGAAAAAAAATATTATTCCAGTGCATAAAAAAGACACACCCTAAAAATTACCGCCTTTTTCTTTAGCCAGTATTCCCGTCAAATTTATGGAGCATGTAATTTACTCACAAATTATGAAATTCCTGCAGTCCATGAACTTATTATGTACTAGTCAGTACAGGTTTTTAGGAAACTTATTCTGTCACCCAGCTAGCATTATTCTCTAACGACATCAGCTCTAGCTTGGACACTAACGCATTAGTGAATATGCTATTTTTAGATTTTGAAAAGGCCTTTGACAGAGTTTCCCACCGACGACTACTACATAAACTCACACGATTAAACTTAAACCCACAAGTGCTTGAATGGCAGCAAAATTTCTTGACTAATCGCCAACAGTTCCTATCAGCCAATAACCGTGCATCTTCCCTGTCCTCAGTCACTTCTGGCGTACCGTAAGGTACTGTTTTTCGACCCTTACTATTTCTAGTTTATATTAATGATCTCCCAAATAACCCGTCTTCTACCATTTGCTTGCTAATGGACGACTGCGTTAACTACAGACAAATAACAAACAGCATGGACTCATATAAACTTCAATGTGGTTTAAAACTTTTTGTATCATGGTGTGCTAATTGGTTAATGCAGCTAAATGTAAACAAACCCACTCTGGTTTCATTCCATCGTCGTACATCATATCAGGCAGACAACTACACCATATGTCGTGACCAAATATTACATGCAACGACATATAAATACCTGGACATTTCATTTAGTCAAGATCATACTTGGACATCGCATATTGCTAACATCACTACGAAGCTAACCGTGTTTTAGGTTATCTTCGGCGAACACTACAACTTGCTCCACCTCAGGTAAAACTGTCAACTTATTTAACCTTAGTCCGCCCCAAACTGGAATATGCATCCTCGTTCTGGGAGCCACACCAAACTAATCTTACAAAAGCGCTCGGATCCGTCCAAAACCGAGCGCTTAGATTTAGTTTTTCTGAGTATTGATATGACACAAGTGTTTCGTCACTAAAAGAAAAAGCTAACCTTGCAAGCCTAGAATACTGCTGTAAAACCACCAGGCTCTGCATTTTACACAAATTCTATCACTCACCCCTGCACATCGCCACTCAGCCCGGATCAACCGTCAAAAAGCCGTCCAACCACCTCGTGCATCCGTGTCAGCTCATCTTAAGTCATTTTGTGTTCTAACAGAAAAAGGCTGGAACTGCTTGCCTGCCGAAGTTGTGACTCATCTCGGCAACGTGCACTTCAAATCATTCAATGAAAATTTAGTACTTGATGTTAGCCCACCCCTCATTTATTGCCTCTCGTGGGCCTTTGAGGTACTAATAAATAAAACTAATTCAAGCTGGTGGCTGAAGACATATCAAGTCCTACCAAGGTGACTTGGCGACCACTACCACAGCCAGACTCAAACTGAGTTTCTAAGTGGACACCGCGCTCCCAGTGCCGTACGCCTACAGCTCAGCGAGTGCCAGACCATCATTAAGCCCTATGCGAAGAGGCAAAGATGACTGTCACGCTGAGGTCGCTATCAATTCCAATTGGGTGATGCTGTCGAGCCTTTAATCGCCAGCAGCACAGAGTGAATTAGAGATGCTGGACGAGCTAAACCAAGTACTACCACAGTAGCAGACACAATCACTCTTTCAGTATTAGCATTCTCACAAGTCAGGTTAGGCATAAAATTCTGCATTTCGGACATCCGAGAATAAGGTTTGCAGAAATAGGCTTCCAATCATTGAGATTTGTGAGCCAAATTTACAAAAAGCGATCCAGAATTCTGGTTACGAGGCTCATCATTCCTCCACGCTTTGAGGAAACAGCTATTTTGTCGCTTACATTCGACGCGAGCTTACGCATGTCCGCCATGCGTTTCTGCCTCGCAATGATAATCGGTACATTTTTCTAAAGGAGAAGAGGCGCAGGCTCGCGCTTACGCTTGTGTTTGCCTATTTATCTCCTGCAGGACGTTTTCACGTCGACCGATTGAAGAACATCTTGGTTACAATTCGACACTAGCCTCTTAGGTCATCACTCGACAATTTAATGCCGATCAGGCGATGTGCGTGGGCACCTGGATGAATTCGACGGGGAGGGCCCGTGTCTTTATCGCTACTGGCAGTTTCCCGCAGTATCTTACCGATGGCTCCCCAGCATACATTATGGACTGTGTTACAGCCGCTGCCTTGTCTTGGTTTGTGTTTCAAGGTGTGGCTTGAGAAGAATCAGTGGTCTGCGGGTATTGTTTGAGAGTGACCATAACCCCATCAGTATTCTTTTCCCAGGCCGTGCTGTACGCGCTCCTGTTAAATGTCGGCATTGATTGGGCTAAGGCCAAAGCTCCTATGAAGACAGCACCCAGAGAGCCCTTTCTCACAAGCATTCAGGAGTACTCCAAAGCAGCTATGCAACACGCGAGCGGTCTCTTCGCTCCTATGCCAGTGATTAGAGATTTCGTTGGGCAGCTATACCCCCTCTGATCACTTCGACCACGAGAGGAACGGCAGAGTCGCTCCTGGACCTAGGATGCAAGGCGTCGTAAGAAGAAATCCCAACGCAGAACTGAAATCCTGAAGACAGTCTGTTGGAAGAAATTTTGTGAATCGATTGTGTTTCGAAATCCTCTTTCACCCGCGTGGAGTATGGTGCGCGGCCTGCGGACAACTCATCAGCAACTTAATCATTAAATTCGTTAAGCCTTGTAAAATAGGCAATTACTCCACTTGAAATGTTATTCATTATCGTGGCCAATAACGGGCCCAGAAAAAAGTGAAAATAAAAAAATATAATCGATTAATATAATGCCTTATATTTCTTTGAATTTGCTAGATGAAAGATACACTCGCTCTAATTGCATTCAACTAAGGCGGCTTCATTTAAAGTTTGCAACAGGAGCTGTTTTCAAAATTGTCGTCGCTGGTTTCGCACTGTTTCCTCGTGAAGACATCAGCTGCTACACCGAACTCTTTTCACTGTCAGCGGTGTTATACCGTACAGACTCCTTGCCCTCCCGCTAGTACATGTACAATGACTGTTTGTACGCTCTCCATGAAATAAAGGAACTTATAGACGGGCTAGATAGATAGCAGCACCGCGCCTTTTTGAAGGTTAAGGCGCCGTAGGTAAGGCCGTTGAAAATGTGAAGAAATTATCCATAGGTGTAGTTAGCAATCATAACAAGTCTGGCTCAACTTTTCGGGCAGAATCTGGTGGAAGTTCCGAAGTCGTCTGTAAACGGTGCGCATTTCCAAGGAGCCATGAGCAACGTGGTGCGGCTGACCAGTTAGAGGCAATAACATTGTCGCTTATACACCGCCCCTGGAGCCTTCTTTGCAATGAAGCAGTTGATCATCAGTAACCAGTTATAGAAAAATATAATTGAATTACCCGAAATGTTAGTGTTAGAAACAGTAATGAAATGCTTACCAAATTCCACAAAAATCTAATTAAATATAAGTTGTCAATTACGTACAACTCTGCCAAGGGCGTAGCAACAAAGAGGTTGCCGAAGAATTCTGTGCAAAAGTAGCAAACTAATTCTCTTCCCTAAGAGGAAAGGGATGGGAAAGTCGAGTAAAGTACCCTCAGAACACATATTCGTCACTTCTCTCGGATTCTCTTTGCCCTTCTTGGCAGCTTTCCGTCTGGTAGGCCCAATGCATCATACTCAAACATCATTTCCATACCAGGGTTCAAGACGAAAGCCGATGGATCATTGGGTGAATAATAAGAGTGCTCTGGATTGTATGAATCAGAAGAACGAACAGCAGCTGCGCGTCTACACAGACGGCTTATTGAACACCAATAGTTTTTCTGTCTTTGTGGTTAACCCGTCAGGAAACCTGTACGAAGAGTTAAAACTTTACTGAAGATTTATTGATTGATGCAGAGCCTACCACTCTTCCTGCCAGTATTGACTACATTCATCATGAGAGCCCTCAGCAATGGCATTAATTTACAGACTTAAAAACACCACTCAAGAGCTCACCAAATGCCCTTCCTTTGCTCTCTGACTAGTAACTGGTGGTGGAAATCTGCCATCTGCAACACGCTGCTACCAATAAAGGGACGGCATTATTTATCACTGGTTACCTGGCACTCTGCGGTGACGGTTGCAATTATCTCTGCGCGAACAGCCCACCAGCCGGGCGTTCGTGCATCCATCACCTACTCAAGAGGAGATGCAGCGAGAAGACTTCGAATACTGTCGCTCGAGATTACGATTGTCGTGTTGAATTACGGCCACTTTTCGAGCCGACGTGTCCTACCTTTAGACTCTTGGCTATTGCTCTAGCTTTCCCTAACTTACCAAAACATGAATAAACAATGCTGCGTCGCTTCTGCTTTGTTTCTTCTAAACCATTATTCTTTTGCTATTGACGTGGGCGATAACCCTGCGTGCGACATCTGTAGTCGTGAGGAATTCATTTCACGTACTCTTTGCGAGTGCTCCGAAAGCAATATCGAAAATCGACTTCTAAGAATGAACTAGAAAATCTACACGCATGCCCGCTGACGGAGGAAAGGATCTTGGCACAGTGGCAGCGGCGATCACCTGCGGATAAGGCCTGCGAGGCAAGCGCATCCGACCAGCACAGTAGAAGGTTTGCAAAAGTAAGTCTGGTGACCGTGAGTGGCATGCTGATCCTGCGCTGGCGGCCATATTTTGATCACTTGATCCGTCCGCTCCGTGTCAGTCCATCAGTGCTCGCCGTTCTGTCCGCTCTTGTCCCGTTGTAACCTAGTGTGCTATGTTTGTGTCGACCTTTGGGTGCCAAGAGAAGACCCTGCCTGGTCGAGGGACCTCTCCTGTCCCTGGCGGTTCCTGTCAGCGACGCCTAGATGCGTATTTTAACAGCCGAGTCGTGGCCGGCCGCGCTGCCAAGCTCACTGCAGTTACAAACTGCTCCGCGAGTCTTAGACGGGCTCCTCTTGATACGCGTAGCGCCACCACTATCCAGTTACAGTATTCAAAGTTTTGTAATGCGGAGAATTTTTTTGGTCTGTGTTCATTTGCTGTTTTCTTGGACGCCTGTGAGAGATGATCGAGAGTTTGCTTGGTTTGCGCAGCACCCTCGCTTCGAAGAACAAAGCGAAACTTATCAGCGGATGCCTCTTAGGTTTCCTCATCAGTCTGACGCTTTTTGACTGTCAGTGCTGAACTCTGACGAATCTAAGTTGTGCTCTGTGTAATTGAAATATTAAAATAATTGAAGAACGTGATCAATGGTGTCAAATTGTTTGAAATGGGAAGCAAATGTTTGCTGATACTGATTATAAGGGTATAATAATGTAAATATTAAACAAAATAAGTATAAAGAAACGAAAGAACTGAAGCAAGAAATAAAAAATAGATAAAAAATAACAGAAAAATAAAACTAAAATGTATAGCGTGAAAAGAAAGAAAACATATCGTCTCTGCGCGAGCATGCACGCGCGCGCGCTTATGTGTGTATGTGTGTGTGTTTGGAGACATAGAGAACGCTATCTCGTCATGCTCTTAACGGCGGAACTTAGTGTCCCCCTAATTTTTTATATCACTCATATAAAACTGATTTTATGAACATAGCCATTTGCATCAAGCGCAAACACTATGCAGTAACGTGAGTTGACTTTCAAATTTATTTTCATTTCAGCCGAGGTCCTCTTTATCGAATCTTCCAATGTCAGCGCTTGCATATGAGGTTAAGGCTTCAGACTATCTGACAGCAGAAATACACAAGAAATTGGGATGTTTACAAAATAAACTAAATTTCAGGTTCTGTCAGTTAGCGAACCATAGGTTACTCGACAAAACACACAAAAGTGAAACGCAAGCTTCGTTATTTTATAAGCCGCGCTGCCTTGCAGGTATTTTTAGGTACAGAACGCAAATCTGACTTTCGCGGTCTGGACACGTACTGGACTTTACAGGCATGATCGCGTGATAACATCTTTCGAAACGGGCTGGACGTTAACGATGTTAGCGTCCAGCCCGTTTCGAAAGATGTTATCGAAAGATGTGCGGTTTCCAGTTAATATAGTTGTCAGTGCAGCGTAGTCCTTGTGTGCGTGTGTGTGCTTCTTATGCTTTGTGTTGTTACCTGCTCTACTGCCTTCTTCCAAGAGATGTGTGACCATATAGCTCATCGTTCGACTCTATTATTGAACGTGAGAATATCGTGGCACACTAGTGCGATGCCATATTTTCCTGCTTTATCAGGCACCACGGGTTTGGCAGCCGCTTTCGCAGCGTGAACACGCAGCTCGGGCGCATTAGAGAACCGTATCGCTCTCTGCACCAATCACTATCAGTTCATACGACGGTGGAAAGTAGTTTCGGTAATCATGCCCTTGTCGTAGGTCAGATACAGAATGGCGAATGCAATCTACGTACAAAAGGTTTTAAAAAAGCTAGTTGTACTATAGCGTTCGTTATACATGCATTACTCCTTCTACCGTGTCCTCCATCGCAGCATATAAGCTTATATTTTAGGTTAACAAGAATCCATAGCACGTGAAACAACCTTGCGGTTTTAGGTGATAGCACGTTCTGTGAGCTAGCTCCCAGCCAGATGGACGTTCAGCAATGCTTGACATTGTGCAAGTGACTCTTGTAAAGCCGATTAGGATTGCAAACTAGCAGTCGCAAACACACATATACCTTGTTTCCGTGCGCGTCTACGACGGTGGGCTGGCTGCCCAAGGGCACGCAGCAACCTGTTGGCATTCCTAATAGAGCTTGGTTTTATCAGCGACTCTTGTGCTGTTCAAAAATAAACAATCGCTTGTGAACATTGCAACACAGCTTTTGGTGCACGCGCAGGTTCCATGAATGCTCACGTTGACAGCGTACTCTACGGGAGGGGCGGACAGACGGATCAAAACATGGCCGCCGCGCACAGTTTGTGTTTCTTTCACTATAGACGACGCTAACTTTTGAAAAGCTTCTATAGGCTCTTTCATTGCAGGGCGTCTTCGCCTTCTAAGATTCATTGGTTCTTAACCCCATTTTATCCTTCCCTTTAATATTCCTTAGTTTCTTTCCCCCCAGTTTGGGGTAGAAAACCAGCTTTTTTTGCCGATTAAATTTTCCGCCTTTCATCCTGCTTTTCTTCCTCCGCCTTGAGGCAGTTTCATAGAGACAGCACTTTTACTTGTATACCAAAAACGCAAACACTAAATCATATTATTATTATTACTGGTAGCGTTTCATGGTTGCCATGTGAAACAAGCCTATTTTTTTCGCCTTGCAGGCTCGCAGTCAAGAATAATAAGTCTGCTTTCTTCAATGTAAATTTCGCTAAAATGTTTAGCTATCTGATTTACAAATTTAGGACGCAAGGAATGCTAAAATAAGTTAAGATCAAGATTAGTTCCTAGATTAGGCTTTAAACCTGGCTTTATTTTAATATTAAACTTTAGGACACGCTTGTCTTACAGATACTTCTCTCTTTGAGGATGAAGCCACATTTTTTGGTCCTACTGCGACCCTCGCATAGGTTCCTAATTTGAAACGCTACACCCACAGAATTTCTTCAGAAACGACGTGAACCCTCGTTTGCAGCCAGAAACGTAAATACTTGAATCAAAACGTGTCTTCCTTAAGCTTCTGCTAGAGACAGCTAAATTCACGAGACGACCGTGCGCCCACGGACTCACCGAATAGCGACCGTGCTTCCATTACGTTCTTTTCTATTCAACCGCTTCAAAACACTGCATTTTGCTTTCTTTTTTCTTTTCCGCGCAAACACGTTTGTGTAAAACACTCGTCGGAAGCCTTTGTCATTACTCGGTGCCTCTGAGACCTTTACAGGTGATTTTGAAGAGGATAGTCTGGATTTTCAGGTAAATGTTTCTCGCCAACTCACTAAAGAAAAGTATGAAAAATTAAAGGGCCGCTTTGAGATTTCTACGGACGGAACCAGCAACGCCTGGTACCAAGGAAACCAAAGAGAATTTTCTTCGTGTTGCTAAGCATGAAATAAAAATGCAATCTGGGGCACAATTTATTAGAAAGTGAAAAAATGCAAATATAATCCGCCCAAGGACTTCGGACATCATCACCATCATCATTCTCAACATCAGACTGACTATACCCACTGCAGGGCTAAGGCCTCTCCAATATTTCTCCAATTAACCCACTTCTGTGCTAGCTGCATCCACTTGACCCTTGCGAACTTCTTAACTTCATTCTTAACTTTCCTTAGAGAGGATAACCATCGGTTATCCTCTCTTCGGACTACATGTCCTGCCCATGCCCATTTCTTCTTCTTGATTTCCACTAGAATGTCAAAAACATGAGTTATCTCTCTGACCCACTCTGCACGTTTCCTATCTCTTAATGTTACCCCTACAGTTTTTGGTTCCATAGCCCTCTGCGGTGTCCTCAACTTAATTAGAACTCTTTTGGTTAGCCTCCACGTTTCAGCCCCAAAGGTGAGTACAGGTAAGATGCAACTGTTGTATACTTTCCTCTTGAGGGATACCGGTAAGCTGCTAGTCATAATCTGCGAGTGCTTACCAAATGCGCTATATCCCAATCTTATTCTTCTTGTCATTTCCTTTTCATGGTCCGGATCTGCGGTTACTACCTTTCCTAAGTATACATATTCGCTTACTACTTCCTGTGCTTCGCTACCTAACTTAAACTGCTGTTCCTTCCCGAGGCTGTTGAACGTTACGTTAGCGTTCTGCATACTCCGGACATACGGCCCCCGAATTACGAGAATGACACACTGCAACACTTCAGCTGAGATTAGAAATATCCCAATGAACAAAGTTTGGGACCTCTAATCCTCAATTTAAAAAGCTCTCGAATCCCAATTTATCAAACTCATTTCAACTTGAGCGCATGCTTGCTGCACGGAATCTTTCCTGTTCACCGTACCTCTGTGCATCAAAGGCTGTTGCTCATGATGTGAAATGACTATGTATACAGGCAAAAAATAAGTACCATAGATACTTCAACGCCCAGAGGTAACATTACAACACGTTTCTTTTTTCGCTTCAGAATACTATATCAGAAATGTTTTGCGTATCACTCTTCACTTTCGATGCTTTCAAGCTAAAAATTTGCAGGGACTTAGCGGAGCAAGACCACGATACACGGTCGAAAGCTAGGGTCAGACTCAAATATTCCGACTGCCATAATACTGGCTGTCGGCCGAATGGCATTGTCAGTCGTCCGAGGTCACTTCGTCGTTTCGACTTCTAGCTGTACTGTTGGACGGTCTTATCGGGTGGAAGGATGGATGGATGAAATATACGAGCGTCCCCTTTGAAACGGAGTGGTAGCAGTGCTATCATGCCCATGTTTCTCCCTATATCTTAAATATTGTTTTAGATTGGTTAACTATACCATCATTCTACTTATTGAATATTTGTGTATGCATTACTAGCATTATGTCACTTTTGTTTTTAAGCCACCACTCTTCCACTCGTTTTTTGCTAGCTTCCATCGCAGGTTTATTCACTCGGCCACTGGTATCTCTAAAACCCACAGCTTTAGGAACAGTGATTGCGCTTGCATCAACTTCCGGATAGATACCATTACATTCGAGTATAATATTATCAATTGTTTCACTGGAGTTACCACATGCAGCACATGCGTCATCTCCATTGTTAAATTTCTTTTTTGTAGCTGCGTGTTCTAAGGCACCCTGATCTAGCTTCAAAAAGTAGGGCACTGCCTCTTGAGTTATCAAAAAAAGCTTCCTTCCTGATCTGCCATTTCCACTTTCGGTAGAATTCTACATTCCGTTTCTTTTCATCGAATTTATCCAATTTTTACCTTCTGTGTTTTTCACCTGTTACTTAACGCACTTTATTTCTTCGTCCTTGTGACCAGCATAGTTACTGTGTAGTTTCCTAGTTCTTTTCCTCCATTGTCAGTCAACGGGTTTTAGGTATAGGTATTTAAATACTTTAGCTGTCCATCCTTATAGTTCGGCAGCGACTAGGCGTCTTTGCCAATCCGAGACTTGGCGCCGCCACTTGGCAAGACATCCTTCCCGCTCTTCAGGCGTCTCCGATGCTCGCTAAGGCTTCCTTGCTTCATTCTCACGTTGTCGGGCGGCCTCGTGCCGTGATAAGATTCCCGGGTCCCTCGAGAGGTTTTCACATAGCCGCCGCTCATGCCTTTCCATGGCCTCCGAGATCATCTCCGCGCGCACGTTTCTCTCAGGCCGTTCCAATCGGCCGGAGAGAACGTAAGTTGGAAAAGGGGCGTAGCAGCGTCTGTCGCCGCACCGCGGCGCTCGCTCTATGCATCAAGTGTTCCTCCGCAGCTTGGCGCGAACTGTAAAACACGAGTTTTCTGAGCTTGCGCTCGTACCACAGTCGAGCTGCCAGCTTTAAAATGCCACGGGCAAGACGGCAGCCAACAATTTCGCGATCGTTAAAGTACTAATAATATGAGGGCCACATGCGCAAAGTTACTCAGCGACTACCCGAAGCTGCATGCCTGCCCGAAATATGCATGCCGGTTGCGTCTTTTTTTTTATCAGTGTGTATTTACCCGGCGTGCATTTGCGAGTTCATTAACTTGCTAAATACAGTATTTACGAGTGTGGCAACTTACATAAACATCCATCGCATGAATCCAATTCTCTAAATGCTCCCGCCACAGCCACATGATTATTGCTTACTTAGATTCATGTCACGATAGCTATATTTTTTCAAGTACGGTTTTAAAGCAGCTTTGGAAGATCGGAAGCACGCAAGTTCGGTAAAGTCCTTACGGAAAATGCTATACAACAATATGTCTTATGGCAAGCTTGCTTAATTAAAAAGAAAGTTCGCTAAAGGTGAAGGGTAATCGGGGCACTTTCAGGCACATCTGGCGTCATATGAGTATATGCGAGGTTTTCGGAAGTGATCCCACTAAAAACGGATCAGCCTATACGATAGAAAGTGAGGAGAAGCTATTACCTCGTTTGTAAACTACGCGGCCCATCACAGCATAAATGTGCGCAATTATCACGCGAGTTGCAGCTTATTTCTGGCTTTCACTTGTTTGCAGTGCTTTCATTTTTAATTTTTAATTTGAATCATATCACGGATCTGTTCGTCAATTACCTTAATTTCCGAAGCTGAGACACGGTATGGCGTCTGTCTAATCGGGTGTGCAGATCCAGTTTCGATCATGTGATGGGTGCGGGAAGGCGGAATCGGTAGTGGCTGATCTCGAGCAAAGTCGAACACGTCCGCATGTTCCATAAGAACCTCCATCATTATTCAGTGGTCGTTGGTGGGTATCGATTTGTTTATCATGGACTGAAGCTGTGGATCGGCATGATCGGGACGTCTAGTTGAACGAGCAACGCCGGCATGTAATACGGCGATGTGTATATAAAGGCGTACTTCAAAGTCGGCGAGTTTTAAACCACGCGGCAATACCTTCTTGGTTGCCAGCCTGCGATGGTGCAATTCGCGACGCTGCACCATGCTCTAATGTCAACGCCAATCCATCGCCATTACAACCCTACTGCCCCTGCAGAACCTCACACCGATGCCAGTGGTTGTTGTTGTTCTTGTTGTGGCTGTAAGAAAAAGGAAAAGAAAATGGAAGGGCCTGCTACTGGCTATGTAGCTAAGCAATCTACTCTTACACCGTGAGCTAAGCCACCTCCGCTGCCTCGAGCGGACAGAAGAAAGTAGAGAAGAAAGAAAACGATGAGGTAGAGAAAGACGCGCGCCTCAAAAGCCATCGTCCACAACCTAAGCGGTGGCGGGTGCAATGACGGCCTACAATAGATAAAAACTCGGTGGCTCGCTTGCCCCCGCCGTAAGCGGCGTTGACCTACCGTCCCAGCCCCGTAGGGCCAGGAACAGCCACCCTTCACCACCTCCTGCCTCCGATGCCAGTGGTGTTGACCTCGGCGCTGTCTTCGCCCAGCGCTAGCCTGACTTCTTGAAATATGTTGTCGCCTACGCAAGCCGTGCTAGTACCAATACCGACTACAATTACTCCCTTACCGAAAAGGAGTAATTAGCTATCTTGTGGGCTATAACGAAGTTCCGTCCTTACTTATACGGCCACTACTTCGAAGTAGTTACGCATCATCACTATCTCTGCTTGCTCGCGCCTCTCAAGTATCCGGCTGGCCCTCTCCGCCGCTGGGCTCTCAGGCTTCCATAAACAACATCCGGGAGGTGTACTGCTCTGGCCGCACGCACTCTGATGCCAACGCTCTCTTTCGGACACCGGTATACACGCCTGAATCGTTGTCCCCTCTTCAACCATCCTTGACAGCCCTCACCGTTGAGGTAATGCCTTCTGAGCAACGACGGAATCCTTGGGTTACTATGCTAGATATCCTTGGCACCACTTCCGCGGCTACGCATCCTCGGGCGCTCCGCCGACAATCCTCCCATTTCACAATTCGGAACTGCCTCCTCTACCGAAGGAACTAAAATACAGACGTCAAAAAAAGGCTTCTTGTCATTCCGCGCCAACTTTGCTCTGATGTTAGTACCCACCATCATACTGACCCGCAAAGCGCTCATTCCAGCGTCCTGAAAACCTATGATCGAATTCGTCAGAAGAATTACTGGCGGGAAATGTACAATTTCGTACGTCGCTTCATTCGCTCTTGTACCGCCTGTCAACAAAGGAAAAGTTCTCGCCCACGGCACGCCCTCTCTAGCCTTACACTGCCCACCTTGCCAATTTTATCGCGTTGGAATCGACCTTCATGGCCCCCACCATGCAGTAGCTCTGGTAATCGGTAGGTCATTGTTGCCGTCGACCATCTGACCCGTTACACGGAGACCGCCGCACTTCCCGCGGCGACAGCCCGAGAGATAGCCCATTTTCTTCTGCATCCCTTCGTTCTTTGGCACGGCGCCCCTCGCAAGGTGCTGAGTGATTGAGGTCGTGTCTTTCTTTCTGAAGTAGTCCTCCGGTCTTCTTGAAGCTAAATTGAACATTGTGTTACAGACGCGTACCACACGCAAACGAATGGTCTCACGGAGCGCTTCAACCGTACTCTTGTGGACATGCTCACAATGTATGTCACATCTGACTGTGGACGCTCCAACTGGGACCAGTTACTGCCTTTTGTAGCGTTTACGTAAAACACTGCCACCCAAGCAATAAATAGTTTTTCTCCCTTCTTTCTCATATACGGCCGTGAACCATCTTGTACTCTTGACACGATTTTGCGATACCACCCAGATGCCTCTGAGTACAGTACTTTGTCAGATATTGTACAGAAGGCCGAGGAATGCCGTCAGCTAGCTCGTATGTTTACTTCGAACACTCAAGGCTATTGGAAAGATTAACATGACAGCGATACGCCTGCTCCGACGTTCCTCGTTGACAGCCTCGTTTAGCTATGCGTTCCTGCCACCAGCAAACTGAAACCAAGCACCGTGTTAGCCGTCTCGAGCCGTATTACAACCCTCTTGTCGTCTCTTCCCCTTGAGTTAACAAGATTGCGAGTTCCTCACGCGGGGCATTCTAAGAAAGACAAGGAATAGACAGCACCGCGGCATAACCGTTGTCATGGCTTGTCTCCGGCGCCGATCTCTGGCGCTGAAGCTGTAAACTGCGGCTGGAAATTCTATCCTGGTGTTCCCGAAAGATTGTTAGCACTAGAGGTTGGACCAAGGTATTAAATCCTCATTTGATTATTATTATTATTATTATTGTCGCTAACGGTTTTAAACTCCTTGTTGGCATTAACAACCGAAATGGGTTAAAAAAAGTATAGCTTCTGCCATTAAAACATAATAAGACGAATTGGTTTACGTTGCGGCCGCCCTGGCCCAAAGTTTCTACAAATACTTTTTCCCTGTTCTCAATTTATCCGATATCTTGGAAGTGTTGTCTGTAATAACTGCTGTATTCACAGGAACTGAAAAGTTGATTATTCGTTTGAATATTTGAAGAGTATAGTTGTAAATAAGGACTTTCATCACAACCTCCACAACTATCATGACTTTTTACTTACTGCCAATAACTGACTTTTCTAATCATTGGAGCTAAATGACTACTACCTTTCAAGCTATAAACAAGTGACTTCAAAGCAAGCAACTGGCTCTGTCTCCCAGCCCTCTCCCTCATTCCAAAAGCCCCAGGTGATATTGGTACACTACCTCCTCCAGATGTAAACTTAACTATCCGTCAGGTTTTTCAGTCCTGACTGCATGACTCAATGCATGAACGAACGAGCTATTACCATATCTACGAAAAAAAAAGGAAGAATGAATGATTAAACTGCATTTTCCAGTGAGGGTTTGTTGTTCGAGCTGATAAGCATCGTAATTTTCTCGGCGAAGTTACGATAATATTTATGAGAGTGTGTGCAGATGTTTGGGTTTTTCAAGTGTACGTAGATACCAAATCCACAGAAGAGCTACGAATTTAGACTCAGGGCTTAAGCGCGCCATAAAAATAATTATACGCGCCGCAAATCAAGCTACTGAGTTAAATAAATCAAACAAAGGCACAATTCAATTTATTCACCCACAAATAATTCAACTTATTCAGCCATAAATAGCGACTGCGTCAATAAAGAGTTTATTTACCTCTCTTCCTTGTGGTTCGGAACCGATTGCGCCATAAATTGTTAGTTTGAAAGCGAAGCGCAAAGAAGGATGAGAGCCAAGCGCTTTCAGTAATTTGCGATATCCAGGCAGAACATGTTGACGAGCTGTCTTATGTTCAGCAACACGTATCACATACAGCTATCACCTTCGCCCTTTTAACCTCTGTGCATTTTTCTTGGACGGTATCTTAATTTCAATTTAAACAAGTACAGAAAGCATAAGAAATTTTTAACCCAGACTTGTCTCTAGAAAGCACGCATTCTTTGTAGGACGTTTACCGCGAATTGCCGCACCTTATTAAGCTGTCTGCGATCTCTAAATAGCGCAAAAAAAATTGCGGTTCAGTTTATGATAGCCGCAGCCCCATGGGCTTTCACTTCTGAAGAGCTGATTTGTTTGGTTTATTCATGAGGCACATACAGTTTATATTTTTGATCTGATACTAAGGACGTGGTCATTGTACGAACGCTTAAAAATTTTCACAGTGCCCAGAGGGAAGGTATGGGCGGTTTTACTGTTTAGTTCACAGTGAAAAGTCAAGGCCATCATTTAGATTCCTGTGTTCAACCTAGTCATATCACTCTTCCGCAAGCCTCTCATCCTTCGGCTCTGCTGAAAGTCCAGTACTTTGGACGTTTTTTATTTAAGGAATGTCGGGACGTAAGGATACGCTTGGGGAGGTGCTCTTATGAGGCCACAAATAAAAAGAATCTGAAAATATTTCAGGCCTTGTTTTCGGGTCGTATGACTGCTTTGGGTAAAAGGATGTTCGCGGCCGGGTTTATGCTAGTTGTGCTGTAGTTAATGTGGTGAAGTGAGCTGAGCCCTATGCTGTTTGAAAGCGAGTCTTCAGGTGTCTTCGTCGGGTTCTCCTTGGAGCCTTTGCAAGATAGGACAACCTTCAATTCTTTCCAAAGCTCCATCCAGACGGAATCCTGAAAAGAAACGGGCCCAAATTCCTATTAGAAAACTTATTCAAAGGAAATTGCGGACGACAGTGTTCATGAAAAAAAAAACAAGTGCGTGTTTTTCCGTCAAGTATACTCTAAACAACGTTGGCTGTGATGGAAGATGACACTCTCTAAACGTGTCTGTCTTAATACAAAGTGTGGTAAGTAATATAAGACTATGATTAATAAACTACCGGTACAACATAACTTGGTGGGAGCCAGGTTACATGGTTTTTCGTTATTTAGAACTGTTCAAGGAGTTTCTATATTACGCTCAGCGTGATATTTAAATAAATATATTAGGCTGGCTTGCTTTACGACATCAAGCTCTATAAACCTAAAGAAACAAGATGAGTATGATTAATTTCTTTTTATTTATACATTCATTTATGTATCCAGTGTGTTGCTTTCATCATTGGAGGTTAAGAAAAAAACGATACTGTTTTTTTAACCATGCACCTCCATATTACCAGTATCTATTATCTGCGTTCTAAGCAAAACCCGATGTTTGTTTGAAACATAAAGGTTAATTCAGCAGCCACGCTAGTGTCACTGTGAGCGCTTTTTGTGATGCCACGAGACCAGCTTGGTGTCAAGGTCGAAGAAAGAACTAACAATATCCTGTGCGGTCAGCAGGTTTCTATTATAGGCCGAGGCAAAAAGATCAACTTCAGCGGGCACTGCGCTAGACCACAACGCGATCTTAGTAGCCGTTTTCTTCGTGTGCTAAAGTACAGTCTTTCAAGAAGCGCTTCGAATGTTGACATCTTCAACATCGTTATTTCCTTCGACAGAGTTGCACTAAAGGCCATAATGGGTAGTATACATTTTGAATCTGCTGCCACATTTTGACACCTAGCCTTCGAGTTGCACTCGACATTATTTGCAAATAAAAGTTTCTCTTCAATCAGTGTCTCGGGCGCATATTTTTTCTGGTTTTCCAGCTCATTCTGTAGCTGCCTTGGAGAAACCCTCGTCATATCGCAGCCTACACGAGCCTGAAGAGGTTGAGCCGGCGTTTGTGGGTTTGCATTGACGTTAACACGAGTTAGTTTACACTGACCAACACAGAACATTGTCGTGGTCAAAGAGAAGAACGGCAGCGGCCGATCAAGACGACGGATAAAGTGGCAGTCAACGAATCGGAAGTTCGTGGCTCAAGGATAGATAGATAGATGGATTTATTGAAAGGAAAAGTCAGAGAGGTTGGCCCGAATAATTCAAATCTGGCCTGCTACTCTGCACTGGGGAAGGGGAAGGAGAGAAGAAAGAAGGTCATGATGGGTGACGATGTGGGAGAAGGCATATAAATATATATACAGACACAGCAGCTTGCTTTACAAGCGCGAATCAAGTCCGCTGGCACTCAAATCACGGCAAAGAGCACGCACTGCCTGGACGCCCTTCCCCTTGTCCTGCCAAGCGCCCAGCAGCAGTGGCTCAAGGAACAAAATCAATGCATAACCGGAACAAGCGGTCCTGTAGCACTATATATAGCGGTGCTATATATGAATGAATGCACAAATGTTCTACAAGTTTGCGTTAGCTTCTGGTCACGTTCCCAATAATGAAACGCGCGCACAGACAGCGGCTTGGTGAGCAGCTGTCGCTCAGTGAGATGGGCCATGCAACGACTTAAATAATTAAAAATTGAATGCTAACATTACCTATGCGGGATTCCTTCTTTCCCTTTAATTTTGTTTGCTTTAGCGCGATATGACTTCAAGCCTACAATACAGAATTTTGTCTTTTTTTCATAAGTGAGGATTTCTGCATTTTTTCGTGTCGCTGATTTCCACGTATCTGTAACCGGCGCAACTCTCCTGCTCAACAAAAGTGTTCGTTTTGGGAACCAAACTATCAACAATCAAAGAGGAAACTTTGAAACCATAACCAGGACCGTTAGAAACCGCCAGGCTTTTGTAATGGGGAATCATAGTATAGCGCACGGAAACTGCGCTGCCGTGATATAACGTTCTCATTATTTTATAGCGCAAGGAATAAGGGGTCATCTATGTTGTCTGGATACACTTGTCCTATGTTAGCGATACTATCGTATCTTTTGACCAAAAATACGAAACAATATTCGCGCCCTTCAGCAAATCACGCAAGCTTCTTCTATTACTCAAATACCAACTGTAAGTGTCGGATTTGTGCGCAGTGTTTGCTTTGGACACTTGATTCCGTAACTACGCCTTGGTTTTCAGGATGGGTAGGGTTAAAAACGCCACTGATTAAATTAGCCTAATAACCCCGGTCCTGGCTTGGGCAGAAACTAACAGACGCCTTAGAGTCGTTTTGTGAGCAGCGGTGAAATGGAGCTTGACTTTATATGCTCTAATACGACTTGCTCGAGATAAATGACGAACAGAAGCAATTGCTTAGGCTTCCACAACAAAGTAAACGTTCTGTCCATAGGAACACTCTACGTGCTTTTCCGGTATACGGTTTCTGGAGGTGAGGTCGTAACGTGAGAAATGCCTTTCAGCTTACCCTCTCTCCATAGGGTATCTTCTTTATCTTCCAGAAGAACTCTAGAGTTACGATGACGATGGCGCCGCCGCAACCGAATATCAGAGCCAGGAACACGCCGCCCACGTTAGACAGGCCCATCTCACTCGTGGAAGAGGCGGCCGACTCGACGGGACAGGCGTCCTTGCCTTTCACGCGCCACCACCGCCGCTTGAGCATCTCCAGGTCCCCGCGCTCCTGCAGCCGGATGATGTATGACGACAGCACCGACCGCACGGGGGAGCCTGTGCCGTGCAACACGAAACCCGCTTGAAACAGTGAACAAGAGACTTGCAGTGCACACTATTTGGTCTTTAGTGCTCGGGCCTGATCATATCCAACCTAAAGAGCTACACAAGCTTGTCTAAATTAAGTCAAAATATTCGGCAGCCCTGTCATAACACGATACTTTTCTGTTGTTCTCTAGTGTTTTGTAGTTCTGTGGATATTTCGTAGTGTTTTTGTGCTGCCTTTATAGATATGCAGTATTCTTCTGTTGCAGCTAAATAAAAAGCTGATGTTACTACACAAATTTCTGTTTTTTCAAGAGAATGTAAAACGCCACACAAAAATTGTGTTCTAATAACAAAACATTTCTTGAGTATATTTGCAGTCTACAGCCTCCGCAGAAAACTGTTTCTGTATATATTGATACTTAGCATTTCCTGCTTTTATTTCAGCTTGTATTGGAACCAACTGTGTACGTGCCAGGCATATTTTTTCTATCTTTGATGGTTTCGTCTCTCTATCTCTCTTTATCAAGAACAGCACGATTCAGCTGGTCGAATGCAAGATATCATCGTTTTTGGGTAATTCTAGTTGGTTAGTTAAACCACCAGCTTTTGCTGAAGTAAATGTTTTCCGATCATATTGCGTGTATCGCCGAATTGTGTACTCGTTTAGACTGGTTACGGTCTCTTTAATTCAAAATCCGCATAATGGCCACATAATGGCCACATTCTCCCTCTCAGCTTAAAGTTGTAAATACGAGTTCTGCCCGCACTATATCAAAACAGTGCTTCTTAGGAAAGTTGAGAACAGTGCAGAAGCTTCGCTGTCGAACCACCTTGGTGATTGCCCAAATCATCTGTGTTGGACACTTTCAATGTGCCGGCTCGAAACAAAGAAAACCATTGCAGCGTTCAAAAAAAGAAAGAATAAAAATGTTTTTCTGGGCATGGCGTTTAACAATAACCAACGCCGCATTCGCACAGGACTTATGGCACACAATAAATTATATTAAGACGCTTCTCATGTTTTCTGTAAGTGCTGAAATGAACTCGAACTCCAGAGTTTCATTAATTTGTGTTGCCGCATACCGTCGTTTTCCATGCACGAGGATACTGCATGTCAAGTGACACTGCTCTTCTCTTTTTTTAGACGAAGTTCAAAAATAAAACTTTTGTGTGGAATTCTTGCCGATTGTTTACACATGTACAGAAATTCTTCAATTTCCCAGTCGGTAAAAACTACAGAAAATTTTCTGATGTTAGGACAGGATTTCTGTGCGGTTTTTGACGGGAAACCTGCGGTGACAGCAGAACTTTCTGTTGTAACATCAGAAATTTCTGTAGTTACAACAGAAAAGTGCTACAAAACTACAGACAACAGAAATATACTACAGAAAAATTACAGAAGTACAGAAAAGTACTACAGAACTACAGAAAAATCTGATGGTGACGAGAGAACTACAGAATATTTTGTCATATTTTTGACACAGTTCTGTAGTTTTTTTTTCGACTGGGTTTTCTTCTCATGTAAGAAGAATAAGGAGCTGAAACGAAACTAGCGCTTAGAATCGGACCATGTGCATTCAAAAACCCTGGACCAACAGTATTGAAATCATCATCATTGTCGTCATCATCAGCCTGACTATACCCCCTGCAGGACGAAGGCATCTCCCATATTTCTCCACTTAACCCGGTTCTGTGCTAGCTACATCAACTTGACCCCTGCGAACTTCTTAACCTCATCCGCCCACCTAACTTTCTGCCGCCCCCTGCTACGCTTTCCTTCCCTTCGAATCCAGTTTGTTACCCTAAGCGACCAATGGTTATCCTCTCTTCGCCCTACATGTCCTGCCCATGCCCATTTTCTTTTCCTAAATCCACTAGAATGTCGATAACTTGAGTTATTTCTCTGACCCACTCTGCACGCTTCCTATCTCTTGATGTTACCCCTACCGTTTTTCGTTCCATAGCCCTTTGCGTTGTCCTCAACTTAAGTAGAACTCTTCTGGTTAGACTCCACGTTTCAGCCCCATAGGTGAGTACAGGTAAGATGCAACTGTTGTATACTTTCCTCTTGAGCGATATCGGTAAGCTGCTTGTCATAATCTGCGAGTGCTTGCCAATTGCGCTCCATCCCAATCTTATTCTTCTTGTTATTTCCTTTTCAGGGTCCGGATCTGCGGTTACTACCTGTCCTAAGTAAACATATTCGCCTACTACTTCCAGTGCTTTGCTACATAATGTAAACTGCTGTTCCTTCCCGAGGCTGTTGAACATTGCCTTAGTCTTCTGCATATTGATTTTCAAGCCTACCTTTCTACTCTTCCTGTCTAGTCATCAATCATTATTTGCAGTTCATCCCCGGAGTTGCTTACCAAGGCAATGTCATCAGCAAATCGCAGATTATTGAGGTATTCTCCATCTACCCTTATCTCTAACTGCTCCCACTCCAAGTCTCCGAATACTTCCTCTAAGCAAGCTGTGAATAGTACTGGGGAGATTGTGTCTTCTTGCCTAACACCTTTCTCTATGGGAATTTTGTTACTTTCTTTATGCAGAACTATGGCTGCTGTGCAGCCACTATATATATCTTCCAGCACTTTCAAGTACGGCTCATCAAACCCCTGATTTCGCAATGCCTGCCTCACCGCCGATGTTTCAATCTAGTCAAATGCTTTTTCGTAATCAATGAATGCTATGTATAAGGGCTGGTTATATTCCGAGCATTTTTCTATCACCTGGTTGCTGGTATGGATATCATCGATAGTAGAGTACCGTTTCCGAAAACCTGCTTGATCCTTTGCTTGATTGCAGTCTAAGGTTGTCCTGATTCTATTAGCGATTACCTTAGTAAACACCTTATACGTGACGGGCTGATTGGTCTGTAATTTTTAAGGTCCTTAGAGTCGCCTTTCTTATGAATGAGGATAATGTTTGCATTCTTCCATGATTCCGGTACCGTCGATGACACCAGGCACTGCGCATACGGGGTGGCCAGTTTTTCTAGCACGATATCGCCCCCCCCCCCCCCCGTCCTTTAGCAAATCTGTCGTTATTGAATCCTCTCCAGCCGATTTCCCCCTTTTCATATTTTGTAAGGCTTTCTTGACCTCGTCCTTCGTCACTGGTTGAACGTCAGACTGTTTTTCCCTGCCGCTAATCTCGTTACGGTCCTGACTACTTTGGCTACTGTAGAGATCTGTATAGAACTCCTCGGCTACTTTGACTATCTTGTCCATATTCGTGATGACGTTGCCCGCCTTGTCCCTTATCGCATACATTTGGTTTTTGCATATGCCCAATTTCTTCATTACCGCTTTAAGGCTTCCCCCATTCTTTACAGCATGCTCAATTTTCTCCATGTTATACTTTTTATATCGGCCACCTTGCGCTTATTGATTAGCTTTGATATCTCGGCCAATTCGATCTGGTTTGTTGAATTGGAAGCTTTCATACACTGGCGTTTTTTAATCAAATCTTTCGTCTCCTAAGATAGCTTACCGGTATCCTCTCTAACTATCCTACCGCCTACTTCTACCGCACACTCGGTAATGATATCTCTGAAATCATTGTTCATTGCTTCTAGGGTAATGTCGCCATCCTCGGTTAGAGCTGAATGTCTATTCTGTAGTGAGATCCTGAATTCATCTGTCCTCCCCCTCACTGCTAAATCGTTGATGGGTTTCTTTTTTACTAATGTGTTGCGTTCCTTCTTCAGATTTAGGCTAATTAGGGACCTCACCACCCTGCGGTCAATGCATCGCCCTTTCCCGATAACCTCTACATCTTGCACATTGGCGGGGGTTGAACGCATTATGAAGTAAGTTTCATTTTTAGTCTCCCCGTTAGACGTTTCTATGCCCGTTTCCGGTTCTTCCGTTTGCTGAAGAAGGTATTCATGATTCTTAAGTTCTGCAAACTCAACTAGTAACTCCCCCCTGCTATTCTTAGAACCAAGCCATAGTCACCTACTGCCTGGTCTCCTGCCTGCCTTTTCCCTACCTTGGCATTGAAGTCGCCCATTATTACAGTATACTGCGTCTTTATGTTTCGCATTGCCGATTCTACATCTTCGTAGAAGCTTTCAACTGCCTGGCCATCATAGCTACATGTGGGTGCATAAGCCTGTACAACTTTCAGTTTATATCGCTTATTAAGCCTAATTACGACGACAGCCACCCTCTAATTAATACTATAGAATTCATCTATATGACCCGCTATATACTTATTGACAATGAAGCCTACTACTAGTTCTTGACTCTCTCGTAAGCCTCGATAACACAGTACATGCCCATCCTTCAGTACAGTATATGCCTCATTCGGCTTCGTAACCTCACTAAGCCCTATGGCATCCCATTTCATACCCTCTAGTTCCTCTAAAAGCCACTGCTAAACTAGCTTCACTAGCTAGGGTTCTAACGTTAAACGATGCCAGGGTCAGTTTCCAATGGCGGCCTCTCCAGCGGAGCCAGCAGTTCTTAGTAGCCCGTGCTGCGTTACAGGGGTGACCGCCACCGTGGTCAGTTGTTCCGCAGCCGCTGGTAACTGAGGGCCAGGGTTTTATGGAGCTTATCATGAGAGGTTGGGGCCAATTACTGCACCAGGGTGGCCAACTCCTGTTCTGGTGAGGGAGTGCGTTGCCGGAGGTGTCACTGGCATCAGGTCGCACCCCAAACCTGTTTATGTAATTCCATCGACACGCGGATTTTTTTTTTTTTTTAATCCGGTTGAGAATTGCGCGACACCGGGATTTGAACACCTGTCCTCTTGCAAGCGAGGCGGATGTTCTTCTGCACGCCAGCGCTGCACTGTATTGAAATTAAAATTGTATTAAAATACGAAGTTTATAAATAAACAAGTCTTTCTCAATGTTTAATTGCTCCTTCAATTGGAAAGAAAATTAATTTCTTACCAAGCACATGAGTGTGTATATCCTAGACTAATAGTAATTAACCTTGTGTCGGCTACAAGCGATCATGTAGCGTTATTCTCGCAAGCAAGGTAATACTATCACCATCATTCGGCTATCTATGTGTACTGCAGAATAAAGAGTTGTACCGCAACCCTCCTCCCCGTTTAACTTTCTTCTGTGGAAGCTGTGGCCGCCCTATTTTTAGCAAACGTATGGATATCATCCACACACCTGAGTCTATTCCATATCCCTGTACGTTATTACTCCCAAGTCATCATTTCAACCAGGCTGTACGATACTTGCACTAATATGTAGCGGTAGAGTAGCCAACAAAATAAGAATGCCTTTCAGGCAAGCCTGACCACTACATTTGTATTCCTTCGAAATATTTTTATAGCTGATTAAAAATTCATGTTCAAGGTATCGCAGCATTTTCTCGGGAACGAGGTCGTGGCTGAAGTCATTGTCTTTCTGATAAGCTGGAACAACGTTTACTTTGGCGCGCAGTCGATTGAGTTTGCCTCCGTCCCTCTTTGCAGCACCTACCGGGTGGAGTGGCGATGCCATATCCCTTGTTGTCGAGCAGGCCTCCGATGGCGGTGAGGTTGCAGTCTCGCTCCACCTCGTACTCGATGGAGGAGGCCTCCATGAGATAAGCGTAGTTGCCACGCTTCACCCGCTCCACGCCCTTTTTATTACTGGTGGGGAACGCTGTTGGTCTGGTAGTGCTCATGGTTGTCCACATGCGCTTAATCAAAGCGTTGTCCGAGTTCTGCAGTAGCGGGCTTCAATTATAGTAATCAATTTTTACGTTCATTTGCTTATCTTTGCTCTAAATACAGGTATTTAGGTATATTCACAATAGCAAGAGAAAGAGTATAGAATAGCTAATATGTGGAATGACAACGACCACACAAGGTTAAAGAAATAATCCAACGGTTTCATTAAGGGAGATAAAAGGACAGCAGAATAAAAATATTTACGTATAACGTCCTGCGCTTCCAGTCGACGAGCGGAATAACTAATCAAGAATGACCATTTTTTCCTTCGCTTCGCACAACCTGCAGACTGGAGTACAGAAAGCTTGTTACACAAGCGGTTGCGGGTTAAGTCGCATGGAAATGTGCGTTGCTGGGTCAGCCGATAACCCAGCACCTGTCATTGTGTTAAAACGCGCTGCCATGGGACTGGGGTCACTATCTAGAAACAGGCGCGCAAAGCTGAACTCAAAAAGTGTCCGCACTAGTGCGTAATTATTGTAAAACATATCTATGTGAGCACCATAGGTTTTGTTCGCTAAGCCTGAGATCAGATGTCAGAGATGTGTAAAACATTTCGATACGGTAAACGTATTAAATATATGTGTGGTTTACCGACTTCTGCGGTATTTAAATACATGTTTTGTAATCTCTCAGCATTAGGCATACCATGAGCGTGTACCATGCTCGCCATCAGACATTATTCGAAACCCTATGACATGGACGAGTTGGCAAGACTTAGGACGACTTAGCACGAGTAAGCAATAGAACCATGATTCCTATGAACCATAATCCGGCATGCTAAGCTAGAATTGTTTAAAAACGGTCTTATCAGTGTCGGGAGGTCTTTCACATCAAGTGATAGTTTACGGCTGCGTGCTAGTCAATATGTGTAAGATAATAGCGGCACAGCAATTAAGGATAAATGAGTAGGTTAATAGCAGAACGCACTTGCAACGGTTTCCAGAAGTGTGCAGACGGGGGCCATTAGCGCTACTGGCCCAACTATTTGCATCGGCGAAAGGAGACATCACACTAACAAAAACGGATAAAATATTCCTCGCGAATACTCCTTTTCTTGTTTGTTTTCTTTTTTTTTCAGAAAAAGTAGCTGCGTTTGGCAGAAAATATCAAATATCCTCAACGTCGTCCACATTCAAAGCTCCGGCGAAACGGCAAAACTGCTGAAGGCCATTTCTGTGACGTCATTACAGTAGAGCTCTCTTTCGATTCAGAGGAGGCAGTCCCAAAGACCGGAAACGTGGATATCAACCCAAACTGATCCATTTCTCCTCTGATCCTTTCAATCAGGCAACCGTGGCGCCAAGGTGCAAAAGCAGCTAGCTTCGACAGAATTGCTATGTTTCACGCTCACGCTTCACCTCTGCGTCTAATTGTAACGCACACGTGCGGTTAGGATTAGGCTGTCTCGAAGCACCAGGAATTGCATAAAGTTATTCAAGGCAGCAGAAGAGTGCAAAATTGATTGAGCTCACACCCAAGGCCGTTCACTCTAAGCGGGACACGGGAACGCGTGGCCGCTCTTTTTGGGGCGCCAGTGCATCGCACCAGACTTCGTACCGATGCAAAATGGCTTCTCATGCGAAGCCGCACGTCCAGGTCCATCCGTGCCTCCGCCATTTTGCTTCGACGTGTGGGCACGTCGGATGAGATTGAGCTTTGAAGAGATTGAAGACATCCTCGAATGTTAATCTTAAGAGAGGACGACCATGCGCGTACACATCGTAGACGTTGACGCCTATCGACTTATATGTATTGTTTGTTGCCGTGCAATGCGCACAGGACCTTTAAATGCGTTCAAATGATCTACGCTTTATAGTATGGCGACAGGAAGCCGTTGGTCGCGTGCGATGTCTAAGTTGAGGAATTTCTTCTGGTGGTATGTAAGCGAAAGGGATTGAGGGTACGTTCGGCCCAATTTAAGTACAGGTTGCTGCTAACCAGCATAAGCTGTCGGCAGGGAATATATTTGAGAAATAATGAACAAAAATTAAGTGTTCGAAAATGTTTCCCTTCATTTCTGCTTTGCGTACCGATGCCTCATGACCGTCATTCCTGGTGACGTGCGGTAGGAATTCTCCCTTTAATCAAGAAAATGGTAGGCGAGGCTACATTACACTACTCAGGCATACTCAAGGATATTTTGAAGGCTTTTACACTATGCAAAAACAACGAATGTCGCGCGCACCGCGTACCTTTTGTTGAAAACGTGGAAATTCATTGCGCTTCAAGCGTATAAAAGTGTAAAAACTACTTCACCGGGTTCCTAGCAAGCCCAAATGAGCGTGAATGCCGTTGAGACGTTTCGTGAAGCATAAACCAGCGACAAGAAGGACACAGTGCTCGTGTTTGTGTTTAGTGTCTCTCTCCGCCCCTTTCATGCGCTGTATTAATTATAACAATTTCAATTACTGGCAACGCTTGCAGTTCTGCACTCCTCGTAATTTGGTATTAGCAGTCCACAGGCAACGAATAGCGCTCCTCAAGACATAGATTGGGTACATAACTCACGGCTGCTGCGCCCATCTGCATGTGGCAGCGCCGAGGGTAGATCTGCTTCGATAATTTTACCGCTTAAGAAAGCATGGCTTTTTTTACAGATAGCATATTTGTTTACACATGCCATAACCTGTATGTCTATCCTGCCTTACTATTTCATTTGTGATTTCCTTTAAAGCCGGAACTTAAGGGTCCCGCCCATTCTTGAACGAGTTCAGGTGAATATATATATGCCGCGATTACTGTGAAGTTGTTACCTTCGTATATAACTGTGATAAAACAGCGAGCACTTGTGCTACGAAACCGCGAAAGAGGTAAACACACTCCGTACTGGTTGTATTCCAACTGTATTCGACTCGAAGGAGTGTGCAGCTGTCACAGAAATCTGAGAAAGAAAAGTGCACGAATCAAGAGAATCTATCGAGTACGTCACCATAACGGTGCTGCACGCAATCAGTTAGTGCCAACGCCCCGCATTACTCCCAGCTAGAGACGCATTAGCTGAGAGGTGGCAGAAAAAAAAAACAAACAAGATAAAACCGCACAAGCAAGCTTCTCGGGGAGGTAGTTTTGACGTACGTGTACCTATGACGTTTCTCTAAAATTGCTGTTCTAGAAGAATATTCTTTTTCGACTGGAAGTGAATAATCGTTCTCAAAGGGTACTTGTCCTTTATAGCTATTGCAATAAGATTGTGTTCATGCGTTAAAACAAGATTTCTCATTTTTAGCAAAGCTTGTGTCCGGGCTTGTTGGTTCTCTTTCACCGATTTCATACGAATTCTGATTGCGTCTTTGTACCCATTTGTTCATTATTTCTCAATTTCATATAAATAAACGAGCCGTATTGCAGCAGGGCTCAAAAAACGATGGCGGGGGAACAATAGGTGTGTGTCTGGTTACTGAATGGATAGTTGGTGACCCCAGTTACTAGAAGCAGGGAATAGGAAGGAGCCATACAGCAGTGATATATGCTCAAGCTGTAGATGAGACCTGAAAAAGAAGTTTGCCATTATTTACGAAAGGCCTCGCGTTAACCTGACACAAAATCATGAATATAATCCACAGTACTCGTAAATGCCTTTTCAAGAAAGCCGGATCTGCATTTTTGAACCCAGCTGCTTATGTACTATTAAATAGAACACAATACGTTCTTTAACATCTGATACGATCATAGTAGGCCAAGAAGCTCGAGTCCCTCTGATATTTTTGTATCGGTCTTTCAGTTGTTGTTTACCCAGGCTCCCAAATTGAAGCCCAATAGAAGCGAAGGTCTCAGCAATGCCTCTGAATGGCGCGCTGTCAATGAAGGCGGCCGCATAAGCATAAAGCTTTTCGCTCCCATTCATCTCCAAGCGGGAAATTTAATTCAACATCGGAGGCCGGTCTCTGAAGCACTCACGAATGGAAAGTAAACGGAATGCTGAGTGAGGTCAAGTGGACGGAGAGATGGAACGTATCGGAGCATATACTCCTCGGGGCAAGTGAACTATTGGTTTTCAGGCTTTCCTTCCGCACTCGCGGCATTTCCCCGAGAAGTTTTCTCTTGAGGTCGCATAAATCAATTAGGAGCCCCAACTTGGCAAACGAGGCCAAAAGCTGCGCGGCAGCATTTGTGTGCAATCTGTACAACAAAAGCTGGCAATGGTAGTGAGTGAAGAGCATGTGAAGGTTTAAGAGATCCGTCGACATTAAACACACATCGCCCCACCCGGGGGTAAAGCATTGCAGGCGATTATAGGAATGTTAGCCAAATGTGCACAGACCCGTTGCGTTTCGTTTTGGTGCAAACATATAGTATCATGATTAGCCTTCAAAGAAAGATCGGTCAAAACGCTGACTGGTACCAAAGTGTGTGCGCACTATATTATTTCTGGATCTCTAAACGCATCTTAAAAGGGCAAAGCGATAGTGATGTGTTTTGACCAGGGAGTACTGATGGAGATTCATGAAGACCACGACATCGACTGCACAGCCCGAAGAAGGGCAGTTAAACACGAGAGCTGATTTGCGATGGCGATAGCTACAAATAGACAGTTTCACTTTTAGCTATCTGTATTTTACCTAGAAAATAGGAAACTATTGAACATATGTTTATAGAGCCTTGGGTGTGGCCTGAACAACCAGTCGGAAGGCTACCATAGAAGGTGGAGGTCACAACAGCGATAGCGGTAAAAGATTACGACAGCAAGGAGTTAAAAAGCACACACTAAATATTTTTACACCTTTTTGGATGCAAACAGTGTGCTCGAGTGCAGCCGAGCTAACATCGCATGCGTGAAAAACAGCAAAGCAGGGGTGAGGCACGGCAGTTTGTAATGAAGAGTTTCCGGTTGGCTACCCTGCGTTGTGTAAAACGGAAGAGGGGCATAAAAAGAAAAACGAAAGAGAGAAATGCTGTCTAAAATTTAAAATCCGCTGCCACAGTGTCCTGAGCACTATGGGGGCTGCCGAGTGCTGTGGCCTCAACAGAACATAGGATCAGCTTTTCGACGCCAAACAAATGATATTTGCACAACGAAGGATGTTCTACGGTGAATCAGTTCTACTATACTCATAGGGTGTTAGCCTGAGGATGGACAGCGTTGCACCTTTAAGGATGCAACAATGTTTAGTGTGCACACGCTAAAATTTCCATCCGTTTTATAGCGGTCCCAAATCTCCCGTCATGCGCTGACTGAAGGTTTGACTCTGAGAAACGTACGCGGTTAAATGGCTGAGCATAAGCTGTCACAGCTTTTCATGATTACTGCTCCAAGCCGATCACTTTTGCTTTAATTTGTTTTTCATTTCAACGAGGGCAACACCTTCTCTGCAACTTGAATATGTCAGCGCTTCGTAGGAAATAAGAAATTGCCTCGCCTTGAAGAAACGGTACGTTGAACCGCCCTCGAGGCACCCGTAGGAAATCTTGGTCTGTTTGGCGAGATCATTGGCGTTCTCGATGGGTGCCGTCATGCGCTGCGCTGTGAGGAAGGCGGCCAGGTTAGCAGTGTAAGACGAGATCATAATCAAGGAGAAGAACCACCACATAGTCGAGGCGATGCGCGTCGATAGGGCGCTGCAAAAAGGACAAATAAATATTAGCCTTAGTTTCATAGTATAAATGCCCATTCTGGCCTCGAGTACCCAAAAACTACTCCATTTCCACCACTGAAAACACATGCACCGCTTCGTCGATGGTAATAAACCACTTATTGCAGCAATTAACGGCACGCGCAATTTTACCCTTACAGCCACGGTCTATGAAATGAGAGTAATGGGGAAAGCGGTTTGAAGTAATTTAGTAATTTCTAAGCCAGCGACTTGAATAGAACCCTTGAGGCCAGGTGCACGGTTCTCGCTACGCATATTTGCTGTACTAAGAAAAGACTACCGTATTATAAGAGTTGAATAATTTTTTTATGCTCCTTTCTTCCCAAACGACGTTCAGATTTCTAATTTCACCCACTGAACACGGGCGCTTTTGTAGGTATTTCGTGCTCGGGAATTCAATTTAAATATAGTACCTGATATGCGCGAATGCATATCTATGTTGCGGTGCTTGCTGAGTAAAATACGTTATTTGTATCTCTAGGTAAGATCAAGCTACTCAAATGATTTACAAACAATGGCTACCAGCGACTCCGAAATTGTGCTTAGAGCTATGCTCTTCGTGCATTTCAACAATGCCTCGATAAAAGAGGTTTTCTGGTTTTTCCGCATTGCACATACCGCGCCTGCTGCCAGGCGTTGATATAAAACAACAAATGGCTTGGCCTGTCACATATGTAAAAATAACGAATTAACGTAATGAAGTTCATATCATTTTACATTGTCCCTTCTTCTGCCAAAAAAAAAGAATTAAATATTTCCACCAAGGCCTAATCAATTTTCAATTCGACCGCTTTTTACTAGGAATCGCCAGCTAGCGACCGGACTCTCACATGGGCGTAATCTCGGACCCCTGTTGCATGATGGCGCCCGTGGTGAACCAGAAGCTGTTTGGCAGATTGAACTGGTTCTGCAAGTCTCCCTCTTCGGGCACGCAGGGATGAGGGGAGACCCACTCGTACGGCGTGAACCGCCCCATGATGAAGATGAGCAGTGAGACGCCCAGGTATCCCGTGAGCATGTACAGCCATACGTCCACCGAAAACGGGTAGAGGAACGAAAATAAAGACGGATCGCTCTTCTCGGGCTTCTTGAACAGGATGCTGATGCCGGTACTCATGAATGGGATCGTGAAGTCCACCACTGACTCCCGCTCGTAAGTGATAGTCAGGTCCACGATGGCTGCGTCCGCTTTCTGTAATAAGAAAACGCGACGCCTATGAAAATACACATGTAGAAACGTGAAACGCGTACTTGACACGGCACGAATTGGAAGTCGAGGAATTTGAGAAACGCACACTGAAACTCGCGCAGTTGACAAACGCTGATGGGAAATGCGAATAACGTCTGCAGGGAGGTGAAGCCGGCCACGCCACTTTCTCAACAGTTTCCTCATCGTTTTCATTTTTTACGCGTAATCTTCGACTTAGACAGTTTTAACCCTGCGACAGTTTTAATATAACATTGGTGCAATGTTTTGAAATGTTATCACAGCACGCTTCATCTTAGTATTACTTTCGTGTTGAGAAAACATAGGGCTCAGAGTGTGCTATTTATATGTCATTATATATGCTCCGGCCTGGGTAACTTATACTGAATGGAAAAATAAAAAATACAGTTTCTGGCACATCAGCTTTTGACGGGTTGCAATGCTAAATAAGGTCACATAATTTTAGCGCTTTGAGACCAAACTATTGGTCAATTGCAGGTAACAATTTATTGTTTTAATTATTTTGCCTTTCTCGCTTTCTGTGTAGAAAGCGATTGATTTGGGAGGTGTAAATTACAGCACAAGGCTGCCCGCCTTTGCCGACGTTTTACGGCTGTACCCATATCAATCTGACATCAGCGACTACGGAAGGGACGGCATCTTTCCTTTTATTGCAGCAGCGTTTTCTGAGAAATAATTTTGATTTCATTGAATTTCAATTCCTTCTGTAACGTGGTTAACTTCAGGCATAGTTGTGACTGCTGTTCCGTGTGGCAATGCTGTCGGAACGGTCAAACCCTTTTGTGTCTTCTATCAGTACTGTTTTGTTTCTTCCTTTCAAGTTGTAATAAACGTTTCAATAACTACAACCTTGGTCTGCTCGACGCAACAGACGTTGAGATCGAGCTGCCCTCAAACTTCAACTTGAAGCGGCCTCACGCCGTAGCGACTGACTCCACAGTAGGTTAGCTGAGGAGGCCTCGTGATTCCTAGGGTGCGACCCTTAGCAAAACGTTGGATTTGTCTGCGCCGTTTTCAGCGTGCTCTTCGTAACATGCCGCTTAATTTTGTTTTCTTCTACATTGATACCCTGAAAAGTATTACATTTATTGCGTAAGAATTTTGTGAAGTGTCGAAGGAGGCTGAGGTGATGATATTTGTCTTGTCCAAAAATTCTATATCCTTTGCCTACAAAAAAGTAGCTCTTTTTGTCTAGCTCACGCATTAGCATTTGAAAAAAGTTTTAATTTAGATGCGAAGAGAAGATGGTGGCTAATCCTGGCTCTACGTGGCTGAGGATGGTTGGCCGCAGTTTGCCGCGGGGGCTGGCCTGCCCCCGGCGGTTGCACCTGTTGAAAGCCGTCATTGCACCCACCGCCGCTTCGATGGCGGACAACTGTTGTCGCGACGCGCCTCGTTCTCTCTCTCTTCCTCTTCTTCTTTTACTTCGTCTGTATTTTCTCAACAATGCTGTTGCGTTCTTTTCATCCGCTAGCTCACACTCAAATGACGTTGGTGTGGTCATTTTGAATCGCGTTCTCCTGCGCGACTGCCACAATGCTATATGACACCCTTGTAACCGTAATGTGCGTTCAATTATACTAACTTCAGTATTTACTGCACGTACGCTTCCGCTCCTTCCAATTAGTTTAATGATTTCTCAAGGGACCTAATGTTTATTTTCAGTCGGTCGCAATGTCATCAAGTTTGGTGATTATAATCGCGTGCTGGATACGGTTGCAGACGTACATGGCCACTCTAAAGCAGGCCAGGCTGGAACACGCGAGAGCAGCGACTCCTGGTTGAATAGTTTTTCCGATGCTTTCGAGCTGGTCCATAGGCGAGTCTTTTAGTGAACATGGAGCCACAGTATTTCCTCTAGACAGGGTGTAAGTTTTACCCTGGCTTGTGTCAGGGTTTGCGCTGCTGATGTTCTGCAGCTTCCCCCCTGCATTAGTATAGATTACTGGATATTGTCCCTGTGCTCTATCACTCGATGTCCTCATTTCACTAGCGTCTTCTCCAAAGAATGGCGTTAGAATTCCGTGTTTTGTATGACAGAGGGATGAGGAATGGTTTTCAGCGCATTTCGGGCATCAATAAACTGTGTGGCGCATGAAGATTGGAATGCACTAAAGAAACAATGGCGCCCTAAGAAATCGGGTGTCAGACGAAGTTGGTATTGTGACGGCAGAACTTCGCGGGGCACAGTGCACGCATTTCTCATCGGCACTCAGTTTGCATTTAGGGAAGAGCTCCCTGGACGACCGTAACGTCGTTTGCGTGCTCCGCCTTGACGGCGGCGGCGTGGCGTCGTCGGCGCAGTACTATAGTTGATCCTGAAGTGCTCAACTAAATTGCCGATTCTGGGATAACTGGACCTCAAACTTCCTCTAGTACTCTCGTATATGGGAATCGAAAAGCTTCTCTCTCTTCTTTAGATATTTTAGTGCTATTTCAAGTCACTTTCTCCTATATCTCCCCATAGTACTCCAGTACATTCGGATTAAAAACCTTCTCTCTCTTCTTTAGGTAATTTAGTGCTATTACACAGCCACTTTATCCTATATCTCCCACTAGTACTCCCGTATATGCGGATAAAAATGCCTTTTTCTATTTTTTAGGTATTCTAGTGCTATTGCACAGCCGCCTTCTCCTATATCTCCCTCTATAGACTCCTGTATATGCGGATCGGAATGCTTCTCTCGCTTCTTTAGGTAATTTAGTGCTATTGCACAGCCACTTTATCCTATACCTTCCTCTAGTAGTCCAGCATATGCGGATTGAAAAGCTGCTCTCCCTTCTTCAGATATTTTTTGTGCTAATGCACAGCCACTTTCTCCTATATCTCCCTCTAAAACTCCAGTACATGCGGATTTAACAGCTTCTCTCTCTTCTTTAGGTATTTTTGTGCTAATGCACAGCCACTTTTTCCAATATTTCCCTCTATAGACTCCTGTATATGCAGATCGAAATGCTTCTCTCGCTTCTTTAGGTAGTCTAGTGCTATTGCACAGCCACTTTATCCTATACCTCTCTCTAGTACTCCAGTATATGCGGATCGAAAAGCTTCTTTCCTTCAGGTATTTTTGTGCCAATGCACAGCCACTTTCTCCTATATCTCGCACTTTCGTTGCAACACATTTTTTCTTAACAGGCTAGCCTCAAACTGCCAATGAATATTACGACAGCGTTGTGGCTCCGCCTTCCTCTAGCAAAATTAAAAAAATGGGTTCAGCACATGGGCCAGATGTTTTCCCGGTGGTATTTTTAATCCGGTTCTGGCGCGATATAGGTCCCAGTTTCATCGATGTAATTAGGCTCTGCTTCCGTCAACAAGTTTTTCCACATTCATCCAAAGCAAATCGCATTGTTCTCATACCCGAAAGTGATTCTTCTTCGTTTCCTCCTGGAGGTTTCGACTCCTAACTTTCCTAAACTTCAATTACATAGTATTGAGGTAATTATTGGTCCGACATTGCGGAAACCTGGTTCCTTAATTTATATGTTTTCATCAGGTGTGATCTGTAGCTGGTCGTGACGTCCATATTAAGTCTTCTGAAATGCCAGATATGATACAGTACAGCATCCGTCTCCTCGCTCAAGGATTACTTGTGTCCGACGTCCCAGTTTTACATCCGAGGTTTACATTCATTGTTCTTCGCCTGCCTATCGCTTTCTGTTATCGCTTTTGAATCCATTGTAGCTGTGTAACTATATCATATATCTATTTAGTCCCTCTGTGTAGGTATTGTGCAAAATATGTACCACGTTTTGTTGTTGTTTTGGTTGTGTATGCCCACCCCTCATGTAATGCCCCTTCTGGGGTCTTCAAGGTTACAAAAGCTAAATAAATAAAAGAAAACTTCGATTGTTTCGAACATGCCTACATTTACACTACGCTTCAAGCCTTTGGCACCCTTCTGCCTTTTTTCTTCTAGTAAAGGAGCGTAACAGAGATATTTGCAGCACATTATCTCCTGATGGTCGCTAAAGTGTTCTTTTTTGTAACCCATGGCGTTCTCCAAGGATTCCCACTTGGACAATTTCTTTGGACAATTTCTTAGCAGCAAATCGCCACTCTTGTATTGGAGGTCTGCCATTGTCAGGTAGCAGTACCGTGTGTGCTACAGCTGTCTGCGACATCACTGTGTGCTCTGCAGATGAACGGAGCCAGCTTGAGGACTTCCCTATATTCAGAGTGAATGCTTATTTATCGGGGGCTGATCTGAGTCACTCTAAAAGCAATTACTTAGTTACAGTGTCCTCGCAGAGGCGCACATCCTCAGCGACTCAAGTTTCGCTGTCTGAGGAGGAATGCAGACTTATGTTGCGGAGAGCGTCAAAGCTGGCGCCCGGTTTTCCCAGTCGTTTGATTTTCTTTGATGTGAGCGACGTTATCTTGTCCATTTAGTGATGCTGGGTACCTTTTGGTACCAGCTTAACATTGTTAAACACCCTCCATGTTATGATACCTGTGCAGTTCGCGGTGTTTGCGTTGTTCTCGCCTGGAGGGACAGAACTGGTTGCAAAAGCAGTGCTGGGACAGCCACGCGAGCGCGGGGGATTTGAAATTCGTAACCTCTTTTTCGCATCATATTTGCCAGCATTGTAAAATCTCATGCGCATCAAGATGTGCGCAGTATCCCCTATACGAACTCTGATGAGGTATTTCATGGGCCCCTCTACACGTAAATTGGATTCTACTGTCCTTGTTAACTCTGGAGGTCAATGTGAATAACTGTCGCCCTTCTACAAATATACAGCTGCCTTTCAAAGGCATGCTAAGTTTATTCAGTCTTACATCAATATTGTTGAAGATGGTGTGGTCGTTATAGTAGGCGAGTTAATATTACGTTTTGTACCCGCAAATCGGTGGTCACCAATGCGTCTGTTGCATTGGGCCCGCATAACTTTGTTCTCCCTACCGGACCACCTACAAGTCTTTTATTTGCTGGTTCAATACGGCTATGCTGCCCGGTCGTAACAACAGGGCATTATTTATTTATTTTGCGTGGTCGTTTTAATAACAGCCGTCCCGCACGCCTGTTATTATTGGCCGGATTGTTCAGTTTATGGCGCAGTCGTTGCGCAGCTGTAGTTTACATTCGTCGCCACCATGGTGTCTTGTATCGATTCCCGTACCCAGTGTGACCTCTTCGTACGATGTCTAGTGTTAATAAGTTCATGCTCATGTGTTGTGTAACTAATCAATTGTACATATGTAAATAAACAATCTAAACACAAAAGTGCCTCTTGTCTTCGCGAAGGATGGAGGTTACATTTTCTGTTGAATAAACTTCTCTTTGCAGCTGTGTCCTGAACTTAGTAGCTCTTATCAGAAGGACGTACTTTTTTTTTCTCGGTAGAAGAGCAGTTACTGAGATAATAATCTTGACCTTTTAATTTGGTGGTCAACAATCATATCAACCTGGTGTTCAGGTGAAATTGGCGATGATGCGTCTCGTTGAGGCAGTCTTTTTGCGCTATAGCCACATCACATTTCTTTGTTTTATTCCCAGTGCTTATCTGCTTTTCCTTTTTTTCTTCATGGGAATTCCTAGTGTACATATTCATTTGTTGGGCAATCGATCCCTTTTACATATGCATACATAGTTTTTATGAACACACGTCTGATTTAAGACACTCTGGTGAGCTAGTTGGTTCATATAAAAGGAATGTGTAAAACTGCGTCAAAAACCGGACTGAAGGAACACACAGGTACAAACAAGGCGCTGACTTCCAACTCATGGAGTAAGGCAAATTGGTTCATATTAGGCGAACGAGTAAAACTGCGGAAAATAACGGGACTGAAGGAACATACAGCCACAAACGAGGCGCATACTTCCAATTCATGGAGTAAGACACTCCGATGCGCTAGTTGGTTCATATTAAGCGAGAGAGACCTTCGTTCTACAGTGGGTATAGTAAGGCTGATGCTGCTGCTGCTGCTGATGATGATGACGACGACGACGACGACGACGACGAAGACAGGCAGTAAACCTGCGCGAAAAACTGAACTGAAAAAGCAGACAGGCACAAACAAGGCGCAGACGTATAGTTGGAGGTCTGCGCCTTGTTTTTGTCTGTGTTTTCCTTCAGTCTCGGTTTTCGCGCAGTTTTACTGGTTCACAGATCTCATTTTATCTTCTCTCATCGCATATAACTTCATTTTTGCTACTGCAGCACCAAACTAGGATTGCTGTATTTATCTTATCTGGTTTGTTAGCGTTACATCTCCACATGGCATTTTTCCTTGCATCGAGTTTTTCTCTACGCCTGCTAAATTTCCAATCTATCTTTTCCGCCACGACCGGCTTTATTTTCCGCTGACACGCTTTGTGCGGCGACCGCCGTGTAACTGGGTGCTCAAAAATTGGCGATTCCTCGTCTTGTTTTCCATATAGAAATTAGTCAAGTGATGACAAGGGCAGTATTTCGAGGTGCAGAGTCCAAATTGTGCGTGCAAGCCGGGAAAGGCAGCGGAAAGGTGATTAGATACATACGCCTGCATTTATTCCCTTCACTGCTTGCACCACAAAGTGGCAGCATCTGTAACGTAAATGCATATTCTTTATTATTGTTTGCAGTTGCATCTAATATCAAAGTTATTAGGTTTATTGAGTGCGGCCTGATTATAATCCATGTTGCCATTGTGACAACAATATTTGCGAAGCGATACTGTTGCGACGTCGTCCAGACGATGCACTTCACTGACAAAATGTGGTAGTTGCTAGCAACTTGTTTTGGGTAACCGGCTTTGTTTAGAAAAAGAGACCTGGCATGTTATACTGAATGGATTAAGCTATCTTGTGAGGTATTAGAATCTCTGTTGAATGCATAACCGCGTTGCATGGTTTGCGTATACATGGATAAAAAAGCTCCTGTAGTTCTACGCTCCTGATATACCACAGTGGTTCTACAAAAAAAAAAAAAAAATATTTCCCTAGACAATGGCAGAAAATAAAGATTCTGTTATGTAGTTGCGATAACACGCTAGAATTACGCCGTTTTATGCTCTTGCAGTGTAACTAAACCAGCACTTCCAAAGAATCGGAACATGTGTATATTATGAACGTCTTGCCAATTCTTTAGGTGTCTGCCCCTTCGAAGCGCAGAATTTTCTTTTTTTTTTAATATACACTAGGTTCCTCTACTGCTCAGTTGTTCCAGTTGGCAACTAAGAGTTTCGGCCTCCCTGTTCCAGTATTCGTGACATGAGAGTCAAGTTCCTGAATGAGCACATACCCTGTCGAGCAGTTCTTTGATCATGCCGTTCCACTCGTTGTTCGCCTGCGGACTGCCGTAGGCACCGTCCGCGGTGAGGTAGAACTCGTACTTGAAGCCTATTTCTTCGGCCAGCATCTTGATGAGGTCGATGCAGTAGCCGTAGAAGCGGTCGTTCCCTGTCTTGTTGCTGCCTTCGGGGTGGAGCATCGTGTATGGGCGGCTCTGCACAGAGGAGACCAAAGCGCAGAAGAAGCTCCCTCCAAATCACTGTCCTCGATAATCCTGCCCAGTCCCTGCGGAGCTTCGTTAGCTCGTCCGGTACATCCCTAGTGTGCCTAATACAAACAATACGCAGCCCACGCCCCTGGAGATTCCTAAGGTCATTCGGGCATAGTGGGGATAAAAGCTTGTTGGTAAGAAAGCGAAAGCAGGAAGGGTCGCTCAGAATACACAGTAGAACGTAGTCACTAAACTCAGGTCACTGGCGGTTATATCTTTTTATTGTCAAATTTATCGCAAAAATGATTGCTGAATAAGGTGTTACGCTAACTGTTAAAGCGTTGACTTTATTTGGTTTTACTTTTTCGCAAAGCTGTTCTGGAGGCGGGGGGTTCTAGAGCCTGTGTTAGACACAAATTGTAGCCAATAATCATGCTGTCGAAATTGGCCCTGCGTCACCTGCACTGTAATTGAGCAATTTCAAATTTCGGAATTCGCAGCTCCAAGAAAGAAATAAAGACAAGAAAGAAATGAAGAAAGAAAGAGAGAGAAAAAGAAAGAAAGAAAGAAAGAAAGAAAGAAAGAAAGAAAGAAAGAAAGAAAGAAAGAAAGAAAGAAAGAAAGAAAGAAAGAAAATTTTTGGAAAGAAAGAGTAAGAACAAAAAGTTAACAGTTATCTCCTCTGCTGCTGACTGAAAGAAAACCGTAGCGCCTAGAGAAAAAGCACTTCGTGCCTTCGCAAGCTTCACAAGACTTCTGCAGTGCATGGGTAAGGCATGTCAAAACACATGGTCTGAAAGAAGAGGCAGAAAAAAAACTCAAAGAAATAGAAATGATATCAATCAGATTCAAAGTACACAGATAGAAGTGAGTAAGTTAGTGCAAGCGGTGTGCACTCTGAAGAGGTAATAAATATCGGTTTACTAAATACTATATTGCCGCGAAACCTGCAAAACTGTATTTATTGTTTTTTGGCAGCCGCTGGCAGTGTGGCTTTATCACTCTAATTCTGGATCGCGTATCAGTTCTGTATTATTTGTTTATTAATGCACAATGGGGGAGGGGGGGGGGTGTCGCGAGAAGCAATTTTATCAGTTTTGTCCCGCAAGATGCGCCGACACCTGTCTTCAAGATTCCGATCACTCGCTTAGGTTAATACAATGTTCCAGGCTGTGCTAGTAGCAGTTTGCGACGTTATCTAGATTCTTCTGAGTAGCCTTTAAATTGAGCTTTGACGAGTGCGACAGGCATTCTTAGTTCGATGATCGACGAGATGTTTGCTACTATCGCCGCCGCCGAGTTGCTTAGTTCTATTGCGGGCGCAAGTCAGCCCAATACAGGGGTAATTTCAGTACCATCACGCCTGTGCCTTCTTTTGGTGTATATGGCCTTGTCACTACTACGTGACAATATCACAGGGCAGTCTCCAGCTGACATCATCAAAATATGCATGATCATTCTGACACTGGCGACCAATAAAGGCCGCAAACACAGGATGCATCTTTAGGTCAGATTTGATGAGCCGGATAGAAGATATCACCCAAGCCAATAGCTGCGATGCAAGGTATTCCTCTAGCGATGCAAGCGGCAGCTTGGTGGCGCGCGGAGATAAGTATGGAAGATGCGCACTTCCTGACAGTACAAAATTAGGCTTAGGCGTAAAATTCTTTAATAAGGGGACTAAAAGTTCACTCGGGCAAAGAAGGAGACAAGGAGGAGGAAAGGCGGAGAAGTTAAGCAGGAGGTCAACTGTTTTGCCACCCTACCTCTGCGGAAAGGAAAGCGGGATATAAAATTGGAAAAAATCGATTGAGTAGTGGATGCTTATCTCAAAACTTATCACAAACGCTTTGTAAATGTTCTGCCGCTTTATTGAAGCATCGCCACGAAAACATATTGCTTCGACGTTGCTTGAATCTTCTATTCGCCGTTTGTCGAGCACTATGACATATATCCAGGTCGTTGGAATGCGGCAAGTATGCTGACATGCAAATGGATGTAACAACCGCTTCTTACACAGATTTTTTTAACCAATTAACGCCATTTCTAATAAATTCGACCGACCTTTATAAGGAATATTCAGTCTCATTCCTAAGACAAGGTGAATAGACGCCGAAACATGTCCTTCTGTAAGGATTTAAAAGAATACCTTATACATATCTAAACCTTCTGCTGTCCTAAAAAACACAAAAGCCTGTCTGGTTGAATTCCTCAGGTCTACCTGGCAATCGTGCTTCATCTATACCGCGCTGCTGCTTTTTCAGTCGGTTTATGAGATGTCGTTTTACGCAGATTTGGCTGAAGCAAAATTATCAAAGGTTAACGCAAGGAATTATGGTATTTATTGCCATTTTCGATTCCATGATTTGGGTAAACAATGGCCATTTCTCTGAGAATATGTAGGACTACATAATAAGTTACTCACCTCAACAGTTGTAACCCGCAGGGTCAAACCTTCTAGCTTGTCTGTGAACTCTTTTTCCGAGATGAGGGTGTAATTGCCGAAGTACGAAAGGCCGTTGACTGGATGCCAAGTCCCAACCTTCAATTTACGAAAAATATATTACCACTGCAGTGATAACGCTTTAACAACATTTCAGCTAGCATCTAAATCGATTTTTCTTTTGTAATTTCTTTAAAAACTTGTCACTTCATTGAAGGGAATTTCATTTGTTCAGGGAGACTTTTATACAAAGCCCTTTTGTCAATGCAGATTAAAACTCCGGCCTGTACGGCTAGTCTCAAACTCGCAATATTCCTCTCTCTTAATGACAACAAGAAGACCGTGCTTCCTGTTGATGAAGAAGCGTCGCTCGGGCTCTCCAATATTAAAGTTGCCATGACAGCTACGTACAAAATAGTGAACGTCTATTCATCCCTAAAGAGCCACGATAAAAGCGCTTGTAGTTATGAAAATTCTAAAAGCTGGCAAGAAGGGTAAGTTAAGACGTTTATTCTCGGCGGCCATATTTGTTGGGTCACCTTCAAAACCGTGAGCATAACTCACCTTCGTCAGTCCCCTTGACTTCAGCTCAATGACGTCCATATAAAAATCTTCTCGAATCCCACGGTGCTCCAGGCGGACGTCGCCTGTCAATCCTTTAATCGTCGTCTATCGAAATTGAATGTCGCATACAATTAGTCACAATCCATCGCCGAACCAACATTGCCAAGACAAAAATCATAGAGTTTGTTACTCTTACCTAAAGGGAAAGCTGTGCTGCCATCTATGGGAGTTTAAACGGAGTTTCCAGACGATCAGTTCAGCCGCCATGGGCGCTCAAAGCATCATGGGCCGGAGAGCTATCGAGTGCAGACATACAACTTTTGGACAAAACTAGTGCAAAGATTAACGTTATTCTACCGTAAATAACGTCCTAACATTCAACATTGTGACTATGAATTGCAAAAAGAGAGAGAAACAGCATGTCACTGTGAGATTTATCCAATATAAGCGATGGCTCTTTCTCCTATTGGCTTAGCTTTGAGCAGAACAAATACCAATCTTTTGCACCTAATAGACACAATTTGAAAATAAAAAAAAAAACGTTTTGGAAATATTTATGGTTGTGCAATCACTTATGAGTGTTTTTAATGGCATTTCGGGAAACAGAAGCCTTTTATTGGCGACGTCTGCTTTTGCGCCTTCGCTACTATGGCTTTTGCGGTCTATGTACGAACCTCTAGATGATGATGATGTGGAAAACGAAATATCATAGTAACGCCACTCTATGCACCCGAGAAAAGCCGACTGTCTCGCACCAAGTAGCACACCGGCCCATGATTCCTAGCGCGCCCATAGTGGCTGATGTGCAGCGCCCTCGGCTTTCCTTCTAGTTAGTGTAAGAAACTCTATGACAAATGAACATATTAAAGCGGAACCGCAGTGACGCGATAATTTCCACTATTATCCTTCACAGAAGCAAAAAAGACACTGAATATGATCACTTAAACGCGCTTGGTACAGTTGACAAGCCAAGTAAATTTTAAACGCTGATTCGGCGTTCCGCTAAGTCTCACTTATTCTGCTCTTATTTGATGACACCGGTCAATACGTAATAGCTTATTGCAGTTCTTATGAGTCCCAGAGAAGTCTTGATTGTACGTGGACCGCATGAGATATCGAAAAAAATTAAGATATAATTGCATAAAGTCATAAGACCTAGCTATGAGAGCAGCACAATTTACTTTGTTTTCCAATATGACGATTTCATTTTTGACTTGTGCAGGGTGTTTATAATTCCCTCGCAACTGCTAGCGCTATCTTTAAGCGAGTGTTGATGTAATTTACTTAACCAAGTGCGTGCTACATTATACATAAGCAGAGTCTCCGCAATATTACGCTCCATAACCATAGAGTTAACCTATCGATCAATTTGGAAATCGGGATAGGGCGCTCGAATACTGTGCCCAAGTATGCAGGGTTGAATTCCGATCACGGTGGCCGCTTTTAGAAGGAGGCAAAATGCAAGGCGCCTTTGTGATGTGCTAGGTCAGTGCACGTCTGAAAACCCGAGGTAATCGAAATTTCTGAAGTCCTCCACTATAGCGTCTCTCATAGCCCGAGTCGCTTTGGGACGTTAAACCCTATAAACCAAACCCTAAACCAAACTTCTCCTCGCCGCTTCCGCCTAAGCCGCTGTTTGTAGGCAGCTCTAATATAATGTCATAGGGGTCTAATAGGGGTATTAGTTATCCCTTGCGCTTTCACAACGAGTGCGCATGATTTTTGTTTTTTGTTGTAGCATGACGGCACTTAAAGGAATGGAGTTGGCTTGCGCTTTTGAAGGATACCGGTATGTTACACGTGGGTTGTGTGTGAGCTACATTTATTTCAGGTGGAGCGAAATTCTCTAGGGCGACTGCTAGTGGTAAGCAGCAAATTGTGGCTAAATCTAATTACGTAGCAGTGACGTTGGTACAAATGCAGCTGATAATGTGGGCTGCAGACGGTGGACCAGATCGAGTAGCGAAAGCAACAGCATCTGCAGATAAGCGGGCTTAACATTCCCGGAGAACTCTTGGTTGACCATTGGGGCGGCTGATACATTACGCTGGTGTTAGCGATACAGGATGTCGCAGTGAAATTCAGCAGTGCCTTTAAGAACAAGATGACCTAGCCGAGGCAAATAAAGTGAGAGCAGTTAGCAATCATGAATGCCTTTTTCGTTTCTCAATGTTTAATTATTGATACATCATAATCATTATCATCAACAACAACAGCAGGACGACACCAAATTCAGGGCAATGGTATCTTTCACATTGCTACAATTAACGACTTGTGTGCCGGTTGAATCCAGGTCATACCTGCAAACTTTGCAATATTATTCAACCATAGATAGGTTGTTAATTCATTACTGAGATTAACATTCTAAACTTTTAAGTATTTACCTCAAAGTCTAAGTGCATATTCAGAATTTGTAACACAGCAAATATCCTTGAATATTTACATCGTCTTAGAAAATAGCTGATTGAAATGTTTGGTCTAGTCTCTCTTAAAAGTACTTTTATTCGATCATTAATGAAAACTCGCCATGTAGGAAGGCTTCAACATGGGAGCAGCTCCTTCAGCAGCGCCCCAGACGACACGATTTTATCTGAGCGCGCTCTCGCCGATGGCGCTTTGCATGTGCGACGTACCTGAGATACGAGCCACTAACTGGCCAAGTGATATCCCTCTTGCAAAACTAGTGAATAACATTATGCAAGCAGCCTAGTACAGCACTGGAGCTAACATTCTATATACAATCTGCCACTTTAAAATCGGCATTTTTTGTCTAACCTTAAAATATATAGTCGGCTGTTCAATACTCATCAGTCATTAAACATCGAGAACGAACGAAACACTGCAGAATAGAAAATGGAATTTTCAAGACTTTGCATGGCTGCACGCTGATAGAACAGTTAATTAAAAAAATATGAGAATTAGTTGATACATTATGCCCAGGACAGCACTGTAATGAAAAAATTATTTCTTTTGCGGGCTGTTGCTTCTTCCTATCTGAAAATACCTACAATATATTTACTTCGCGCTATGTTGGTAGGAATCGCCTAAATTAAATTCCCAAAAAAGGGAGTATTTACTCATAAGCAACTTGCCCAAGAAGAAGACGACTACCGAGAAAATGTGCACAGCCTTTGCATAAGTATTATAGTTGAAAAAAAAATTGGTCCTCGTTTGGGGTTTAACCGCAACATCTTGAAAGCCTGCACGGGCCCTCGAAATTATTCTACACGCTTCGCTGGTGTGTAGGGGTATCAAATGAGAAAGCATCGATGATTAGATCATCACGGAGTAGGAATGATGTTGGTTGAATGCTTACTGCGATCCTCCATGATGAAGTAATTTCTATTCAGCATCTATTGATCTATACATGTTTGACAGAAACTTTATAGCCAGATGAATTATACATCAAGCGCGGTAAAAAAAAGGCAGCTGGATCACTTTTCACTAAGCTCTATATTTGAGGTACTCTTTCCCCCCTTAAAACAAGTTCAGCTTTCTGAAATGTCGTCACACGCCAGCGAACACGCCAGTGTGTCCGCAACTGGAGTTCAGGCGGACACACCAATTAGCGCTGTCTCTAATATGTGTTCACGAAGGGTGAGAGGGCCACTAGTTGCTCCACTGCACTACTTGCTCCACTGCAGAGCCACAAAAGCAGAGGGCAAAAAAGACTGTGAACAGTGCATTTAAGGGTGTTCTACGGCAGTGGTCCCCAACTCAAATTGCTATGCAGGCTCAATTGAGAAAACTTCTGCACTCATGGGCAGGAGCCGAAAATAACAAAATAAGCACTAGAAACAATGAATATGTTTAGTAAATAAAAAAGAAATGAAAACAATGAGTAGTAAGAAAATAAATAAACTTATAATTAGAAAAACCAGTATATATAACCCAATATATTGATTCTCCGATCACACCCTCGAATTCTTGGTCGAAAAAAAGTGCGGTGCGTGCCCGTTTGTAACTATATAGACGCCGGAGGGGCACAGCTTCAAAATAACGTTAACAGTGCTGTTCAAATGGTTGATATTTTATATCTGAAGGTCACGTATTCTAGAAAAAAAAAGAAATGCACACTTGGTAATGAGAAGGGTGGCGAGTTGTTCATCTTCGTACACTTGCAGCCATCTTCCGTCCATCCCATTTTGGTGCCGATTAAGCGGCACACTCCTCGCTTCATTTGATTAACTTAAACAGTCGGCGGATGAGGCCTTTTAGTGGATACCCAGTAGGAAAAAACTACAGAAAATTTTCTGATGTTACGACGGAATGTCTGTGCGGTTTTGGACGGGAAACCTGTTGTGACAACAGAATATTCTGTAGTAACATCAGAAATTTCTGTAGTTACAACAGAAAAGTGCTGCAGAACTACACAACAGAAATATACTACAGAAAAACTAGAGAACTACACAAAAGTACTACAGAACTACAGAAAAATCTGATGGTTACGTCAGAACTACAGGATAGTTTGTCGTATTTTTGACACATTTCTGTAGTTTTTTTCGACTGGGGGTTGAAAAACGAGTCGGGCCGCTAAGCAAACTCGGTAAAGCTGCTATGAACATGCTTTTGGAACAAAGACTTAAGTCCTTATCCTGCAGACCGCATCACACTGCTCAGCGAGCCGCGTGTTTTAGACTCCTGCTCTAAGCCATACGTGGACATTTAGACACCCTAAATCATTGAGCACAAAATATGTTCTCGTGATACAAAATAGTGTAGGGGTGTGTTTATTCAGGCGACCAAAATGGATTTAGAAGCTCAGGAAGAACTTGTAGCAGAGCGTCAGGCGTAGCGAACCAGGAAGACAGCGACCAACTTCGTCCTCTGCGCGCCAGCACGCGTTGCATGCCAGTGTCTTTAGCGACGAAGATTCCACACTATAATGGGAACGCCAACAGCACAGAAAAAAAATATGCTGCTATGGTCACGTGCAATCGCAGCGGCCGCTATTGTGTTCTGTTTAAAATGCTTCGGCAAATGTCTTCTGCTTTACAACCAGCCAAAATTACCAAAGGAAGGCGAATCATGCAAATGAGATGAAACGGCTATGAGAGTGCGACGGACAAGGATTTTGGAGTTTGGTTTGATAACTCTTTTTCGATTTTGAACACGCGTGTATCTTTGTCGGCACTCATTAATTCCCGCACTATATAATACCCTTAAGCAACACAGAGATGTCCACAGGTTTATGAAACAAATATTTGAGAAGCATTTATTACGTGTCATTGTTTTTAACTTTAGTTCGGTGTACAGCGTGCTAGTATTCTAGTGCACTATAAAGTTCAGAGGCAGCACATATTCACCATTTTCATGGATTCCAGCAGGGAGGACCCATGCTTCCAAGGCTTGGGCTGCTCGCAGTTGAGGGACTGCAGGTCGAGGTTGTGCATCACGCGGTCGGCGTTGTGCAGACCGGTGGCAAGAAGCAGCACTGCGTCGTAAATGAGCGCCGTGTCTGTCTGCGAGAAAAAATACGCTCGGTGAGAGGGCTCCGCTTGTAATGTTCTTATTTGGGCGAACGTGTATGGAGGCTCCTATTTATTTTAAATATGATCCCTTTTATAAGCCCCAGCTTCTCTGCACACTAGGTGAGTACAGGCAAGCTAGAGCCCGTATACGCTTTTTGTTTTCGGAGGGGGATATTGGTAAACCGCAGTTTATGGTCTGAAAGTACCTGACAAGCACCCTTCACCGCTATCCCATTCTTCTGTTAATTCATTTTCGTGGCCCGGTTATATGGTTGATATCTGTGGCAAGAAGACGTATTCCGTTACCTCTTGAAATGCATCCTCATTATTCTATTTGCTTTTGACTCCAACACTGATGAACTTGTTTAGCTATTTGCATACTTATTTCTAGATAGAATTTTCTGGTTCCTTATTTGACTTAAAGAACACACAGCGAGGTAGGCGAATGAAAATGATACGTCGAGGTGAAGAGAGAAGAAGTGTTCGGTAAGGGAAATAAACTGGAATCAATGACATTGCAGTCAAAAACAAGAAGAAATGGGCAAGGGCAAGGAATGTAGAGCGAATCCAAGATAACTAATCGTCGCAAAGTGTAACACTAGTTTCTGATAGGTGGTAAATGCAGCAGGAGGCGACAGATAGCTGTGTTCACGTGATACGATGACCGTAGCAGGCACAGAAGATGGCGGATGGGACTGATATGAGAGCTGTATTTGGGCTTTAATTAGGCGAGTTTGGGCTGGTTATGGTGACGACGAGTGTTTTCTCTTTCATAAAAACAGTATACTTCTTTGTTCGGACGGGTGAAAAGATATAAGTGGAGACATAGAGCACAATACAATACAACAATTGAACAACGAACCACAAACGAGAGTATGTTGACGGAGGAACCTAAAACAGGACAAGCAATGATTACCTGAAAGCTATAAAACCGTAAAACACACATAGCTTAAAGCGCTCAAGAAACGGTGCGTAGAAGTCGCCCCCGTTATCGCAGGGCTCTGATTGTGGTGATTATTTTGATAGTTCTGAATTCTTCAAATTCCTATGCATGCAATAATTTTACATTCAATGTGTGCGCCGCGTCAAAAATTGAAAGAATCTTGCCAAATGGTTTGCATTTTCTTTGTGACATTAGGGTACTTTTGTTCAATTCCGCATCTGAAACCTACTTTATTATCCGGCAGTCATAGATTAATCCTACCTTTGAGAAAGCAGGAGAGCGTCACGCCATTTTGTTTTTAATGACAAATCAAAGAGCGCTTTCTCACTTTCATTTTACACCAGTTACAAACATGTGCAAATTAAGTGGAGAATGATATCTGTGAGGAGCAGGCAAGAAATCCCCACTTCCCTTACATCAATGAGCTGGCTGTCGTTATGATTATTGGCACCATACTTGGCTAGCGCCCTGCCAATCTTGAAGTCCCTGATGACGTGCATGACTTCCTGTCGTTGTGGGTCCACCAGCCGGAATGCTGTGATGTTGGCTTGAAGGTCAGAAAACTCAGATAGGTCTAGAGTGTGCAAGTCCTGCAGCACGGGAATACAAATAATAAAATACAAGTAGAGATGTTAAAACTGTCATGTTTCAGAAAGGGAAAAATGCATATGAAGCCAGGTTTGAAACACGATTAACAAATATGAGTAGACGGAGACATTAAAAAAAAATAACCACTACATATTTCAACGTATGCTGCCTGCTTACCTAGTGGAACGATGCACTTTTAGATCGGTGCAGCAAATAAATTTCAAGTTTCTAGCTTTTACCATTATATTTTTGTTTTTTGCAGCATAATTTATTGCGAAATACGGCTTTTGAAATTGCGACAACAGAACGTCAACGCTGCATTGAAACACAATTGGAGAGTGCTTACTGGGTCGCCTTTGGAAAAAAAAGTAGAAGATAATTGCGCCTGAAATATAATGAGCAAGAGTCAAGTTTCATCAGAAATTCGAACTATCGAGCACGAGGCAGTAATGGCTAAACCTGGATCTAGCATGCAAAGCTTGTCGAATGATCTTTATACTGGGACTATTGTAGCGTAAATCGCCGGCTACCGAAAAGTGAGGCTTATTTTAATCTTCAAAATAAATTGAAATTTGAGGTGGAAAATAGCGGCATTGTATTGGCTGGCAGAAAACGCAGAGGGCTGGATGTCTACAACGAATGGAGCCCATTTTTGTAATGTCTATGACCAAACCAGTTCAAAGTTTGAAGATGCTAGATGTTTGCAATGTAATTAAATATACGAATAAATAAATACAAATAAGGCAGTTCGAGCTTTAGAAAGCAGGAAGAATGTTTTATAGAAAGGATAATATTGGAGGAGCACGAGGAAGGACAACCGCATACAAATAAGTAGTCGCATCAAATAAATGCAAAATATTTCGGTGTCTTTTTACTAAATGCATGTCACAAATAGCACACATTTTATTTAGAGAAAGGAGTAGCCTCGAAACAGGTAAGATATATTTGCTCGCACTGGTTACTGTTCGCACGAACACTGACTTCTAAGATATACTCATGGACACATGTAACTAAGGCCATTATTCAAGACCATACATGCGCTTTCGGCTGCGTCCCATACTCCCAATAGCCATTCTGACCTACGGCTTTCCAATAGTGTCGCTTAGTGGGAAACGTCCAAGCCCCTAAAGCGACCACTACCAATTCTTCTGGAAAAGAAAAATGGGTTGTTTGCAGGTAAACAAAATGGGGGGGGTCTTTCGAAGAAGTAAATTTCTCGAGAAAAGATTTTGCCTATGTAAGAACTTTTTGAAGTTTGCGCGAAGAAGTGAAATTTGGTCTAACAAAATATTTATTAAATCCTACATGAAACAAGATGTAATATATTTTGACAGTATTTAACTTGCGACCTTCTTTCGTGTATAATCATTGATGGAGGATTTTTTCTTCTTCTTTAATAAATAAAATAAATAATATTGTATAATAAGGAAGTGTGTATAACTGAATTGAATACCGTTTCAGCGAAAAATATTTTGTGTGCTTTAAAATACTGCAGTTGTTATTGGTAGAAAATAACCTAAAGTTTTTATACGAAGTGGTTTTCAAAACTTATGAGCTTCGCAAAAATTGAAATTTTCTTTTAGTTGGGCCCGTATTGGTAGTTGAAACTTCAAGATCAAAACACTTTAGTTGGCTCACCATGCGCATCTATATCTTTGCTTATTACCCAAATGCTTTTATGCGAGTAAATTGTACCTGCCGCAAGATATTATTTCTTGAAGTACATAATCAGCCTCGATGACAGACATTGCAAAAATGTCAGTTCATTGAAGAGCATATACGTGTCATTGAATAAAATTATAGGTCGCGACGTTCAATTCGGAGTCAGTTTGTCTCCAGATAAGAAGGGTGCAAAGAAGACTATCTTCGCGCCACTTCTTCGTGCCACTTTAAACCATTCTGTATACGTTCACATTCCAGAGAACAATACTCGAGAATTTAGAGAAAGAAGTCTGCCTCAACTAAAAAATTATATTTCTTTAAGTGGTTTATTCAAAATAAAAGAAGAAAAACAACTAATTGAAGCTCCTCTTTATTTATGGGAACCATATATTTTGGCAGAAGAAAAGTCCTTCAGGACTTCAAGCAACACATTCGCTCACTGCGGTCTGTGGGATGCTGAAAGGTGAGGCAATAAAATAAGCTTACAGAGGTAATACTATTGCGGGAGTAAATCCAGTCACGGTGAATGGTGTATTTGACTGAGCCAGCAGTAAGAAAAAAAGCAGAATGAGGGTAACGTGGCTTTCAAGCTACCAAATAGAAGTACAAAAAAGGAATTCCTTCGAAATTCAGTATTGTAATCGCAGCCCTAGTCACGGCCCAGATACGATTAAGGCCTTTCGCCCTATAGTACTAAAACACTCGAAATATCCATAGAAAAAAAAAACGAACATGAGTGCTTAGGTGGTCATATTATGTATGACACTAAGTTTTCAAGCATTATAAATTTCAACTTGAGTTGAATAAAACTTCAAACCAATGAGCGAGCGTAATAAAACATTTTCATAGGCAATTATTGCCTACTATGAGAGATCGTATACGCTTCGAGTGCGATGAAAAGAGAAGTAAATTACTTTGTTTGCGTCTCAGCTGAAATTAAGGTAAGTTGGTCACTGACTTTCGTTAGAAAACACTCATATATATGCCGTCCTCACACAACTGAGCGCCCCGACCCCTCAAAATGAGATATGATGAACTGGCGAAAATACATCGCTTGTAATGTGGTAAGTGTCTGAAAAGCTGTGATGCAACACACACGCACGTTCGGTGAGTGAAGAGAACGAAATCATATGCGAACCATACACTAGGCGGTGACACGTACGAATTCGGCAGTGAATTCGTAGTTCAACCTTTCCTGCTGTTGTGGCTGCTTATGGAGCACAAAAAAATCATTTCTCCTTTAAAATAAAATTTACTTGTATATGATCGTCTAGATTAAAACTAAGACGTTGATTTTTATATCACGCCAACTGTAGTATGCTTATCTAGATGACCTTGATTGTCTCTAAAGGCCTTAAACTCAAGAAACGGTAACCTTTGTGGAGTTCGGAACATATTGGCATAAGAACTGTACTATTCAACTGGTTTAAATTAAACAAAACAGAAACCTGTGAAAAAAAAAAAAAAACGTTTTGGCTGAAAGGTACGTTATTCTAAATAAATTTTTAAAACGGCACATTTGTTTTCATTCTTCAGCAACACAAGGCAATTTCAATGGCCCTTGAACCAACAAAGTTGGATGAGGCGAAAGCCTTTATAGCGCGGAGGTTATCGACACTTCACACTACCTATAAAGGCTTTCGCCTCGGCGTTCTTTGGCAACCGTTCGTTGCAGTGCTCATTAAAGTGTGGGACTGAGAGTACGGCATCGCTCCTTCGAGCAGCGTACTCATCGCCACTTGACATTCAGACACAATCCGAAAGCGCCTGAAGTTGACTAGACGCCTCGTGAACATTCTAGGGATTTTTTCCATCGCGCCACCACACTCTCCCCACGACGTCATCGCACAGCCGCCCTCTCCATGACGCCATGTTGTTTCTAAGATGCGCCATGACGCCAGCGGCGGCAGTCTCCATGGCAAACGCTTTGAAATGATGCTAGAAAAGCAGAATTAAGATATCTTTATCAAGCTGGTTATCTGAGGGGTAAGAGTTCGATTCCCGCTAGAGGATAATTTTTTTTCTTGAATGTAAAACCAGACCTCGCCGTCATTTGATTGCCAGATTGAGTGCGACACTTTCTGAGGACGGACATACGCACGGATGCACACTTATGAGCCTATAAAGGCATTCGCCTTAAAGTCTTTTTTAAGTGATAGAGGGCCGTATAGTTATCCGTCTGCTCGCTGGTACCCTTAGTGGTGCTTTTAGTACGGATTTCGTAGGATCGTTAACATAAATGGTATTTATATTGGAATTTCCTCTTCAGACCCATCCCTCCATAATGTAAGCAAAGAGACGGATAAGCCATAGGACGCGAGCTCGTGCCTTTACGTGCAAGCCAGGAAGAATGAGCTCCACGCTGGTTGCGGCCGCATGCACAAGAAGCGCCATCATTAGCCAGGAGCAGTAACGGAACAAAGAGTGTGAAACAACATATGGCTAATTACTCGTACTTTTAATTGTAACTGTGCTTCCTTAGGAAATTACAACCTTAGTATAAATATGGTGTCTGCTTTATTGTTTTCAGGTTCCACTCATGTTCACAGCACCGTAATAATTTTGCTGATTCGTGCACTTATCTTTACCGCATACAGTAAAAAAAGGAAAAACGCACGTATTATGAAAATGGTGCTCAGGATGACGGTTCTAATGGTTACACAAAACATTGTGCATTGAAGAGGCAATGCATGTGCTTATGCGGAGCCATAAGAAGTTCACCGCATATCTGCAGCAGGTATCATAAAGAACTGCACAGAGCTTTGCTTAAAGTGTGCCTGGTTCCAAAACTTTCGCCCTTTGGAAATTGGAGCACATACAGCAAGAGGATAGAAGTTGGCTCAAAAGTAATTTTCTCCCTAAAACTGGATATACTCTCGATGACATCTGTTTGGAGTTCTGCTGCACTTGGAAATTAGACATTCGTTGGGGCGAGGTAAGACTTACCAGTGATGTAATGATGTAGTTGTGGTAATACGTCATCATGTTCACTTCCCGAGCCTGAAAATAAATTTCAAAACATTAACTTAGCGCCCGTTTTTTAATGCGCCAAAAACAATCCACGTGTTGGCAGGGAGAGGAAAAGTTCAAAACTCCTATTTTAAAGCCGCAGCTTAAAATAAAGAGAAAAAACTTCTGTAAAGGATTTCTGCTCAGGGCCAAGCGACCCTGTGCTTAATTTATTTGTGTTTTATGTAGTGTAAATGTATTGTCTAACCTGCCCTTAATTATGCTTTCATTGAGTTTAATACAGTGTCTAACTTCCACTCTTCACAAGACCTCCATAACTTATCCACATACTAGGCTTTGCAAAAATATTAGCGCATGCGGTGTATCTAGTAAACATGGCCATATCCTCTAATAATGGGAAAGCCTTACTAGTTCCATTACGAAAAATCCGTTTGGCGTGGTTGCTGTCCTTAACACCCGATAAAATCCATAAATGTAGCGTTTCAACAACCGTTGCCAAGGCATCGAAGCTGCGAGTGGGACGACGGTATGCCGTTCAGGTAACCCAGTCGCAAAACATGGCCCCTCCCCCATCCTCTCCAGAGGGTCATTCTCGCGTATGGTATAACGAAGGAAAACACATGTGACGCCAGGTTCCTGCCCCTTCGTATCAGAATTGTTACCCAACCGTTATTTGCGCTGCGTTTCAGCTGTCTCATATAATTTCGCTATCCATTTAACGCGCATCTTGACTATTATAAAAGGCTAGTTTGCTATAAGAAATCAAGCTTACTACGTATGTACCCGCAATTATATGCCTTAGTTACCTACATCAAGTGGCCTTCTGCCGCAGGATTTGTCAAAAAAGGAGCAGTATAGAGGGCCCAGGGGTAATCGCAATACCGTTATGTGGAGGCGTGCGCCAAAAGAAGAGCGGGGAGAGAGGGCGCGGCAGCGCATCTCAGGAGCCAGCCTTCGCTTTCATACCCTTGGGCGGTCCTGAGTGCTACTGCTGAATGTTTGTATGAAAGTAATGGATGGGTCCACACATTCTGTAATATATTTTTGCTAAGTACTTCTATGGGCGCCACAGATTTTTTACGGGGCTAGTGATTTTCGATTTCGCGATATCTTTGCTGAAGATTTCTCAAGCCGTACAACGTAAATTGCGATAATAAGTAAATGCTAGCCTTTTCCAGCCGGGCACTCTAATATAACTGCCGGCGTTCAAAGGAAAGGCTCAAGACTAGAAAATAACGTTAAACCCTTCCTCATCGTCTTGACGCGCACGGCAGTTGTAACAGACAAGAAAAGAACTGCACATAGCTATTGAGCCACTCTTCAGCCTACCCCAGGGCGAGCTATCCCTGTCTCTTTAAAAGGTCCGTTTTACTCAAATAAGGCAGCTCTTTAAATCAGCATTGTCATATGCGAGTAAAACATACGGGCCCTGGAATTTGCAAGCGCAGCAGCAGAGGTAAACACTGTGAATGCATCTCACCTCACGTAATAACGTCGGCAGGGATTCCGTCTTTATGTCCAAGATGATATTGTATTGCTTCGTGACTCCAATGTCTTTCATAATTTTCATGAAGGACAGTTTGGGGTTCACTTGAACCAGGGACACGGAGTGGTCTTGTGCGAATGAACTGTTCAGGACGTCCTTCAGCAGTATCAAACCTGTAATATTTTGGCACAAAATATATAGGATACTGTCTGAAAAGTGTAATAAGGCACTTGTTGTAATTGTTTTTTTTTGTGTTCAAGTTCGCATCTTTTTCCACAGATACTTTTTGCAAAAAGTAAGAATTTTGAGGCAGAATACAGAAACAAAAACAATCAATTCCTAAAACATTTTTTTAAAATAATAAACAAGATTCTAATATTGTATCATAAGACTAGAAATAAACCCCTTTCCTTCGCCAACATTTATTCGCCTCTATGCTACTTCGTAATTTACCAGGTTAGTGCGCCGGGTGTAAGTGATGTTGAGACCAATTGACCTTACAAGGCAGGCAATGGATTACCTGAAAACGCAATGCCATACACGAAAAGCAATTCTTGATAAGCGCAGTATCAAGAGGCGGTAAAGAGGTTCTGCGATATGTAAATGTGCGTGCAAATGTAAAAGGAGGCCAATATTGCCTTCGAACACATTTCGCTTTTAACCTGTAGTTACGATCGCCAGCGGTTGTGTGTGTCTTTTTTCCCCCTTTGTAGCTAACCAATGAGGATTCTTCCGGTTAATAAAACAGGCGTGATTGCCCAGAGCACGCAATATCGTTTTCCGCTCTACTAACTACCATACTTTACGCTTTAACCAATTGTAGCAGCGGATTTCGGTAGTAGAAAATAGCGCATAAGACGGGACAAGAGAATAGACAACGCGAGCGCCAGACAAACAACTGAATGTATTTAAAGCGAACGTATGAATACGCTGAGCGACAGATGGATGAGAATGAAAAAGACGAAGGCCACAACGTCAACACCAAAATATTTTATGCTAATCATTAGGAGTCAAGATAGGCAAGCTCATGGCGCGATAATGAAACAGAACGTATGCTTGCGCAAGAAGCCCCTTTGCGGGCAATGAAAAGAGCTTCAAAAAGTTCCTGGTATGTTACGCATCGTAACATTTTAGAATCACGCACTGTTTGAAAAGTGGAACCCAATTCTGACAAGATTTGCAGGGCAGAGCCCAGTTGCTTTTGGGCACAATGTCAGCAAGGAACGATGCATGTTCTCTGAGGCGATAATTGATGCATCGGGCTGTCTGACCTACATACGAGGCCCTGCAAGAAAAAGGGACCTCGTAAACAACGTAGGTGCGGCAGGCAACGAAACGCTTAATATGTGTCTTGTCACATTCAATCATTCGAGGACCTGAGAGGTTCCCCTTCTTGCACATACGCTCTAGTTTGTATGGGACACTGAACAAAACATGTACGCCTACCCTACGCGCGACATGCCTAAGTTTATGAGACATTTGACGCACATACGGACCAACCGCTATCTTCTACTACCATGATCAGTCCCCAACTCGAACAGCAACACACTCTGAAGCTGCGGACGTATCTCAGGTGAATCCGGCTGTAGCCTGAGCGTAATCTATTGTAAACACTCTTTGTTCATTGAGTCTAATGTATTATTCGGGCAGCGCATCTTGAAAACGCGCGATTCCGGAGGACGCAAAGCAATAATAGCCCCTTTTTACGGTATTTTAGCTGTTCATTGTCGTCGTTTACGTTTAGTGCGAAAACGCATATCTGCTGGTCCCTCAAGGCGCTCACGGAGTCTTTCCGCTCAATGAACTCTATGGCGGTGTTGTGCAGCCGAGCACCGCAAATTGTGTTTTTTTTTAGGCACACAAAGAGATTTTACTGTACTTGAAAGAACAATCCAAACTGAAAATCACTTGCACTTCTCACTGTAAAAGACATGTAGTACGAAGGTACAATTCATGGAACGATACGCAATTGTGTTACAGCAGCCGTTGAATCCCAACTCGGGGTTTGAAATCACTACAGGAAAGGTAGCGGAGCTTTGTATCGACTGACCGGGTAAGCTAAGGGATGTCGCAGCCCAGATTCCCGCTGACAGTGTTACGCTTGTTTGCGGAGTCGTATTAGGCTTATTGCACGCAGCAGTCAGCAGGATCGGTCGTTAGCGAGCAGAGGGTGGGGTCAAGGAAACCTTATTGCTAGTTATGCTGCGGCTTCTGGGGTGACGAAATTTCCTTACGAGATACTGGACTAGAGGGGCGTTGTCGCCTCACGGCACGTAGTTGAGGCGATTCCGGTAAAACAAATTTCGTAAAAAGCATTTCGATTACCATGCTCAGGCATCAGGGCTCTCATTTTAGACGCTAGAACTTGCGACCCGTTGAGCGCTTTTCTGAATGGCATAGGGACATAAGGTAAGATGGAGTCCAAAGACAGACTCCTCCCGCAGAGGAATGGTACAGTGATCCGTTCAGCCATCGGACAACAATAAGTCCTCTTCGCGTTGCAGAAGCCCTTTATTTTTACTGCTCATAGTGATGGGCTTTGAAGACGCGGGCTCCTTTACCAAACCACGAGCCCTGGTAAGCCCAGCACCAGGCTGGGCCATAGCTTGCACCCATTTGAAAAAACCGGTCGGTGGCCGGCCGGCAGTGGGAGTGCTGGTCGGACCCACCACCTACAGAAGCCGAGGCGGGCACTCTACCCTATGGACACGGTGGCAGTCTGTCTAGGTTTTCAGAGCATCAAGTGGCTTTGTCTGCAATGAACACTACACGGAGGCACCATGATGAAATACTACGTATACATGGACAAACTACGACGACTGCCGAAGTTGAGCGGTGTTTAAATGCAATTAAATCTTGCAAATCTTATATTTTTGTTCGAGTTCTTTGTTCTTTTCTGAAATTTGTTAGGGGGTTCACAAATAAACGTTGTGCAAGTCTAATGAGATCGAAAAACGCGCCTTGTAGGATAAGGCTTATCAAATTACATCTTTGATATCACTATACTGATATTTCATATATGGTACCGCGCTAAATTGCATACCGCAGCTTCGAATGCCGTTCAAACGAGGTTCTCCAGCCAATGGAATCAATCAGATGTTATGATACCGTGTTCTACTTCTTGGCGTGAAATCATGGGTGGCTGCTATAGGTGCACTTGGGAAATGAAAATGATGGTGACATCGGAATAATCGATATATATTTGGCAGGATTGCTCCCTTTTAGGGACGTTCAGCCTCTGTGTTCTTGATCTGCATGCGACTATAATTGCGTGTTCTGCCCTTGTGCCTGTAAAATGTATTAAACACGAGACGCGAATTATTACGGTCGTCAGTTAACTACCAGCAGGTAAATGTGAAACTGATGGCCAGAAGTAGATATGTCACGCAAGCAGCAAGCAGCTTACTCTGCTGGTCCTCGTAGAGAACGGTGAATGTTTTCCATTTCTTGTTGAGTATGATGTCGAGGAAAGCCTTTCCGTAGAGGTCAGGGTCCGGAAAGACATTCAGTGTGTACGGGTTCCGGTTGGACGTGGGCTGCCAGGAGGTCTGCAGGTGTGGTACGTTCAGGTTGGTACACGCAGACATCGCCAGCGAAGTGACCGCTGGGGATGTGGGGCCGATGATGGCCGACACCCTTTGCTTGAAGGACGTACAGACTGGAATGCGAAGAAAATAGAATTGCTCGTTTCCAAACGTCTCTCACATGCACGCAGTTTGAGAATAAATTGAAGAGCAGGAAACATACAAGAACTCTACGAGACACATGATATCTCCTCAACATGTATTGGTGTCTGTGCGTTTCACGTCTTCCTAAAATTCCAAGCAGACGATCTGCGAGGCAGAGTGAGATACCAAGGACCGCATTATGCAGACGCCTTTGGTATGTATGTATGTATGTAAAACCTTTATTGGGAGGAAGCTTGAGGTAGCCGGAGCAACCTCACGCAAACACTAGGTGGGCTCCTCATTACAGGAGCCCATTGGCGACCGCTGCGGCTAGGGCTCGGTGAACCAGGGCCTTCTGGCTTGCCAGATCGGAGCAGCCGAGCAGGGCTGCCTCCCAGTCCTCCCGGGTGGGGTTGGGTTTGGGGGTGAGGTTCGGGGTTGACTGACATGCCCACACCATATGGAAGATGTCCGAAGACTTCTCCGCACAGTGCGGGCACTTTCCTGTACAGGCAGGATCAAAGTGTTTTAAAACTGCCGGGCACAGCAGCGTTTTGGTGTAAAGGCGGAGGAGTGTGCGTTCCTCCACCTTTGTAAGACCCTTACAAGGCTTAGGATAAATTGCATGGCCGAATTGAAATAATTCAATAATTTCTCGAAAAGTGAGAGCCGGATTGGGTTCGAGATCCGTATCATAAGGGTCTGAAGGCGTTGCCCGGAGAGTGAGCGCGCGGGCGGCGGCGTCGGCCGTTTCATTGCCTTCGAGGCCCATGTGAGCTGGAGCCCATACAATCGTTCGAGACGCTGGGGCCCCGAGGTAGTCACTGTTTTGAAGGATGCGGTGCGCAAAGAGAGGAATGTACCCCTGTTTAATATTTCTGCAGGCCCCTCTCGAGTCGGTGATAATGACTCGTGAGTCCTTGTCTGCGGCGGCTAACGCGATGGCAACTTCTTCCGCATGTGTTATGTCTTGAGCTCGGAAGGTTAGGCCATTCACCGTGATTTTTTGATGGACGACTGCGGCTGTGTACCAACCCCCATGGTGAGGGCCGGAGGCGTCCACGTAGAAAATTCCGTGTTTGTTGACGCCTTTGGTAAAGGCAACGTTTCAAGCACTACGGTGCATTTTTCATGCGCACTATGTTTTGCTTTCACCTAGAGAGACTGCAGTATACGACAGTTCCACTCACAATACTATTCAAGATGGGAAGATTACCCAAATGTGCCAAATATTTTTGCAATGTCAAATTTTAAAACTGCTATTTTTATATTTTTCCATTAGTTCAATCGCAGATACGCAACGAGAGTTGAGCCACTTTGTCACTTATATAGCGATAAAATAAATGTTTCAATCTACGTAACTACAAGAAATCAATTTAGCACATCAGGGCCCACAATCTACGACCCTGAAAGGAAACTTAATTTACATGAAGAAAATACTTGGAAGAGCTACCATAGATCCATTATCGCCGTCGCACCGTAAGATAGAAAGTGCAATTCTGCACGAAATTTTGAGATTCCGCTAATATGGAAAGTTATCTGCACAAAGTTAATAATAAGCAATTTTTTGTATTTTTTTTGAGGAGAACATTGGCCTGCGCAAATTAATTTCAACGTCCTTTCCTAGAACTCCCTCGAATTTACTTACTGAATGCTAGTAAAAAGTTAACAACATAGGAAATGTCCAAAGAGCAACGAAATGAAAAAAAAGAACAATGCTTATTCATACTTCATTTTTTTGTATTGCCATACCGAAATTTCCCAAGCGGCATTACAGGGGGGAGGGTGAGGGGGGCAAAACATCAGATATATAAAATCAACGAGCAAACGAAAAAACAAACAGTGCAAACGTGACAAGCCGGCACATCTCAATAGGAAATTTAAACAGCAGCAGCAAGCGATTTGCTGGGGTTAATCCGCTGGACCTTTTCTAATAGCATATTCCAGTCTTCAATCTATCTTGGAAAAAGCAAAAGCTTTTATTGGTCGGATTTACAGTCAATTTCCTTGGCCTTTAACGGATTCTTTGTCCATATTACACATAGTTAAACATATAAAAGCAATATTTTAACACAGAAAAGTGTAAGTATATATATATATATATATATATATATATATATATATATATATATATATATATATATATATATATTTACTTATATATTCGTTTTCCTTTGCCTTTACTGGACGGTCTGGACATATTGGTGTAAACCATGCAGAGCGTTGTTATTATTCACTTGATGGTCTGGCCATATTGATGTAAACCATGCAAAGTGTAGTATTGTTCAGAGTGCCCTAGATATATAGATATAACGAAAAATATTACCATTACTTGTCACAATGAAAGCACTCCAGCCGAGCAACCCGGCCACGACAATTCGCGCGCGTTGCTTGTGCGCCGCGTACGTTGCGCGTAAAAAGTGCGAGTCCTGGAGTCACAATGTCGTACAAAATAAGAAGGCATCGATTTGGCACAGTTCGTTTTTTTTTTTTTTATTTTAGAGCTCAGAGCCAATTTTCGCCGCTTTAAAGCAGTAGCAAGCTGTAGTTACTAGCGCTTTCTATGCAAGGCACATGTGCACGCTCAGTATAAGCAGCTCTTGTGTGGCTCAGCCGAAATGTCCAGTGCAAAATTCTTAAACAAATAGAAAGGATTCGCATCCGGCAGATGTTGCTTTTGATGACCGCTACCTTCTAGCCAGCGGAAGTGTTTTATAGCGAAAGCTCAGCATTCGCCGCGACATCGACCTAGAGGTGGCGCCAGTGTCGCTCTGATTGTGGGAATCGGCAGCCGGCGGCGCTCGCAGAAACGAACGCAGTGTATGCCTGCTTCCGAGTTTACGGCGGGTTTATTGGCAATGAAAACGTGTCTTATGCAATGCATTAGTGATCTACTGTTTAGAGCGTTCCAATATTGCTGAAAGCAGAAAACGATCCGCAGATTTCGCCAATGCAAAAACAAAATATATATGCGCGGAGTTTAGGAAAACAAGGCACGCAACCACACGCACTGACATCGTTTTGCGCGCTTTTTGCGTTGTACGACGCTCACAGACCTGACACGTAAACCTGAACATATCTCATTGCCTTTTCAACAGCGTGTGCGTGTATTATACGAGTGAGACAGGAAAATATAGAGTCAAGCCCACGGAGACCAAGGTTCGTGAAGTACTTTAAATTGAATCGATGTAGCCTGGTTCATTTTATCGTACTTGACTCGAGGAAATGCAGCACTGACAGCGTACTGCCCGGTGGGTTGACATCAACTGTGGTTAGACAACTAGGCACAAGTACTCCCCAAAAATAAGATTACGCCGACACTGTACAGGCAACCATGCCGCAGTGAAGAGCGGTGAGTGGATTGAGTTTGCCAAGCTCACAACAAGGGGGATGCTTCTTGCCACAGATAATGTGGTGTTACGCTGTGAAATAATTCTTAATGATATCCTGAAACCGAGGGTATAAGGAATTTCTGATATGTGTGATGTTTATATATGTTACATAATAGTGTAATTATTTTTTTGAAGCGAAAAGCTTCACTATAAAAGTCAACTCTGAGTCTCGCGTGTGCTCCGTTAGAAAAAAATTACAAGGGTTCAACGCTGCTGAAGCAAATATTGAGCGAAAGCATTAGCTGCAAGTGACCGAGCGTTCTTCTTCTTCTCTTCTTCTTCTTCCTCAGCTCACATATAAAGCCCCGCTTTAACCAACCGATATGAACGCGCCTTAGTGGTCTGTAGGGGTAACGTGAATGCCAGGGTCCTAGCAGGCTGATTCTCACATAACTGTCCCATGTGAAACGAGAGACCCAAGTTGGCAGCTCCTGCCAGCTTGGGGTCGTCTACGGGGGTCGTCTAAACGTCAAAAGTGGTTACCGCCGGGACCACGCTGACGGCTTGAAAGTGCGAATAGAATTGCTTTCGCAATAAAAGCCACAGCTGCGCATACGCAAACCACGTGACGTCCCAAGAGAGGGGCAGGTGGTCGGAGCCGCCGCAACCGCCGCCGCGACTCCGCCGGTTGTCCTTTAGCCGGTGCCGCGCGCTTATCTCATGCGATGTACGGATGTAATCAATGTTCCCCGGTGATGATACGCCATAGAATATCTATCAGATGCAGCTGTTGACAACAAGGTAAGCCACAACTACGCAAAGGAACCAGAAGCTAAGCCAAGGCATCGCCGAAACTTTTCGCTTCTGATATCCACGCTACACCAAGCTATGCTCCCAACCAATTTCTTTTTCAATGACAATAAATTTCACCATGTGGCAGAACGTTTTCACACTTGACAAAATTTAGGACTGTCAGCGATTAATTTTCGGTAACGTTAAAGTGCAAGCTACAAATCAGTAGCTGCGAAGACCGTAAAAACTGCGCTTGGTCGCTGTTATGTTCTGGCAAGGAATTTTAAAGGCTGGAGATTTCTTTATCGTCGTAAGTATTGTCGAACAGTGATTTGGAGAGGTTCTTTTGTTGACTTTCAAAACATATGCCGAACAAAACTATCCTTAAATAATTGTAGTTCATCCTATCATGAGACTATATCTGAGACTATCATGAGACTATCTTGGCTCATGATAAGATAGTCTCATGATAGTCTCAGATATAGTCTCATGACGTAGGCAGTTATGAGCAAAAACAGCAGCGCAAGCGCGAGCTTCGTGCTGTGCTCGATGATTTCCATTCCAAGTACAAACATCTTTAGTTTTTGTTATGTTCAGCCAGACAAAGAAAAAATATTATTTCCGCCTAGTCGTGTAGTACTGCGACCAAAACTGTGTTACAAGGAAACTGTCAATAACACGCGAATTAGTCCCGTGGTATGAAAAGTAACAAAGCGCGATTTGTACATCTAATTATTATTCATGGAACGTGCACAAATATTCATAAGCGCGCTTGAATGATTTCAGTAAAAACACTTTTCGCTTGGGACACGATAGCTTTTGAACGAGCTATATAACGATTCCGTCAAGGGATACTGTTGTACTTCTGCGATCATGCCGCTGGCCTGATCTTGGGAGCCGTTTGGTGAGAGAGCTTGTTCCTTCAACATGGCCTACTGAACTGGAATAAATTCAATGCCGAGCAAGAATCTCTAAAAGAGCTGCAATTGATCGCATGCCACCCGAGCCTTTTAGAGTGCGATTGGCCAGCATTCAACACACTTCGTTCGGAAGGATAATAAAGCAAACTAAAAAGTGCTTATTGTCTTTCCCAGAATTACGCGAACGCACTTGTATACCAGAAAAATGTGCTTACGGTCGAGAACAATGTCGAGGCCTGCCAGCGCACGACATTTGTCGCTTGGCTCTTTGCACAGCTGAAAAACATATTTGGACCACGTATAGAACGGAAGAAACATGTAGTTGGTCATCTGGGATCGAATATTGCATCACACCACGCGGGATGGCGTTGCGAAAAACACAGGAAGTTGTTACCAGACGAGACCAAATCCTCCGCACCATGCCACGAGCAGCAGAATGTTTTGCCCATCGCTCCTCCTCCGAGACGTCATTCGTGACGTAGGCCGGGAGAGGTCTATTCGCCGTGAGATCGACCTAGAGGTGGCGCCACCGTCACCGCGGTAGTGTGGATCGGCAGCCGGCGGCGCTCGCAGAAACGCACGCTGCGTAGGTCTGCTTCCAAGTTTACGGCGGGTTTGTTGGCGATGAAAACGTGTCTTCTGCAGTATTTCTGCAATATTGCAGAAAAACATCCAAGGATTTCGCCAATGCAGCAGAGGAACAGCGGATTTTAGGAAAACAAAGCACGCAACCACCAGTCTTCTAGATTTATTTTGCACGTTTCTTGCGCTGTACCGCGCTCACGCGCCTAATGCTTGGGCCTGCCTAATGACAGCTCTGTTTTTCTTATCGACTTTTAAACAGTTTGCGCGTGTCTCATGCGAGTGAGACCGGCGAATTTAGTGTCAAGCCCACGCAGATACAAGGTTCGTGCTCTAACCTGCAGTAATTTAGATTGAATAGAGAAAGCCTGGTTCATTATATCGTACTTGACTCGAGGATTAAGCATTTAAATGGGGCATTGGCAGCGCGCTGCATAACGAGTTGCTTTAGCCTGAGTGCACATCAACTCTGGCCCAGACAACCACGGACAAGTATTCCCCAAAAATGAGATCACGCCGTCACTATACAGGAAACCTCGCCGCACAGGAAAGCTGGTTGTTCACGTGTACAGCGCTGAGTGGATTGAATTTGCCGAGGTGATTTCTGCGGCCACTGTCATAGAATGTGATAGTGTACTAATGCATGCGCCACTAACTGTAAATGATTTCCTGAAACTGAGTAAAGTATAAGAGATTTCTGATGTGTGTGATGTTTATATATAACGGTAAATTAGTAGTGTAATTATTTTGTTTTCGAATGCGAATAAATTTCACCGTGTGAGAGAACTTTTACACACTTGACAGAATTTACAATAATCAGCGATTAATTTTCAGTAGCGTTAAAGTGCAAGCTACGAATTACTCGCTGCGAAGACATCGGTATAAACTGCGCATGGGCACTGTCATGTTCTGGGAAGCAATTTTACAGGCTGAAAATTTCTTTATCACTAATTATTTCGCAGTGACTAAATCTTATGCGCAGTAAAATATTAGGGTTGCTTCCAAAACAGATGCCGGATATAAAAGTATTCGAAAGAGATAGAGGTAATCTTATCATGCGACTATAAAAATGTATTTATTCCCGAACTAACCACTGATATTTAAGCCCGCATGAAGGTGATTTACTCCCCTTGTCAGAAATGACGAGTTTTGTCGGAAGACAGCACTTGTACGAAAAGAGATTATTATGATTATAATAGGCTACCAGTAAAGTACACTGATCTAGGTGTATTATGTAATATTTAGGGTAACAATTAGGTGCAGGGAATATGTTTTACAAACATTCGAGCATTTCTCTCAAGCAAAATGTGCTCACTGAAACCTTTACGGATGCACAGAAGCCTTCAACAACAAAAGAAATGAAAAGAAATGCATATTGGCCCGGGTTTAACGCATGAAATCGGCATCGGCTATGACGGATGATTGCAAAGGCTGGTTTTGGTGTCGTTTTTTTTTTTTCGTTATTAACACCACATTTACCACGTGGGATTGTTCATTGTGCAGTCAAATCCCACAGCAGAGGAACGCCTTTCGAAACGGTTGTGATTAAATCCCCCGTGTCTCGAAATCAGCAGTCGAGCGCCCTTACAATTGAGACACCGCGACAGAGGTTTAAAGGCAAAAAAAAAATGTACTCACACAACTCTGTCATACATACAGACGGCATAGTAGGCATAGAGTGGTCTGTTCAAACTGCATTCTTCTATATGAAGCAGTCTGGGGGGGCTTATGTTTTAGTAGCTGCGGTATTTCAAACAGAAACGGGAATATGCGATTTCTGAGCGTTTGCATTAACGTTTATTGACGGCAACGACCTGTTTTGCTTTGACACAGCGGTAACGACAGTACCACATCGTTTGAGACATTGCATGTCAAGTCAAAGAATCTCAAGCGCCGAAGACTGCGATGGGTGATGTCCTTATCCTAGCATGACATCTCGATACGGACAAGTACATTTTTTTTTATTGAAGCGTGGGGTTATAGACTGTTCATATTTATTTTGCAAGAGGCAGATAGGTAAGCAAAAGCTCACAGGGACTGCGAAACAAACAAAAACACTCCTGTACACGCTGCATGCGCGCGCGTAAATCCCTGCGGGCTGGCACGCGACACGAAAACGCATGCACGCTGAGTAGGTTTCGCCGCTGAGCCGCAAGGTGGCGACTCTGCTCGATCTCGAGGCCAATGGACCAACACCGTGTTTACAAACAAAGGGGGCGCTCGCGGCGTCGCAGCCGACTGAGGGTGAAAAATAGGGTTAGCGCCCATAGGAATACATGGAACCGAAATATTTCTAAGCAGTTTTCTCATTTCCCAGGGCCCATATGATGCCGTTATTTAGCACAGAGCAACTATGAACATCCTAGAACAGATTGTGAAAGTATGAAATTTCATTACCGAAGCGAAGTATTCTTAAAACGTCGCGAAACGTACGCAGGTGCGAGTTGGGAAGGCGACCCATAAAAACACAAGTAAACACAACTTACCTCCACATTTTTCTCATTTTGCAGAGCACCAGAATTGCGGTGTCCAGTCTTTAAGCATTGACCAGCGCTTTGAAGAAGTATGCTGCATCATTGCGGAGGCGTTATATTTTTAAAACTCCCCAAATAATCTAAATGCTCATGCAGCGAATCGCGTAGTTTTGTTTACTGTCTGATATACTGCCGCATGGAGTAAATTAGCCTGATAATACTGCCCCTCAAGTGATACATCCTAGACAGAATTACATTTAAAAGGCAGTTGTCAAACGCCGTACGACAATGCAGACCGAACGAGAGTCGCGCATTGCAGCAGACGACAGCGCCGCTGGCGATACCTGCTCTCACTACAGAAGGAAGAAAGGAGGAGGGTGGTAGCATCCCAACAGATGCGCATGCCGGCACGGAGAGGAGCAGAAGGGTAGTTTTCGCACTGGGCATGCTCGCTCCTCCACGGAGACCTTGCGGAGTGGAGCAGGAAAGCGTCTGCTGGCATCACATGCGCAGGGCATGAAAGTTGGTTCCACTTGCAACGCAGTATTTTCCATCACCTGGGGATCGTAAAAGTGCACTGACACCGTACAGCGCACAGACGCCTCTCCATTCGCCTCCATCAAACCTAGCTGGCCGAGTACTCCGGTTCCGCAGCCGCTTTCGCTCGCAGCTTTGCACTCCTTTAATCCTTTCGTGGCTTATCTTCCACCTCCTGTCGGCGCCGGAAACGAGCGGCACGTTCTATTTCATAAGAACGGAAATCTGGGCTAGCTCGTGCATTGCAAAATAAAAAAAAAAAACAGCGCTTGTCCGTTATTCTCCTCTGTTCCAAGTAGTGGCGCTGTTTTTTGGTTCTATTTCATCATGCGCACCTAACATATTTTCAAACAGTTTTTAACGTCGTAAGAGCGCTGCAAATGTAGAAATTAACTACCTCTGACATGTAAAGTGAACGGCGCACTCTCATGGAGGACGGGGCAGAAGGAGGAACTCCAATGATCTCAACAATGTGCGGCAGAAGAAAAATGGTTCTACTTAACTCAGCGCTCGCACCGTACAAGTCCGCTTCATCCAGTGGCTTACGTATTTTACGATGCGAGAATATGGGACCATCGACTTCGAATTACTCGATTATTTTGATAAACTCTTCAAAACGCCACGGCATGATGACGATTTCAGTGAGTATGACTCAGTGCGTTATTATGCAAACCAATAACAGAAATTTTCATTTGCGTAGTAGAGGCGCCTGTGCCTACAAGTGCAGAAATGGTTTGCAATATAGCCACAGAGGCTGTTTTATGATTTCTTGTGTCAATGTGGCAGCTCGCTTCGAGTAGTAAAATAATTATAGGGGATACTTTAACTAACGCACCTGATTGCATGGCCTATAGTAGTGTGCTTGTCATGGCATTCAGTAGCACTAGAAGGTTTATTCTTATTCCAGCTTTCAACCACGATTGACTAAACCGCGATGGCAAATCTTCTCAACGTTCTGATATCATGTGGTCTCGTGAGTCACACAAACTACCAAAGTATTCATGCTCGGCCATATAAGCTGCCAGCTACCGCTTACTAGCCCCACGGCTGTCACTTTTTATTAACAACGTCGACCCCAGACTTTCTGTGGAGCGGAGCTTTTAACGCGGTCGAATTAAACACTGGATAAGAAATACATCTGCTCCTACAGAGATATACTATGAGAATCGGTTTTAGTTCGTAATATTCGTTATTTTGTTATAAATAGTTTTGGTATAGCTTTATTAGACTATCTTTGTTCGCCTATAATAAACTGCATTGTAGTATTATAACCTTGATTAGTAGCTTGTTCTAAACACAGTGGGAACAGGACAGGGTGTCCACCATTTCTTCAGACACCTCGTGAATCCGCCACGTCAATGCGTCGAGGTGGAGAATCAGTCAACGCTTTCAGGAATATACGCAACTATGTCATTTTCCTTCGGTTCGCTTTGGGTGGAATACACGGCCGCTGTGAACAGCGTGTTCGTTCACTTGCTTGTACCTCTTGATACTGAATCACTTTACATATATGTTTCCAAGAGACAACGTAAAGAATTGCGATGCGTATATATATATATTAATCCATACAAGGCTGTATAGTTATACTTCCCATGTTCTTCTTCGTTTCACAAAAAGAAAACACCCATGAAGCAGTAGAAAGGTACTGGACACCATGTCAGACCGAGAAGAATTGTTTTGTTCTTTTTAGGTCCCATTCCACCCTTTGTGTATTTTTGGGTCTGGAAACTCACATCGCTGTAGTTACTCGCACGCTGGACAGCGCTCTATCGTGCGCTCAATTTATGGCAAAAGAAAAACGTTCCAGTGGTACTCAGAAATTCCGTTTCGCAAAATGGCATGCCAGTAGCTGGACATAAAGATCACAAACGTTACAGGTGTATCAGTAAGATCGAAAGAGGCTGTCTGCGTTCAAAGCAGTTGCTTCACGGTAAGCAAAGAACGACCGCGAAAATTATGCGAACGAACTGACAGAAGCATGCTGGATCCTGTCTTTCAACTGACCTTTTTTTTTGGAGAATATCTCTTATTATCGTGCAGCAGCCATGGACGTCTGACTTGAGCCACGTGGTGGAACAAGTGAAAACAAAATAGCAAAGCGAAAAGAAGACAAGAAAGAAAGGAAGCAGGGAGTTCACCACACTTTCCTTCTGGTCCACAAAGGTGAAGTCCGACGGTCTGAGTGTCAATCGCAAGGAAAAAAGCAAAATGCATGAAAGTGTGTGCAAGACCGATTTGCGTCAATACTTGAGTAAAATAACATAGAAGTTTGGGATTATTTGTATAAGACATGAAATGAAACGGCAGATGTAAACCCCGAGGCGGGCAGAGGAAAAGCAAAACGAATTCTCAAGTATATGCGAGGTAACATGCAATCATTGCTTCCAGCACAGAGCAATGGCTTGGGGGAACGAGTAACGAATGATAATCATATGGCTTAATCTCCCACAGGCCTCAATATGAGTGTCTGATGGCTCTTTTCGCACCATCGCTTGCACAAAAATCACAAGTTAAAATGAGCAACAGCATGTTTTCAAAAAACTGCATGATTTGGCATCCTGTTTTCTGAAAACGATATTATAGTGTTTGACGGATCAACTCACGACTTTGGCCTCCACTCTGAGTAAGGACTCTGATTCAAAATGTAATGTCAATATGACAAAGGAATGGTCGTCCTTGAATAAAGAACTTAAAGCTACATTCAGACATTCCAGAGTGATGGCGCTACGGGCATTACACGAAGAAATCTCTTGCCGTCCCTAAAGCACTTTCCGAAAATAACCACGCCTGAACTTCAGTCGAAATAATTATCTCATTACCAGCAGGATTTGCCAGAATATCAGCAAAGCGAGACAAATCACGTGCTTCCAATGAGTAATTAACGCTTCTTCGAGCCTGCCAAAGAATCTTAATCCCCTCTAATTCCCTAATCTGAACTGCAGTGTAGTGTAGCGGCTTTGGCAATATTCTCTTACTTTTCGCTTCGCCCCAGTTGCTCTAACTGCTCGTCATGCCGTTTGTGAATTAAATACGGGGTGAAGGTATAGAATGTTCTTGACGTGTACTACAATATTGTTTAGGAGGTGGTTTTCTTTCTTTTTTAAGTGAAGTATTTTTTCTGCGTTAGTTGCTAACAGAGGCAGCACTGGTTGAACAGCGTACTATATCTGCTGATAGAAATGGCCTTTTTTTAACAATATTTTAAATTCATCTGATTATTTCATGGCTGCCAAACGATGCGAATAATGAACCAAATGAGAGCCGAAATGTTTGAGCATCTGGACGCAGATGGAAGGCAGTGGGCTGGTGCCACTACCAATTGCTCTTGTATTTCCGGTGCCAGCAATATTCTCTAATCAGGAACAACGTTTCACAAAGTAGGGTTCTTAAGCAGGCACAACCACATCCGTCACCGCCGAGATCTCGACAAGGCCAGCGCACCCCAGCAGCCTACGTCACAACTACAGGTGCGTGATAAAGTGCAGGCAAACGAATCTGCGAACGAACTCCAAGATTCATTTGCTGCCTTTGATCCTCCATCCGCTATCGAAACTTTGGTTAACAGGAGAGGTGGTCATAAACGCGTGATTCTATTCTCTCAACGGTATAGATGGATGGATGGAATTAAGAGCGCCCCCTTTGAAATGGGGTGGTAGCAGTTGCTATCACGCTCGTGTTCTTCTCCTATATCTTAATTATTGTTTTAGATTAGTTACCTATACAAGCATAATATTTATTGAATTTTTGTTTTTGCATTACTAAAATTATGTTACTGTTCTGCTTTTAAGCCACCAATCTTCCAATCGCTTTTTGCTAGCTTCCACCGCAGCATTCATCATGCTACTAGTATCTATAAACCCCAGGGCCTTAGGAAGAGTGACAGCGCCTACATCGACTTCAGGATGGATATCATCACATTCGGGTATAGGGTCATATCACATGACGTCATCGCACCACATTAAGTCATCGCACGAGCGCCATCCGCAATGTTTTTGGTCACGTGCGCGACGCTGCCCGGTCGTCGCATACTAAAGTTTACGTGTGGTGGAGTCACACGACGGACAAAATCGTTAAGCACTATCGCGATCTGGCATTGAGTGCCTATAGTGAGCTAGAATATGCAAGCAGACCGTAGACGTGACCCTTTAGTCAGTGATTTCCGCCGCTTTGCTTCCGTCCGCGAGCAGTGTTTTCGCAGTTCCGATTCATACACGAACGACACTTTTCTTTTGCTTTTATTTTTTGTAGCGGAAAGCACTCCAGCCACATCCTGGTGCCCAAGCATGTACAGCTTAACATGTATTCTACTAAAACGCCGGAGGAAAGTGCGGGCTTTGAGGGACTGACTAGTAGGGCCGCAAAACGGGCACGAACGGGCGTCGCACTGTTCTGTATCCTGATCATCTTAGCCAGACGCTTCTATTGCGCGCAGCGGTATGTCTGGTCAGCGCCTGGTCTGGTACCCACAGTCACAGAGAAACGCTAGCAAGAGCTAATTAGTAACGTGCAACGGCTTGAAGGTATTCCTCGCTTTCCTCTAGCGCTTTAGCGCGCTTGCAGTTACGCTGCCTACACGTACCGGGAGCACACGGCAGCAGTCGGAAAGGTTCTCCTCCAAGAGTTTAAAGTAGCATGTTTATGAAGTTGTCATTGAGTAAGCGCGATCACTTGCACATACACAACTGCGTTTATATCACATCGAGTGGGAAAGTCAGCTCGGCAAGGCTTTAGCATAACGATGCAGCAGAAGCAACAGTGCAAGACCCGCCACAGCAGGCGTCTACCCCAAAAGTTGACAGCTGTGCTGTTCTCGAAGTTTTTACACCTGCAGGACTTATTGCCGCATCCGCAGACAGCGCTGTTGGCCGTTATTGTAGCAAAATACAGAGTTGAGAGCACCTTGGGTCTTCCGGACTACCCAAACGACACCTCAACAGACGACGCCGATGACCAAGGCTATGGCAGACCAGAAGCGGAAAACTGCTTTTTTTCTCGTCGTCCTCCGCGCGGTAGCCGCTAGTGAATACAAACTATAAGATGGTTAATTTTTTATGTGGATTTGCTACATACTGAACATTTGTCATCTCCATCGTTAAATTTCATTTCGCAGCTGCGTGTTCTAAGGCACCCCGCTCTACCTTCAAATAAAATATAAAAATAAAATAAAATAAAAAGTAGGGCACTGCCTCTTGAGGTATCAATGAAAGCTTCCTTCCTGATGTGCTTCTTCCACTTTCGGTATTGTTTCACACTCTGTTTCTTTTCCGCAGAATTTATTCAAATTTACATTCTGTGTTTTTCACCTGTTGCTTAACGCTCTTTATTTCGTCGTCCTTGGGACCAGCATACTTAATAATAATAATAATAATAATAATAATAATAATAATAATAATAATAATAATAATAATAATAATAATAATAATAATAATAATAATAATAATAATAATAATAATAATAATAATAAGTTTATTCGGACATGAAACATGTATACAGAACATGCCCACGGGAAGAGGCAAAAGGAAGAAGCTGATGGCATTCTTCCTGACGAGGCCAAAACCCGGGTCACACATCAATGGCAGAAGGATGGACAAGGTCAAGGTAAGTTTCACCAAGAAAAACAAAACAAAACACAACTAATGAAAAAAAAATCATAGATTATATTTGGCTTTTTAGGAAATTATATAAGAACCATGGCATCGTAAACAAGGTAAGTACATCAGTAACGCTACAATTCGCGACACAAAATGTAAACAAAATAATATACGACAAGCGCTACAAGTCACATATATTTGGTGCATTCCTAAGAAGTGAAAAAAGCAACTTCATTTTCTTTTTAAATTGAAAAACAGTTTTACTGTTTATAGCATCATCAGTTATTGAAGGATAGGCATTGCATACTATACTAATTTGGGTATCTGTATGTTGGGTGCCGTAGTTAGTCCGGGCGCGAGTGGAAACAAGAGAGGTAACACGCAGACTGTAGCCGGTATTTCTGTTCAGATATGTATTTCTAAATGATGTGATGTCTTGCTTAATTTTATGAAAGATATGTACAGCAACAGAATACTCATGGCACACAGGGAATGAAAGAATATGTAGGGCGTGAAATGAGTGGTCGCCGTTTGGAGGGGTTTTAGAACACGCGCGTAAAGCTCTTTTTTGCAAAGAAAATAGTCTGTGTGAACAAGTTTTGTTGCAAGTCCCCCAGATTAGATTACAGTACACCAGTTTAGAATGGATTAGGGCAAAATAGAACTGTTTTTTTATCTGCGAGGGCAACAGCTGTCTGATACGATTGATCACACCAATTGATCGAGCTACCTGCAGGCGAACATGATTTACATGGTCACCCCAGCCTAGGTCACTACGGAGAAATACGCCCAGGAATTTACAGGAGGTTACAGATTCAATCAGGGTACCGTTAAACCGGAGTTGAAGGGTGTAATCTATAGGCTTATTTTTAGGTCGGAATAATATGAATTTAGTTTTCCTAACATTCAATTTCAATTTATTCACAGCAAGCCAAAGCATCAGTTCATGTAGCCAGGAGTTGGCGCGACGCTCTAGTTCGCGAAGATCACAACCAGAAAAAAAATGTTCGCGTCATCTGCGTATAAAACAATGTTAGAATAAGTTGAAATATTTACTATGTCATTGATATATCATATAAAAAAAAGGGGCCCCAGTATGGATCCCTGCTGAACACCGAAGTTTATTATTTCTGCTTCAGATACGGAATTGTTTAGTCGTGTGTACTGAGTGCGATTGGACAAGTAGTTTTGCAATAACCTGTGAGGCGTTCCAAGAATACCATATCTCTGCAATTTGTGAAGTAGAATGTCGTTCTTGACCGAATCGAAGGCTTTGGAAAAGTCAAGAAATACACCGACAGTGTTCAATACTATTAATCAAACTATTTTTGATTTCGAGCAGTGCTGCCTGCGTGGATTTTCCAGGCTGAAATCCATACTGCTCCTTACAAATTATATTATTAGAATTCAGGAATTTGTATACCCTCGTAAAGATAACTCGCTCTGCAACTTTCGAAAACACAGGTAGTACGGAAATAGGACGATAGTTACTGGGGTCATTTTTATTGCCTCCTTTGAAAATTACTGTAACACGGGCGGACTTCATTTTTTTCTGAGAATTCACCTGTAAGAAGCATTAGATTACAGATATGTACGAGAGGAAAGGTAATAAATGTAGCAGCAGCTTTTACGGCTAGTGCAGTAATGCTGTCTGGGCCAGGAGAGCATGTATTGCGCATTGAGTTTATAATTGAGAGAATTTCATCTTCTGATGTTGGAGATAAGAATATTGAACTCTGACATGCCGGAAACAAAACGGAATCAACAGATGTTACAGCTGAGGGAAGAGTATATGAAGTGGGATTTCCTGCATTTAAAAAATAGTCGTTAAGTTTATTAGCGAGTGAGGCACCGCTATAAAGAACTCAATCGATTTGCATTTCGGAAGGAAGAACATGTCGCTTTCTTCCAATAAGTTTATTGATGCCTTCGAAAAGAACTAGGAAACTGGTTAGTTTCCTAGTTTTTTTCCTCCACTGTGAGTCAACGCTTTTTAGTTATAGGTAGTTAAGTACTTGAGCTTCCCGCCTGTTACTGTCCAATTTCCTCAGGCGTTCCTCAATAATATTTTACTCTGAGTTTCCCGTACTTCGAAAGATGCCCAGCCCATACCTCCCTGTATATACCGCTTCATTTGTGGCTTTGCCGTGGGCACCCAGTGCTAACCGTTCGACGGCTTATTAATGTTTTTCTAATGTCGATTGTATCAGTGCTTTTAGGCATAAAACCGCATTTCAGAAAGTAAGCCCGGGCACCATAGTTGCTTTCCAAATACCCCTCAACACCTCATACCTGTTGTATCCCCACAGTGCTCTATGGATGGATGGATGGAATATAGGAGCGTCCCCTTTGAAACGGGGTGGTAGCAGTAGCTATCATGCTCATTTTTCTCCCTATATCTTAATTATTGATTTACAATGGTTAACTAAACCATCATTCTATTTATTAAATTTTGTTCCTACATTACTAACATTATGTCACTTCTCTGCTTTTAAGCCACCAATCTTCCAGTCGTTTTTTGCTAGTTTCCACCGCCGGTTTATTCACCCGGCCACTGTTATCTCTAAACCCCAGAGCTTCAGGAACAGTGATTGCTCCTGCACCAACTTCCGGATGGATACCTATGCTTCATTATCCCAGTGTCACCTGGAGGCAGGTAGCGGAATTATTGGAAAAATGAATAAGAGCGCATTCAAAGTCTGTCGAATTCGTTGCTTATTTCACTGTTAACAGAAAAGAATGAAAATAAAAAGCTTCATTGGCGCAATGGTTAGACACTACTTATCTGAGCAATGATCAAAAGAAACATCTGTTCGAATCCCGCACTAAAAGATGTTTTTAATTGCGATTTTAAAATAAGCTACCAAGATCTTTCCTATGGTGTGTTCCCCTTAGGTTGCATTATTTGATGTTTTTAACTCTTAATAGCCGCAAAACCAGCCATGAACATGGCTTAGAGGTGACGGCATGACAACGGCAACACTATTCAATTACCTTTACCGTAATCATTTCCTTCCTTCAGTGAGTGTATGTTACCTTTAGGTTGCGTTCACAGACACCTCTCGGTAACAATCGCCGTTTAACCCGCTGAGAGACAACCATTTAGAAGAAACACCCTACCATTGAGGAAACGAAATTACGCGTCATAAATCAGCCTTTTTAAGTTCACAGTGGCGATGCTTGATCTAGATTTCGAGGCCGCTGCTTGGCGGATACAAGAAGGCGAAATTCGAGATCTTGAGATGTAGTGAATGGAGCTGAAAATATAAATATTGTCTTTGGAAGTTCCTGTAGCCACCCCACCATGGAGAACGTTTACTTTCGAGACTCGAAAGTATACTTTCCAGCCCACCCCTCTCCCATTTTGCATTACTCCGCAGCTGCAGTTTCTTTCCATAGAATATGCATTCATAAACTACAACAGTGAAAACACATCACACTTCTGCTACACTCCGGAGCTTGGATTGTCGTCCTCTTATAGAAGTAAATATTCTGTAGCATTGGACAAGGCCTTGGACAAGGACAATATGATCATAGCACAATATGCTTCTATAGATGTGCCGCGCGACATCAGCATGCAAGTGCATGCGAATTCTCTCCGGCGTCGATCTGCCTTTTTTCCACACATCGCTGTGAACGAATCTTGTAGTCGTAAATGAGTAGACAAGTACTAAGTTTGAGTACTTGGAAACCGGAATGCTCTTAGGTATCCGTGTCGCCTCACGCTGTCGCCGCTCACGACGCGTTTCTTTCGTGACTTGTTCCTGGCCACGACTTCCTCGCTTGAAGTGGGGCAGGGCTCAAACATATGCGTTGTTTGAGTTTCCTCTTGTTTCTCGGAGCAGGCAATTGAGCGGTGGCGCCTTGCCGGCACCCCATGAAGAGTACACGCCAATGGTACACAGTGAGCCAGGCTAGCTCACCAAGCAGTTGGCTACAGATTCAATCAATCGTTTAAATTTAGAGCTACCGCACGTTTGTAGAAGCAGCGAAGCCGCCTAAACTCAAGACTTGCTTTGCTTGCTAAGATATTGATAGTAATTTCAGCCACAAGTCAGAGGACGGATTGAAACTTCAGTGCTGCCAATTCATAATCCAGGAGCGCTGCAAATGCTCCATGCCTTCATCAATGTACAATGCATTGTTTTTGGCTAAAAAGTTAGAATGATAACTATGCGATTATACGAGATTTTATTTCTATACCTAAATTCTACAAATATAACATCCATGCTCGATGGCGTAAAAATAAGCACAACCGACGTTTAAAAATTCGGCTAACCCGGCTTGAAAAGGAAATCGAGGATTACTCGTGGGAACTTAGCCGAGAAAAGCGGCATCAGACTTGCGACCGCCTTAATGGGCAACTGGGCAACAAGAACACGTGGTTTTTACATAGACATTTACTGGATCCTACTAGAACTAAGGCAGATTCCCACAAGAACCTACATAGGATCTCGCAATCTTTCCAAGGCACCGACGAAGAGCTCATGACCACTTTAAAAGATAAATACGTTAACACCTCCCAGGATATACCCACGCCAGATGGGTACTCAGGATTGGATAATCCTCGCATGGATAGCGTCTTTACCGTAGCAGAAATTAGGGCTGCTCTTAACAAAAGTAACACCACCTCGGCACCGGGGGAAGATTGCATCACCAATAAGATGTGCAATTTAGAAGACCAGTCAGTAGAGGCTCTTACGGACCTCTTCAACAGGTACTGGACAGAGGGCAGCGTCCCTGAGGAATGGAAGCACGCTAAAATTATTTTCATACCTAAACCGGGCAAAAGACTCCAGATGGGGAACCTCCGCCCAATCTCGCTAACGTCATGTCTCGGGAAGGTAATGGAACACGTTGTCTTAAACAGGCTCCTTATGCACACCGATGCGGAAGGCACGTTTCCCCCGTCCATGATTGGGTTTCGAGCAGGTCTTTCGACTCGGGACATTATGTGGCAAATTCAACAAGACATTCTAGATACAAATCGCACAAGAGCCACGCGAACCATCCTGGGACTCGATGGGAGTAAGGCCTTCGACAATGTGTCACACGCTTCCATCCTCAATCACCTCTCACAGCTACACGTAGGCAAACGGACATACGACTACATCGCTGCCTTTCTGAATGCGCGTACGGCTACGCTCCATTTCGTTGACAAAGTTAGCGACAAAATTACACTAGGGACGAGAGGAACACCGCAAGGCGCCGTACTTTCACCTTTTCTCTTCAACATCGTTATGAGCGGCCTCCCGCGTCTGTTAGATGATATCCCACACATACATCATTCCATATACGCCGACGACATCACCATATGGACCCTATTCTGGCTCCGATGGAGATATTACAGATTCATTACAACGAGCTATCGACACGGTACAGTCATATGTGGAGGAAAACGGCCTTACCTGTTCACCGGCTAAATCAGAACTATTAATTATAAGGAACAAACAAGCTTCACAGGTAAAACCAGATTCTCGAGAACCTATTCAGTTACACATTGACAACCATCCGATACCCCCGGTAGCCACGATCAGAGTTCTCGGAATGTTGATTCAGAATAATACGCAGAACACAGAAGCTATACGCCGGCTACGCGTCACGGCGCACCAGATAGGTGGGCTGCTGAGATGTATTGCCACACGTCGCACGGGTATGAGAGAAGCCGACCTGTGCAGGATCATCCAAGCCTTTATGATAAGCAGAATCATGTACGCTTGCCCGTACTATTATCTGCGTCGTAGGGACGAACATGCACTTAATAGCATAATTAGAACAGCATACAAAGCGGCCCTTAACTTACCAGTATACGCTAACTCAGATCAACTACTGCAGTTAGGAATTTTTAAAACACTATCTGAACTAATTGAAGCCCATAAGACCGCACAAGTGACCCGCTTGTCACGCAGCCTTGCGGGACGCGTATTTCTCGACAAGCTCCACATACACCCCACTGAGGAGGTGTGCGCAACATCTCATTTATCGGCTGACATAACTAGTAGACTAGTTGTTAAACCAATAGCCAAAAACATGCTACCAGGTAGACATGATGCCCGCAGGAAGACAAGGGCACAGACCCTTGAGAAACAGTACGAGGACGATCCACAAGCAGTGTACGTGGATGCAGCCCAGCACATCAGAAACGGAGCATACGTGGCATGTATGGCCACTCCAAAGTCAACCTTCATTAACGCCATAACATTTCATGCTAGCTCCATATGCGAGGCAGAGGAAGTAGCTATCGCACTGGCCATCGCGGATCCCCCCACCAAAACTATTCTAAGCGACTCAAAAAGCGCCGTTCAAAATTTCGCCAAAAATTCTGTAAGCGCACTCGCGGCACGAATTCTGCGCAACCGATCTCTCAATCACAACATCAATCTCGTATGGGTTCCGGCTCACGCGGATAACTCCGGAAACGAAGGGGTCGACCGTCTAGCCCGATGCTTAACCAACCGGGAGACGGGAGATCTATCGGGAACGGACGCGCCTGTCGAGGCACCGCGCACATACGCGGAGGTAACAAACTTTTATCGCGAGCTAAGATGCACGTACCCCGCCCCTCACCCCGACCTCGACCGGGCGCAAGCCACGACACTCAGACGCCTACAAACAAAGGCCATTCTTAGCCCCTACCGACTATCGTTAATTACAAACGGAGAATTCAACCCTGCATGCCGGCACTGCGGTGACGGGACGCAGGCCACTCAAGACCATATACTGTGGGAATGCGCCAGCAATCCCCCTCCAAAGACACTCTTGCCAGCTCCCTCAGCGGAGGAATGGGACAAGCTGTTGTCCAGCCCAAGAAAAACTACGCAACTGGCCCTCGTCACGCGAGCTCAAGAGGTCGCTCCCGACTGGAGGCCACCCTAGACTCGCCCCAGCCCGAAATAATTCCTTTCATTTCGTGGCAATAAAAGTTGTTACCACCACCATCATAAACACCTTAAACTCAACATTTCATGATCTTAGATAAGCTCATCATCCATAAATGATCCCTTTCAAATTCAATTACAGCATGTCGGGCCGGGCCAGGCCGTGAACACAGTTTGAACATTAGACCGGGCTGAGCTGAGCTTATGCCCTCTCAGTTCCGGGTCGATCCGGGCTCGAGCTCAACATTTCGGCCCGCGCACACCTTTAGGTGAAGGCGCTTCTGAAATTGTCAAAGGAATCGGGGTTGAGGTTCCGACTATAAATTTTAGGTGTGCTCCCTCTGTCCCCTTTTCATAGGTCAATGGACACGTTAAAAGCTAATTCGTTGCCACCCTTGCTTTCCTTTTCTTCTTATTTTGATCCCTCCCCACGTGTAGGCACGCTACTGGGAGTCACCTAGTTAACATCACTGTCTTTCCGCTCATCTGTTTCTCTCTGATTTTGGCTTTTTTTTATCTAAAAAGTGCTTATAGTTTGCTTCTAAGCCAAAATATTTTAGTAATTATGTAAAAAATTGAGGGGCATTTTCACTTTCTTTTACTACTCTTGTAAGTGGGAGGATCATGTCGGGGTGAAGTACATTTAAATTTGTGCAGTCATATTGAAAGCTATCTATGTGCAGCCTGCGCGGGAGTCTTAACGCAGGTATTCTATTCAGATCTCACAACTGCAGTTGAGTCGCACCGTAGCTTATGCTATATACCCTGCAAGCAGTACTGTCGTTCCCAAAAACATACTTTTCCTAGAGCCAAATGTCGTGAAGTGTTTTTGCTTGTTGGAGCTTCCATTTCTTAAATATATAAGCAAAACAAAGAGTAAGCTTTTAAGGCAATAGTAATACGCTTTGTTTACGCTCATTCTGCATTCGTGGAAGAGAAATGCACACGTGAAACGAAGTCGCATCGTCTTCTTAAAAGCATAGGTGAGCCCAGAAAAGGATTGGAATAAAAAAAGAAGTGAGCCATGGGAGTACATTTTATATCTTTTTCGCGATTTGAAAATATCCTGAAAAAAAAAAAAAATCCATTAGTCGGGTGTGCCCAAGTATAGTTCGTTTCAAGGTTTCTATATTTTCCTCAAGAATGTGTTCGATGCTCAACTGTCTCACTTCAATAATTAGTTTTTCAACATGTGTTGTTTCTTCCAACTACCCACAGGAATAATTTTCTATCTATTATAAAATATTGTTTACTTGATGCCATACTCAAATTGCATATGCTGCAGACGTATAGTTCACTGAATATGTTAATACACAAAGGGCTGACGTAAAATCACCATGGCTGCTGTTTATTTATTTTTTATTTATTTATTGTGCCCTCAGGTCAAAGCATTACAGAGGGGATTGGGTAATACATAAAATACTGACAATAAAAAGCAAGAAGAGAATAAGCTACGAAAACATGCACAACAATTGGAATAAGTAACCAAAAATATGACAGACATTACAAAATATATTAGACAATAGAAATTGTAACAGCAGAGCGAAGTAATGAAGGTTCAGAAATTGTGGCAATTGAAGAAGGAAGGTGGTTCTAGTCATATGTATTACCCTTACCCGCTGCCACAATTCTACATACTAGGTAGATAAACGAGTGAGTGAAAAAGCCACAGAAGTTATTATGCGCTTCAATGCCGCTGACTTGCTACTCTGAGTATAAATGAGACTCATCAAAATGGTGTACATGAACCATTTATGCAGTCGTACACAGATGGTCTGACCATGTACAATGCACATCGCATAAATAGCACTATTGCTTATAAACGCGGAGCTTTTAAGTTTGTAACCATAAGTCCTATTATCACTTCTATAAAAATAACTTTCATTACATGTTTCTGCGGCCAAAGACAAGCCCAGGGAACCAATACACAACGCAAGTTTAGAGGCAGCTGGATGAGCGACTTCATTAGATGTTAATATTATGCCTGTTCGTCGATCAAGCTGAATATTAAAAACAAAGGTTTGCTACACCCTGTTCACAACTTCGAAGTTATCGCAATTAAAACTGTTAATTTTTATACGCGGAACTATAAGTGACTTGTGAAAGCAGTGTTGAGACCAAACCGATGAAAAACTGTTTCCAGATGGTGAAGAACACATGGTTGTAGCCAGAGCCTGCAATGGGCTTCAATGTAAAGTACACTTAGTTTGTTAGGAGCCCATAAAGGGCAGAGAGAAACTCTCCTAGAAAAATTTAGTATTGGAAGAAAATACAGTAGTTCTGTAGCTATTTCTGGGCTAAAATAGAGCAGCTGGCAGAAGCGCAGAGTATGGCATGCGACTCTACAGATTTACACCTCGTATAAAATGGCTGATGTCAAACGGCTGGAGTGTCCAGGCAGAAAAGGTTAGAGCAAGTAATATGGGTGGTCGGCTGAGTAAGCCCAGCGACGTGATGTTAAAAGGGCCCAAAACAGACGTAGCGATACAGTTTCCTTATGCTTAGTATGTGAAAGAATGTCGATGTAAGATAACCTTCCCGCAAAATTTTTTTAAATGCGGCATTTAGAAGCAGAGTTATTTGCAATCAAATTTTGAATATCCGCGCCTTCGCGGCTTTCCTCCTCTTTTCAACTTTTTAGCGCGCGCAAAGGCTGGCCCTCCTCCAAGGCCTCGCCAACTTACACGTCACAACTGACGCATCTGCGCTTTTACTTTTTTTGTTTAGCGCCGCACGCCGCAACTTCCGTTTTGTCGCGCTTGCTGGCTTGCTTGCCGACGCGCCGCCGGGGGCCTCTTGTCGTCTGCTTCATCGTCATCGCCATTCGGCCCAACTCGCAAGTTTTGTTGCCATGCTATACATCCCTGGCGTTGACCTCACCTTCGATTTTGTGTTACGTCGTGTGCGCGACGGGTGCCGGACAGTTCTGGGCTAGACTAGTCACTCTCTTGAGTTCGCAAAGGCAGTTATCGAAGCGCTGAATTGTTGTTGACGGGACATGAGCGGGAGGTTGTTACAGTGTGCAGTCCCTGGCTGCGAAGGTATTGCTAGTGACGGCAGGAAAAACATTCTGCATAAAGTGCTTCAAAACGCCAACCTCCGGAAACAGTGGTTACAGATCATCGGATAGCCAGCATCGGTGAAGACAGCGTTTATCTACGTTTGCTTTACCCGGATATGTGGTTCGCGATTTGGGGATCCCAACAAGACTGAGCCTGCGTGAAGGAGCGGTACCAACCCTGTTTCTTCCAACCCTGCCGGTAAGTGTAAAATGAAAAGATTTGGATAATATTAGCTTTAGACGCGTTATCACAGTACAGTGTGGATTGTGTTTTTTTAACTCAGGCGATCTTGCTCGGCGTTGTGGCATGCATATAGCAAGATTTGTCATGATCACTGTGAACTACTCTGCTCAAAATAAACCAGTGGCGAGCTTACGATGGGATTTTATTATTTTTTAATGGTAGGCTAGTCGACCCCATGCACCAATGCACCCATATAAGCCGTATACTATCATTGTCGGGGTTCAGCAACGGATTCTTCAACGGCGTGTACTTGTGGGGGTCGAGTCCCATCTCGGTACTCATTCGCCGAAGTCGCTTTTCGAGCTCGGGGTCCATAATATCCGTACCGCAGCAAGGGCATGATATGTTATCGAAAGACTAGAAATTCAGAATCGAGATCGCAGAGTTCGGTCTTCCGGGCGTTGCGGAGGGAAACTCTCTCGTGCACCTTGCCCGAACATTGAAACCTCCGTGTTTAGGCTCCTCTTGCATTTGACTACATGATGCCCCTTCGTGAAAGATAACGATCGATTGTAAAAAAAAAAAAAAAAAATGAAAGGGGATGAGGAGAAGGGGACTGCGTAGTTGTGCGCTGTGGTATAGTTTGTCAGCCGCGGTTCGGCGTCAGCTGACTGCAACGGCGAACGCGCGCGCCGACAGGAAATAAACAAACTCTGTTCGGTGCCCGATTATTATCGCAGTATGACTCCCGCCCCGTAGCCTTTTTTTTTCTTTTTTTTTTTTCGCCGTGTGTTATTTGTACAGAGCGCACCCTGAAATGTCACGCGGATGGAGCCGCGTCCAAGTTCACCAACCGAGGCGGCCAGGAATTAGAAACACGTGAAAACCGAGATGGGCGTTGATAAGAAGAAAGAGAAGAAAGTGAGGAATGAAGAGATGGAAACAGAAAAAAAAAGTGCCAAGAGGCTTTACCCTTCAGCAGGAGGGGGGGGGGGGGGGGGGGGTCGCGAATGAAACGTTATCACTCGCATGAACTGGCTTAGTCGCTCAAAGCTGTGCCTCTTTATCCCTAAGCGATCAGCTGCCGATCGGAAGTGCAAGAGTTGGTTTTGACAGGAGCATAGACAGGAGTTATACACAACTAGATTTTTCCTGCGGAAAGGGGGGGGGGGGGGAGAGATAAATTGCCACAAGGGAAGAGTACTGCTCCAAATGGCTCACCGACAGCAATAAGAGCAGGAGCCTTCTCCGGTTCCTAACGGAAAATAATTTGCACGGGTTCTTATAATATGCCTCATGGCAAGCTTGCGTAATAAAAAAAAGAAAAATAACAGCGCACGCATGCAGTTGTGCAACGATCGAGTGACACAGTTCGGCACAATGTTACAAGTGGCTCACAAATGCACATTTATTTTTGTCCCAGCTTTTCCAGGAACAGCGGGTGCAGATCATCAGCCAGCTGGATGGAATAGAAGTGTACCTCGCAGGAGATGGGCGTTGCGATTCCCCGGGCTGCAGTGCCAAGTACTGCACGTACAACGTTATCATTCAGACTGACCATATTCTACAATGGGAACAGGTAAGAATAGGAGAGGTAAGGCAATGCTGCGGTATGAAAATTGGCAAGCTGCAATTCATATTAACTCTGTGAAGTCAGCTGCAGAGCCCAATAGTGCGAGCATGGCACCTGGCCTCAACTTAACGAGTCTCAGTGCAGTCTTTAACAAAAGGCGACAATTTCTGCATATTATAAGGAGTAATTATTTTCAGCCTCACCAAGAGTGCCCTTGGCAAGTGCTGCTTGCATGTCTATACATAACAAGAATCAAATTAATCATTATATAATACAAACAATTGAATTACAAAATGTTTTATTGTTGCAAACCATTAGGGAAGAGGTACATTTGCTGACATATATTATAATGTAAGGAGTTTTTATTTTCATCTATCTACAGACCGCCACCCAGCTATCTGGCTATATTGCAAGAGCAGCAAATCGCCCATACAGCACTACTTTGATGCTTGGCGCATTACTAAAAATGCATTCAGTTGCTTGCTTTAATAATTAGGGCGAATACATGGTACTAACAATATTCTATACTGTATTTAAGAAGTTGGAAGCTGTGAGCAGGTCAAAGGGCTGTGAAGCAAAATAACCATGGATCAAGACAATCACAAGTCTATGTTGCTGCCCTGGGCCAGGGTAATGGTGACCTGATCATCAGCATGTAGTGCAGCCTGTTGAACCACATATGCGATAAGCGTGATGGCCATGGTAGACCATACAGCAAATGCCTGCATTAGCTCCTTGCAAACCGGCAATGGATGAGCAGAGGTAATCTGTTTTGTATAGGTTTTTTTTTGTAAAGTTTTCACTTTGATGTTGTTTGGAAGGTGCACGGCTCACACTTGTGCCATTTGTCAACCAATGATAAATTTAAGACTTAGGTAATGCAAATAGAACTTCACGGAAAAAAACTTTGTACACATCCGCACATAACAGCAAGTTCACATATGACATAGCTGAGAAAGAAACCCCTAATGAAGTGAAGAAACAAAATAATGTAAACGTGAGTGCTGAGACTGCAAGATATTTTAATACTGAGGCAGCTTGGTTATACATGCTAGTATGGAACACAAATACAATGGGATTTTCCATACTGCCCTATACTGACAATTTTAAAGAAGACAAAGCGTAGCATGTTTGCAAGACAACATCTCTCAGATTTCCTTTCACCATAATATTGTAGTGCAAGGCCTGGGGTCTTTTTACGAATATGATGCTAAAACTGTTTTCAGCTGCAATGCAGCAGCTGTAAGCAGGTTCAGCATCTACGATTGACTAGAACACACACCAACTCTGCAACTCATCAGCCAAATATTTATAAATATTTTTTATGTATATATTGTTAACAGATTCATGTGCTTTCAAGAAGCTGAACTCCATTCTGAAGAACTCCCGGTTTTTGATTGACACTCGACAACTGTCTCCCAAAGCCCAAACATCTTCCCTTGAATCTTTTCACAACTTTGTAATCAAGTTTGCTCCCAAATCAATTGCATACTCGGATGGTGGGATGCAAGTAAGGTTTGTTGAATGAAAGAGAAGACTAAGACATTATTTTTCACTCCAGTGTGACTATGTAGCCCAACTTTTCTGCATGGCATGTGCAAACAATAAGTCTTTGCATGAAGCCTTTAATGTATGTACATAATATTGTCATTATAAAAGGAACAGAGACCATAGGAAGTAGAACACAGTGCGAAAAAGAAAAACAGAAGTTCATATCATTTGCTCCATTTCCTTTTGCTCCTTTTGATTCTTCAACTTGCTAAGCAGCCCATTGGAACTTGCAACTAAGCAGATCGCTTTTAGTTCGTGCTATGGAATAGCCCTGGAGGGCTGAAAAATTGCTTTGTGACCAATTTCAAGCACCTCAAAACAGATTTTCTCATGGTCTAGTGCTGAGGTTTCGAGAAAAATAGTTCAAAGTTTTTTTTTTTTTTTTTTTTTTAATGTGAGGAGGAGGAAGCTGCTGTGTTACTGGACGCATTTGGCGCCTTCGTTTTATGGAAGTTGGGCTTGACTTCAGTCTCCTTAATGCAGTGCTTGATCTGGAGCACTCATGTTATCAGGCCAGGTAAAATGAGACCCTGCAATTGCGATTCACAGGAGTCGACCCTGACATCTGCCAAAAAAAAGTGCCCACCACATAACTCAATCCCAACTTCTGCATAAAGTAGGCACTAAATGCACCTTATGAGCCAGCTGCCACATTCCTTCCATCCTGATAGTAAATACACTGCTGTAAAATTAGCTGAACTTATCTTGTGTTTTTCTTTTCGAAACTTGGAACAGTTCCATGTCAAAGGTAGTTATCATACATTTGGAGGAGACTGCAGTGCACACTTCTGACATTTAAGGATGCTTCATATAATATGGTAAAAACATATTTGGAAGAATGGTAGCACTAGCCATTCTGTAATCCCCTTCCATGGAAAAAGTGAGACAGGAGGCTATAGACGTACTGCACAGGCCACCAAGGGTCCTCATTGAAAGTCATTGCTGTTATATTAGAATAGGCAGATGGGATGAGATAAAGAACAGTGCACCACGAATACATACAGACAGAAATGACATGAGCTGAGACACTGCAATGACATAAAGTTGAGGGCAAGCATGGAGGGCTCTCTGGAAAAACACCTCGTCTTTCTTTTGTGCTCCTCATCTTAGTGCAGTCCCAAGACAAAGGTAGTTTTTAAAGAACTGGAAGTTATCAGCGCAAGCCTACGACCCCAGTAGAACCATCTCAAATGTCTCGAAGCTAATGTATTGAAACTGAAAGAATGCTCAAGGTTCACTTGATCACTTGGACTAATGATGATCGCTAGAATACAACAGCAGGGAGAACACGGGTGATCCACGATATGAAGTTGCATAGCCCATGTCATACATTCATTTTGCTGCTTGAAGATCATTGCATCACATTCTGAATTTGATATAAAGGCGCTGGATATAGAAGTTAAAACAGAAGCAAAATCTGCTGCAGTGATGTGAATATAATGCATAATGGTTTCTTATAGTAGCCTCTACTTGGCATAATTTTGCTAGTAGGCAACAAGAAACACATTTTTTCCAAAGTATGAGAAATTCATTCATTTTTACTTTCTTTTTAGGTCACATCTGGCTGTTATTCAATTCAATGAAAATTCTTCTAAGCTCCAGGCACAGAAAAAGAAAGGAGAGGACGGCTGGAAAGTGAAAATGGCAAAATCAAGAAAACGACATTTCAGTTCCGCTTCAGTGAAAATGGAGCATACTTTGTGTAAGTTAAAACTTCGTTTTACTTATATTATTACACAAAAAACGAAGTGAACTGTTGTAATCACGATGACTATTTCACGCAGCGTACGTCCACAGGCTCCTCCAGGATGCGGAGAAACGGTCTCAGGGCTCCCTACACAGAGACACAGCTGTAAGCATAGCTTCAGAGCGCCACCTTATGACTGATGCCTATGAAAGACCGTTAAAAGAAGAACTAATTGCTGCACACAGGCACAGATTTGTGCTTCATCATGACTATTTAATTGCACAGCACAACTGTCAGTATACTGAACCCAAATGCTCAACAGACTGGCATCAGCGCCGCAAAGCATTGGCCGCTGGAGCCAAAACAATTGTTTCAATATATTTGCTGCGACTAACTATAACTGGAGCGCAGTTTCATATGACATTTTTTTGTCGTAGTGAGTGCAGTCTTGCACCCATGTCTCTGTGTTTCGTTTCTGGGTGCGGCCAAGCAAACGTGCACACAAAACATGTTGCTGTTTGCTTATCGCGGTAACTCACATGATGTGCGACCGCTCGGAGGCCCTTCAAGTATTGCATCAAAGCTGCCGCTTGAAATAAAAAGTAGGAAAGACAGAGCAACTGTGGGTTCAGGGTGTGTGTGTAAAGCTAGATAGCAAATAATTATGCCGATCAGAGTTGTTCAGCTTCTTGAGGTCAAGCTGGAAGTAAATGGAAGTTATTAGAGTGAGCCGACATCACAAGCGACCATGTCACGTCTCTCTTTTCACAGGCTCGCTGTTCCGCATCCGTTAAGGTCCACAGTTTACAAGACAACAGTGTAATCGCGCTTATTATTATTATGTGCGCGATATAATACTGTGTTCTTAGCGATAATTTATACTGCTGAGCGACTAAGAAAGCACAACGCTTCGCTGCGGAGAGGAGTTTTTTTTGTTTTAATAACGTCAATTGTTTACTGCCTCAGGACATAATGGAATATGTTCCAGGACTTATCTATAGAAATGCTGTAGGCCTTCTCTCGAAATAAAGTTGTTTTCTTTGTTTCTTCGGTGCCTCCTCATCACTGCACGTCATGTGAAACCTTGCAAGGGGCAAATACAGCATGCGAATGCTAATACGTGTTTACCGCGGCGTCTTGTATCTCTCCGGCCTAACCGCTCAGTAGTTTGTGGTGAAACTGCGCACGGAGCTTTGATATTGCGGTAACTTTTATTTGCTCGCAGTAAGTTAGGTAAGGGTGCTTAATTCGTTGCTGCTGCGTACAATGCGAACCCGCGATCTGCGCCAGTATCGGGGGCCGAAAGCTGCCAACGCCGGCACATGATACCACGGGTTCACGCATCGCACACGGCCGAGCCAGGTAAATACAGTTGTCTTAGCTAATTTACTATAAGACAAAAGCTCATACGCTACGAACTTACTACGTGACAAAACAAGTTTGATGCAATCAAGTCAGCAGTTGAAGCGGTAGGATTTTAAAAGCCGCCATAGTATTGATACATCACAACAATGACCGATTTCGAAGTCCATTTCGCATGGGAGACACAAGAAACGAGAGCATACACAGGCGGAAAGCGCCCTGCAGCGAACTGAAACGAGGACAGTCGCCGCGGGCGACCGCGCCGTGGTTACCGCGGTTACCGCGGTGCCCGCGTGACACCGGAAGTGCAAGGAAAAAAGCTTTCAAAAAATGTTTCTGTCTACAAAACATTCTAATTTTCTTTCCTGATAACTAAAAGTTAAGCGTATTACAATTATTTTGGCATGAGTGGTAGTTTTATGGATGCGTGAGGTCGCAAAGAAGCAGACCAATAGTCATTCGAAAACGCGTGTACGTAGACGCGTTGCACGGAGGAGACGGGGGACCGCAAAAGTGGAAGGGAAGAGAGCGGCAACTTTCGAATAGGATTTCGGGACCTGTGCTGCGCGTAGACGTGTTTTATTACGTTCAGATGTGTATCGCAGCATAACCTAGCGACAGAGATAGTTTCCGAGCAATGCTCGGGAGGTGTTTGTGGGCCCCTTTAAAAAGATGAGGGCTGAACGCATTCTCTGAGTCTCACGTATTTTCACAGATATGTAACTCATGTGTTCCGCTTCGAAGCTATGTAATGTGTCCCAAGAACTAATTTCATTATATTTCTCGGCTCCATGTGCGCCCACGTGGAAGTGCTAATCAGAGTGACGTAAAGAAATAAGACAGCGTTGCGCTGTTAGATATGTTTCTTTTTCGTGCAATGACCTAATCGTTTGTTTGAATAGTTGTAATTAGTGATGAACGCATAGAGACGTGACAATTCACCAGATCAAATAACTTTTTGTGAAGATAGATGAGCCAGCAAAAAGGACGCACAATGAAAAACAAAGCAGCAGACAGGAAAGAGACTGGACTACCAACTGTGGTAGTCTAGCCTCTTTTCTGTCTGCTGCTTTGTTTTCTCTGTGGACGCCTTTTTGGCGGTTTAATTATATTGTCGCACAATGTATCGACTAGCCGAAAACCGTGTTCTTTTTTTTTTTCTTTATTGCCTGACTTCGGCACAATTCACAAAACCACTTACAGGGCACAATGAGAATTCCAGGTGGGTTGTGGCGTCGTCGTGCTAAAATTCTCTTAGGGTCACTAATGGCTCCAATCTTCCGAGCCACTCGGGAGCTTCAGGAGCAAGCTTATGAATTTCAATTTATCTATTCATGCCTTCCCGAAATTATATCCGTGCTGGCCGTGCGTCAGGATCGCCATTCTCGAGCGCCAAATACAGTGGAGGGCCATTAGCATAATAAGGTCAAATGGCACCCCATCCTCATTCTCTACTGGCAAGTACCTAATACCGTGCGAGTCTAATGGAAATTCTTTTTTGAAAGTCCTTTGTAAAATGTCCCAAAAGTATACCACTTCCCAACAATGTAGGAAAACGTGGTCTATAGTTTCTGGCTGTTTACAAATTAAGCAATGCGAACCACAAGGTAAAAATAAATTCTTCCTTTCCAAGAACTTTTTTACTGGCAGTGTTTCTGTGTGTAAATTAAAGAAAATTTGCATTTGACGGGACCTGCATCGCCTTCTACTCTAATATGTTACCGCATTCACTAGGTTCAGACTTATTCAGTAAGAAGCAAGAAGCCAAAGAGCTTTCGTGGCCTATAGCATTTAGTGAGGCAGGAGGACTGCTCAAACTAAAAAAACGCTGAAATCCTCTCTTCTTGATATTTCTAGTAAACATTCGAAGGATATGCCCTATGTTGAGAACGATAAAACAGCAATTTATCTCTCCTCGTTCTGATGTGCCTATCGGACGGATATTTGTAAATTGTGCAAAACAGACAGGATTGACAATTACAATCACTGTTCCTACCAAAATACTGCGTGTCGAGTACAGCACACCACAGAAAATACACATTGTGTTCCAAACTTCTATGGACGGATAACTCTCGCAGCGCTTTATGCAGTCCCTTCCTTCCAACATTCGACTTGATGGAGGCATGGCGATTGAGCAGCGGTGCTCCTCTGTAAACTTTCCAAAATATATTATTCTTTAGAAAATAAATTGCAGTCAGGCACCTCTCGCATAATGGGACTTAGCGTTCACCTATGATTTCTAATGTACGCTTTTCCAATCCCTGGATTGAGACTCGGGCGTTCACAGGTTACGAGAAAGTATAGCAACTGACCGCGCGCGTTCCGGCGTTTCATGTCGTCGCACTCGTCATCGTCTTCCCTCGTAACCAGCTCTGCAGCTTAGGTAGAGTTGCGGGCGGTCATTGATCAGCACACAAGCACGCGCCCTTACGCATGAATGCACGAGCAGAGTGTGTGGGATTTCGCAGAACTTAATGTAAATGTATTGATTGATTGAATGTCCTTTATTGAATGGGAAGGCTGATGGCCACGGATGGGGATAATCAATCAATGTATCTAACGCCGACTGGCTGGATATTTAACTTAATGTGAGGGTAGCTTTTCCGAAATTCCGCAAGTAAAATGGACGCTGCATATTGCTGCGCACCCGGTATACGACGTTAGAAGGTGAACACACGTTGCGATCAGGCGAACCATGTTCACATTGAATATTTCGTATGCTACTTTCGCTGCTAAACGAACAAAATCTGAAACCAATGGACCAGCGCATTTCTCACGAGAAGGTGTTCCTTGATAGCACGAATTTTTCCTTGTTGGTTCTGTGAAGCCACACCTACCACTGATGCAGATCACTATTTTCGTTCAGGCACAGGGAAAACGCATTTGCAGACTCAGGCTTGGTGCCGCACAAGAGGCACAGCTGAATTGCTTGCGTGTACACTGTGAGAAACAATCGGAAAAAGAGGAACTCCCGCGCAAGACATGTCTTCTGCGCACGCGCTTGGAAGGGATATGGCAACGCGAAGTCATGTGACGCGCATCAGCCAGTAGACGAGCCTGCGGCGCGGGCAAAAATGAATGCGGTACTCAGAAAATTTTTCAGTCACTCTACCAAAAGCCTTATCAAAAGTAAGTGATCAGCGCCCTCTTCAGCGAGAATTTCAAACCGCGGGAGGCTATGGCGCTTCATTTCGCAATGAACCAGCTAAATGCGGCTTTTAAAAAATGCGCAACCTTGAAGGGCATTTTTGGGCGGAAATCTTAGAAAATAGCAAATATTGCTTTCTAACGTGTACATTGTGTGTCGGATAGACAAATACAAGCTCCAGAATTGAAAGGATTGTCAGGAGACGGCGGTTTCATCGTCCTCAACTCCGGCCGAGCGGTTGCTCGCAAGTGTGTGTGGGCGTATGCGTGTGTACGAGGTGGCGGCCTAACAAGATCGGACATCCGAACCGACAAGGGGCCGTGAGTGGGCGATGAGGCGACGAGGATTCTTGTTACCGCCGCCGCCAAACCATATTAGCGTCACGACTGCCAGGTTCCAAACCTCCACGCAAGCTGGGGGTCTCACTAGTACGAAGGAGGTAAGTAGAAAAGGGAAACAAAGGAAGGCCTTGAGAAGAGTCGGCGCTGACAGTGGCTTTCAAGACGCCGAACGAAACGGTCATCAGCGTAATTTTGTACAGTTTTCTTCATTCGTATAGCTGAGTAAATAAGTGGTTAAGTTTACCTGATTTTTCTTCTGTGACCAACCCACTTCTACGACAGTGTGGAACAATACATATAAGGCAGCAATATTTTTATAGAAGCGATGGATGCGTCACAGATGAAAGCCCATTTCACGCGCATATGGTTAGGGACTTCATTAAATTGTTTTACATTTGGCTAGCGAGCAAAAAACGCGGTTCTGCTCGTTGCGACATTCTACGCCGCGCGTTCTTTTGTGCACGCGGTGTAAAATCGCCGATGCCGTCCACGAAGGCGATTCCTAACAAAGATTACGCACGAACACGCCGCACAGTTGTAAAAACTGGGCAAAATTTTTGTCCACACTAGTAAACTTGAGCGCTTGTCTAAATGTACATTTAGCCAAATTTATTTTTAAACTGTGATATATACATTAACCGCACTTGATAGAAAATTGCAAATTTTCGAATCCTCGCAGCTGCAGACGTTGCAATAGTTTGCGTAAAAACGGTCATTTTGCATGTGAACTTATCAGGCAGTACAGCAATCCAGTGATCTTAAACCCTATAACTATAGCCGAAAACTGTCGCCAAGTGTCTTAGTGAGTTGGAAAGCTCACAGGGAAAAATTTGAGAAGCGATGCACGCGTCGGAAGCCTGTCGCTTGTCAATCTGTTTCACGTTCTTCTGTTGCTAATTCCAAATGATTCAAAACAAATAAGCTAAACTTCTACGCTGCGAACTGCATGCGGCACTGTCAATTTCCGTTAACATTGCCGGCAAGCTGCGCTGCCTTGGAGTAAAAAGCAGCGAGTGAATAGGTTTTTAGGTAGGACATGCAAGATTTTGTTTAAGAAAGCCATCTTTTAAATTAGTCTGAGGCACGACTGCGATTACTAATATTGCTACGCCATACGAATTAAACTGACACTACAGCAAAGGAGACATTTACTGGATTTACCGCTCGACGTGTTGACGCGCCTGCTGCACTCCGCGACTCCGCTGTCGACCAGCTCTCGGCGGTTTCGCCTTGCACCGCTCTGGCGCTGCGGTCGTGCCTGGAAACTTGAGGTTGGGAGCCTTATACCTTAATTGCTCTATTCGCTCCTCGTCCGATGCTGTCTCTGTACGGCGGCAATCAGAGCGCTGGATCAGTGGCGGTGGATATCGGTATGTACACCGCCCGAGCCTAAACTCATACCTCAATCTATTGAAAAGTTGAAACAGGTGATGAGCTGCGCTCAAATTTTGCAATAGAAAGTAACGTGGTGGTAGGTGGAGTGGTTATTTATTGTATATACAAAAGGAAGGAAAATATGTTTGCCAGTCCCGGTGTCTGCTATCTGATATCTGAAGCCCCTGAACTCGGGCGGCGGAAATACAGGGATAGCGAGGAAAAGGTAGAGCAAATGAAAGAGGTGAGCGATAGGGAGACTATAAAGGGTAGGTAAAAATAAAACAAATATATACACTATGGTACAGTACACAGTAGTTTGCTTGAGGCCCACCCGCAAATGTCTTAGGTCACTGAGCACTCGGTATATTGGGCGGGCCTCCGTAATAACTCTGCATCCAGTCCAAGCAATTGTTCACTACGCACGCACTTGCACACTGTACAAAACACTGACGGCCGTCGTGGGCGATCTCTGTTATTGTCCGAAATAGCACAAGCGGAGCGTTCAGTTACAGCGCGCACTATCTAGCGAGATGAAATAGGCAGGTCATCAAGCCCGCCTGTTCGATATATTCACACAGGCACACGTGTGTTCGCTAGCGGTCGCGCGCACTGCCCGGCGGCCACAGGAGCACAGCTACGCTGTCCGGGGTTACCCCCTGCGCTCTGTAAGCCGCCAGCAACTCACATCGTGGTTCGGCTAGCGCGGTGCAGAGCAGTAGAAGATGTTCGAGAGTTTCTACCGCGCCACAGGCGTCATACACGTCACTGGTGGCAAGTCCGTGGCGCATCCGTCGTTCCCCAGGCCACACACATCCGATGCGTGCACGGAGGGTCATTGCGCGGTGCAGCCGAGTAAGCGAGCGGCCGCTGACACTGTGAATGCGCTCACCTCTTGCGATGCGTGGGTCTGGGTGCTGCGTCCGGGGGTGGTCGTAAAGTAACGTAATCGTCGGTCATTTTTTTTTGTCGGCTTCAATTTCAAAACTATTACTCGGTGTGCCGCGCCTCAGCATAGATTCTGTTTAGAATACTTAATTTGAAGGCAAAGCATTACATAGAGCTTAATTTTGGTACTTTCTGATCAACCTTCCATGATTGCTGCTTACCATGGCCACAAAAGTAACCAGGCTGCATGTTTTGCTTTTCGCTTGTATTCTAAAACCGACATGGATTCCCAGATGATCCCAACTTGTTGAGAAGTGAGGAAAGGAGCTCGCCTTCACTTTGCAGGGATTTACATCTTCAGAAGTGGTACGAATTCTCTGCTACCCGACTGAAAAGCGGAACACGCAGCCTAGTCACTTCTCGCAAAGACGGTACATAGGGCCTTGCCAGAAAACCTCGATTATTTCTTAAAAGCATGTAATTGTTCATTTAAGAGCCAAAGCCTTGCCTACGTCTTGTGTTCAGAAGCTCTATATTACAATATTTCATAGCCCAGGCTTCAAGCAGATCAATGAAGGGGAAAATGAGGGTGCTCGTTATAATACATGAAGGAAAGAAGCCAACAGTCGGCGAGGCTTTCCTTGGCCTCACCGACTGTTGGCTTCTTTCATTCATAGCCCAGGCTTGCCATATGGACTCCGTTCACGACGCTTAGGATTCAACCATGACGTGACGCAAGAACTAGACCGCCAGTTTCTAGGGCATGGCCTCTGCTGCATAGTAGTATACACTGGCGCGATCGGAATGCAAGGGAAGAAAATTTACACGAACACACTCCTTGTCGATGTCCAGAAGATAAATCTAAGTGCAAAGTAATTCCTCCTAGATTGCGTAGACTATCAAAAAGTCCATGGTAGCGTAGCGCTCCTTCTCTCCGCAGGCGTAAAAAGGAAAACATCGAACTGCCTGATTTTTATTGCGATAGCAATTGGGCGCGCGCGCCACCACTGGAGTGAACGGCGCTACTGTCGACCTAGGGGAGCAAGTAGTATCACGTGACTCCTCTTACTGCTGCGTTTTGGTGTGTCTTAAAAGCTAATAGTCACGTTTATTTATGTAGTTTGGGTTGATATAGAGTACCAGACTAGCACTTTTTCATTTTGCATTGTTACTCGGGCTGCTGAAGTTTATTTAAACTGTTGATACCGTCCGTTACTGCTCTGTATCCCAAATCCAAATCCAAATCCTTTATTCAGTTTTTTTTTACAAAAAATACCAGGGCAGAAACAAAAAGCTACTGTACTAGTAGCGGGTTCCTGCCCCTGTCTTGGCATGGGTGGAAGACAAAAACAAACAGGCACTTATGCACAAAACAGAATTCGCAATGCTTTAAGATCACACACACTCAAACACAACATCGCGTAATTATGCACTTGCTCGGAAAATCAGATTAACAACAGAAATAAAAGAAAAAGAAAATACAGGACATCGAAATGCACACTTTGCACGAAATGATTGTTTGGTATTCACTGTAAAAAAAAAAAAAGTAAACAATTGGTATGTTTAAGTTCGTTCTAATATCAGGTGTTCTTTCCATTTTTTTTTTTGAGATGTTATGTATATCGATACTGCTTTCCTGTAATAGATTAAGGTATTCCGGTATGTGGTATTGTAGTCTGTGTAGGCCATGATTTGTACGTGAAAACGGAATTCTCCACAATTCCCTTCTTCTAATCAGGTAAAAAGTTTCTAGCGTTCTTCTAAGATTGCATATGTTTAAAAAAGTGTTATTGTAATGTCTGATAGCTTCTTTGTATTTAATAATGAGGTGGAATTTGTGGACGTGCTGGACAGGAAGCACATTAAAAGAGGAAAATAGTTCATTAGTATGGGCGTCATAGGGGACATTTGCTACCTGCCGAATGGTTTTTTTCTGCAGTAGGCACAATTTATTCATATTACCTTGGGTTGTGTCAGTCCAGATAAGGCTACAGTAATTGATGTGAGAAAGAAATAGTGAATTGTAGAGCAGAAGTTTAATTTTTAAATGAAGCATCTGCCTGAACCGACAAAGCAAACCAGTAACTTTTGCTAGCTTTCCGGCCACATGGTCCACATGCGTATTCCAACTTAAAGGGAAGCTGAAGCGGTTTTCAAATTGCATGAAATGCCGTGGTTGGGAAGAAAAGACCTCGAAAATCATATGTGTAAATTTTTTCTCGATTCTGTCCGTTAGAACAGCCACAATCGCCTTTTAAAAACCCGATTCGGACACGCCCCCGTCGCCTCCGGAAGCGCCGGGTTGGGGGATGGCAAAATTGGAGAGCTGGCGGAAGTGACGCCATTCACGGGGAGCCGGCCAGCCGTCCTGCCCGTCCCGCATTGCTTGCTCCGCTGCGTCTCGCGCTTTTTCGTGGCGAACGACGATTCAACGTAATCCTTTGCTAGTGCCGTTTGATTTTTCTAGTTCGAGCGTTCTGTGTGGAGTGGGTGTAGCGACAAGTGGCCATCATGCCGTCGTTCTGCGCAGCATTCGGCTGCGCGAACACTGACGGCCGGGACAATGTGGTGTTTCACACGTCTCCAAAGGACAAGAAACTTTCAGCGCGGTGGGTCTCTGCCGTGAAGAGGAAAAAATTCGTACCTACGAAATCAACTGTGTTGTGCTCGAACCATTTTCGTGACAGTGACTATTATCGGAGCTTGGGAACGATGTAGGCACTCGGAATTCCAATTAAATCAGTGCAACTGAAGCCCGGAGTCGTTCCGTCAGTGTTCCCGCACAACAATAACGCCTCGCCACCTCCAAGAGCGGCCTCCTGGCAGCACAAGCAGTCCTCTTCATTATTCATCAGCGCGCAGCACATACAGCTGCACCTAATTGAACAAAATTCGATTATTTGAACTTTTAAATATTTGAGCAATGCAAACAATTTGCATTCGGGAACGCTTGACAAGGCTGATGATCGACAATAGTATAGCGTTCGTGCAAATTTTTCCTCGAGTAAAAATGGCAAACTCGTCGAGCCGCGGTATGCATATATCTGTTGTAAGTCATTCTGCTGGCTATCTCGCTGCGCAACACCACCAACTACATCCTGCCGAAACAAGACCAACGGAAAGCCGCAGACAAAAAGAGGTGCACAGGACGACGCGGCAAAGATCTGCCTCGTTTTCTAGCTGGCTTTACTTGTTTAAAATGTGCCAATTCACCTAGCTCTCCACTCTACTACATCTCGTAGGACGACAGAAGAAAAAAAAATACAGGGGCGCACTTAATAGCACACACGAATAGCTTCCTCTGTCATCTCGTTACACTGCAGTCCAGCAGTGAACTCACTAAACAGGTTTGGCGCTTTTTCGTAGTAATAAAAGGCCTTCGGATGTAAGTAGGCACCGTGCTCTGAATCAATGAAAAATAAATGCTTTACCTCGCGTGACTCGTGTAAGCATGCCGGCGTTTTGAATTCGATATTACAGGTGTCATGTGTTCCGGCTGTTATGCAGCAGCCAGTAAGCAACAGCGTTTCGACGTGATTTACTTTATTACCACTTGCACATCTACATCGCAAAGATATGTAAAAACAAGCACCTACGCAAAACATACGTACCAGAGGAGATTTCAAACCCGTGAAAATGTCGCGGCGTCACTTTCTCCATCGGCGCACTCCGCGGGGTCATTGGTTCCGCCGTTTTCTGCAGCCGCTGATGGCTCGAACATATATGGCGAGAGTCCAAACTGTTCACTACTGCCCGCACTATCCATAATTTTTAAGACTAGGCCTTCCAGCCAACTGAAGCAACGCGCTAGCAACGCACCACACAGCAACGCCGTCGGTGCAGGCCGGAGACCCGCGGGACACCCGTAGATGACGTCACGACGGTCCCGACCACTCACAGGCGACAGTGGCGTTCGCTCGGCGCCCTGAGGCGCTGGCGCGCGTTTTCTTCTAAAAAACAGCTGTTTGCGTTTATTTAAGCCCTTTTTTCATGCTATATTCTTGTTCAGTGGACCAAAAACAACTAAATGCTGCCGAAAACTCAATTTTTTCGAAAAGTGCTTCAGCTTCCCTTTAAGTGCTGGTTGAAGACTACCCCTAAGCTTTTGGCGTCACTTACTAGATCTATTTTCTCTGAGCCAAGTTGCACGTTGAAATCCCGACTAATATGTTTCTGCACAGGTGCAAATAAGAGAGCTTTTGTTTTACTAGCATTGATTTCCAAACCATTTGTTCCACTCCACTGAAGCAGTTTCATTAGTGCTATATTTGCATAGTGTTTGAGATCATAGATCTTGTTCGACTGGAAGAAAAGGCTGGTATCATCTGCATAAATTATATAATGTGCGCTACTGCTAATATTTATTATATCATTTATATAAATGCTAAAAAATATTGGTCCCAATACGCTTCTCTGTGGTACTCCTGCAGTGATATTTAAAACAGAAGAACGCCATTCATTAAGCTGTTATTGCCCGACGTAAGCGTGGGAACCCGGCGCAAGCTCTTATTGCTACCCGAAACATAAGCTCACAGAACCTTCCTTCATCACAATTTGAATGGGCAAATCAGCTAGTGATCATTCTCATGATGTGCGCAGCAGACATTTCAGCGAGCGAGATTTCGTCCATAGAGGTGGCGCTTAAATTTCGGTGAGCAGCAGAAGAAACGGCGCGTTAACTTGCGTTTTATTTGAGCTTATCACTTGTGAAGCTAACGCTACTATTGCTGGAAGGATTGAAAAGATGCTGGCTTCTTCATGGAGCAGTGCCCTCCCAAAGAAAGGAGGGATCGTGTGAAGTGTAAAAGGTGTCAAATTATTCTAAATGAATGCGTTGACACGGAAGTTTCACTGAAGTAAACCAGAAGATTCTGTCGCCTCGGGCAGCGGTATGCATCGTGAGTTGTCTCAGGCAGCGTCTCCAGTACTGCAGTAATTTTAAATGACAAAGTCTGTAAACAGGCGAAAGATAGAGCATGGCATGCATGTTGTGATGTGCTGGTCGAGATATGCGTTAAAGAAAAACCTATTGTGCGTGGGGAAAACAAATATCCGCTCTAACCAAGAGTGCCAATGACGGTTGTAAGTGCGCAGTAATTCACTGCATGAAACGCAGGTCTTCACACTTGATAAAAAAAATTAATCTATGTCATCCCCATAGCCAAACTTGTTTGCTCTACTACGCTCAAGGGAGCAGGCGAACGATGCCGCTTCCGCCGGCGCTATGCGAAGGCGCTCAGCATTTGCCAGGCTCCTGACAGTCATCTGCTTTTGCAGAGGAATCCCATTACCTGTACACTGACACTGCTTACATCTGACCGCTTGTCTGTTGGCTTCAGTAGTTTTTTTGTTGTTCATAACAGCAGCAATGCTGTAGCCAGTGCAGGTCATCGTAGCAATAAAGCTCGCCAACTTCGATAGCTCTTATTCGGTGAAGTCCTTTTTTTGCCAAATGAGGGAGTCTCATACCTCAAAATAAGCGTATATAGGCCCAGACCGAGGTGTAAAATAAATAAATAATTGAACGTAATGTTTAGCGCAACTAAACTGCCTAGGAAAGCATCCTACAGCAGCAATTCAACCTGCGTTATCCCACCTACTTCGTCATGCGGGCGCTTCCGAGAGGTGGCGCCACGGTATGTCCTCGCGCCCAGTACTCGCTAGGTTTGGAGCCTTCCCGTATCCTCAAGCGGAAGCCGCGTTAGACCATGAACAGCAACCGCTTCAGCCGAGCACCGCCAGATGGCGGCACCGTCGGCGCGCGCTGCAGCGGGTCCGTTGCCGCGCCGAACAGATGGTTCGCCACTGCTTCGGCTTCGCCGTGTTTGCTTTGCTATGCAGGCTGCTAAAGAGAGGTGTCAGTGACAAGCTGCGGCAAGGAAGCGACAACGTGCACAAGAGACTGTGGAAGAACGTCGTGCAAGCGTCGTGCACAAGTTGAAGCTCGGCGACTGCGTTCTAGCTATCCGAGTGCTTCCCCCTCGTCGGCTACTGATGAACAAATGACGCCTCAGGAACGCCACAATGCCACCAAGCGAAGACAGCGCGCTGAAGAATCGCCGGAAGACCAATCGCATCCATTGTGTTTTATGTGTTACTATATAGCCAAATTATTGAACCACGCAAGTTACGCCACAAACGAACACTCAAGCGTAGCAATGCGGCCATTGCTAACGCCATTTACCAGGCTTAACCAGAGCTAAGCCACTGCCATTTTTCTTATTACTTGTCAGTCGCTCCTCCTGTGGCGTCGCATCACACAGGAGAGGCAACGATTCTTTGCAGATCCCGTTTTCTTTTGTATTGCATCTTATAATTTGCTGCTACTGAGCGAACCACCACAGTAGTAGGCGACAAAGCAAGTGCTGCGATCAAACCCTACTGAAAAATCCTGTATAAAATTCGTACAGGAAATCGTATACAGGTTTACTGTACAGGATCTGGGATACAGGATTGGGGGCTATTTCAGCAAATTCCTGTACTGCCCTGGAAAGTCCGGAATGAAACCACGCGGAGCTCTGATACGGGAATGGCCTGTATGTTTGATAACCCTCGTTTCCGGAAAGAAACGCGTCGCCAGGGTGGAAAAAGCATGCAACAATATAAAATAAAACGACTACATTTAAAATAATAAATAAAATTAAAAAAAAAATAATTTATTACGGAATGTGGAATCGAACCTCGGTCCTTATGGTCTTCAAACGAGCACCTTAACCCCTACTCTACGCCGCAATGTGGCTTCAGTGGTTATTATTCAATATATATAGCTACTTTTGGTCTTTCGCACTTGTATATTTTCCTTGGCAGTAGAATTTGTGGCCGTAATTCACCGATCGCCCTTTAAACACGCTGAATATCTTTGCAGGTTATCACGAGGGTTCACAAATGTGCCGTATCTTTATAATGCGTCGCTTTATTGAAGGCAAACCTCGAGATATCATAATTTATTAGTGCTGATGTGTTTTTCATCGTCTACGAACGCTTGTAAGTTTTCCTTAATACAGAGATATCCGGTGCACTAATACTTGTAATACTGGGCGTTTTAGCTTCACGTGCTACCAGCGGATCATCGATGTCAATGAATACACTTCCGACTGAGCGGTTTCAATATGTAAACATTCGAGAACGCGTCGCCCGGTATGCAGCTATCTGCGCATCTTTCGATGGTTAGCGATGTTTGTTTATTTTTTCTCGAACAGTTTTTTGTCATCGCTAGCGAAACGATATGTTCGTGCTTCTACTTTCGTGTTGTAGGCGGCAGATCTTCAGTCGCAGATATGAAGACGCACCGCAAGATCGTACGAGCTGCAGCGACTGTTGTACGCGCAAAAGCGACGCGATGTGCGTATATGGTTGCTAGCGCACACTTCGACGGCTTCACATTTTCGAGGTATTTGGGAAACGAAGCGTGCCCTTTATATGCAGAACAGTTGTATAACATGTTTGGTATCATGCTTATTTAGTGCGCTGGCGTGGAGCTTCTGGTGGAGCTTCGTCGATCGGCCCGGCTTCTGTTCAGAAGCGGAATACTCTGCCCGGTATCAGTTCCAGAAATGACGCGTTCGTCCGGTTTCTGGTTGATTGATACAGACTGAACAATACATAACACCACTACATTTGAAAAAAAAAAAAAGAAAAGAAAAAGAAACAAAAAGAAATAAGAAAAGGAAAAAAAATTAGATTTGATTCGAACTTCGGTCTTTTTAGCCAGCAAGCACGCACTTTAACCACTGCACAACAGCAAGACACGGTGATTGTGGTTATATATCTGCTTATGCAGTCGAGATTGCTCTTTTGTAGTTTGTGTATTTTTGTAGGGTGTAGAATTTGTGGTCGTAATTGAACGATCGCCCTTTAAACACGCTGCATCTTTTTCCTGGCTATCACGAAGGGTTATCCGTGTCCCGCATCTTTACAATGTATCGCTTTCTTGCAGACAAACCTCAGAGTGTCACAATTTACTAGTGCTGATGTGTTTTGTCATCGTCTTCGAACGCATGCAATTTTTGCTACTTATACATATATGCGGTGCACCAACACTTGTAATACTGCTTGTTTTAGCTTCACCTGCTGCCAGCGGAGCCGCGACGTCAGTGAATTTACTTCTGACCAAGTGTTTTGCATGCGTAAACACTCGAGGAAGCGACTCCCGATGTTCGGCTGACCTGTGCATATTTCGATGGTCAGCGATGTTTCAATTATTCTCGAGCGTATTTTATCCGCGCTAACGAAACGCTACGTTCTTGCTTGCACTTTCGCGTTGAAGGTGGCAGATCTTCAGTCGCAGATTATGAAGATGCACCGCAAGATCGTACAAGCTGCAGCGACTGTTGCACACGCAAAAACCAAACGCGATGCATGTATGTACTTGCTAACGCACACATCCACGGCTTCATATCTTCTAGGTATGTACGAAACAATGCTTACTCCACATATACAGAAAAGTTTTAACGTATGGTTTCATGCTTATTTAGCGTGAAGGCATGTTCCGACGTGGTCATCCTGGCTGAGCTTCACGATCCGCCCGAGTTGTACTGAGAAGCGGAAATACTCTGTCCCGTATCAGTTTCATTCATATCGGATTTGTGCGGTTTCTGTTAAACCGGACATGACCTGTCCTGTACAGGACTGGTCCGCCCTATTTCATATCCATACCGGACTGGGATGTCATGTATAAGATGCATACTAGAAATGGTCTGCCCTGTATTAACTCTATACCGGACTGGACCATCCGGATTGAGATTCATATCGGACATGACCTGTCCGATATAAACTCGTTTAAGCTTCATACAGGACTGGTCACACCGGTGTCAAATTTATACGGGATAATACAGGACCGGTTCAAACCCGTTTGTCGCGATACGGGATTTTTCACTAGGGAACCTACAGGCTACAAATCCTGATAATATATTCCTCAGTTAGAATGATGCGTGATGCTAGGAAACGTACGTATTGAGTTCTTGCAGTTTGCCGACTCCTCCTATTGTGAAATAATGTACAATTCAGCTTATCCTTTACATGGTGTTAGTTTTGGTTTCAGTGCCAAATGATAGTTGTGGCACCGGTAGTACTTGCGTATTACTGGTGCACACACAAGCGATTACAGCAAGATGTTCACACTGGTGAAGCGCACACTACCAACTGGAAGTTATTTGTGCTATGAAGAAGAAGAAGGGCATATGAAAAAAAAAAAAACGACTTGAGGGCGCCATAAGGAGAAAAAGAAGAAAAGTGAGAAAACTGAGGCACCAAATCAGAGATAACGTCACGTAGAAGAAATGAATAATATTAGAATGGTTCTAATTTGTTTGATATTCTATCCTTTTTTTACGCGGGCTGAATGAATTGTTTGGCTGAATTAAAACACGGCAGCCATTGCGCCACATGGTTTACTTCTGATTGGAAATGGCGCCGGAAAGCCGTTCTTAGAGCCTTCAACATTTTGAGAGCTGAAACACAATTACAAACTATCTAGCTTGGCTAACAATGGACCTATAAGCCCACTATTATAATTATTGTAAGCACTTATAATGAAGGTAACACACGTTCGCTCTTAGCGATGTATGACGCGGAACAAACAGATCTGGTAGCGATTATATTTGTTAGCTGATATTAAATTTACGCTTTGCAAAAGTTTGCTAACCAAGTTGATGGAGTTTTCTTCCTGGGAAATAAAGTAATTGCATAAAGCGTTTTTCTTTCAGTTACCGTTTTTTTGTGAGATCAAGATGACTCAAATATGAGCATGCTGACACAGTTCGCGGCGATTACCTTTGCTGCAGTACTATAAAATTAGCAGCAGTTAATTAGTTGTTCCCTGTCAGCACCTCGCACCCTAAACGTTCGAGGTTGCATCAAACACTCTTGAAAGGAAAGGGTGGCAAGTAGGGACAGATCACATCCTGAATACAGTGAGAGTAGTTTTGACAACACTATTAGTGTTTGCCTGAGCTCTTTAGAAAAATTAACTAGTCATCGCTGAATTCTTTAAGCATCATGGCTAAGTCTCAGCTTTTTTCTCTTGTTTTTTTTTTGCTCTAGAGGCTATGCTGACGTTGCCTTTGTGCAGCTATAACCCTTCAAGCAACGAATACTCCACCATCAACGATATCGGCATTACCAGCGTGCTTTGTCCCTGCGACTCAGTCAATATTTTCTGCGGCTACCGGCCATCCTCGCCCGCACTCGACACGAACGAAACAGCATCGAGGACAGCGACAGCATCATAGACCTTGAAACACCTTCTCTCTCACTTAGCATGGAAGCAACGCAAGCATCAATATACCTCAGTGGAATTTTTTGTTTGTCCCACAGGTTTTAATGGTTCCTCACTTTACGCGAAAAAAATGCAGCGGTCGTGGCCTGGTCCTGCTCCGACGCTCGCCAATGTTATGTGCAATTATGCGTTATTGTGCCGTGATTATGTTGCTTCTCTCCAGTGAAATTGAGTGCATTCCTGGCCATAGGCTTCTTTGTTCAAACTTCGAGAACCCGTGTGGCCAACCATCCGCTGTTACCGAAATGCTTGCAAATGGTAGCATCAAAACATCAGCAAAGATATTAAAACTGCCCAGCAAATATCGAGACGAATATAAGAAATATTCTCCAACCTCTTGAGGTATTTCATCGGAAAAGTTTGCACTCTAAGCACTCTTGAAGGAAGCCTTGCGGGCACCATCGGATATTTAGCCCAGGAGTAAAACTGCGTTCATTCTCATGGATAATTTAAAAGATGGAGCCAGACCAGCGCTTCCTCTATTTTTACAATGCCAGCTGAATACGGCCATTCGGACCGGCCAAGGCTATCTCCTCTGCTCCTTTCCTACTCTCTACGATTGGGTAGCGTTCGCTCCTGCTTTGCGCTTGTGGGGGAGAGAACCAGCTTAACGGCGCCACATGGTAGAACTCGGAAAAGCAATTTTGGTAAGGAGACACAGCCCTCTGCGCTGTGTCTCCCTCTCTTTGAGGAGGGCGCTGTGCACCATCATCGTCGTCAGGCCAAGGCACATGTACACCATAGTTAGGCTATCCTGTAAAGTATTGATGCGTCAAAGAGGGCGCCGTTCGTGACACTGCTTATCGTTGGGCAGCTGCAAACGCTGGTTTTAAAAGGAGTCACGGACAGTAGGGTGCAGGAGCTTTGCTATCGCTATGGAATGCTGCCACGGCTTGTTCAAATCATGTGTCTTAGCTAAAAGCTGTGACATTTCGGCAGCGGCACTGAAACTGCTGAGCAGAAATATGAAATCACACGGTCATCATCATTGTCATCAGCCTAACTATACCCACTGCAGGGCGAAGGCCTCTTCCACATTCCTCCAATTACCCCGCCGGGGTTGCGGAGTGGATACGGTGCTCGACTACTGTTCGCAAGGATGCGGGGTCGAAGCCTGGCCTCGGCGGCCGCTCTGCACTGCGGGCGAAAAGCAAGGCGCCTGTGCGCTGTGCGATGTCAGTGCACTTTGAAGAACCTTAGGTGGTCGAAATTTCCGGTTTCCTTCACTACGGTGTCTCTTATACCCTGTGTAGCTTTGGGACGTTAAACCCCACAAACCAAACCAAACCAATTAACCCGATCTTGTGCTAGTTGCATCCAGTTGACCCCTGCGAACTTCTTAACCTCATCCTCCCACCTAATTTTCTGCCGCCATCTGCTACGCTTTTCTTCCCTTGGAATCCAGTTTGTTACCTAAGCGACTATCGGTTATCCTCTCTCCGTACATGTCCTGCCCATAACGATTTGTTCTTCTTGATTTCCACTAGAATATCAGTAATCTGAGTAATTTATCTGACCCATTCTGCACGCTTCCTATCTCTTAACGTTACACCTACCATTTTTCATTCCAAAGCCTTCTGCGTTGTCCTCAGCTTGAGTAGAACCCTCTTCGTTAGCCTACATGTTTCAGCTCCATAGGTGAGTAATCGCAGGGTAATATGCCTTATTTAGTAATATTACTACGAAGATGAAGAAGCGGGCAGTGGCGCGGGGCGGAGCGCTCGCGCCAGGCCCGCTGGCCATTAAAAGCATCGTTCTGTTTCTGTTGTGTCGCCGTGTTCCATCGCTTGTCATGCCACCATGTAACAATATTGTTACGAAGCGGCAAGCCGATGAAGACAGGAGACAGAACATGACCGATGGCGATGGTAGATGACGTTTAATGAATGTTCGCGGGCCTAGCGCGAGCGCTCCTTGCCGGGCCACTGCTCGCTTCTTCTTCCTTGTCGCCCGTAACATGACCCGGGGCCACCGAGCGATCGTCCCGATCGTGGACGAGGAAGTTTGTTAATGATTTTATGGCATGATGATGGGCGTGTCTGGATGCTTGAAGCAGAAGAGGAAGAAGGGAGAATAGAACGGCTTGCCGGTACGATGTCTGATGCGTGGGTGATCGGCCTCCCTTGGAGCTGTCAACCATCCGTCAGCAAAGTCCATGGGACCGATGGCTCGAGGTCACGTCGGGCAGCTTGGGCGGGGGTTGCGTGTTCGTGTCCATCGGTTCCTTCGGGTCATTCGGGTCTTTCGGGTCCTTCGTCTCTGTTCTGATTCGTATGTCTGTTCTCCTTGTCTTCAGGTCCGGGCTGGGGGCTGGGCGGTGGTAGTTGTTCAGGTCTGGGCTTGAAGGGCTGGGGCGAAGCTGCTCGGCGATGTCCCTGGGCCCTCTGTGATGGTCCCGGCTTGAAGATGGCCTCGATGCTCCAAGGCGAGGATGTGGATGTCTTACCCAGCGCCTCCACCAAGGTGTTACGGGGTAGTTCAGATTGTAGCAGAGGGCGGACACCGAAGACAAGGCTTTCCAACGTACATTCTCTGTAGGCACCAGCCGACGCTGTTGAACGTCGTCTTCTCTGAAAAACTCACGAGAGTCTTCTTCTTCTTTCCTTATGCGTATGCGTTCTTCTTCTTTCCTTATGCGTTGCACCGCCTAATGTGACAATATGTTCAGCTACATTTGTTTTTGATTCAAACAAGTTTTGTAAGCAAAATGGGAGAATTCAATAGATACGGTATGCTAAATCTTCCCAAGAAGGCATTTTTCCAAACTACAAGTTATCAATGGCTTTCAATACGAAACTCTAATTTAGCCAGGATAAGGGATCATTCTTTCAGCAGCACATATTTTTCTGCGTCCTCGATAGCTGCAGCTACAATTATTGTAGGACGCGGAAAGAACTCCATTGTCGAGTGCAGCTGATGCCAAAGCAATTACCGGCTGCCAATGAAGATATCGGCTAGGCATCGTTTTTGAACTGCTGGACTGAGAGGATTCATTTGCGGTCTGTTCGCGCTATTTGATTCATGATAGACGCCCCCCCCCCAAAAAAGAGCTCCGCGAGCGAGACGAGAACAAAGAAGGCGCAAAGACACTGGGAAACGCAGAACCAGAGAGACGGAAAAAAAGATCTGAGTCAGCAAAACGTTTTTGCGAGGAAAATGAACGAACGCAAAAGATTATAACACTTTATTTGTGTCACAAGGAACAGCAATCAGTGACAAAAAACATCTCAAGCAACGTCCTTGGTATTGCCAGCCGCGTTTCTCAAGCGATAAGCGCTGCGATCGTAGCAACCGCCTCTGCAAACGACGAGCAATGCTGCCGCTCCCGCAGATTGACGCTTGAAAAAGCGACACGCTATGGATGAAGCAGGAGCTACGCTATAAAATGTATGAAACAAGAATCTGCCACACTTGTGGTGTTCGAGTGATAGCAAGCGATCAAGAGAGCGCCAGCACCATGCGCCCAGACGCAAGCATGACGCAGGCAGTCCTACTTAAGGATAGCGCCGCATTGAGGCAATTGACAAATGTGATTGTTGCCGACTGCTCCCATTGTGGAGTGGGCGATTCGACTGGCATTGTAAAAATAGAGAAGGCCCAGGCCAGATGAAATAATTTGATTTTTCATGGTATTCCTGATGAAAGTAGATCATGGCGGGAGACAGAATGAAAGGAAAAGCGCCGCATCAGCTTTAATTGTTCTGCTCTTGGTCGCCAATTAATACCCGACGCTGTAGAACGCGCCCATCATATTGGTACATATACGCCATCTAAATGTCGTCCCTTCACTGTCAAGTTCTCTTCATTTAAAACTGAAAACTCAGTCCTGTTATCACGACAACACCTGAAAAAAAAAACTGTTTTCGTCAGAGGATATTTTGCACCAGATACAATACATGTTAGGAAAAAAAACTTATCGACTTCGTGAAATACTTACCACAGTCCTCTCCTCCTCCCTCCCTATCACCTGAGGTAAAAGAAGCTGCTCCTAAAAGGCCCACTGTCCACCCTCCGGTTGAAAATATTTTCTTCCCCGGTGACTGTGAGACTTCGCCCCCAGAACGCAAGGCCGTAAAATGTTTTTGAAGAGTAACTAATATCGCAGAGGTAGCCACCGTAATCACCCGATTCTGTGGTGTTCCTGTCCCCCCCGTTCCTCGCAAATGTTTTTCACTCTCTTGTCCGGTCATCCAGCCTCCGCAAACCAAGTTCCCCTTCCTCCTCCGCGTTTAGCGGGAGGTGGGGCGTGGCACTCCGCGTGCGCGAAAAAGAAAGAAAGAAAACGCGCGAGGAAGCGTGCGCCGCTGTATTCAGCTCGGCCGTGGCGAGGGAAAAGCGCGCAGCAAGCGGGACACCCATCCTTCATCCTCAGACAGCGAGACGGACCAATGGACGTCGTTTTCGACTAAGACGTCATGGCTGCGGCTTCACGGGCCAGCGCTGGGAACGGGCAAGCTGGCTTCCCGAAGAAGAGCATCAGAGAGCTTTGAATTGTATTTTCGTTGCTTTGCGACGCGCATGTCACTGTAGCATTTTGCACAGACTATCTCCGGTGCCTGATCGAAACACTGGGCTCCTTTGCTTAAAAGGTTCTTCCCTGGACAGTGGCCCTTTAACAAAGAATGTTACATCTACTACAGTGCAACGCATAGTATGAAGAAAGTGACTCAGCGAAAGTGTTCCTCCAGGCTTGAACGCCATGGCCAAATACGGCCGTGCGAAGGAACGTGACACGCAATCCTCGCAGTAAAGTGTATCGATCTTACTGGCTAATGTTCAAAACATACATAATAAACGCGACTCCAATAACTCCGTTATTGACAGAAGTGACGCAGGCATCGTCGCACTAACTCAGACGTGGTTGCAGTCTAACATTATTATCACGAAAGTATTTTCATAACTTATCGCTGTGCTGGCTCTACGTACTCGTCGTGATGGCGGTGTGTTGCTTCCAATAACCAAATCCATTCTTTTTTAAGCTATTAATCTTCAAACTGACTTCGAATCGGCGTGAACGTGCGCTGAACGCGTTGACAAGAAATATATTTTTGGTTATGTTACGGCACCTCTTCTCACCTTTGTACCTTAGGCCTTAGTCTCCGAGCTTAATGACACCCTTAATATAGTCTCAATACGCCGCCTATCGTTAAATAGTTATTTTAGGTGATCTCAACTTTGTTAACATTTCTCGGTCATCACAACGTCCTCTCATAATCCCTGCTTCAAACCTGAGTTGTGACTTCTTAGGTCTTTGTTCTACGTTTTCTTTCTATCAACTCACTACCAAGCCCACCCAAGCCGTAGCTCGAATATCCTTGATCTTATTCTCTCTGTTAGCTTCTTGGCGAGCTACGTGCACTGGTTGACCGGATTCGATCTGTCGTCTTAGCAGCCTATCAGACGCAGAAAGTTTACGAGATGTTTCACCTGCATAATCAATGACGACTGCTGCCGTTAAATTGTCGAGAGCTGATCCGTTGGCACCCGCTGAAAGCAAGTTAAAGGAATTTAAACGGGCATTCGAAAGCTCCTAGTTCGTCGTCTGGTTTCGAAACCAACAGATATGGCGAAATAAAATAAGAACGCAATCAGACGTCTGGTCACTTATGGAAGCATCTGCCCGAGCCCGCACAGAACTTTACCAATTTAAATAGTATGGGTGCTCCACAAAACCCAGACCAATCCAGTCTCTGGCTCGAGCGAACATGAACCGACTAGGGAACCCCGTAAACCAGGGTTGTGTTAGGGTCCGGCTCGTCACCTACCATGACATGATACTCCACTACATAAGCAAATACTCGTCTATCCCTCACCACTCGCCTCCCTCTCGCAGAAACAGCAAACTATCTGGAGACTGCTCCATGGTCGCAGATTGCCTTCACCTACTTTGTTAACTCTTATTCACCCACCCCATTACAAACTCTAAACGTCTCTGTGAGACTCCGGGAGCCAACTTCGACCACAATTTATACCTCTGCCGAGAATTTCGTCCACCATTTCGCTGGAATCACGTGGTCTTAGAGGGTTAAGAGATAACGATCTCTAGCTTCGAACCAACCTTAAAAAGGCGGCTTTTGTAGAGGGTTGGAAAGGTCAACGCACGTCATGGACTGTAGGCCACCACCCGGGATCAAGAGCCAGAGCAACCCTAGGTTGTAACATTTTTTCTAAGGCTAATCACAAAAATTTCCCCTATCTATCCGAGCCCACGTCCGAGCGCACTAGCTCGGGCCAAGAGGGCGCTCTTTATTTTTAACTGTAGCAGAGTCTGCAAGCAGAGACAGAGCGAGCGCCACGGCTCCGGCGTAGGTATGGTTGAGTGACGTCACAGTTGTCACAGCCGAGGCGAGTGCGCGGTTACCTCGGTTGGGGAGGTAGCACCGACGACGGCGGATGAGTGACGTCATAGCTTCTAAGTAGTTTCTCTTCTGTTAAGGCCAAACGCGCGCACACGCAGCACATGGCGCACATGGTGAATAAGCTATGCCGTGGAGCACGAAAGCTCCCGCATTTAAACAGTGAATGGTGGGAAGAAAATTTAAAAATAAATTGAGGAAACACAACGAGGTATGGAAAGAAATAATGATATGTGTAACTTCAAAATAGAAAAGGAGCAGAGTGTGTCAGGAAGCGAACGCGTGGTAATTACATTCCTGGCAAAATCAAGAAAGAATGGCCGGGTGTTGGCCATGTAATGAAAAGGTAAGATGGTATTCTACCTAATGAGAAAGCAAGATAAGATATGAAGTGCGCGTCGATCGCTCTGGCGATGCTTACTAGCTTTGGAAGCAGAGAAGCTGTCCTTGGGCTTCACCTCGTATATGACGGGCATCAGCTCGGTCCTGGGCAGGATGGTGATGTCTTTGTTGATCTTGTCCAGGGCATAGCGAAAACTGACTTGTGCTTGCTGGTTGTCGCTCTCAAATATCCCGCCTGCAAAAAGAGCGGATAACAATAACATTCAGAGGTTACACCTCGGAAACGTCTGCAAAGTTTCCGGTAAAACACAATCATCAGGGCGAAGTATGAGCAAACATCTGATATGACTTGTTCTGAGATGGTGAGTTAGGAACAGCGATTACAAGAAATATATTTGCGACCATAACTGGTAAATAGATTAGAAATGTGGCTCAATTCTCACGGATCGTAAAGGTCGGTGCAAATATCTGTGCCGGGGCGAGTGATGGTCAGAGCAGGTTGGAAGACAAAGCAATAGGTTGTAACGGCGGAGCGAACAGTGGGCTTCTGCACATGTTCATCCTTCCTTGCCCGCGAACATGCCGATGGCGTGGTTTTAAACGGCAAAGTCTCCATTGTTGGCGGCGTGCCCCTGTGTGCCGTCGAGGAAATGGCGACATTGACAAGTCTTCCATGTGTAGTCCTTCAACTCCTGGTGTCATTTCTTTATAGTCTACATCACGTTTTGCACGTGACTGAATATGCGTGAGCACTTGACATGAAACCCGCATAAGGCAATGGGTAATGCAACGCCGCACCTTGACCGCATTGCTTTTCTTCCCACTTTTTATGCATTTCAATGAGCTAATCACTTGCTGGATCATAACAGGAGCGGTCCATTGTGTCAAAATGAGTTGGTCGAAAATTAGACAATATGCGTAACCTGCGGATGTAGTTGTCCGGCACCACAAGTAATAGGAGTTCAAATATATATCTTAAAGATCCAACAAAAACAGACTTTATGAAGGAAAAAAAGGGATGCAATCCTCGCCCCCCCCCCTCCCTCGTAAAAAAACGTATAGGTGCTTGGTATAAGTGTGACATAGTATGTTCAGCTTTTAAGTATTTAGGTGTTTGCTTCCTTAATTTTGTTTTCTTTTACTTGCATAAAGTGCTTAAAAGCTGTCGACACGAGTATTCTAAAAAAAAAGAAGAAAGTAAGTTGCAATTTTTTTTCGGGGCTATGCTGAGCGATACTTGACTTACTGAGAGCACGCTACATACACAACAGAAGAAACAGATTAAAAAAAAAAAACACAAGGAAGCGCTGATTAAACTGAATACTTTGTATATGTAAGTGGACTACGCTCACATGCTAATAATTACTGGCAATGCCATACACGACGAAGAACCAGTATGGCAGTTATAATAAAATATTCTGCCAAACAAATAAATCAAGATACCTACAACGACTTACCACAACACCCTCTTCGATTACGAACTTTACTTAAAAAAAAATGGAACGGCCTTAATCAACATTTAAACAGAAGAACTCATCCAATTAATATGACATGCTTACTACTAAAAGGTATTGACCTAAGTGAGCCTCATTTTGTAATGCTTTTAACGAAAGTTTTGCTGCAGTTCGGAGTCGATCACACTTCCCTCATTTCTATAAACTTCTTTGTGAGTTTCAAAATATCTCACTGTTTTGAACCACCAGATTAAAATAACGTGCACTCTAATCTAAAAAACCTTGAAACATACGGCAAAGTTTAGACTTGCGATGTCCAGAGTAGTTCAATAAAAAATGTCTTGCCTTTTTTAGTTGTGTGCTTGCATGCGTGTGTGTGTGCGTGTTTGTGTGTGTGTGCGTGCGTGCGTGTGGGAGGTCGAACGAAGAGATAAAAAGGGAAAGTACATGAGTTGTGACTGACGCTGGTTTCAGCGTCAATGCTTCCATGTTTAAAGCACATTTTGTCGCGTACATCCGGGAAAGACGTAGCTAAACGACAGGGCGAAGCTGTACGAGCAGGCAGAGTTCCGCACACAGCACGCGAGCTAACTTCATCTTCCTCTATCGTTCAGTCGCCACCTAAGAACATCAGGAACCCCAGGTGGTATTGCTCCCCAATACTAAAAAAAAAGGAAAGCAGAGACTGAACGCGAGCGATAGGCGATGCAAGCGAAAACAAAAGGATCAGCACAGGAACAGAATAGATAACGGAGGCTGGGTAAGGTGCCCTACGCGACAACGAAACAAGCGCATAGTCGCTTGCACATTACAGGGTGTAATATGGCTTCATGTGGACAACGTGCACGACCTCGAAACATGGTTGCCGATGCGAGGGATGCACAGTACCCGCTGGAAGGCCATCATATGTCACTTCCGTGACACGGTGCTGAACATTGTAAGGTGCGAAGCAACATGAAATCAGTTTGTCACACAAACCGGGGCGGTGCACCGGGGTCCACACGGAAACTTTCTCTCCAGGGTGTTTTGTGACATGTCGATGACGGAGGTTGTAGCGGCGTTCATCCGTGCCCTGCTGTTGCTGAATGTGAATACAGGCAAGTTGACGTGATTCTTCAGCGCGCTGAGCAAACTGCTCGGCGTCTGGCGTGAGTGGATGATCACCAGTGCACCAAAGAAGCATGGGATCCCACATCGTCTGAGCATCACGTCTGTAGACTAGGCTAAATGGTGTAAAGCGCATTGTGTCTTGCGTGGCCGTGTTGTAGGTATATATGATTTAGCGGAGAATCTCATCCCAGCTTTCGTGCTGCTAGTCTATGTACATTGCGATCAATCGCATGTCAGCGATGATATTTTTTTAGTATCTCCGTGAAGTCATCGTCTGTGGGTGATATGCAGTGATTTCGCGGGCGCTCGCATGACTAAGTTCCAGCGCATGAGCTGTGCCATAAACGCGGTGCTTAGACCGGTGAAGACTAGGGACGGTGCGCCATGACGCAACAGGATTTACTGCATAAAATCCTGAGCGATCTCAAATGATGTGCCACGCTGCACCGCCTTGGTTTCCGCATACCGTGTGAGATAGTCGGTCGCGACTTTAACCCATTTGTTACCAGCCGATGACAGCGGAAATGGGCCCAGAAGGTCGATGCCGACCCCGTCAAATGGCGTCCGAGGTAGCGTAATTGGTTGGAGCGAGCCCGCGGTCTTGAGAGGCGGCATCTTTCGACATTCACACTCGCAGCAGCTTCTGACGTAGCGATGAAGTTTAGGCCAAAAATTAAAGAGCACTGCAGCATCTGCTATGCAGTAATGCGAAAGCACGAATGCTGCTGTTGGTTGCTGCTGTTTGCTTCTAGTTGCTTAATTCACTTCTTGTTTACACATTTTAGTCTGGCATTTTCAAATTGCGTGCCAATCCCTTGACATCCTTGGCGTCGCAATAATTGACTTCTTGTTTACCCATTTTAGCCTCCAGTACTTTCAAATTGCGCGCCAATCCCTTCCTACGCGCTTTTTGGCGCTACTTCCGGTTGCGTGACGTCACAGCCTTGACGTGACTCCAATTGATTGATTTGATTAACTATTTTAATGTTTGCTACATTCAAATGTGGCGCCAAACCATTGGGTAATGAAACCATAAGCGCCTTTAATTTTTAATTTTCTTGCCTCAAATAATTACAAAATAACTTATTACCCTAATTATACTTGTTCGCACACAACATTACGTCCCCCTCTGTCGACTGACACCACTCATTAACCTCTACCACTTCTCAATTACTCACAACTGCTGCGGACACGATTTTACGTATTTTGCCTCTAAATAATTACCTAATTACTTTATTTACCTAATAGTGTTCCGAACATAACATTACATAAACCTTTATCGATTGACACCACTTATGAACCTCTACAACCTCGCAATTGCTCACAACTGCTGCGGACAACCTTTACCTTTTTGCCTGTAATTAATTGTTTAATTGTCTGATCGGCCTATTTATTTTGGCAGTAACATTACATCACCCTATATCGACTGACACTACTCATTAACATCTACCACTTATAAATTGCTCGCAACTACTGCGGACAAGATTTTGTGGACGCGGCCTGCGGACACGGTCTGTGGACAGAAATCTGTGAACATAGCGAAGTAATGCCCTCGCATTAATAACAGGCTTGAAGAACTCGAACGAGAGTGTGTCCAAAGCTCAAGTGGCCGGGACAAAAAGGATATCAAGCAAAAAGGATACTGGGGCGAAGGTCGGCCGGCAGGACGAGAAACTGCGCTCAGTCAACAGTGCTGGAGTTTTGATTGAATAAAACGCCATTCTGGAGACAGAATCCAGAGATGTTCCTACCAAACTGGCGAGGGACATAAACAGCGCGGTGCTCCAGGTGGTCAATGACAGATCGATGATCTGGGTCAGTTCGCTGTCAGGTAATTACGTCTAAGGCATTCACTAGTCAAAGAAACTCTGTGTCGTCATCCGTGATGTTATCGACTAATCTCACAGGCGCAAGTGAGAGCACGCCAGCATCTTCGTGCTTCTCACCAAATTTGTACGCAATGGTGTAATGAAATTCTCGAAGGCGAAGTCTCCATCATACTAGGCGCCCCGATGGGTGGCGGAGATTGGCCAGCCAGGACGAAGAATTGTGGTCGGTAACCATTTTAAACGCGCGGCCATAGAGGTAAGGCCTAAATTTCATAATTGTCCACACAACCGCGAGGCATTCCTTTTCCGTAGTGGAATAATTTGTTTTGAGCGCGGCAGTGCGTACGGCTGACATAGGCAATAATCCTTTCCACCCTAGATTTGCGCTGAACGAGTACACCGCCGAGGCCGATGTTGCTGGCGTCGGTGTGGACTTCGGTGGCAGCGTCTTTATTAAAGTGCGCAAGAACAGAGGCAGTTTGCAGTCGTCTGCGCAGCTCCGCAAAAACCTCCTGTTGCTCAGCGGCCCACACGAACTGTGTATTATCCCGTGTGAGGCGGATGAAGACTGCTGCCAACTTGGTAAAGTAGGCGAAGAAGAGGCGTTAGTATACGCACATAGACCCAAGAAACGTTTCAAACTCCTCTTAGGGGCAGGAAGGGGAAAATTGGCGACATCAGCAGTTTTGTCGGGATCTGGCCTAACGCTCGCTGCTCTCGCAAGATGACCGAGAAACGTGAACTCTTTGTAGCCAAAGTGGCACTTCTCGGGCTTGAGCGTGAGGTCAGCTGACCGGAGGGCATCTAATACTGCACGCAGGCATTCAAGATGTTCGTCGAAGGTTTCAGAGGACATGACTACGTCGTCAAGATAAATTAAACAAATTTGCAATTTGAGGCCGGCAAGAACCGTGACCGATCATGCGCTGAAACGTAGCCGGCACTGAACATAGGCCGAAAAGCAGCTCCACTGTCCATCAATGCCTTAAAGCCGTCGAGAACCACGGGTATGTCCAGCGAGAAACGATCTTCAAGCATTGGAACTCTCATCTGTGGCGTAAAATAGCGGTCGCTTACAGGCTTCGTTGTCAGGGGGTCTTAATCATGCCGATCGCAAGAGCCTCACTTCCGGAGGTCGCTGCCTTTAGTTTTCCTTACGGGGACTTCGCGACCGTCGCTGTGCTAGCCAGGAGGATCTGGACTGCAGCGATGGTCTGAGTGGGGACGGGGAGCGTGACTGCCGCTGGGAAGTTGGCGCCATGCGCAGCTGGGCTAAGTAGTCCTCAATCTCATGGGGTCGTTGGCCTAATGAAGGGTGAGGAGCGTCGATGGGAAATCGGTGCAGTCCCAGGGGTCGGTAGGGGCACTAGCTAGCATACAGATGACCTGGTTCCCCGCAATAGAAGGACAGGCGCTGGCGATATGGGGCGCGGCAGAGGCCCGGCTTCCACTGGGGTGGTCGTCGGCTGTCGATGTACGGCTCAGTTTATTCTGACCAAGTTTATTCTGTACTGGACCGTCTACTAGCCCCCCGGCTATCGGTCCAAATATTCTTTATGTATTTCGTTTCCTACATTCGTTTCGTTTAGTTTATTCTGTACCAAGTTTATTCTGTACTGGACCGTCTACTAGCCCCCCGGCTATCGGTCCAAATATTCTTTATGTATTTCGTTTCCTACAAATAAAGATCACTTTGATTGATTGATTGAAAGGTAGCACTTTAAACTCGTACAGTCCATCTGGGGTGACAAAAGCTGATTTTTCGAGGCCAAGCTCATCGACCTCAGTCTGTCAGTACGCGTTCTTCAAGTCAATTGAGGAGAAGCGAATCGTCGATACGGGGACGCGGATAGACGTCTATTTTATTCATGTCGTTAAACTTTCGATAATCAACACAGACGTGAGGAGTTCCATCCTTTTTCTTTACCAGCACGACAGTAGAAGACCACGGGCTGCTGGACGGTCATGTCATGCCATCACAAAGCATCTCCTGAACTTGTGTCTGAATCGCTTCGCATTCCGTCGTTGAGATACGGTACGGCTGCTGGCGGATAGGGCGGGCGTCGTCATGAGTAATGATGCGGTGCTTCACAAAAGGCGTTTTGCGGTACTTTCGATGAGGACGCGAAACAAGTGCTCTACTTTAGTAGGACACGTAGATCACGCTTCTGTATTTCCGAGAGATCCGGACTAGTGTCAAGACGGTCAAGAGGCGGGTGCACAGTGCTAACAGCCCCAAACGTAAAACATTCTGTAATATTCGCTAAGGACTCAGCGAATGCGATGGCAGTAGCACGAAAAAGATTCCCGGGTTCGTTGGTGAAGTTAGTCACTAGGAGCTCAGACCGGCAGTCGCGGAGGTGGATGAGGCTGCGCGCTGTACAGATGCCATGGGTGAGAAAAAGAGACTGGTTGCCTTCCGCGAAACAGGCCCGTCACGCAGTTCGTCCCTGAAACACTGGCTCATGGCGGAATCGAAACGCTCTCGGCGGAAATTCGAAGGGCGGCGTGGCGTTGGCGACACTCGGTGTCTCTACCAGCAGCTTTCTCGTCACTCTACGCTTCCGGCGGTCGATAATAGCTCCGTATTCCCGGAGAAAATAAACACCAATGATGTAGTCACGGTAGCATTTAAGTATAATGTGGCAGCTGACAACGAACGTGGAGCTGCGAATTTGTACTCTTGCTGTGCACAGGCTTCTCGGGTTTACATGCCCGCCACTGGTGCGAATCTGCATGCCAGACACATGGAGTCATTACTTGTTTATTTATTTATACAAATATATCACAGTATCAAACATAGAACATGTGTGAGGGAAAGGGGTTACAGTATACCGAAAGAAACAATGCTACAAGGTTAAAATACAAAAGTGAACAGTAATGCAGAATTGGAACTACAAATAACTTTTAGAGCATGCGTGGGAAGTACTAAGCCGAGGATTATATCATTCTGCAATAATTAGCGGCATTTGGCGAAATCAACTAGCACACAATGAACGCTATATAAGAGAGTTATTCTGACTGCAAAACGGTACTGAATTCGTTTTGAATCTTAGTGCGTCAGATATGTCAGCGATGCGTCCTGGAAGACCATTCCAACACTTTATAGCCCGTCGCAAGGCAGAGAAGTTAAATGCATGTTTTCGGCCAAATAGGTACGAGTCGGTCTTGTGGCGCTGTTGATGCATGGCGACTGCAGATTAGTTTTTGCAGTAAGTAGATAAGCGCGATATCCCTACGTGATTGTAAACTTGTGAGTTATAAGGACAACTTAATGTTAGTCACGCTCAAATAGCGGCTGTACTCATGGGAAATAAAACGTGCTGCACGGTTTTGAATAGCTTCTAGGGATTTGATCAGATACTCTTGATGTGGTGATAATTTGGCAAATACATATTCTAGTTGATGGCAAACAAAAGTTAAAAATGTGGGCTGGCGAGGCGCGCGCGATGCTTTGGCGGTTATATTTTCAATATGCGTCGCTTTTTTCAATTAGCGTCAAGAAGCGCCACTAGCTTCCCGCTTATATTGAAAAAGCAGCTCCACTGTCCATCAATGCCTTAAAGCCGTCGAGAACCACGGGTATGTCCAGCGAGAAACGATCTTCAAGCATTGGAACTCTCATCTGTGGCGTAAAATAGCGGTCGCTTACAGGCTTCGTTGTCAGGGGGTCTTAATCATGCCGATCGCAAGAGCCTCACTTCCGGAGGTCGCTGCCTTTAGTTTTCCTTACGGGGACTTCGCGACCGTCGCTGTGCTAGCCAGGAGGATCTGGACTGCAGCGATGGTCTGAGTGGGGACGGGGAGCGTGACTGCCGCTGGGAAGTTGGCGCCATGCGCAGCTGGGCTAAGTAGTCCTCAATCTCATGGGGTCGTTGGCCTAATGAAGGGTGAGGAGCGTCGATGGGAAATCGGTGCAGTCCCAGGGGTCGGTAGGGGCACTAGCTAGCATACAGATGACCTGGTTCCCCGCAATAGAAGGACAGGCGCTGGCGATATGGGGTGCGGCAGAGGCCCGGCTTCCACTGGGGTGGTCGTCGGCTGTCGATGTACGGCTCAGTGTGTGAGGAATACAGTGAGCCTTGATCGGGCGCCTGCAATGGCGTCGAAGCAGGCGCAGGCCGTCGCAACATATCTGAATAGGTTGGACGATGGTACTCCGTGGGAAAAGATGGCGGGTCAGCCGATGATACCGAAGGCATCAATGCTTGAAGAGCTTCGCGGACAATGCTAGCTACAGAGCCGACCATCAGCTAATGAGAATCGAAAAGCATCTAGAGCTCTTCACGTAAAACTGAGCTGATGATGTCGCATAGATTCAAGTGGCCCCGAAGGCCGAAATCGGCTCCGCAACCTAAGCGGCAAGTACTGGCCTGTCGTAGGTGGTAGACCTCTGCTGGAGCATTCTCTCCCTTGTGACAGCTTCCGCAAGAGACTCGGCAATCGTGCTCGGTGGATTACGCACAAGGCCAGCGAACAGTGGCTCTAAAACACCGCGGACGAGGTGGCGCACCTTTTTGTCTTCGGTCATAGCCGGGTCTGATTGTCGGAAAAGCCGGGTCATGTCCTCCACGTACATGTTTAGTCTCATTCGGCCTATGGATACGAGAAAGCCCTTTCTGGGCTTCTCCCCAATCCGCGCTAGTATTGATCTCAAGGATGCGTAAGCAGAACTCGCGCCATGATGTTAGGATCTTCTTGGCTCTCGTACCAAGTACGAGCGCCATCTTCCAGGTTGAAAACGTTTCTAATATTTGTGGCGTTATTCCACGGATTAAACGAGGTGACCCGTTCAAACTGGGCGAGCCAGTCTTCGACGTCTTCGGTCTGACTGCCGTGGAAGGGCAGAGGCAGTCATGGGTTCTGCAGAGTGTAACTTGGAGCTTGCATGGCAGGTCAAGGGGCGGCTGCGGTGCTGAACTCCAACGACCCATGTTCAGTGACAGGCTTTGATTCCTCCTGCTACGACGATTTACAGGGGTGTCGACGGGCGCAGGAGCTGAGTTCTGTGCACGCGGCGGTGTGCGAGACATATAGTGGGATCAATATCCGCCGTCGACATCAGAATATGTCGTGGACAACAGGGACAACGTAACTAAGCGAAGCTGTACGAGCAGGCAGAGTTCCGCAAGCAGCACGCAAGCCGACTTCAGCGTCCTCTTCTTCCAGGCGTCATCTAAAACATCAGGAACACCAAGTGGCAATATATAACACTTCACTAATTACATCAAATTTTACTTCTGATATGAAACTTTGTAAGGGGGCATTCTTCTTGAAAAGGGAGGGAGAAATTGTGGAGATACTTACAGGCCAATATCTATTTTACCTTTCTTCTCGAATGAACTCGTACGCATAATTCTTAGCCGAGCGCGTGATATCCTTCTAAAACATTGGTATAAATTACTGCCAATACGGGTTTACGACAAACAAGTTCACAAATGATCCATTACTCAATCAGAAAGAGTATATATATATTAGGCAATATAAAATTTAGTAAGATTTTAGTGAGGCGTTTGACACTCTCAATAACAATACCTTGTCTGCTAAACTCGACCAATGAGATATGCGTAGCCATGCCCTCAACCATTTCGAGTTACAGAGGGCATCTGCCCCCAGCTGCCGCCAGCAGTGAAAGCTAAGCATCGCAAAGAGCACGCGCCATCGCAGCCGAGTGGAGCTACTCCCCTCGAACCCGGTACTGAAGAAATCGCTGCCCTGCGCTGTGTGATCGGCGTGTTTCTGCCAAATATACATTCCACTAGAGTCAGTCCAAAGAGTTTTCGCCTTATCGCTCTTAAGATGTCTTAAGTGCTTCAAGAAATTTTATTGACAAAATGCGAAATAAGCGTTCATTCATCCAAACACGATGCGAAGGTATGAATAGAATGTGGGGTATTTTCTACTCGTAATTAATTAGGGGCCGTGTTACAGGAACGTCTGCCAGAAAGTAAGACGTACTGTACATAGGAAAGCCATTTATGTATCTTCTACCCGTTGGCATCTATGTGATATTTGCCTGAAGCAATTGAATATTGTTTCACTAATTGCGAAGACGCAATTCTCTTTGGGACGCGCCGCGAAAAGCTTTAACGAAAACGTTTGGGCTAAATTTGTGCAATGGGTGAAGCCCGCCACAATTTCTCAACCTGATTACAAATACTGCAACTGATTTTTCCTGTTGGATTCTCTAGTGCGATGAAAGCGCGGAAGTTGAACCGTATCGTTGAACCTCCTTTTCAGCCACTATTAGTGTGAGCCGAATCATTCTCCAACTGAAGTTCATTTTTGACGAACATTTCATTCGATCTCATTGACTTCCAATGTTGATTAAGCAATCTATCTTCTGTTACCCTTTTATTTGCCTTATCCGTGAAGATATCGTGGCTCGTTAAGGTTAGTGCTATGTAATTGGTCTGTGCACTTATAGCCCTTCCTGTACATGACCCCGTACAGTAAACGTCACCTATTGAAAAAGAAAAGTTGTGGTGGTGAAGTGGTTAATACACTCGGTTACTAAACCCGAGTGCCCCTGTTCGAACCCAAATGGTTCTAATCCACCTAAGTTGGCTTGCTTTTTTGTTTTTTTTTAGGATCAAATCACCGCACGCGGGCGCACAAACGTTATACGATTTCTTTAAGCTGTGAACCTCCGAAGTGCAGGAGAGCAAGGTAGAAATTTTTATGCTTTTACATTTGATGTAGTGATACAATTTTGGGCTTAGTTGTTTGCAGTTTTTTATATGCCGTTAATAAATCACAGAGACGCTGAAGGTGCCATTCGTGTAGCCCCATTGAATAAAGGCGATGAACTTGTATAAGTCAAACAACGGGAAAAAACTTTTTAAATAAAGCTCGAGACCTTTGGTTTCATACACCCCCGCCTTGTTTTCGGCGCAGTGGTTAGAGCGCTCGATTGCTTTGTCCAAGGATGCGGGGTCAAATGCCGGCGGCGGCAGCAGCTTTTCGATGGAGGCGAAAAGCAAGGTGGCCGTGTGCTGTGCGATGCGATTTCACGTTAAAAGCCCTATGTGGTAAAAATTTCCGGAGCCCACTACTACAGTGTCTCACGCAGCCTGAGTCGCTTTTTAAGGTTAAAGCTTACAAGTCCAAATATCAGAAATCAAACGTGAGTCATAATGAGAAATTCGGCTTTAATGAATTTCCTACCCACGGCATATTTCGTTCAACAAACATCGCATGAATAATTGTTTTAAGGAACTACGTTTCTATAAAATGTGCTGAATGCCATGCTAATATTGAAACATTAGGCTTTTATTACGTTGATGTTGGATAGACAAGAATGACGGCGTTAAAGAAAGCGCAGAAAAGACAACTGAAACCAGAAATGCAAAACGATGCACCGGCTTAGAGAACATGGGTATTAACGCAGATAATTCCTATTTGATTGCTTGATAAACTTCGCTTGTTATTTTATCTCCACGATGTAACGTGTTTGCGCTTTGGTATGGCTATTATAGCTGTCTTGTCTTCGGATTGCTTCTTGCTGATCGCACAAGTTTTAAAAGTGTAGATGATAGAAACTTATATAGTTTGACGAACTAAACAAGCAAAAACAGGTCAAAAGAACCCATTATGTTAGCGTACATGCATTCGAGGTTTGCTTTTTTTTTTTTTTGAGTGAAACTGCTAGGGCTGCGTCGTAGGCAGCCAACATGAAATTTAACATGCATTTACAGGAGCTCCGGTGCAAAATTACCTACATATTAAAAATGCTTTATCTGCGAATATAGGCCGCTAGCTGCCCAGTCTTTTTTTCTTACGCTGCTCTAATCTATGTCACGATTTTAAATCCCGAGTAATGCCGTAATAGCAACAAAACTCGCACTCCTAGTATATTTCCGTTGCCTACTGGCTCATGCACAAGGAACCATTGCACCGTAACGACGAGGTCTAAGATAGAATGGCTGTCTGATCAAAGTCTGGCAGAAAGCATTCGTATGCTTCTCCTTTTTTCAGGACCAATGCACTTCTTGAACTGGTACAAATACGTAACGTTCTCCATACTGCGATGCATACGGAAGTGCGAAGGAAAAAAGGTAGCCTGCCATCGCACATGCCACGCGCAGGAAATGTTCGTGGGGGGAGCGTAACAAAGTACCGGAGCAGCGGAAGGAAAACTTTCCTCCGACGCTCCTCGTGGCCCAGACAATGAGACTTGGCCTGGCAGCCTGTGTCGCCATAAATCAAGCCCGAGACCCTTAGCAGGGTTTGCGGGGCTAATGCGCGGGGCCGTCGTGTATATTTGTATGCATCCCGCAGGGAGTGGGAACCCGCGGAAACAGCATCGGCGATTTTTCGTCATGAAGCGAGCAGAGGCACACGAAACTCGCGATAAACCCACCGAGAGTGTCTGAACGAAAAACGCAAGTCTAGCTACGAATTTAGCATGCTCTTCCTTGCGACATCTGTTCATACCCCCGCCGCTTGCAATGCATTGAACTTCTGCGGCCGCTCTAGCTCAGAGAAAAAGAAAAACAGTGAAAACTCAATGCAAAACAACCGGGCGATGGGTGCAGCGACCGCCGGCCAGGACGAAGCGATCTCAGTCAAGCCGGAACCGCTGCGATCCAGCAGAAGAGCTGAGCCAAGCGAAGCCGATAATCAGGTTCCGGAAATTTGGAAGCCAGGCGCCGCTGGGAACAAATGAATGCCAGCGTGGCGGCGCCACGACAATGCCAATCGAGACAATAACGGAGTGGCGTTGCGATTCGCTTTTGCGTTCTCTTGCCGACCTTTTGTCTACGCCTTCCTTTTCGCTAGCGCCGCGACAGCTGGAAGAACCGTTCATCAATAAGGACCTTCCGGTATATCCTCCGAACGAGAGTCGCGGCGTCTCAGTCACTCCGCGTCAGCGCGCAGGGAACTTATACTCGTCGTTAGGTGCTGTCTTGGACGCGTCTGTGCATTCTGCACAATATCGGGGGCACAATATTCAATCGAATGAGGTGACAGTAATTAGCGGGGCCGTCTTCGAAGCTAGTGCCTCGAAGAGTAATTGCGAACCCGATGCAAACGGATTGCATTAGATCTTGTTTGAAGACACTCTATTCGAGAACAACATGTAAATTGCGTAGAGGCACAAGTAATACTAATGTGGTGATGTTTTTATTTGTGAAACATATGCAAGAGAAGTAGTTTTTACGTCTAGTGGCTGAAAGCAGCTGTTTGTATTTTTCTTATTTATCATCTGCATGGAGGAAGGGTTGACGAGGAGCAGCAAATATGGCAGACATAGCTAGATAACTAAACCATACGACTACTAGGAAGCCGCAGAATTAGTCCAGAGGGCAAGTAATATATATATATATATATATATATATATATATATATATATATATATATATATATATATATATATATATATATATATATATATATATATATATATATATATATATATATATATATATATAGCGAAGTATACGCTTCATTAAAAAAAAACATTTTTTATTTTTCATTTCCCTCGACGTTTCGATCGGAGACCGATCTTTTTCAATGGTCTCGGAGACTCTTGAGAAAGATCGGTCTCTGATCGAAACGTCGAGGGAAATAAAAAATAAAAATTGTTTCTTTATTGAAGCGTATACTTCGCTATATACTCTTTTAGCAGTCTAGTACGTTATGTTCTCGCAACCTATATATATATATATATATATATATATATATATATATATATATATATATATATATACATACAATCCCCAATGCTTTCCTTGGCCTCGCCGACTGTTGGCTTCTTTCCTTCATATATATATATATATATATATATATATATATATATATATATATATATATAATGTAGAAGAAGTACGTCGAGGACGACGTCGCGGACGGCGGGGAAGCGGAGCGATCAAGACCAATACAGTCTGCGCGATGGCAACTCCACAACTGCTTCCTCTTAATCAGCGTCCTGCGAAGGGGCCCATCTTTTGGTACTATGGTTGAATGCTAGCAGGGAAGTTGACATAATAGTGACATATATGCGAAAAGTGCGACATCAGATGCAAGGAAGTAGGGAAACGACGATAAAGTTTTTATCCCTATGAAGGCTGCTCCCATTGCTTATTTCTAGGACTGCTTTGCTCAAACCTAGAGCTATCATTATGTTAACATCACTGATAAGCAAAGGTGAGAGCAGGTTCTATAGCCTAAAATAATACATATTACAGATCCAGTATATTCTTCCGCGATGAAAACACCTGACTCGAAGCCTTCAAAAGATACGCTCTGGAAAGAATAGCAAGGTAGGGAAGGGCTTGGACGAACAAAGGAAAACACGCACACAAGCTTCAGCTTGGTTCTTCTCCGTGTGCTTTCATTCTCCCGTCAATGCGTTTTCCAGTCGTTTCAGTCCTCCCGGATCATGTCGCCCGAGCTAGCCCAAACAGTAAAGTTTTCAATGAATGGCGAGTGTGACTTCTTTGAACTTTATGTGTGGCAACGTTTCATATTTTAACATGCTAGAACGAAACAAAACGCAATAGGTTTGAAGATGCGGACCCGTGGAATGTCAGGATATAAAGTATATCCCCCCAAAATTCTGAAATCGTGCACAAAAATGGACGCTAGAAAATCTGTTATTATATGTGGCACCAAGCTACATTGATAATAATATTTATTTTAAAAGAACACAGCGGACATGCCTAGACTGTTCGGTAGCCGTTCTTCAGTTCAAGAGTTCATCAAAATAGTGCGAATCTATTTAAGGTAAGTTACACAACATTGAACAGGCCCAGAATTTTTTATTTTTTTTACCTTGCTATGTAAAGCAATGCGCTGCAGATCTGTGAGAGGGACTGTGTTCTATCAGGCCCTCAGCAACAAAACAGCTTTTTTACATAAACTCGACCATAGATCAGCGGAATACGATAAGAACCAAAGTGGAACCGGACCCAGTCTTGTCCTTCAAGCATAGTTGTACAAGCTCATGATAATAATCAAGCGAAACCAACATGAATGGGGGAGGACTGACACAGAAAAGCAGCTACAAAAAGATGAAGTTTCTTGGTCACCGTTTACCGCCGTACAGGATACGCCCTTTACCTTAGAAAAATGTTGATAAAGAAATTTATTGGCGCACCGTCAGCATTTCCATGAAAGCACAATGGCACTAGACGTTTTTTTCTTTTGGAGCGAAAAGGTTCACTAGGCTCGTCAACACCGCGCATCGCGTGAGCCCGGGCCCCAAATTTGCCACTTTTGCGCATGCGCAAAACCGAGTGACGTCTTGTGTAGCACACGTGGCCGCCGTCGCTGCTGGCACCGCTGACTTCGCCGCCGTACCTTTCGCCGCCGCCGCGCGCGCTACGGCGCATGCGCGCCACCATTTCTCCCCATCTATGAGTGCGCTAGCTTATAAAACAGGCGCAGATACTCGACATGGAAGGAGAAGGAGAAGTAACAGTCGGATGGCGCCGAAACACCGATCCAGAAGTGGTAGTCTGAGAGTTGGCTAAAAAGCAGCGAATATATGAAAAGCGCAAAGCTAGACGAGCGGCTGAAACGCAGAAGTGCGAGAGGAACGTTTTTCGCTAAGAGATATCCAGGCTTAACATTGGATAAGCCACAGTTATTTTTGTTGTAAGGAGTCTGCTACGGCGACACCAAGCTTCAAGCAAGGTGAAATGTGCACTTTCTATCACTGGTGGTAGCTTAGTGGCACTGGTGCCGCATTCTGCTCATCCTGCATGTAAGAAAAATATGGAAGCCACTTGGCTACCCCTGCGGCATGCGAGCTAGATGCTCAAGAAACATAGGTACCGCTGCCATATGCGAGCTAAACAGTCGAGGCTCTAGGCTGCAGCTGTAGTCAGCTGAAGAGTATTTTAATGAGGCAGCTTTAAGGAAACTCTGTAGTAGGAAAGCTGGTGTCAGCGACATTGGCCTCGAGCTTTTGAAAACCGCTGATTGATAGAAAGGGTCGTGATGTAACAATTTTATAACGCTACAAGTGAACTTCAATGCGTAGAAATGGGGAATGATAGTAGTGAAAACATCCCGTTAGCTTCGAAATAAAGATAACTGGTTCACTGGAAAGATTAGCCTTATAAGAAAATTGATTTCGCATAAAGAACAATTTAAATAACAATATTTTACACGCTGTGGCAGAACACAATTAGCCTGAGAGCAGATAGTTACTGATTTGGTTAAACAAGGCATTCTGTACGGCTTGGAAATAAGCAGCATTTTAATACCCGTAGTGCAGTCTTTCACCTACAGTGGTGCCTTGAGGATGTATTTTATGAGCATGTGTCTAATCATAGAGGTAATATTTACGAATGTAGTAATTGAAAAATTGAAAAAAAAATTATTTGCAGTAATATACAGGAAATGGGCCTCGGGCGAAAAGCTACAGCGATAGCTTGAGAGATGCCCGAGGCCCAGTAATGGCAGAGCAACAGGACGTGGGACGTTAAGGCGAGGATATGCATATATAACATGAAGATTATGAAGCACAGAAAGAGTACATATATACAAATGAAAAAGCAAGTTAAAAAACAGCACAGTAAATAACGACCCAGAATAGTGTAACAGTATGCACGAAATATGGCAAAACGTAATGAAAATGAAGTGACTATTCTTGTAATAATGTTTAAGGCAAGGAACGGAACGTGCAGAGAGACCAGTGCGGAATTGATAAAATATAGCTTGAAGTCCTTAATTGACGCGGTAAAGATGTTTGGGTTGTGTATGCTATAATGATTTAATATGCATGGTAAAGTAAAACGAAGGCTCTGGTTACCGTATAACGCTCTCGTTCGAGGAACGTTCCATATGTGCTTACTTCTGGTGTGAAAGGGTTTCTCGTAAGGCTTAAGTCCAGATATATTCTTCAAGAAGTCAGTTAAGCATTGAGGTGACAATTTAACACAGTGGAGTAGACGATACTCAAACATGGCATGCACACGATGAATCCTATACTTCGGAAATAATGTTTCTCTATGGGCAGAGTAGCATGCACCAGCGATCAGTCTAATTTCCTTCTTTTGGAGACCGAGTATGATGTTTAGATTTCTTTTTGATGTACCCCAAACGAGGTGACAGTAGTTTATGTGAGATCGAATTAAAGCATGATAAATAAGGAGCTTATGGTTTGGGGGGTATTCGTTGCGCAGTCTCGAGAGGAAACCAACAGATCTAGCGAGCTTGCTTTCAATATACATTATATGGTCAGACCACCTCATGCGAGAGTCGAATAGAACACCGAGTGATTTGAACTTGTCTACAATTTCAATAATGTTATTTTCTAGATGAAGAGTACTGTTTACTGTAATATGCTGGCTAAGGGGACGAAAAAAGACTGCTTTGGTCTTGTTAGAGTTAACTACCAAACCATTAGCTGTGGACCATTTGTGGAGAGCACGAAGAACCAGATTTGCACTATTGATTAGTTCATCGGCAGAAGATCCCCTAAGAAAAAAACTTGTGTCGTCAGCGTACTGAACACAACTTGTATGATAAGCTATGCTCGGAAGGTCGTTAGAATATACAATAAAGAGGAACGGTCCAAGAAGGCTACCTTGCGGGACACCACATTCAATGAGAAGGGAGCTAGATGTATGATTATCGACCGAAACGACCTGCTGGCGCATGTTTAAATAAGAACGAAAGAGTTGGAGGGAAAGACCACGGACACCATAGCTTTCTAGTTTACAGAGTAGTATTTCATGATTAAGAAGGTCGAAAGATTTGGTAAAGTCGATGAAAATACCAAGGGTCAAACTTTTAGCTTCGATATTATTTAAAATAATTTCCTTTTGCAAGAGCAAAGCAGTTTCCGTGGACTTGCCCTTTCGAAATCCAAACTGACTGGCATTTATTAAGGCATGTTTAGAAAAGAACCCATCGATTCTCTTGAGCATTACTTTTTCAAGAGCCTTTGAAAAAACAGGGAGAATAGAAATTGACCTATAGTTTGTCGTCTCGTTTCCATCGGCTCCTTTGAAAATAACAGTTACGTTTGCATATTTCATTCGCTCAGGAAAAATTACTGGTGTGAGCGATAAGTTCAAGATGTAGCTTAAGCATGATGCTAAGAGATCCGAAGCAAATTTAACTCGTTTAATTTGGAAGCCTTCGAAATCGGTGCAACTTGTAGCTTTTAGGTTCATTATAACGCTAGAAACTTCCTCGCTGGTCATTAAATGAGAAGCAAAAGTCTCTAAACCTGTATTTTGGAGATACTGAAGTGCTTCGAAGAAGTCATTGAACTTTTTTGCCAGCAAAGAGCGGGTATAGGGCAAGCCATCGATCACAAGCTGACCTAAGTGGAATTTTTATTCTTGTTTAGAAACGATTCATTTAAAAGTTCCCAGAATGCTTTCGAAGCTTGCCTGCTAGTGAGGATACGCGATTGATAGGCATATTTAGATCTCCGCAGTTCGTTGGTTAACTTGTAGCGGTGCTTTTTGAAAGCTGTAAGGTGATCAGGGTTCCGACTGGACATAAAGCGTTTGAAGAGCCTAGACTTATGATTCATCATTTTGACGTGTGTTGGAGTCACCCAAGGTTTACGGAGTTTCGTGTTTGATTTTTTTTTTGTTTTCCAGGGAAAACACTTATTTTAAATGTCTTTCAAAGTACTTAAAAAGAGCTCATAAGATTCACCAAGGGAAGAACAGGCAAAAACACAGTTCCAATCTGCAACGCGTGCAGATTCGCGAAATCGGGCAAGTGTCACATCAGTTATACATTGATAAGCAAAACTATTTGGTTGTGCGTAACTTGGTGAGCAGCCATGTGGCACGGATACGAAAATGGCACAGTGGTCACTAAGGTCACAAGCAATAGTACCAGCAGAAATGACGGGGGAGACAATGTCTACTACAAAAAGGTCAATTGTACTGATTGACGTCGTCGTTATCCTTGTGGGTGTAGTGATAAGATTTGTAAAACCATTGGAAGCAATTGTGTGATTCAAATGGCGATTTATACTAGAAGATGCAAGTGTATTAATGTTGAGGTCACTACCAATAATAGTAGAGTGTTGGACTTGAGCGGCAAAATCAAGGAATTTGTCGAGATGTGTTAGGAACTTATCTGGGTCACCTGACGGCGGCCTGTAAACGACAGAAACTATTTTGTCCGCAGTCTTCAGCGTGACCATTTCACAGACCGGAGTCATTATAGAGGACTCAGGTAATATTTCGCTATGAAGGCCACTGTTATTTACGTAAATGGCAACACCTCCTCCACGAGAAGGGCGATTCAGGAAACAAGGATCATAGCCGGGCAGTTTCACCAAGTCAGCATCGCATACGGCCCAGGTTTCAGTTAGCAGAATTGCATCAAAATTGTGCTGCAGACTGTCAACAAAATATGAGAAGTCATCAAACTTGTTACGCAGAGACCGGACATTATTATGTAAGGCAGAGAAATTATTTAGGTCGAGGCAACCGTTTACTTTATGGGGAAGTAGTAATTCGTGATACTCCATATTTAGTTTTCATTTTACGGCGAGTTATTTGGCTAGCACAGCAAGGTCACTCCCTGACCGAATGGCAAAGGCGGAGTCCCCTTCCTTCCTCCTGACCAATATTTTGCCATTGACATGCGAAGCAAATCTGAAGCCAAATTGTTTCGCCTGCTCTGTCACGATTCAAAGGAGGTCTCGCGAATACTTGGTCGTGTTCTCTTTGACAAAGACAGAGCTGTCTAGATCACGGAAGGCGCTCCTTTTGGCGAACCATTTGTCCCTTAGCTCCTGACGAGAAAATCGGACAAGAATGATGGGAGTACTGTCTTTTTTCGCGGGCAGTCTATGCATGGTCATGACATCCTGTTGCAGTAGTGGTTCAAGAGAAGCCTCTGTCCCCACTTCATTATTTTAGCCAGTAAGTGTCCCTGTTCGCTCTGAATAATACCATTAAATTCTAGGTTTAAACGCAGACTACGCCATTCAAGGTCATTGACACTAGACTTGATCTCGGTCAAATCAGACCCAGCAGAGTTGCTTTCCAGCACTGTAACTCGAACTGTGAGCTCTTTTGTTTCCTTCTCTTGGGCATCCAGTCTTTCTTTGAACTTGTCGAACTCACCCGAAAGCAAGTCAATTGCTTTTTTTGATTCTGTCCACTTTTTCAGGGAGGCAAAGGAGAGAGCTAAGCTTTCTGTTGATGTCTAACAGAATTGTAGGTATATTAACTTCTTCCTGGTCGGCTTTCCCTGTGATAGCGCCATTACTTGTATTCGGTCTGCAAGACCGAATACAAGTAATACAAGCTACAGAATAGATATTCAGTTCTAAACGAGGATGGCGACATTACCCTAAAAGCAATGAACAATAATTTCAGAGATATTATTACTGAATGTGCGGTAGAAGTAGGCGGTAGGATAGTTAGAGAGGATACCGGTAAGCTGTCTAAGGAGCCGAGAGATATGATTAAGAAACGCCAGAGTATCAAACCTTCCAATCCAACAGACCGGATTGAATTGGCCGAGATATCAAAGCTAATCAATAAGCTCAAGGTGGCCGATATAAGGAAGTATAACATGGAGGAAATTCAGCATGCTGTAAAGAACGGGGGAAGCCTTAAAGCGGTAAAGAAGAAATTGGGCATAGGCAAAAACCAGATGTATGCGATAACGGACAAGGAAGGCGACGTCATCACGAATATGGACAAGATAGTCAAAGTAGCCGAGGAGTTCTATACAGATCTTCACAGTAGCCAAAGTAGTCAGGACCGTATGGAGATTGGCGGTAGGGAAAAACAGTCAGACATTCTACCAGTTACGAAGGACGAGGTCAAGAAAGCATTAGAAACTATGAAAAGGGGGCAATCAGCTGGAGAGTATCAGATAATAAAGATTTGCTGAAGGACGGGAAGGGGGGGGGGGGGTATATCATGTTAGAAAAGTTGACCACCCTGTATACGCAGTGCCTTATGTCATCGACGGTACTGGAACCATGGAAGAATGCAATAATTATCCCCATTCATAAGAAAGGGGACTCTAAGAACCTTAAAAATTACAGACCAATCAGCGTACTGTCTGTTACGTATAAGGTATTTACTAAGGTAATCGCAAATAGAATCAGGACAACCTTAGACTGCAATCAAGCAAAGGATTAAGCAGGTTTTCGGAAACGGTACTCTACTATCGATCATATCCATACCCTCAATCAGGTGATAGAAAAATGCTCGTAATATAACCAGCCCTTATACATAGCATACATTGATTACGAAAAAGCATTTGACTCAATTGAAACCTCGGCGGTGATGCAGGCATTGCGAAATCAGGGAGTAGACGAGCCGTACGTGAAAGTGCTGGAAGATATATACAGTGGCTGCACAGCAACCATAGTTCTGCATAAAGAAAGTAGCAAAATTCCCACAAAGAAAAGTGTTAGGCAAGGAGACATAATCTCCCCAGTACTATTCACAGCTTGTTTAGAGGAAGTATTCAGAGACTTGGAATGGGAGCAGTTAGGGATAAGGCTAGATGGAGAATACCTCAGTAATCTGCGATTTGCTGATGACATTGCCTTGCTAAGCAACTCGGGAGATGAACTGCAAATAATGATTGGTGACCTAGACAGGAAAAGTAGAAAGGTAGGCTTGAAAATCAATATGCAGAAGACTAAGGTAATGTCCAACAGTCTTGCAAAGCAACAGCAGTTTACATTAGGTAGCGAAGTACTGTAAGTAGTAGGCGAATATGTCTACTTAGGACAGGTAGTAACCGCAGATCGAGACCATGAAAAGGAAATAACAAGAAGAATAAGATTGGGATGGAGAGCATTTGACAAGCAGTCACAGATTATGACTAGCAGCTTCCCGGTATCGCTAAAGAGGAAAGTATACAACATTGCATCTTGCCTGTGCTCACCTATGGGGCTGAAACGTGGAGGCTAACCAAGAGTGGTCTACTTAAGTTGAGGACAACTCAGAGGGCTATGCAACGAAAAATGGTAGGGGTAACATTAGGAGATAGGAAGCGTGCAGAGTGGGTCAGAGAAATAACTCAGGTTACCGACATTCCAGTGGAAATTAAGAAGAAGAAATGGGCATGGGCAGTACATGTAGTGCGAAGAGAGGATAAATGATGGTCGCTTAGGGTAACAAATTGGATTCCGAGGGAAGGAAAGCGTAGCAGGGGGCGGCAGATAGTTAGGTGGGCGGTTGAGGTTAAGATGTTCGCGGGGGTCAAGTGGATGCAGCTAGCACAGAATCGGGTTAAGTGGAGAAATATGGAAGAGGCCTTCGCCCTGCAGTGGGTATAGTCAGGCTGATGATGATGATGAATATGAGCAGAGCGAGAACAGCGTCCCGATCCAAAGACTCTTTACACATGAGAAAAATGTTCGAATCGGGCAAGTAGTTATAATGGGCAGAATGGTTGAGCTCTACAAGATACGTGTTAGCAATTTTGATGTGAAATGAAAAGAGTTTTTTTCTGGTATTTGATATTAGCATACGAGATACCGTCCAAATCTTCGGCAGGAGTTTACTGAGGGTGCATGTCAGTCAACATGAAGCATGACATTATTTACAAAATTTTCGTGTTCTGCATATTTAGCTAGCGTGATGCTGTAACGGGAGGTAAATTTTTTTTATAACGCTATAGAAAGCCGGTAAGTAAATTTGGAATGTGCTTATTTTGAGCAAAACGTTTCTAAAGATTCAAAGTTATGGTCTCAAATAGAACATGGCTATTTCACATCCCAAGTTCAATAATTAGGCGTTGAACGTATTCGGTTCTCGAGATATTGAGCTAAATGGCGCCTGCGTGTCGATCACGGAGGGATGTATATCGTTGCACTGGACAACGATCCCAAACATAATGTTGCATAATTGCCTAGTAACAGAGTTATGCTTTATCTAGCTATCAAAGAGCGTTCCCATTCCCAAAGTATGATTCGATATAGACATGGAAACATGCACAGCACCATAGAATGAAGCCTCAAAGGAGGTGGCCGCTTTTGTGTCGGCTGTTGATCAGATTCCGTCGATCTCACTCGGACCAGTTAGTTAGCGCACAAGTCAGATCAAAGGAAATCGCAAACAACCTACCTTACCCAGAAAGACATTATATATATATATATATATATATATATATATATATATATATATATATATATATATATATATATATATATATATATAAACGTTTTGCTGTGATCAAATTAGCCTGTTCTAAGTGTTTATTAAATAATTTCATATTGCAACGGGCCCCAAACGCGGATGAAGTGCTAGGCGCTAGTAAAAAAAAATGAGTGGCGCGCGCACAGGGCACGAAACAACTGAATGCTTACACGGTCCCTCTGATGTCCCGTTTTCCACGAAGGCCTTTAGCGTAACACACACACACTCACACACACACACACACACACACAAACATGCGTTTATATATATATATATATATATATATATATATATATATATATATATATAGAGAGAGAAATGTTTTGTTTGTTACTAATGGACCAGAGGTAAATTCAATCAGGGTGTTACAGAGCTTTTCCGATTTTCTTTTTATTCCAGCAGTTTCAGACGGTAGACCGTCCTTCTTTAAGGTAGAATTGAGAAGGGCTCAATTCTACCTCATTCTACAATTCTTCCATTCTCAATTCTCCATTCTACCGTGAAGAAGGACAGTCCATCGTCTGAAAATTTTGGAATAAAATAGATAATCGGGAAATTTTGTGGCATCCTGTTTATGTATATATTGTGAAAGAAGGCTAGGTTGAGACGGCAAGGTCGTGACGGCAAGGCCAGCGATGCCTTGTCTAGCGTTTTAATCCGGTGACAAAACCCAGGCGCGTGCCGGAGCCGGCGCCGCGGGACGATGATGATGGTATGTACAAATGAAAGAGGAAGATCATGACATGTACAAATTAAAGAACATCCACGGAAGGCTCACACAATCTACCCGGGGGGTCGGAAGCGGCCAGCCTGGCCGCTCCTACCTAACCGATGCATCGCGGCGCACAAACGGTTTCAGGCAAGGCACATGAGCAATTTCAGTTCCACGGTGGCGTCGATCAGCTGAGGGATCAACAGGCGTCACTTTGTAGTTCACTGGAGCGGTACCATGCAGAGCGGTACCGGCAGCCGTGGCTACCACTTCTGCTAAATCGCTGCCCTCGCTGGTTGCAGGCATCCGATAAGAAACGGTCGTCAACAGCAAGGACATCAGGAGCTACGCGCATGCGCTACGGACGTCATCATCAAGACACGTGCCTTTCTACTGCGGCGGTCCAACGTCTGGAGGCGTCACCTTCACCTATATAAAGCCATGGATCATCGACCAAGGCACATTCAGAGCGGTACCGGCAGCCGTGGCTACCACTTCTGCTAAATCGCTGCCCTCGCTTGTTGCAGGTGGGAAAACAAAGTTATTATCTGTTCTGCTTTTGTAGTTTATGGCTGCTGGGCTGCTCTGAATTTGCCAGTGTTGTACTCTCGCACATGCTGCAAGCGGTACACCCTGCCACGATGGGAAGTAAAACCAGGGATGTTTTAACGAATTTGCACAGACACTTGCCGAAAAAACACCAAGTAGTATAAAAGAAATAGTCAGAGTTTTGACTGATATGACTTCCAGATTCGTGGAAGTTATGACAGAACTAAAGAATGAGGTAAAGGAGCTGCAGTCATCAAACACAGCTATACAGGAAGAACTCACATCGGTCAAAACTGGAATGAACTACATCAACGAGAACTTTAAAGAATTCAGGGCCGAAGTAAAGACACTCCGTAAAGAACTTGAAGGTGCAAAACAACTGAGCCTTGAGTGCCAGAAAGAAAACCGAAAAATATGTAACGAACTCAGCGACACCAAAAAATAACTGATCGAACTGAAGCAGTACAGTAGAAAGAGCAATCTCGAACTGAAAGGCATACCTGTCGCTGAAAATGAGGACCTTAATAAGGTTGTTGAGGCAGTCGCTTCATGTTTGTGCACAGAACTATCCAGCCATGACATTGAAATCGCACATCGTGTGCCTACAAAGGCTAAAGGGCCACCAAATGTTGTTGTACGGTTTGCCTCACGGGCTAACCGAGATAGATTTTTGCTGGCGGCAAAAAATAACGCGACTGAACACATCGAGGCTTGGATTTGAAGGAATGGATCCTATATTCGTCAACGAACACCTATGCCCAGAAAATAAGATACTGTTGGGAAAAGCCATTCAAACTAAACGCGCTAAAGGCTGGAAGTTTGCTTGGGTCTCCGACGGAAAAATATTAATGAGGAAAGCCGAAAAATTGAAAGTAGTCCACGTTACCTGTGAAACAGATCTGGAAAGAATAGCCAATGTTTCTGGCGAACAGCTAATAACGATGCTAGCTACACCGACTCTAGCTCATGATGGCTCCCAGAAAAGGCATATCTGTACTTCACAGCAACGTTCGCAGCATAAACAGAAACTTGAACTCTTTAAATTCTTTTATCGTCAGCAATGGAGAGTATTTTGAAATCATAGCGACCACTGAAACGTGGCTCAGGAAACATGAACATATATCAATTCCTTGCTATGCAACAATATCACGCCCACGGGACACGCAGTTTCGCGGTGGTGCGTGTGGCATTATTCGTGACAGAAAACCTTCACTACACTATCTTATCATCAGTCTCTTGTTGTTCACCCGAACTTGAAGCATTATTTGTGAAACTTGAATGCGGGCTTATAGTGGGCGTAGTCTACCGACCTCTGAATTCAAATCTTGCCGATTTTTTTGATAAACTGGAATCAATCTTGTCCTCTTTAACTAAAAGCTACAAAAACCGAGTTATTATCGTTGGTGACATGAATATTGATACTAGTTCCACGAGTGCCCCAGATTACACATACCTTCTTCAATCATACAGCTTCCGCAACTTGATTGCTTCTCCAACACGCATAACCACCTTTTCGGCAACATCTATTGATCATGCACTGACAGATATTGACACCGGTGTACATGCTGGCGTCTACCAAACACCAATTTAGGACCACTTGCCAATTTTTGTTAAGGTAGACACACCTACAAAAGTAAAAGGTATGAAACCAAGAAATACAACCAAGTTAAATTATGAATTATTCTGTAACCAATTGTTATTACTCAATACTGACTTAATATATCATGAAGATGTCAATATAGAGTTCTCTAACTTGATTAGCGCTCTGGTTGACCTTATAAATCGCAGCAGCCAAAGTGTAGCGTCTTCCCAGCGTCATAAACCAATTTGTCCCTGGATGACTGAAGAAATATTGAACATATTAAGAAGAAAGGACTATTGGTATCATAAATGGCTACATCATAAAGGCAACGAATATTATCTGTATCAGTACAAATTCGTGCGTAATAAATCAGTGTCCTTAATGAGAGCCCGAAAAAAAGAATAGTTTACTAGCCGAATTCAAGGTTCTGCTGGAAATCCAAAACAAATGTGGGAAGTTATCAATGAGGTCACGCAAAACTTAAAAAGATGTCCCACACTTCCCTCTAATATCACTGAAAAAACTGTTGATGAATTCAATACATTTTTCACAAGTGTCGGTCCAGATCTAGCTGCAAAGCTTCCTGATGCCAGTGCAGACAATAATCTTCCAGCGTCAGTTGTTAATTCTTTCGCTCTGCACGAAGTTGAAATCAATGAGGTGTTGTCGGTTGTCATGGACTTGAAAACAAACAAGGCAGCAGGCTTGGGCGGTATTCCTGAAAAGCTTATTAAGGAAAATGTTGATATCTTAGGGCACATACTATGCCCTGCTGAATTACACATACCCATCACCCTTAAAAGTAGCCCGAGTCACCCCCGTATTTAAAGATGGTGACCCTCCTGACCCCTCTAGTTACAGGCCTATTTCCGTACTTAGCGTTATTAATAACATATTTGAAAAAATTCTGTCCAAACGTATTCTCCTTTTTCTTGAGAAATATAATATTGTTACGGACGACAAGGAAGAAGAAGCGGGCAGTGGCGCGGGCAGGAGCGCTCGCGCTAGGCCCGCGAACATTGATTAAACGTCATCTTTCATCGCCATCGGTCATGTTCTGTCTCCTGTCTTCATCGGCTTGCTGTATCGTAACATTTGGTGGAGGTGCGGGGTACGACATCCCCATCCTCGCTTTGGGGCATCGAGACCATCTTCAAGCCGGGACCATCACTGAGGGCCCAGGGACATCGCCGAGCAGCTTCGGCCCAGCCCTTTAAGCCCAGACCAGAACAGCTACCACCGCCCAGCCCCCAGCCCGGACCTGAAGAAGAGGAGAACAGACATACGAATCAGAACCGAGACGAAGGACCCGAAAGACCCGAATGACCCGAAGGAACCGATGGACACGAACACGCAACCCCCGCCCAAGCTGCCCGACGTGACCTCGAGCCATCAGTCCCATGGACTCTGGTGAAGGACGGTTGACAGCTCCAAGGGAGGCGGATCACCCACGCATCAGACATCGTACCGGCAAGCCGTTCTATTCTTCCTTCTTCCTCTTCTTCTTCAAACATCCAGACACGCCCATCACCATGCCATAAAATCATTAACATCGCTAAACTTCCTCGTCCACGATCGGGACGATCGCTCGGTGGCCCCTGGTCATGTTACGGACGACAAGAAAGAAGAAGCGGGCAGTGGCGCGGGCAGGAGCGCTCGCGCTAGGCCCGCGAACATTGATTAAACGTCATCTTTCATCGCCATCGGTCATGTTCTGTCTCCGGTCTTCATCGGCTTGCTGTATCGTAACAATATTATCTGCCCCCAGCAACATGGATTTCGCCCAAAGCACTCTACTTGCTCAGCAGTCATTACACTCACCCAGGCAATTAACAGTGCATTAGATAACAATGAGCTGGCCGCTGTTATATTTCTGGACATAAGAAAAGCCTTCGACACAGTGAACCACGGCATCATGCTTAATAAATTAAGAATATATGGATTTCGTGATAGGTGCTCGACTTTTTTTCTAGTTACCTTACTGATCGCAAACAAGTTGTCTCAATGAATAACCTAACATCAAATGTGCGGTGCTTACACACAGGAGTACCGCAAGGGTCAACACTCGGTCCGTTACTGTTCTCACTTTACGTCAACGATTTTCCTCAGATATTATTCTCAGCCAGTGCTCTCATGTATGCCGATGACACTGCCATTATCGTTACTGCTTGTCATACTGCCGAACTAGAAAGCATCGCAAACACAGAATTGAAAAAAATTGCAGACTGGTATCTCGCGAACAAATTAACATTGAACACTAAGAAAAATAAATACATACTGTTACTTTCACGGAAAAAATCACTGGACTCGAGTGATATTAGATTAACTATCAGTCAGACCCAGCTTGAACCAACCACTGTCTTTACGTACCTTGGAGTGACCCTAGATAACCATTTACATTGGCAACATTAGATTGACTCCATTGGCACGAAGATTGCATCGGGTTGCTATGCTCTGCATAAATTTCGTCAATATTTTGATGTCAATATTCTGAGAATCCTTTACTTCACGTTAGTACATGCTCACCTGTCATACTGCATTGAGTCGTGGGGTTGGACGTACGATACTTACCTAGAACCCATTAGACGTTCACAAAAGCGAGCACGTAGAATAATCTCGTTTTCAGGCTACTCTAGACCCAGCAAACCACTATTTATTAAACTACGCGTGCTGCCTTTTGACCTGGTTCGTCAGAAAAACACTGCTGAATGTATTCACAAAATAGTAAGTAACAACCTCCCCTTCGATATATCTATATTTAACACCCCGTCACGTGCAACCCAAAGCCACACTTACGGAAGTTTTAATTTACCCATAAAAAGAAACGTTTATGTTGAGCGTATGCTGCAGTTTACGGGCGTCAAAATCTGGAATTCTCTACCCTGTGACGTAAAGCTTGCCAAGAACTTTTTCATTGCAATAAAAGAATACTACCTTAAAATGAATGAAACACTTTGAGTCTAAACTTGCATTTGCCTACTGTAACTTTACATTGTTCGCCTGGTATTACCAATGTAACCCCTACATATACCTGTATTTTATCTGATGCGTTAATTCTCCGCGACATGTGACATTATGTATTGTTATAGTGTGGTGACATTATGCATTCATCTTTCTTTGCTTTAATTCTTGTATAAGTTCTACGCGCTTTTGTTTGATTTGTGAGGTTTTAGTTTGTTTTCTTCTCTTCATTGGTAGTTTTACGAATGTATAAGCGATAACTAACTTTCTTATGTTTCTTGTAAAGTTAACTGCTTCTGATGTCTTTAACTTTGACGATTGGGTGCCTGCAACCTATGAACTTTTTCCATTGGACCCTTTACTAGCCGCTGGCTATGGGTCCAAGCAGTGTCTGCGTATTTTCCTGTAGCGCACCAAAAAACAATAAAAAAAAAAGTTTGGCTTATGACCTCATAGGGACCTACGTAGCGGTGGTGGAATTTGTCACTAAGGCCAGGGGTGCGCAATGGTGTGTAAAGCAGTACTTCGTCACCAGGACGAAAAGAGACCACTCGATGTGTAGAATCATAGCGAGTTTTGCGGACTTCCTGGCACGCTGCCGTGTTGAGGCGGGCAAGATGACGGCATTTGGCCACACGAGATAAAAAATGGGTAGGTACTGATGTGGAGTAGTCGCGCGTAGAGAAGAAGGAAGCGTCGAGAGTTGTAGTGGGAGGATGGCCCTAAACAAGGAAAAATGGAGAGTAACCGGTAGTTCGCTGTACTGCTGTATTATAGGCGAATGTGACGAATGGTAGAATAGTGTCCCAATTTCGATGATCTGGTGTGATGTACATTGATATCATGTCCGACAAGGTGCGATGAAATCGCTCAGTCAGACCGTTAGTGTGGGGATGGTAGCTTCAGGTTGTCTTATGAGGAGTGGATGACGCGTGAAGACCTTCGGCAACGACTTTCGATAAGAAGGCTGTACCGCGGTCACTTAGGAGCACCCGAGGAGCGCCATGACGCAATACAATTGATCGCAAAAAGAAATTTGCTACTTCTTCCGCGGAAGCAGTCGGTACAGATGCTGTCTCAGCGTAGCGTGTGAGGTGGTCGACAGCTGTTATAATCCAATGGTTACCCCATAGGAGACAGGTAGGGGACCATATAAGTCGATGCCGACTACGTCGAATGGCGTGGTGGGACAAGGAAGAGGTTGTAGAAGGCCAGCGGGCGAAGAAGTCAGCCGTTTGCGACGTTGGCACAGAGGGCAGGATGCGACGTATTTGGCAACGGTGGAAGATAAGTCAGGCCAAAAGAATCGTTTTCTCACGCGGTCGTAGGTTGTCAAAACCAAGGTGACCTGCAGTAGCGTCATCGTGGAGAGCCGCCAGTATACGTGGGCGAAGCACGCGCGGCGCGACTGGGATCCAGCGAGTTCCATCAGGGCAATACACGTAGCGGAGTAAGATGCCATCTTCGAGCTTGAAATTGCGAAGCTGTCGGCGAAGCCTAGCATTGGGAGGGTCCGAAGCGCCGATAAGGCGGTCGATGATAGGACGGCAGTAGGCATCGGCTAATTGCTGTGAGCGGAGAGCGTGCTTGTTCTCAGAGTCGTAAAAACAAACGGTTGTGATATAAGTCGGGCAAAGAGATGGTCGGCTCTGGTCAGAGGTGGAAATGAACTGGGAAGAAAATCAGCAAGTGGATTCCGAAAGGGGACAGCGAGAGAGAGCGTCGGCGTCTTGGTGTTGGCGACCAGATTTATAAGTGACGTCGAAATGGTATTCTTGCAGGCGTAGAATCCAGCGGCCAAGTCGGCCTGTCAAATTTTTGAGTGAAGACAACCAGCAAAGAGCATGGTGGTCGGCCACAACTGTGAAGTGCCGACCGTATAGGTAAGGGCGAAATTTTTGGACAGCCCAGACGACAGCAAGACACTTCTGCTCGGTAATGGTGTAGTTTTTCTCAGCTGGAGTGAGAGTCCGACTGGCAAAAGCAATCACTTTCTCACGCGATGTTGCATCACGCTGCAGAAGTACAGCGCCAAGACCGTGACCACTGGCATCGGTGTGCAGGACAGTTGCAGCGCTGTAACTGAAGTGGCCAAGAACAGGATCTGATGTGAGGGCGTGCTTGAGGTCATTAAAAGCAGTTTCGCACTGCTCAGTCCACACGAAAGGGCTGCGTGCTTTTAGTAGCTCATGAAGTGGTGCAGCAATAGTTGCAAAATGCCTTATAAAACGCCGGAAATAGGACGCGAGGCCGAGGAAACTGCACAAACCTGTAGTCTGTTGTGGACGAGCAAAGTTCAAGACCGCGATTATTTTTTCAGGATCTGGGCGAATGCCGTCATGGCTGACCAGATGTCCCAATACTCTAATTCCCTTCTCTGCAAAGTGGCACTTCTTGGTGTTGAGCTGAAGGCCTGCCGAAGCGAGACAGGTGAGGACTTCATTCAGGCGCGTGAGATGGTCATTAAAGGTTGCCGAAAAGATAACAATGTCATCCAAGAAAAACAAACAGGTTCTCCATTTTAGGCCACTAAGTACAGTGTCGATCATTCTTTCAAATGTCGCTGGTGCGTTACAAAGTCCGAAAGGCATAACATTAAATTCGTAAAGGCCATCGGGTGTTGCGAAAGCGGTTTTTTCTTTGTCGTCCTCGTGCATAGGTATTTGCCAATAACCTGAGCGAAGGTCCAAGGTCGAGAAATATTCGGAGCCTTGGAGGGAGTCAAGGGCGTCATCAATTCGCGGCATCGGATATACATCTTTGCGGGTAATTTCGTTGAGTGCGCGGTAATCAACACAAAAGCGTACCGAGCCGTCCTTTTTTTTAACTAGCACTACTGGGGAGGACCATGGGCTTGTTGAAGGACGAATTATATTGCGATGGAGCATGTCATTTACATTTTCTTCAATTACTTTTCGTTCAGGGAGGGAAACCCGATAAGGCCGTCGGCGAATGATAGAGTTACCTTCAGTAATGATGCGATGGAGCGCAACACTAGTCCGTCCCAGAGGTGTGGAAGTGGCATAAAAAATGGCTTGGTGGTGTCGAAGCAATGTCAGCAGTTCTTGGCGTTGGTTCGGCGGGAGTTTAGGAAATAATAGTCTTTGCGAGAACAGAAAGAGAGACGTCTGACGAAACACGTTGCTGAGGCGGAGGGGCGGTGAGCACCATCAGGAAAAAAGGTTGAACATCCACCATACAATTCAGAGAAGTTCCTTTTGGGAGCACGAGGGATTCACGTGAAGTGTTAGTGGCCACTACTGTCGCTGAGCCGTTGTGGAACCGGACAAGACTTGACGGGAAGGCAATGCGGCGTGGAAGTTGACTATATGATGGTGCAATGAGTACGTCTCCGTCAGTGATGTGGTCAGAAACAACAGTAAGCAGTTTATCGCACTGAGGAGGCAAAGCAGTATCAGCGGCGGCTACGAGGGGATGATGTCGTTCAGAAAAGTCAGATGAAAAATCGCTGTCTGTCATATGGATAACACGGTCACCACAAGAAATTAACGCTGAAGCGGTTGACAAAAAATCCCATCCGAAAATCATGAGATGCGCACAAGGTGAGAGCACAGCAAACTGCACATGATGGCGGATGCCGTCGATAACAACTCGTACGGTGCACTTCGCTGAAGGCCGCAAAGGGACGTCATTGGCTCCACGGAGTTCAGGCCCATCATATGGGGTTGTCACTCTTCGCAAACGGTAGCACAAATCAGCGTGAATGACAGAAATTGCAGCCCCTGTAACAATCAAAGCTTCAACCGGTAAACCTTCAGCGATAACAGCAATCACGTTATACGGGCGATCAGGAGGACTTTTAGTGAGTTCGCAGAGTGCAGTTTGACCTCCGGAAACTGCAACACTTAGTTTTTCGGATGGCGGACAGGGAGAGAGGTTGCGGGGCGGAGAGGGGAAACTGAGCGGCGGTATGGGGATGTGGACCGGCGTCGGGATACATGGTTCCCACGAGGCTCAGAGGAAGATACTGGAGGTGGGGAGGATCGTCGAGGTGGGCTTGAAATAGACCGGCGTTGATAATATGAGGTTGAAGGCATGTCGCATTCGAAGGTGTCGTAACCACGGCGCTCGTTCTGAAGGCGGCGACGACAGAGGCGGGATATATGTCCTCTAATACCACAGTAATAGCAGACTGGTCGGGGGGACGCCAAGGTGCTTAATTGGGTTGTGTAGGTTGAGCCATCGCCATTGCATTGACGTGATTGTATGTTGGTGCTTGTTGGGGCGGGGGAACCAAAGAAGGGGGGCATGCAGCGACGTGCGCGTAGGTCGGCGCTGGGCGGATTGCAGAAGGTTCGGATGTCATAGGGCGGCTGATGGTAGCTAACTCTTCTTTAATCATGTTACGGAGAACGGCATCATTAGGAGGTGCGGAAGTATGATCGCACCCATGCCGACAGAAAGGATTGAGGGCTTGAAGCTCCTCGCGGATGATTGCTCGAATCATTGCCCGCAGATCAAGGTCAGCAGAGGTCGGACCAGTTGCGAAGCCGGGCTATAATCGAGAGGACTGCAGCTGGTCGAGGCGCTGACAGGTCGTAATAATTGAATCAACACTTGAAGGATTCTGGGCAACTAAGGTGTGATATGCCATAGCATTGATCCCTTTTAAGACGTGGTGCACACGTTCAGGTTCCGTCATGGTGGGACTAATGCGCCGACAAAGTGCAAGAACAGCCTCTATGTAAGACGCATATGATTCATCGGGACCTTGAAGGTGGGAAGCGAGCTTGTTTCTCGCGATCTCAGTCCGAACTGCCGAGTCGGCTAAGTATTGGCGGAATTGCTGTTTGAAAGCGGTCCAGTTAGTACTGTGGGGTTCGCGATTAATGAACCAGTTTCTGGCGACCTCAATAAGATAGAACGAAACGTTGAGGAAATTTAAAGCATCGTCCCACCGGTTATAGGCACTGCAGCGTTTATCCACGTCTTCGTCACGACGACCAGCGAACAGCGATGGGTCGCGTTGACGTGTGGGCAGAGTCGTAGGCATCGGTGCAGCTGAGGTAGAGGGTCCGGCCGTGTCGGGATTGCTCTCGGTGGACATGATTATGGTGGTAGTTGCCAAACGGCGACCGGAAAGTAGCTCCAGCGAGAGGCAGCAAAGGGATCGAATTCGACCTCCACCACTTGTGAAAGAAGGCTAGGTTGAGACGGCAAGGTCGTGACGGCAAGGCCAGCGATGCCTTGTCTATCGTTTTAATCCGGTGACAAAACCCAGGCGCGTGCCGGAGCCGGCGCCGCGGGACGATGATGATGGTATGTAAAAGTGAAAGAGGAAGATCATGGCATGTACAAATTAAAAAAACATCCACGGAAGGCTCACAATATATATATTAATTGTGAAAGAAGGCCAGGTCCAGACGGCAAGGTCGTGAAGGCAAGGCAAGGTATGCCGTGTCAGCGTTTAATCTGATGGAGAAAAACCCAAGCGCGCGCCGGGGCCGGCGCCGCGGGACGATGATGATAGTATGTACAAGAGGAAGACGAAGATCATGGTATGTACAAATGAAAGAAGATCCGTAGAGGGCTCACAATATATACGAGAGAGATGAGAGAGAGAGAGAGAGAAAGGAGCTGACAGTCAACGAGTCTAAGGCAAACGTTGGAGATTTGTTTTTATTTGATTGTTGGTATGTGACAAGAATGTCTTATGGTAATAATAAACGACAAGGGGAACGAAATACAACACGCAAATGGTGGGAGCTCGAGCCCATGACCTCCGAATGTCGTGTCCAATGCTCTTAGCTCAGTTGATGTTGTTGATAAATCCGTATTGCTCAGGCGAATTGTTGATAAATGCAAAAAGAGGGAAAATTAAATAACTTTAAGACTTTAACTTGCAAATATATTTCTATACAATAGCCGTAGAGGTAATTAAGTTGGGAGAGAAGAAAGAAACATTCTATCCAGAAGGCAATAACGGCAATAACAAAAAAATTCTATTGACCGCTTCTAGATGGCGCGATAATAGACCGACACCCGAAAATTACGTATTAAAACTAGCTACCTTTTGAAGCAGAGTTTCCCAACTGGTATGATCTAAAAGATGTGATCAGAACAACACCAAAGCAAAACACTCGGGAATACCATCTGCTGTTTTTTTTATTTGAGGAGCTACTGAAGAAATATAATGTGAACTATATTGCCGCAAAACATTCAAATCGTAATTTGCTGTTTTTCAGCAGCCGTTAGCATGCCCGATCTTACCGCTGTGATTGTAGCGCGCGGAGCGATTTTGTAATTTTTGTTGGTTTATGCTAGTTGTCATCTCACGCAGCCTTATCATTTTTGTTTTTCATGCAAAATGCGCGAGATCTATCTGAAATGATTCCAAACACTGGCACCCGTTTCACAATGTTCCAGGTTACTGCGAGCATCATTTGCGTCTTTATCTAGAGAGTTTTCCGCAGATGTTCATTTCAGCGCTGCCGAGTGCAACAGGAATTTTTAGTTCGACGACAAAAGGAGCACGATTTCTGCTTAGTCCAGCGGGTTTGTTTAATTTCACTGAGGACACTAGTAAACTCCATAGTGTTTCTTTCAGTAAAACGCTAGTTTCTTAGTTGGGCGCCTGAGGGATTGTCACAACCACGTGACAATATCTTTGAAAATAGAATCGAACCTATCGCAAAGGCTGGCGACGGGTCCGTCACAAAGATACCTTCGAATTGCAGCTGCAGGTGAAAGCTTTCGCATCAACAGATTAAGCTTAAGCACTGCAAAATATTAGCTTTGGAAAGAAATATGTCAGCATAACAGCTTTACAGTCATTTAAACGTGATTTTCACATGCTCATCAAAAACACTTTCAAGGCTTTAGTGAGCTTGGTTATCAAATTTACGATATTTGGAAGGCAATTTCAAATTAGAGCACAATTCAGCGCAGTCAGTTTTCCCTAGTGATGCAGTGGTAACGGCAGTCGATTTCTGTGCCCACGGATGCGGTATAGAATTCCGGCCGCGGCGGCTGTTTTTCGGCAGAGGAGAATATGGCGTCTCTCAATGCCTGAGTCACTATGGAACGTTGAAACCTCATAAACACTAAACTATCTCCCATGAGCCTCCTTCGGTGAAAATTCTACGGGAAAGATGTTCCTGAATTTCAATATTTTATATATTGTCAGCGCTGTTTTTAAGCAAAAGTTGAATAAAAAGATGGAATGTGGATTCGCTAATTAAATGGCTTACCAGGCCAGTATATTTTGAGTATGCAATTATTTTTACCTCTCTTTTTTGTAGTAGGAGACATGTGGGGCACGTGTTCCTCCAATGCTCTATGCAATAACTTAACTGGTTGCCTAGGTATGAAACATAGAGGATACGCAAACAATATAAATTAACACATTTTCATTCTTTCAAAACGATATTGCAACCATGTGCAAATTCTTGAAGAAACGTATCATACTTGATTTCTTCATTCCATGCCGGAATTTTAATATTGTGTTCGTCATGAGCAGCGAAGAAAACGTTTTTTTTTTAGAGCTGAGATGCATTGTCGGTTCTCCAAGCTTATCAGCAGTCATTATTTTTTCTTTATGACAAACAAAAGCTCTGCAGGAAGGCCAAAGCAGAATTATATCGCCTGAAGGAGCTTATATTTATGCTACTTATACAACCGACTCTTAATCATCTTCACCAGCCGGGATGAGCTCGTTTCTGGGCAAAGCCACTCCCATATCTTTCCAATCGTCAGGGTCTTCTTCCAGCTGAGGCCCTTTTACCCGCATAAGATTGCTGATTTTACTCATCTACCTAACTTCAGTCCTATCTTGATAAGCTTAGAATACTCCAAGTAAATAAAAAATCAGCGACTCGAAATGTTCTTGCTTTAGTTCTTCCTCGGATAATTTCTCGCATGCCTTCGTTTGCTGGTAAGCTTTCAATCACAGCACGAAAGAAGAGCTAATCACTGCTTTCTGAAATTAAGAAGTTGATAGTTCATCGCAGAGGTGTCTTCTATTTTTTTCTATAAGAGCGGCAACACTACATTTTCTTGGGAAGCTATATTTATTAGAAACAAATTTGGGGGGTTTAAGCATGACTAGAACCTAGTGAAGAGTGAAAATTTTGATTTTTTTCCTGCGGACATCTGTATTTACTATGCCGCAGTCACAACGTTCCAACGAACCTTCTAGCAAGTCCTAGTAAGTCGCAGTTGTCGTTCGTCTCTTCTTCTTCTTCTTCTTTGATATTTGGCACATACCCACGAAGGGGGATTGCCCAGGGTTCAGTGTGGACTGCCAAATGTCCTACACAAACTGAATTAGGTTATTAAAGTAATTGACAACTAAACAAAAACATAAGATTTAAGATCACAAAAGTTATTGAATGAAAAAATATGAAGCAAAAATTTGGAGTTTTGTAAATTTGGAATGCAATTAGCAAGGGGAATCTGTCCGTAGCTGTGATGTAGTTATGTAAGTAATGACAAATTTGAGGCAACGCAAATCCTTTCGCACTCGCACCGAAAGAGAGTAGAAGTGGGACCGACAACGTAAATCCCAAGCGTGCAATTGGAGTTTCTAAATGCACCCTCCTCTGATGTGAAAACCTTCGGCAAGCGAGAAGGAAGGGATCAATATTTTCAATTTCGACGCAAGCCTCACAAAGGTTTGTGGGGCTGATCCCGCATCTACATAAATAAAGATTTAAGCGAGGAATCCTGCATCTCAGGAGAGCCATCGTAACCTCACACTGCCGTGATTTACATGCTCGAACTTTCGATGAGTATATGAGATGCTGGTATTCGGCTGTAGATAGCAAAGAATCATTGCATGTAGCGGCTAGGTATTGATATTGCTGGAAACGGGACATTTCAAAAATGGTGATATTAGGAATGGTACATGAAACAGATGCATCAAGAGCTGATTTAGCCAGGAAATCTGTCGTTTCGTTATGGAAAATGCCGCTGTGTCCGGGGACCCAAATGAAGCGTATTTCTTTCGCCCACCCCGGTATGAAATACTTTAGTGAGCGGCTCAACAGAGCATCCCATGCTGACTCCAGTGACAACAAAACAGAAAGAGAGTCTGATAGAAAAATTATTTTTGATTTACTGCAGGGAACTTTTAGTACCGCTAGCCCAATTGCCATAAACTCTGCTAGAAACATCGGTGTGTAATCCGGGACACGCACCGAAAACTCCAGGAAAGAGACTCCGAAAAAATTCCAATCGCAGCTTTGTGCGCAATCACAGACACATCAGTGGCAATTACAGCGTGATCAGGGAACTTTTCAAGGTGTTCACATAGGAGACTGGATATTAGACTTTAGGGCAAGTGCTTCACATTAGATGGAAATATAGAATCATAATTTATATCCACAAAGGACGTTGAGCAAACAATAGGACATATAGAAGCAAGGTCCACACCAATGTTTGGTAAAATGCTCTGCGTAAAAACAACCTTGGGCTTGCAGACCCTTTTCCACTGGTGAGTGAGAAAGAGGGCGGGGTTTGACACAAAAATAGGTATAGCCACACCGGGAGTAGTATCAAATGATCGCAAGAATGATCTGACAGTTAGAAGGCGGAAACGGGAGTTAAGGTCCGGAATGTGGGCCTCCAAGTACAGAACAGTGGTAGAGACTGACTGTGGAAGCCCTAAGCAGAGGCGCAGCGCCCGCCTTTCTAAAAGCAGCAAAGGATGCAGCTTATATTTTGGGCACCCAGAATGAAGAATGCAGCCAAATTCCAGAATCGGTCTCACATAGGCTTTGTACAAAAGTAGAAGAGTATCTCTACGCATACCAAATTTCCTGTTACTTATCCGTATCAGTCTTGACTGATACATTAGACTTGATGTGAAGCCTCCAATCCATACTAGCATCTACGTTATGCCTAAATACCGCAAAGATTCCACTTGAGGTATGGCATCTGAGTGGTAGTTTAACGAAACATATAAGGGGGTTATGGTTTTACAAACTAGCACACTACATTTGGACACATTTAAAACCAATTTAATTTTGTCTAACCAGACCTCAAGTGCATTTTGGGTAAGCCTGTAGTGAATGATATAGGTCATGAATATCTTTTGCAGAGGCGAAGAATGCTATGTCATCTGCAATACATATACAGTGACATCAGGATGAACAGGAATTTCGCACATTAATATATTAAAAAGGAGTGGGGAGAGCACAGAGCCCTGAGGCACCCCTCTTGTCTGTGCATAGGTGTCTGAGATTAATGAGCCATCAGTGCAAAAGAATTCTCGTCCTTTCAAAAATTCCCTGATCCACGCATAAATGTAGAACAGGGGACGTAATAATGACAACTTGTTAAGTAGAATGGAATGTTCAATGCTGTCATAGGCCTTAGCAATATCGAGCGTCACTAACGCTGATACCTCTTTGTTGTACATTGCAAGGCGAATCCTGCTTTCTAAATCTACATGTGCAGACCATATTGAGCATCCATTGCGGAAACCAATCTGGGAAGAACTCAAAGCGTTAACCTCTGAGATATGCTTTGAGAGGCGGCCATGCACAATTATTAATTTTACTAGATTCGAAGTCAGAGCTATTGGCCGAATGTTTTCAACATGAAATCCTTTACCAGGGTCTTTCAAGAGCAATATAATTTTCGCCACTTTCCAAACGTGCGGTAGCCATGCAGATTCTAATGATTCATTAACTAGATCCAGGAGATCCTGAGTGAAATCATTTGCTAAAATTTTGAGCATCCTTACCGTAACCCCGTCCCAACCTGGAGCCGAGTTTTTCATGGAAGAAATCGCAGATAGGAGTTCTGACTTATCGACCTCAACATAGTCTGAGCAGGAAATGGGAGCGTGCAAGGGAACTCTGCACTGCTCCTGGAAACGTAATGCTAGTCCTTGCGCAATTTGTTCCAACTCATCCTTTGCCTCCTGTGGAGACAACACTACTGAACTTAATGACTGAGAAAGGTGCGAGTTTCTATTTCGTTCCATGAAACGATATAAAGCCTTCCTGTGCTTAGGGTTTGACAAATAAGTATTTAAATTTTCGTTGTACTCGTCCTTTGCCTGTGCTATGGCTCTTTTGAATGACGCCGAACAAAATTTGTAGTTTATCCAGTTTAGTGGGCTCTCGTTATAAGAAAGGCTTTTCCATGCGGCTTTTCTACGGCGGAAGGCTTTCTCACATGCGTCATTCCACCATGGGGATGGCGAGTTATTGTTTACTGTAGACCGCACAGTCAACTGGGAATCTACAGTAGCATTCGCAAATTGAGGAAAATACCTTTTGTGCTTTGTTGGTCCTACATGAACAAAGGTTTGATTTGAAGGAGGAGCGTAGCGAAGCTGCATATTTGGCGTTGTTTACTATTTTACGGTCCAAAGTTCTATCTCGTGTTGTGCCCATCATGATGGTAAATGTTATTGGAAAGTAGTTACTAGATGTACCACTGTCTACTGTGGACCATCCTCCTATACCTATCGCACCTGCTGCCAGTGATAAATCGATGACAGATTGCGAATTTCCGCGCATGAAGGTTATAGCCCCAGAATTGCAGCAGCGCACAGCATTTGCCGACATCCACGTCCATAACAGCTGTCCACATGCGTCGGAGTAGTTATCCCAAAGAGTATGATGCGAGTTAAAATCACCTGCAATAACTACCCTATTAGAATTTGTAAGTAATCTGTCAAAATAGTCTGTGCTACGTACCCCTGTGGGGCAGTAGATGTTAGCGACTGTGACAGGGCCACAATGCGGCAATGTGATATCTACAGCCAAAATCTCACACTCAGGATTCATTATTGTTTTGCTTATTTTTGCCTGGTGACATAATTTTGACGATATCAAAGTTAATAAACCACAACCCCTACCGTTTACACGATCGGCGCGGAAAACATGATATTTCTTTAAGGTAAATGTCTTTGCGGGGAGGAGCCAAGTTTCTTGCAAAAGCACTATGTCTGGCTTATGTGTTGAAAGGAGAAGACATACATCTGGAAGTGAAGATACAATAGAGCGACAATTCCACTGCAGAACTTGTACACCTGCCATGATTACTTACCTAAAATTGAGGCCGCAACAGCCTCTTTTAACACATCGGTTTGATTTAAAACTTTGGGAGGCCCTTTTTTAGTTTTGGTCTGGGAAATGGAGGTGAGCTAGAAGCACGGCGCTTTTGAGTAGGGCAGGCCATTTCAACATCATTAGAGCAAATACCTTTGCGAGAAATGCCTACAGGGACACTGTCGATTGGGTGCACTTGAGCCAGCACTAGAGGAGAATCTGCATTTAAACTTACAGCACAAGTTTGAGATGAAATAGATGCTGGAGTCAGCACAGGTTGAGGTGGGCAAGATGACTGGCTACCAACAATACTAGACAAAGCTTCAGTAAAGCTGGTAAGCATACGGTCAACCACGACAGAAAGGGCTTTTTCAACCGTTTTCACAATTGCGGTAGACAACGTGGTCTCAAAGTCTGGAGTAGAAGGGCGCACATAAATGGCAGAAGTGTGCCTTTTCCGATCAAGAAGGGCACACGCATCTGCTCGAGAGCAATGATTCTCTTGAATTAATTCTAGTAACGCCTGCTCCTGAGATCGTTTTTCACAACTGGCCTCATCAGCCGAGTGCTCATTACTACACAGACAACAGCTAGGTCTTGCAGCGGTACAGTTATTAGAAGAGTGTCCTTCCCCATACACCCTGCATCTCGTCCTCAGACTTACACGCTCTTCCACTGTGTCCAAATCGCCAACAGTTGGTACATTGAAGGGGGCGAGGATGTAGCGGATCAATGCGATAAATAATTGGTCAAATTTTTAACTCAGATGGACACATGATATCGGCAAAAGTTGTTATAACTGACTCTGTAGCAACACGCACCCTGGCCATTATGCGAGAGCAGCGATACACTGAAAGAACACCAGCTCCTGCGTCCTGAAATTCCTCCAAAATTTCTTGAGCAGTATATGCAGGATACACTGCACGCACAATACCCTTAGTGCAAGCCAGCTGTTCAGGAATAAAGACTTTGACAGGAATCGATGTAAAAGAAGTGGAGCGTAGCAGATCTGACAAACAATTAATGTTTGCAGATTTGCAAACTATACCTCGTCTCCCGAAAGGTCGCACCTCAGAGATATCAAGGTAGTGATCCGTCAGACTTTTGAGTTGCTGCTGAATAGTTTTCGGATTTTTCATTTTCAGCATTCCATCGCCTATCGGTATGAGTGCGACAGGAATCACATCGACACCATTTTTGGCAAATGACTCCAGAGGCAAGCTTTCATTCGGCAGGCTGGAGAACCAATCTGCCGAGCCACCTTCCGGGGAGGTGAAAGACATGCCTGTGCGCAAGGCAATGACACCTTTACATTACCAAATCCTATAAAGCTATCCTGAACCCTGACCAAAACCCCCCTGAACGTGGAAAAGCCTCACCATGAAGAAGCACCAGGCACCGAACACCTTGAGGACTCCCAGGACAGCTTTTGAGTAGCCTTCTTCTGGCTGTAGCAAGCACAGGATCCCCCCTCTTCCACAGGATCAAGAGCCACGTACGTCAGTAGCGCTTCTCTCCCTTCCTGGCCGGCCGGCCTACAGTTCCACTGAAGCACTGAAGTTCTCGTCAGTGACTAGCAACTACACTGTTATCTGTCTTCTTCCTCCTCTTTTACGTCCTCTTCTTATTATTCTTTGCCTTCTTCTTCTTCTTCTTTCCTCCTCCAACTCTTGATACACATGACGGTTATTTGTCAACGGTCACGTGGCACAGGGGCCACGGTGTTACGACACCGGCTTGAGAACCTAGCGCAGTGTAGTACTCGCTACAAAATAAGAACGCAGCGGATAATTACATAAAGCTGTGCATTGAATCCAACCAGAAATGAAAGCGAACAATATGAATAAAAGTTATGTTAATATTTGTTTATACGTAATCAAGGTATCGGACAATCACATAAGAATAAAGAAAGCAGGAAAACAGAACCATCTACTGTTAGATTCGGCTGCGCCTGAGTATCGCACCGCAACCACCATTTGTTACATGTGGCTTGTGGCCCCATCGGTAGCGTTGGCTTGGCGGTTCCGTGGCTCGGCGGACGGCATCAACGGTCCCGGCAAAGTCGAGGCGTCGACTAACAAAACAAGCGTTTCATTCACCATCACGTAGAATTGGGCAGAGAAGCTGGCACGGAGAAAAAAGTGACACGCTCACACAAATGGTGTCTGACGTCGACTCTGCGACGTCTCCCAAGCAGCCTCTCCCCAACCGGAATCTGCCGCTGCTTTTTATACACTCTTCAGTTCAGGGGGAAAGGGAGAGAATTCATGTTCGAACAAGATCTCAGTCATGGTGTTGCGGCAGAAGTTTCCTTTACATCCTGCAGGCGGGCGAGGGCGACGCACTCTCCCTCGAGCGCCGGGCTTGGCCAGTGTTTGCACACACATGCACACACACACATTAAGCACGTGCAACTTCGACAGGTCGGAGCATGTTCGCGGGAGGTGGTGGTGGTGAAAACATTTATTATTATAATACATATAGGTATGTACACTAGGTGGGATGCCTAGACAGGGACTCCATTGGCGTTTGCCGCAGCCCGGACGCGCTGCGTTAAGACCTTTTGGGCCTCTAGGGTGCAGCAGCCGGACAGGGTCGCCTCCCAGTTCTCTCGGGTGGGGTGGGGGATAGGGGGCAAAGATGGGTTTTTCTGGCAGGCCCACACCATCTGGTAGATGTCAGACACCTCCCCACAGTGCGAGCACAGCCCGTCGAATTGCGGATCAAAATGTTTTAGAGTAGCCGGGCACAACATTGTACTGGTGAGCAGGCGCAGGAGCAGCCGCTCGTTAGCCTTCCCCAGCCCTTTGCAAGGGGTGGGAAGAGTTTGGTGCGTAGATCTGTAATATTCACGTATTTTCGGCCGATTTCAGGTCGCTGAAATGGCCGAAATGCTCGCTGCTTTGACTGATGCTACGTTGTTGCCGCGTCGGGTGTCGCACATGGCGGTGGCGAAATGTAACACTTCTAATGTCGGAAAACAAAAGTGGATACTTCACGCAAAAAAAAAAAAAAAAAAAAAAACATTGTGCGCTAGTTTCCCAGAATTCAGGAGACTTGGTGGAAGAATGCCTACGGTTGGATAGTGCTATGAATATGATTTTTATTAATCTGATACTTTTGGACTAAATATTTCTCACTAGTGGCCTCTTATTCTATGTGATGCGTCTTTCGTGCAAAGAGATAGTGTGGAGTTGACCAAAAAGATTTATTTTGCGAAAATATTTTATTTCCACTTTTGACGTTAGTTCCTAAGATTTTTCAAATAAAGCACGTTATTCTACTGGTACTGGCCTATGACAACGAAACAGATTGGATTTAAATATGGGACAAAGGCGCGCACAGTGAAAACGAAAATAATAGAAGTAACTCAAAGCGGCAGCAGAGACACATGGTGAGAGAACAAGTTCCCGGTATTCTAATACAGCCTGAAAAGAAAGCGGCATACGAAGGAGATATAATACGAAGGAACACGGCGAAAGAGTACAGCAGAAAACATTTGAGCGATGTTTAAGATGTACAGTTGGAATGAGTCAATATTTTTAAACAGCCTATTAAGAAGCCAGCGGCTCCCCTTGCATATCAATTCGCTAACAAGGCATACGTTTATCGCTAAAATTTCCTTTTTTAATGATTGGTTACTAACTACGCGGTGTGAAGTGATCGCATAACGTACTCAAGCTATCGTAATGAGCGGACGTTCCTCCACCGCCCCGCAACTAACACTCCGTTCGCCCCTTCATTGAGGCAAAAGTTATTCCACAAAGACCCCTACGTATGGATGTGCCGTCACTGCCGAAGTCTAGTGACCGCTGCCTATACAGTATGGGGCTGTCAATAGTACCGTGACATTCGAGCCAGGACCCTCGCCGAAATTACAATTGCCATACGCCCGGCCTGCAACATCGACTGGGTCCTTCCGCTGTCTCCCGACAACGCGACCGTCGCTAGGCTCTGGGTAAAGCTCGGAGAGTTTGCCTCAAAGCTAAGCTTTATGACAGGTGTCAAATACAATCACATCAGCACCCGCCTCGAGCGCTGTGACTGTGGTGGGGCCAGATGCCTGCACAGATGCCAAAAGTAAAGGTGCATGACTCAGGGCTGTCAATAAACGTGTTCCAATGAATCCTCAGTGTCGAAAGGCACCTCTTTCTGCTTACGACAAATGGGGAAAAGTTTCTGTTCAAATTCAAACGCTTTCCTTTTCAGCGCAATTGCTTCTTTTTTTTTTTTGTTCTTTACAGGCACCATGAAGTGGGGCTACAGTGATATACGAAACATGTTGACCATTGCAAAATTGAGTAGTGAATTCACCACTGGTTTAATTGCGATCGTTGTAAGGAATTTCCGTGCCCACTCAATGTCATGTAGTGACTTCACTGTCCTGTCAACACAACTTTAGTTATGTGACAGCCCGGGAGCTTTTTTTTCTTCCTGTTTGCTTCAACGAGGTCACCTTATTGGGCAATTTTATTTGTGCTTGCGCAAAAGATTTGCAGGTTTTGGCACCGAGGCTTTCAGTTGAGCGCTGGAAGGGCAAACGAATTTATTCATTTAAAGCCAGCAATCTAGTCAAAGAACGTAGCTCTGGCAATGTCTCTCATTGGTTGTAGTTTGCAGAGGGGGCTGGATGTCACCGAGCTGTAGTGGTTACCACGCAGCCCTGCAAAGTCCGGAAAGCAAATCACTCCCGCTCCTGCAGATACGTAAAACGCAGGGGTCCTGCTAGCGTGATGTGCACGTGTACTGTCGTACTCCCAAGCCTGGCTAAGGCGTCGTAGGCGCACAACTAAAAATATTAGAGCAACACTTGGGCTCCGCTTAGCATAGTATGACGTGCCAGCTTTACTATTCTTCCTTGTTCTATTACCAAATTGCGCTAGTGTATCATCATCATCATCATCATCATCATCATCATCAGCCTGATTATACCCACTGCAGGGCGAACGCCTCTCCCATATTTCTCCACTTAACCCGGTTCTGTGCTAGCTGCATCCACTTGACCCCTGCGAACTTCTTAATCTCATCCGCCCACCTAACTTTCTGCCGCCCCCTGCTACGCTTTCCTTCCCTTGGAATCCAGTTTGTTACCCTCAGCGACCATCGGTTATCCTCTCTTCGCACTACATGTCCTGCCCATGTCCATTTCTTCTTCTTAATTTCCACTAGAATGTAGGTAACTTGAGTTATTTCTCTGACCCACTCTGCACGCTTTCTATCTCTTAATGTTACCCCTACCATGTTTCGTTCCATAGCCCTCTGGGTTGTCCTCAACTTAAGTAGAACTCTCTTAGTTAGCCTCCACGTTTCAGCCCCATAGGTGAGTACAGGCAAGATGCAACTGTTGTATACTTTCCTCAAGAGCGATACCGGTAAGCTGCTAGTCATAATCTGCGAGTGCTTGCCAAATGCGCTCCATCCCAATCTTATTCTTCTTGTTATTTCCTTTTCATGGTCCGGATCTGCGGTTACTACCTGTCCTAAGTAGACATATTCGCCTACTACTTCCAGTATTTCGCTACCTAATGTAAACTGCTGTTCCTTCCCGAGGCTGTTGAACATTACCTTAGTCTTCTGCATATTGATTTTCAAGCCTACCTTTCTACTTTTCTGTCTAGGTCATCAATCATTATTCGCAGTTCATCCCCGAGTTGCTTAGCAAGGCAATGTCATCAGCAAATCGTAGATTACTGAGGTATTCTCCATCTACCCTTATCCCTAACTGCTCCCATTCCAAGTCTCTGAATACTTCCTATAAACAAGCTGTGAATAGTACTGGGGAGATTGTGTCGCCTTGCCGAACACCTTTGTTTATGGGAATTTTGTTACTTTCTTTATGCAGAACTATGGTTGCTGTGCAGCCACTATATATATCTTCCAGCACTTTCACGTACGGCTCATCTACCCCCTGATTTCGCAATGCCTGCATCACCGCCGAAGTTTCAACTGAGTCAAATGCTTTTTCGTAATCAATGAATGCTATGTATAAGGGCTGGTTATATTCCGAGCATTTTTCAATCACCTGATTGATGGTATGGATATGATCGATAGCAGAGTATCGTTTCCGAAATCCTGCTTGATCCTTTGCTTGATTGCCGTCTAAGGTTGTCCTGATTCTATTAGCGATTACCTTAGTAAATACCTTATACGTAACAGACAGTAAGCTGATTGGTCTGTAATTTTTAAGGTCCTTAGAGTCCCCTTTCTTGTGAATGAGGATAATGTTTGCATTCTTCCATGGTTCCGGTACCGTCGATGACACCAGGCACTGCGTATACAGGGTGGCCAGTTTTTCTGGCACGATATCCCCCCCGTCCTTCAGCAAATCTGTAGTTATCTGATCCTCTCCAGCTGATTTCCCCCTTTTCATAGTTTCTAGTGCTTTTTTGACCTCGTCCTTTGTCACTGGTGGAACGTCTGACTGTTTTTCCCTAGCGCAAATCTCATTACGGTCCTGACTACTTTGGCTACTGTAGAGATCTGTATAGAACTCCTCGGCTACTTTGACTATCTTGTCCATATTAGTGATGACGTTGCCCGCCTTGTCCCTTATCGCATACATCTGGTTTTTGCCTATGCCCAACTTCTTCTTTACCGCTTTAAGGCTTCCCCCGTTCTTTACAGCATGCTCAATTTTCTCCATGTTATACTTCCTTATATCGGCCACCTTGCGATTATTGATTAGCTTTGATATCTCAGCCAATTCAATCTGGTCTGTTGGATTGGAAGCTTTCATACTCTGCCGTTTCTTAATCAAATCTTTCGTCTCCTTGGACAGCTTACCGGTATCCTCTCTAACTATCCTACCGCCCACTTCTACCGCGCACTCAGTAATGATACCTCTGAAATTATTGTTCCTTGCCTCTAAGGTAATGTCGCCCTCCTCAGTTAGAGCTGAATACCTATTCTGTAGCAAAATCCTGAACTCTTCTGCCCTCCCCCTCAACGCTAATTCATTGATGGACTTCTTTCTTACTAATCTGTGGCGTTCCTTCTTCAGATTCAGGCTAATTCGGGACCTCACCATCCTGTGGTCACTGCAAAGCACTTTCCCGATTTCCTCTACATCTTGCACAATGGCGGGGGTTGAACACATTATGAAGTCGATTTCATTTTTAGTCTCCCCGTTAGGACTTTTCCATGTCCATTTCCGGTTCTTCCGTTTGCTGAAGAAGGTATTCATGATTCGTAAGTTATTGCGCTCTGCAAACTCAACTAGTAACTCCCCCCTGCTATTTCTAGAGCCAATGCCATAGTCACCTACTGTCTTGTCTCCTGCCTGTTTTTTCCCTACCTTGGCATTGAAGTCCCCCATTAGTACAGTGTACTGCGTCTTTACTTTTCGCATTGCCGATTCTACATCTTCATAGAAGCTTTCAACTGCCTGGTCATCATAACTACATGTAGGTGCATAGGCCTGTACAACCTTCAGTTTATACCGCTTATTAAGCCTAATTACGATGCCTGCATCCCTCTCATTAATACTATAGAATTCATCTATATTACCCGCCATATACTTATTGACAAGGAAACCTACTCCTAGTTGTCGCCTCTCTGGTAAACCTCGATAACACAGTACATGTCCATCCTTCAGTACAGTATATGCCTCATTCGGCCTCCTAGCCTCACTAAGCCCTATGACATCCCATTTCATGCCCTCTAGTTCCTCAACAGCACTGCTAAGCTAGCTTCACTAGCTAGGGTTCTAGCATTAAACGTTGCCAGGGTCAGTTTGCAATGGCGGCCTGTCCAGCGGAGCCAGGCTTTCTTAGCACCCCCTGCTGCGTCACAGGTCTGACCGCCGCCGTGGTCAGTTGTTCCGCAGCCGCTGGTGACTGAGGGCCGGGGTTTTATGGAGCTTGTCATAGGAGGTTGTGGCCAATTACTGCACCAGAGTGGCCAACTCCTGTTCTGGTGAGGGAGTGCGTTGCCGGAGGTGTTTACCGGCATCAGGTCGCACCCCAAACCTGTTTATGCAATTCCATCGACACGCGGATTTTTTTTTTTTTCCATCCGGTGGAGAATTGCTCGGCACCGGGATTTGAACCCCGGTCCTCTTGCATGCGAGGCGGATGTTCTACCGCTACGCCACCGCTGCCTTCTCTGCTCCCTGTGTGAACAACAAATTTTGAGGATTGTATTAGGTCGTCTTAGGCAGTTTGTGAACTGATTCATCATTTCTAGTCAGTATGTCAGCAATTTAAAAAGCATATGAGTGTTTTTCCAATAATGCCCTCCCATCACTGCAATAGCCAGAGCATTGTCCTTAGCCACGAACACAGTTTCGGTCTGCTCTTCTTTCTGTTTCAAAATAACTCTATGTGGTGTGTTGAAGAATGGTTTGTAGTGATGCAATCATTAACTTGAGATGAAAAAATTGCCAGAGTTACTCATTAATCTGAGCCCCAAGCAAACCCACAGCAATAATAAGGAATGCCTAACAGCACTGTGAGCGTACCACTATTTGAAACATCTGTAAAAAGATGCACAAAAATATGTGTCTAATCAATCACACTATGAAATAGAAAAAAGCACACATCTTACCTGTACTCACGTATGGGGCTGAAACGTGGAGGCTAACCAAGAGAGTTCTACTTAAGTTGAGAACAACCCAGAGAGCTATGGGACGAAAAATGATAGGTGTAACATTAGGAGATAGGAAGCGTGCAGAGTGGGTCAGAGAAATAACTCACGTTACCGACATTCTAGTGGAAATTAAGAAGAAGAAATGGGCATGGGCAGGACATGTCGTGCGAAGAGAGGATAACCGATGGTCGCTTAGGGTAAGAAACTGGATTGCAAGGGAAGGAAAGCGTAGCAGGGGGCGGCAGAACGTTAGGTGGGCGGATGAGGTTAAGAAGTTCGCGGGGGTCAAGTAGATGCAGCTAGCACAGAACCGGGTTAAGTGGAGAAATATGGGAGAGTCCTTCGCCCTGCAGTGGGTATAGTCAGGCTGATGATGATGATGATTATATCATGAACAAATTGGTGGCTTCTTCGGGAGCTTAAATGTTCCGGCGTGGACAATGAGCGGCAAATGGGATGCAAGGAGGGGTGTGTAAGTTGAATGCTGAGTAACGGAAAGATGAAATCCTGTCGTGAAGTTGGCACGGTTTGTTTGACAATTTTTGATTTAGAGAATAAGAAAATTCTTCAGGGTTTACTTGCAAAAAAGTTTAGAATATACTTATGGTGCTGAAGAGCCGTTCTTCAAGAAACGGCAAGCGAAACAGAAGATGAAACAAAGTCAATTGAGAGGATATGATTAGAAAGGTGGTGGGAAGTGGGCTACGGAAGCTTGCACATGCTAATTTGATGAGCTAGGGCAAGGAATATTCCATACAGTGGATTCACAATGATACCGATTATACATTTTTCCAGTAAAAAACTGTGCGCGACACCAAATTAGTAGTCCTAGGCTTGTCTGGGATATTGCATGCTTATAATATGTTTGTCATCGTGTACATTTATTGTGTATAATATGACTATGCAGATCGAGAAATTTCTTAATTGCTAACTTACTTATAAGAGCCAATTACAGGAAAAAGATCTTTTTATAGAGGAGATAACTTAGCCGTTCTAGTACTGCACTATTAACAGACAAAGCAGTCAATTTTGTGCTCTGTTAGAGAACTTCACAACAGTAATATGCGCTCCATATTGATCTTGAACACTTGAAAAAGCACTGTAGCCCCTGGCCTTATGCAATTTATGTTCATCGCATTTTGTCATATATGCCCGCCTAGTTAAATTTATTATTGCTCTGATTAGCTGCAAACATACCTAATTTCATAAGGAAATATTTACTAGAGTTTCATAAGACAGCCTAAATTGCCAGTCATTTGGGGACTGCTTGTGAAGCGACCATTATTAGAGTTAAGGGGCTGAAATTAAATTAACAGCAAGGTGCATGCTCAACCCTTTTGAAATATTCAGGCGCTCGCGACGAAAAAAAAAAGGACCCGATTCCCAGAATGCTTTGACCTTTGGTCTACACCGCAAGAGTCACTGCGTTCTCACGTCATGTGAGGCTTAGAAGGCCCAGACAGATTCATCAACATTGCAGTCAATTCGTGGACGTTTGGATGATGAATCCCTCCGCCGACGGTGCATTTCACCACGGAAGCCAAGGCGACCGATGAAGCATGCCACCGGAGTCTTTCATCCCTTCGTGCCCGCGACAGAAGATGACACTTGAGCCTCGCGGTCGTCTCTCTGTGTTTACTCTGTCGCCTTCCGAGGTGCAGCGGTCAGGTTTTTCAGGAGGTCCTTCGCGGGAGACGAATGCAGTCAATATTTCATGGACTGAACGAGTGGTCGGCGCGGTCTTCATCACATCTTTGCAGCGGCACGTAGGGCGTCGAAAGATTTATGTGGCACCTCGAGTAGAAGAACTCTCCGGTCGCTCAGTTCAGGAGTATAGAACTTCGAGCCTCAACAGAGCGTGCTCAGGAGGATGCAGTGAAAAATATTCAATGCAAAAGCAGAGTAGAAAGTTAAGAAAAAAATGAAATTCTACGTGTTGTCGCTCTCATATATTTTAATCAAAGAAGGGATTCAGGTTTTTGTTTTCTCAACGCATTTTAAATTTTAAGATATACTACAATCGAAGTAATTGTTTGTATTTTTTTATAAGAATGAGCAGCGAATATTTGAGGGATGATCTACAAACACGCCATATTTAGTTTTACTCTTCTACTCTGTGGGGTATTACGCTTTCTTAGATTATACATTTTGCATCCTACCACGATACCTTGATTTTCTAGTTTATTCCACTTCATTTATATTTTGGCTAAAGGTGGGAACAACCAACAGATTCATGAGCGTAATAACAAGTAATTATGCACTAATGTTAGAGACGCAGAGATCCCCGTTAAGATTTCGTGTACCTCACTTTCAAGGCATGCAAGATATGGAAGCAGATGTGTTATGTAAAAAGGTGTAATTCAACAAAGAAAAAAGGCAAACTGACTCATACTGTTGCACATAACTAAAAATAAACTTGGTTGGAGACTTTCTCTCCATCATTTCATTTATTCCACCTTAACGCTGGGTGCCTGACAACTATCCTCCCACTAACTTCTTAGCTAATCACGAAGAATAAATAAGCTGTTAACAATTTAATTTCATGTCTGTCTGCCATGTTAAAATTCTTGATGATGTTATGCCTTTCGGAATTTAGGCTCCTCTCCGGCGCCTATAATTCGAAAACAGAATTCAAGCAAATATCAACAAAGTATCTTTTTTTTGCGTGGGAGACAGGTTGGAAAATTATCACTTATTCTGATTTTACGGAAATATATCAATTGGACTCGTGCAATAGTAACACCACGTCGAAAAAAAAAAGCGGACTGAACTAGAGTTGCTGACGAGCTGTGCTTCGAAAGCCTAGCCAACATTCCAAGAAGGGGACTTTCTTCTGGGCAGCGCGATCATCACTGTCAGTGTTTATATGCGATTTTGCATCCACAGTCGAAACACTGCAATCAATATTACAATTAACATGCAATCAGGCTTTAATTGCACATCGTCAAGCGCTTTACATGTTCTCCTTGCGCAATAAACAATACGTATGAGAAAGAGGGAAATATATGAGCATGAGGCTAAAATGTCGACGGGCACAGGCGAAAAACCTGAATGTATTTTACCACTATTTCAATCAGAATGGCATTGTTTTAATCAAATTAGGTTTTTGTTCCTAATCTATAAATTTAAAATGTTACAACCAATGTTTATAATAACCTCGCGAGAAAAATTATAATGGCTTAAATATATTCCCTCAGTGGTATATATAATCGGAAAGACAGTCGCAAGTCACGTAAGGCCTGAATAGTACAATTTACTCATACGGCGAGTACCTATGGCATTGTCGAGTTTCTAGAAGCTGGTAACTCGGGCACTGCTTTGTAATTCGAGACAGAGAAGGAAATCGAAACGGTTTTACCTTTTGGACAGCAACAGACGCGCTAGCCTTGGGGTACGCAGGCAGACTCGTAAGTCTGAGTTATAGCCTGGCTTTATATTCGTGTGAAACGGTCTTTTACATAGTCTGATAATTATATTAAATTTGTACACTGAGCGATGAATGCTTTCTTGCATAGTTAGAGATCAGTAGAAGTGATATTGGTGCGCAGAGTGCGACTGCATAGGTTCACTCATTTAGAATTGCTAGAGTGTATATTTGTAACTTTTACATCTCAGTGACACATCATCTGTCTGCGTCGTCATAAGAGTAGCTTGATGTAGTAAGGCGGCCAGTCAGAGAGAAAAAAAATCTGTGTGAAGCTAATAATGATATTGAATGCCTACGCTCATGATATATAAGGTGTTAGGACTTAAAACGGCAACACCCGGGGCGAGTATTGCTCAGACCGCACTTTTTGAGTAAAAAAAAAAACGGCACTGCTTTCAAAAAATAGAAAAATTCTGCAAAGAGTGGGCCGAAGTTGTCGTTTGCAGCCGTTGACTATGAGGTAGTTAAGTGAGAGTATCGATGCAACCAATAGATTTACCTTTCTCGAACCATCAATGTTGAGAAAAATACACATAGTTATATCAATAGCGCCATCGAGAGAACTTTCGACGGTTGCCGTACTATCAAAACTATTCTCTACGGCGCTTTCGAGAGCGCTATCGAGAGCGTCAAATCAACATTGATAGTGAAACGTTAAGCATCCCAGGTAGTCATCGAAAATAGCTTGCTAATATTGATAACAAACAACTGCATAAATATTCACGGCACTATAGGGAATATTCTTGCGCTGTCGACAGTAACACTGTCGACAGCGCAAGATAGGGCCACGAGACAATTGATATTTTTTCGCACTAGGATTAGTTCGATAAAAATAGCTATACTACCGATAGACAACTTAATTACTGGTTTGCGTAACTATTATGAGGTCCTTGTTAGTATGATATGCTTTCGCAATTCAACCGCATGTTAGCAAGCCGTGCTTGATTTTCAGCAAGGGTGGCGCTAGATGGCGCTACCATGAGCTTTGAAAACACTTTAGCTGTCATATACAAACTTGATAACAGCCTAAAAAACAATTAAAAATAAGAAGAGATACGTTTGCTCTGAGAGACACGTGGTAGCATCATGCAATCGTACCTGATCGGAAAGAGCGCAGCTTCAGTCACCGAATAAGCGTTTGTCAATTCAATGCACTCAGAGTTCGCGACGTTATGGGATAAGAAAATGCATTTTGTTTGCTGTGAGTTCAGTATTACAAGTGAATCCCATGCAGATTGCGCTCCTTCATGATGTCCTATAACTTTGAGCTGCTGCAATTCATGACCTGCTGTGCACTGTAAGGATGCTGTTAAAGCTCTTCAAAGTGGTTGTGAGTTCCAGTGGACAGTGGAAAAAAAAAACCCCAGTGGACAAAATTCGAAAACACTACCTGTACTTAGAGTTTCTTTACTACATTCTTTGACTGATGAATACGAAAATGACTTCGTTCCCCTGTTCCACAGAAATCGTTACATTATGCAGGCTGTTGTTTATTGTGTCGCACACTATAATACGAAAAATTCAGACGTCTGTTGATCTTTTTCTCAATCAAATTTGTAGCCCGGGCCATTTTGTTCAATCCGTATGCCCTCCGTGGAAAAGCAGTGCTTTGGCGTCTGTGAGTATTTGGTTAGTTTCGGTTTTGCTCCTATTATGGTACCAAGTATATGTAAGCTGGTTTCTGCGGATTGAAAGGTGCAGGAAGACATTATATAAAGCTGTTCTATTTACGTTCTGCGGCAAGTCTGATGAGAGAAGCACAAAAAAAATAATTATGTGGCCTTGCTGAATGCCCTTAACTAAACAAATTTCGAATCATTCGGGTAAACTATGTGGGCCATTATCATTTATATAATACGAAATGATCCGTTATCGATATCAAATAGTTCTACATCCTGTTTTGTAGATAATTGTTGGGAAAAATCCATTCAGACAAGCTCTGCGCTTAAAATCAGTTTTGGTATACAGGGTGCCGTTTGTATAAACGTCCTCTGGATAAAATTGGCCAAGAAAGGGGCTAATAAAAGAAATGATGCAAAGTGGCCATGCAAACATTGGTAGCTTTGTAAAGCTGGTTACCTTTAAAGTTATTCTGACCGTTTCATATCGCCATCACACGCTATTTCTATGGTGGCTCGCTTAAGACTGTGTACGGGTGGAAACGTATATAATTTATTATCACCGTGAACGCTTTAACTGATCCATTGATTTGGGCATGCAAATTTCATCGCGGGCGTTGACTGAACCTTTCTTGAAAGCATTTTGCATAAAATTAGAATTTTTGAATAAAATCAAAATTTAACTAAAAAATTAGCGGAGGTAGAAAAACCTTTCTAACAATTGCATTGAGTTTATATTTTGAATACTTGAAAAATTATAAATATTGTATGGTGGATATGTACGCTTAAATATCGCTTAATGACTTGGCTGCTGGGGACCGACTACATTGAGAGAGACCGCAGCAGTTTTTATTAGAAAATAGCCAAAGTCACAATGCTGTAGCTCATTTATTCGAATGCATAAAAGTAAAAGAAAACCACAACCAAATGTAGTATGCAAATTTATTTACAAACAGCCATTCATAATCATATGTCAAGTCCGATTCCTTTTTTGAGTTTGCATATACCTTTGCAGCGTCATTTCTGGGATAGACCTCCGAAAAGAAGTACCGCAGGTGTCTAATCAGCAAACCACAGCTTCAAGAGGCTGGAAACACTCCCTTCCGGAACGGCAGATTAAAACATTATGCGCTCAGAGTGGAAAAGAAAGTCCGAATTTTGCGGCCAGTCTTCTATATTCATTGCATTTGGAATCAAGATGCTTCGGTCTCAACTGCACACAGTGTCTATTTGAGCAGTTTGCAGTATCCTTGAGGTTAACAACTTTTGTATTGTACCCCTACGCGAAAACTCACCACCCTAATATTTATCTTCCTGCATGCGTTTGAATAGAACTGGCGTTATCAATCGACAATACTAGCGCATAAAAGCAAGGTGGACACGAATGGCGAGCGTTGCTTCGTAACGACTTGGCAGGCAATAATCCAACAAAATATTTTGATGGGACACTTCAGCTCCGTCGTTGCGGATGGGACGCGACAGCGTTTCACACACACGGACGATGTCGACTCAAGTTTCTGAGTTTTCATCATTTGTTTTGAGTTTTTTTATTCATTCTTTTTCTTTTTATAGATAATTTTTCTTTTGCTCTTTTTTTTCTCTTAGTTCTTTTTTATGCACACCGATACTTAGCAACAGTAAACACTAGCTTCCATTGTGAGCTCTTTGATAACATTGAACGCATTTATTACTCTTCAATTATTTCAAATTTATACTTGATAAATTACAAAATATGAATTTTCTTAATAAATATATTCTTTCTATTCTAGCTTCTTTGACACTCTTGAGCCCCTTTTTTAACTTTTTATTTTAATATGACCAAGCATACTTGCTCATTTCAATCGATCGTCACCTTATCGCGTCCTTGACATACCATAGTGTACTCAAGATCTTCCGCCTTGTGGAAAACATTTCAGTTGTGTTATATCGTGACGCGCCGGCAACTGAACGCGCTAGCAGAAAAGTAGTATTCGCTGTTTTCGGAATGATAATTAACCCTCTTCACCTGTCCCACGAAAATCCAATGAATAGCCAAATTAGGTTTTTAATACCAAGCTCCATCTTAATGGTGACGATGACTGTTGGGGCTACGAAGCGCGCCTGGAAACAACGTCCGTCTTTCAACTCCGTCCGGTAAAAAATCTTCAAATCCACCATTGCCACATCGTGCTTCAAGACAGCTCTCAGTAAAACTCGGCCGCATCTCATTACAGAAGCGCTCGACCATCAAGCAAAGCGGCTGCTTGAGCGGGATGTTCTCAGCAATTCCTATTTTAATCGCTTAAGGCACTCTCAAAAGATGAGCACAAAGGTGCAAAAATGGGCCACCAACATACAATGTACCAAGAGGTACAACGGGAAAGGCGCGTTCAATGCTCCTCACAGGCTGTCAAGTATATGCAGAATGACTAATACAGAGGCAACGAAGCAACAGAGCGGCGGCCAGAAGCAAATGCGGACTTTCGTTGAATGCGCAGAAAGCGCAGATTACCAAATTCGCTCAATCAATGGAAAAAACATCTACTCGCCAAACTGGGAGATTAGCTAGGGACAGTTTGAAAGAGCATGCAAAAACGCCGTCGCAACTATTTCTGCAATGCCTTGTAGCGGAAAGCATCCCTTGTGTACCTGCAGATTTACTGTAAGCTCCAGAATAGGATGTTTGTGCTTGAAGGAAACTAGACTAGATGACAGGAAAATATTACCAAGGCTTTTTTGTTAGCCACTGCATTAATGACTGTTCCACTGATCTTGAGAGAACATTTATTAGTAAACCTAATTGTTATTAGATAACGTGTAACACCAGAATTCATGGAATGGGAACTGGTAAGTAACCTGTTGGAAGCGTGTGTCCGATCCGCATTTATCCTTCTCTCAGATAATGAGCTCACCTACTCGTGCGTGCGTTAGATATGGCAAGGCTTCTACAGAATGTATATATGAGTAAATCTTTCGCAATAAAATTGTTGAGCGTTCAGCGCCTTTCTGTATTCTCGTCTGTAATTGTCTCTTTTGCACTGCCATGTTTCGCAAGCATGTAACCACACGTTCAGTTCACCAGATAAATCAAGTGGATAAGTTTTTTTGTGTGTGATTATGTGAAACGCCATGCTTTGCCGCGCTTCAAGCGTACCGAAATTTTCTCGCGCGCAACTATTTGATCAACAACATTGTGCAACTTATGCTGTTACAACTGGTATAGAAAACACTTTATTTGTCGCTGCAATTTCTTCAGACAAAGTTCTCAGACTGCTCCATGACGTACGCCATTCAAGCAGTACCTATTTCTGCGCTACCTTCTGGCGAGATGCATTGAGGTCTGAAGTATTCAGGCCCTTCCATTGAATCTTTTTCCCTGTACACTGCGCATCACTTGGTTTTTTTTTTTTTTCAATTATATTAGTAGTTCTGGACAGCAAAGGTTAATTATCTACACGATGGATGATTGACAAGTCATGTGGACACACTCTGATGACAGGCTCTGTCCACTCTGGTGACGCCCCACTTGAGACGAAAAATACTTCCGCCTTAAATGTTCAACGTGCAGCATTCAAAACCTATCGCATATCAGGTGGTTGTCACCTCAAGTTTCAGAGCAGTAGGGTCCGATCCCTGAGCAGAGGTTTTTGTATGTACTGCCCCGAGGTACTTTGGTTTTGTAAGTCAACAAATCAGTTATCTTGTACTATAAACATTATAAGAAGCCTCAGACGCCACAGATTTTATAAAGATGTGCTATTCCGCCTTCAGGCTACGGCAGTCGACCACGTTTAAGGCATGTAGGGCACTGTTTAGTTTTCTAACAGCCACCAACTTGTGTGACAAACCCTGACTGTGAGCCACGTCCCCTTTCTCTTCCCCTCTTTAAGCCCCTTATGCCTTTCTCCCAGTGTAGGGTAGCCAACCGGATGCCTTTCTGGTTAACATCCCTGCCTTCCCTCCGAATCCGCGGTGGAAGCTCCGTTTGAGGCGTTATCTTCTTTTTATTCAACACAATCCCACATGTAGACGGTCTTGCCACCAAACATTTTCTTCGCGGTTTTTCTTTCATGTCTTTTTACTCATAGTAGCTCAAGCTTCTTTTGCGAAAGTTCTAAAATGATGGCATTTTTAAGCCTTTCTTTCGAGTACGCTATGTTTGAAGCTCAGGTAATCTGTATGGCCACGAATGCTGATTTTTTAAGTCAAGCTGTTTTGATTTTATTAAGCTACCCACCAACGCCGTCGCAACTATTTCTGCCATGCCTTGTAGCGGTAAGCATCCATTATATGTCTGCAGATTTATTGTAAGCTCCAGAATATGATGTTTGTGCTTGAAGGAAACTAGACTCCCGTCAAAAAACAACTTTTCTCCGCATAGATGATAGCGTTGTTCCCAAGGTGTGCCTTGTTTGAGAGCAAGCGATGGAGGTAAGGCTTGAGGATGGTTTCCGAAAAGGAAGATGGAGATCCTGGAGAATAAAATAAATAAAGTCTTCACTTCACAAGCGTCACGCAATCGGGACTGCGATTGCTTCGTTAGCATTGAGATGTAAGCTTTCGAAGAAACACTGCGTAACATTAAGGAGAAACGTTTTTTATTTCGATTTTTTTCCTTGCAGCAGACCAATACTGTACACAAAGGTTTAAAAACCTCATTTTGGCACCGTGACACATATGTGCTCACTGCAAAGGTTTGATTAAATCATCTATTTTGGAGTATAATAACAATGTGGAGCCGTGGGCACGTCGGTAAGACGTTTGCCACAAAGCTCCACTGACATCAATCTCAATATGATGACTCTGTATTCTCTGATTTCCTGTTTCATGTGAAATGAGCTCATAGCATTCAGTAATGTGTGCATGAAGCTACGCAACCGGCTAGCGGGAGAAGGCGTTTAAGAAATCGTTTATCGTCCCTGGAACTTCAACGTCGTTCGAAGCATAAACTTAAGTGTAGAAAGCACTTCTGTAAGAAGTAAGGCTTATGCAATGCTTTCATCAATTGTACTTCGTATATAATACATCGCTATTTTTCTATTAAAGTGTTTTTCTACAAGAAAAAGAACAGCCAGCTATATCCCACAATATTACAAAAGAAAACGTCCGCAGATCTGAGGCCAAGAATCGAATTGCCACAACAGCATAATTTCACAGAGTCTCAACACCATGAATCCAAATCTCGCAAAATCAGGGGTTTCCAGATATTAACGCACTTAATATCCTACACTAAAAATGTGCGCCGTTATATACCTGAAAATTGGCTAACAACCATATTGATCAGGCATGCCAGAAAGTTATCTATGAATATATCTGGTAAGCAATAGATATAGTTTTGTTTATGCCCCAAAATTTAAATTCAATATCTTGTCTGTTTGCGTCTTTTCCAGTTAGGCATATGTTATCTGAGTAGTTTGCAGTCAGTTGTCGCTAGATACACTAAACTGCACTCCGATTTGCAGTCTAGGTACGGACAAAACATAACAAATAAATAAAGTAAAAATAGGTCTCGTGAAACATATTTTAAGTTTGAATAAAGAAGTGAATATACCAAATAAACTCTTCGTTATCGTTATTTTCACAACTTCGTAATGTTAAATAGAACTTAGCTAATAACAGTTGTTCAAAGTGTGTACATTTCTTCAAATTTGGATTCGGCGCCTGTTGCACGTATAAGTGGAAATGTCGAGCATCCCTGAGGAAAGAATGCAGTGTAAAGCAAAGGACGCCAGACGCCTACTGGAGCCGGACATTTGCACGCGAAACCCCAGATTCAACATCCAAGTCAGCCACATAGGCTGTTCCTGGATCTAAAGTAGGAGTTCAGAAAGATCTTGGAGGCTTTGTGTTTAACCAAAGAAAAAAACAGCGCTAAATATTAGACAGAACACACAGAAAGACGAACGAGACAAACGGGTCCCGTCCGTCTTTCTGTGTGTTCTGTCTAATATTTAGCGCGGTTTTATCCTTTGGTTGAACACAATGTCACACCAACTAGCCCAGCCAGAGATACTGTTGACCGAGCTTGGAGGCTTTCGGGAAAACAGTAGCTTCCTGTGGGAAACAGATGGAAGAGTGTGTCATATGTTCCTACCAGTGGCAATAACTGTGGTGAAGTGGAATTAGTGATCACACCAGGACTCATATACTCGCAACGGCCAATAAAGGCTCTTCCCTGTGTCGGGCGGAATTATGAAAAGGACGGTTAAGAGGTGAATTTAACATTAGTCTTAACTAACATGAAATACACGTCGCGGCTAAAAACATTTGCTAAAAATGTCTGTGAACGATATAGAACGCAGCCCCAGGTTTCTAGGCAAAGAGAATACCATTTTTAATCTATTTATTATTGCAAAAAAAGCGAACTTAAAGATTCCAAGCATGAGCTCGATTATTGTACCATCTAAAATGGTACCGCACACAGTCGGTACTAATCCCAGCTTCCGTGGTTTCTCTTTCTCATAAGCTGCATAAGCAAGCAATCACATTAATAAAAACATGGCCTCAGGTTTGTGTAACTGTTACAACTTTAAAAAATATAAGCAAAACTTTTTGGTGCCTTAAATATACCAAGTAGAGATGATTGTTCGATAAGAGTTTATCGATAATTGAATGCTGTTCTTGTGAAGGTCGAATACAATTCTTTATTTTTTTTTTCACATTCTTGAATTACTGTTGGTTTTCAAACATCATAGAAAAAATTAACCCGTCCATAGCGATTGATGTTACACAAATAAACAAAATATACTGAGAAACACTGAAAAGAGGCAGCGGCAAGAGTTCAGTGCTAGGTGCCAGAAGGAAGAATCGAAAATTTCCTTTTGTATTTTACGTAGATCCGAATTGAACGTTTGTGATTCTTCCTACCCCAGTAATATAACTGCTGCAGCAAATAATACTATTAGAGAGGTTATAAATGTAGAGATAGCATAGAACTTCTGTAAAATACTGATGTGGTCAATGTTAGTGTTCTACCCAGCAGGGCTTCAGCGTGCAACTTTATGAAAGTGCGAAAAGGTTTTCCCATCTGGCGATATACAATCTTTTTTTTTTTTTTGTTTTGAGAAAAACACCCTATTGGGTGCTAACCTGCTCGTACGATATGTGTTTCTCGTACGGAATTTTCTGCATTTTCTCGTACGGAATGTTTGCTAATTCCATGCAATTTCATTGAAAGTAAACAATCACCATGGGACCTCTTCTCTAGTCTAAAGCACATCAATATGAGCTTCAAGATTTTACGTAAACAGCTAGAAGTGAAATGAAGCACGACTCAACTGAATTCATAATTTTTTGAACACACAATGCACTGGCTAATATTTTTCCACCTGGCCTAATTTAATGCAATCAGTGAATGGCTATAAGCGAGAACAGTAAAATGCTTTTTGTGCTATGTTTAAAAGAATCAGATATTAATTGTACACCAAAGCAGTTCTCTTATATGCGCCTTATATATATGCTAACTCATTCGAATGTTACTTGAAAGGTAAAATTCTATAATTATTATCATTTCACGAAATTAATTTATTGCTATAAAAGGCCTCTAAAGTCCCTCAATGCTGAGGGTATTATGTAGGGAAAAAGTCACATACAAGACCAGATATAGAAAACCCACAAAGTGAGAAAACAGAAAAGAACAAAAACCGGCCATATGTGACTGAAAGTAAACTAATTTTTTGGTGCAATTAACATTCGAGCATGTAAAAAAAAAACAAAAGAAACAAAAATGGGCAGTGAAGCAGAACGTAAGAACGTCATAGAAAACGACACCATTAAAATAAAACGTGAATTCACATTAACCAAAATACAAGGCCGGAATTCCCAATAACTAGATAACGATCAAAGCACGGAAGTCAAGCAGTATTTGTGGTAGACCGTAGTCTGTAAAATATAGCTGGATGGAGGATTGTAGCGAAACGTGAAGGCAGAGCACATTGCCATAGCAGTTCGGGTGTGCACGAATGTGCATATCTAAATATAGGACATAACAAGCGCATAACATTGAGCAGACGATCTGTAAAAATGAAAAAAGGGGAACAAAAAAAGTTGTGGTTTGCTGAGTGATCGAACAGTATAACTAAATTATATTTGTGCACGTTTTCAGGCGAGATATAATTAATGAAGATCAGCGCGTTTCTGCAAGGCTCTGATGCTAGTATGACGTCAGTAACTAATTATTATAATACGAATTGTGGCGCCTTGAAACGATTCAGTCTTAGTAATTAAGCATGCTTCATCGGGCTCCAAATGAAAGAACGATATTTCATTGAAGGTCGAATCAGAGTGGTGTGAGCATGTAATCTGGGATGGGGTGCAGCATGATCCAAGTAATATTTTAAGAGACCTAATGATCGATTAGCGGATTCAAGAATAAGATTAATGTTTTGGTTCCATCTAAGGTCAGAATAAAGGTGAAATACGAGGTCCTTGCACCTGTTGCCAAATTGACAGGAGTATTATTTAGAGAACAACCTGTAAGGATACCTTACGTTGGGTAATTAGAACAGAAAATTTGGTTTTCGAAAGGTCAAATTCCGTGACTCGGGTAGAGCGCCATGCTGTTACTAGTAGAGGTCAGCTTGAAGTGTTAAGCGATCCTCGATAGAGTCAATTTTACGTTAGGAGGGGGAGGGGGAATAAAAACTTTTTTTGAGACGTAATATTAAGCATCGGGAATGCACTGAACCAGGATCAGCAAGGTCAAGCGGCCTGTTAACAGGTGCGAGGAGAAATTTTACAATAAATTGTACAATAACTGTACAGAAATATAAAACAAAAATGAACATAGGGATATTGTTAATAATCATCTGGAATAGTAAGGGGCTCAGCATGCATTCTTGTTGGACACCAAAATGGTTGGATTGGTATACAGTTCAACGCCGTAAGTGACTCAGGCTAGGAGGGAGGCCGTAAAGAAGGGTTTCGAAAACTTCACCACCTGGTGATTTGTTTTCGCGAGCCCTCATATCACACAGAACACGGCTGCCTTGCATGTGACCTCCATCGAAAAGCGGCCGTCGCGGCCTAGATTAGATCCCTAGTCCTTGGGTAGAGCTGTCGAGCACACTATTAATTATACCATCAATGTATGTGGCTGAAAGACGCTTTAAGCTTTCTGACAGCGATAAACTGATACTAAAAAGACAGAAAATCCTTACTCGATATATTAACAGGTTTGACAACAATCAGTGTTTATTTGATCTAACATAGTGTCAAACACTTAAGGTCTACCTTTAATGGTATGACGCGGCAACGTTAAGATCACCCATCTGCGGCCTCTCCGTCAGTTACTGCCCCGCCAGGTCAGGTGGCGCAGGGGTTGGGGCGCTCGAACATTGGTGGCTTAAAAGCAGAGAAGTGACATAATGTTATTAATGTAGAAACAAAAATTTTATAAATAGAATGATGGTTTAGTTATCCAATCTAAATCAATAATTACGATATAGGGAGAAAAATGAGCATGACAGCTACTGCTACCACCCCGTTTCAAAGGGGACGCTCCTATATTCCATTCATCCTTCCATCGACTACTGTGCCCAAGGATGCGGAATCGAATCCCGGCCATGGCTGCTGCTTATCGATGGAGGCAAAAAGCAAGGCGCCCGTGTGCTGTGCGATGTCAGCGCACGTAAAAAAACCCTAGGTGGGCGAATATTCCGGAGCCCTATTTACGGCGTCTCTCATAACCTGAGTCATTTTGGGACGTTAAATCCCCCAACGCAAACCAAATCATCTTTCGGTTCCTCATTCTTGTGCATGTAGTCTGTTTCCTAATCTATGAATCCTACCATTTGTGTTTTTAATATATCACGCATTCATATCAGCATAGAGTACTAAGCTACGAAGTTATTCAGAAAAGCTCGCTTTAATGAAACCTGAATGAACGCGCCTGCTTGGCCAGGAGGAAAGTGCCAGACTCCGTATTCAATACAAGTCGAAGGTTGAAAATAATCAGTGCTTAGCTATATATGTCAACTGTAAGATACTACTTGTCAGACGCATGCCCGTGATTTTAAGGCTAGAGCATTTCTTATCACACGAGTGACTTCTGAAGGAATGCACAAAACGAGACATCCATATCCAATTCAAATGTATCCACATAACAAGCCAACTGTCACAAACCCCTGCCTTTACTGTCGAAAGAGGCGCGGGATCCCATTTAAGGGTTCCCTGTCGTCCCTCTAGGAGGTTTCAGAACACATTTAAAAGTTTGGCCGGTCACCCGTGAAGTGAGTGTGTCGGTGCGTGATTCAGGAATAAGTGCAAGAAAGGTAACTTTGTTTCACAAACAATTGAATGTTTATAATTGGTGGACCAAATTACACTGCACAATAATAGAATACAATGAAAAAAATAAAACGCCATGACATGATATTCATAAAAGACGACTAGTTAAATGACAAGAGGAAAACCCGACAATGAAGAAACCATTTTGTTAAAAAGAAGGCTATAAAGATAACAAAAGAAGTATTCTAGATATAAGTATGGGCAAAAGTCACTAGTAAACACAGCGAAAAATATTACTAGGTCAGGTAAAGGTTAACAAAAGCGAAAATAATGTTCGATTAAGCAGTCTGTGGCACAAAGAATTTTCGCGGCTTTCTTTTTAGTTGAGGCGCCAAAGACTGAGTTGATCGGTAGCGGCGGCCGTACAGGTGAGGAAAGCAATGAGTCGATTGCGGGCTCGAGGAAATACAATATGGTTTCCCGGAGCGGCCGCGAGAGTGTCCCGGAAGTCTAAATCTTTCCAGAGCGCACTAGCGCAGGCGTGCTGCTGTATGCGTTTTTATGCTCTCCGCTATCTATACAGCGCCCGCGTCAAGCACGCGTGGTCACTGCCCCATCGGCTCGTCAAATCCTGCTGAGAGGAGCAGCAAAGTCCCACGAGTTTCGCTCTATCTCTGAGGTAGACGGTCCCGCTACTTTGGCTGTATAGGTGAGGCAGCTGGCGACACCAGCTTTGGCTCAATTGGCCAAAGCGTCTAAACAATGGGTAATCCCAAGGCAAAAGTCAGACGAGAAATAAGCAATCAAATACAAAAAAAGTAATTAAAAATGATATGAAATATACAAAAAATACAAAATATAAAATATTCTTTCCTCTCGATTCAAGCAGTCTTAAGCGCTTTATACACTTTTTTAGTCACAATTATGGCGCTGACGCCGAATATTCTGGGCAATGATGTCTTTAAACCTATCGCTTTAATAACCGGTCGTGAAGTACCCTGTCAGAAGCTACAGAAAAATTAGCAAATATTAAGAAGACTTGTATATCGGCATCAACAGCTTAATGAAATGTCATGGATCAATCGTGCAAGGGACGATTCGCATGCGTGAGTTACCTTTACGGAAGCCTGTATTCCGCTGCCTTTAAAACGGACAGCATTCCTGGGACTGCAGTAGTTTGGCAGCAGTGCGCGAACGAAAAGCAAGCCTCTTATCCCTTCTGCTTTTTGCAGGTGAGCGACTGAACTTTTTGTTGCTTAGCCCATAGTTTCGTTGCGCACTGCTGCCAAACTTGAATTTTTGTGTAGTGGTTTTTGTCACTCTTGTGCCATGTCGAAAGATAAAGAAATAGCGAAAGCACTGGACGATTTCAAACGTGAAATGAGAGCTGAGCTGCGTTCTGTCAAGGATAGCCTAAAGTTCTGCAGCGACACTTGTGACGAGACGGAAGTTATCAGCTCTGAGATAAAGGCACTAAGAAAAGAGCTTAGCGAGCTGGTAAGCTGCAATGAGAATTTGAGAGCCGAAAACAAACGTTTGGCTCTAAGGGTTGAATAACTTGAGCAGTATGGTCGCCTAAACAACCTGGAAATCAAGGGTGTAAAGTCAGATGTTGAACCAATCGAAGTGGTAGAGAAAATCGGCGAGTTCATTAATGAAGAAGTTTCTTCCATTGACATTGACACGTGTCATAGAATCCCCACTAGCCGCAAAGATGAAACCAACATCATAGTCCGCTTTGTGAGCCGAGATAAGCGCCAGGCATTTCTTTCCAAGGCCAGAAAGCATGGGCCGTCTAATAAGGAGCTTGGCTTCACAGAAACAGACAGCGGCCGTATCTACGTCAATGAACACTTGACCTATGCCAACAAAAAACTGCTAGGAGCGACCATTGCTCGAAAAAAGGAACTCGGCTGGAAATTTGTGTGGACGAATGGCTGCAAGATTTTCGCACGCAGGGATGAATCATCTGACACAATCAAAATCTCTGCAGGATCTGATCTGGCTAAAATGGCTAATTAGGTGTTGACTTATCTGATAGCTGGACTGATATCTCATTGACATGGACAGCCCATTCCATTGCATTCATTGTGATACACGATGCTTTAACAACAAGTTTGCCACTTCCATGGGAAGATTCTCTGGCATACATATTAACGTCCGTAGTATGAAGAACAAACGTGACAGTCTTGATGAGTTCTTTGGGTCATTAAATGTGCAGTTTGATGTGCTTTTCTTTACCGAAACTTGGTTAAAATCTCAAGATAATCATTTGCCATTCATGAACTACCGGCATCATGGATTCATTCGCCCAAATATGAGAGGTGGTGGTATTGCCTTGTATGTGAAAAACTGTTATCCACAGTCTGTACTAGAAGACATTTCGATGATAGATCCCAATGTCGAGTGTTTAGCTGTGTCACTGTCCGATATCATTGTGGTTGTGATATACAGACCTCCTGCTGGGAAAAAACGGCATTTTTTAAAGTTTCTTGAAAGTTTACTGCTCTATCTCGCCAATTTCCGGTTGCCTTTTGTAATAATGGGTGATGTTAATATTAATCTAATGCATGATGATTGTAACACACATGAATTCAATAACATTATAGCATCTTATGGTTGTATAAATGCTATATCTATACCAACTAGAGTTACCGTTGATACAGCTTCTCTTTTGGATGTTTGTGTCACAAATACGATGTCTCCTCAGACGGAGGCTGGCCTGTTATCTTCTGAAATTAGCGACCACATCCCGATTTTTTGTTTTCTTCCTATGAACCACAATAAAATTGTATCCAAAAGCGCCGAGAAGGTAACTAGGGATATTAGTGAGACAAACCTTTTTAAATTTCGAACTCTAATCGAAACACTAGTTGGGACAATATATATTACATATCTGATGTCAACTTGTCATATACTACATTTCTTGCAAAGTTCACTGAATGTTATAATGCTGCATTTCCTTTAATTCAAGTTAAGCAGAGCTTTCGAAAGTCCAGAAAGCCATGGGTCAATAAGCAGTTATATAAACGAATACAGGTTAAAAATAAAATGTATCATAACTTTGTATGCACTCGTGATGCAAACCTTTTTACTGAGTTCAAGAAATTCCGAAATAAATTAAACAAAGACCTCAAGGCAGCAAAAACTGCTTACTATATAGAACGCTTCTCGAGAATATATAACGACCGCAAGAAAGTTTGGCATGAGATAAACGAATTACTAAACAAGCAGAAGTGCAGAGATAACGCAGAAATTGTTATATCTGATTCCAAGACCAGTGGAACTGATATAGTAAACACCATAAACCACTTTTTCATTGAAGCTGGTACACCCCCTTTTGATCAATCTTTATCAAACCCCTCCATGCGTGACCTCATTGAACCTTTATCTAATTCTATTGTGCTGTTGCCTGTGGTTCCACAAGAAGTAGCTCCTTATATTGGTAAAATAAAAAACAATGTTTCCGCCGGCCATGACGGCATCAAAGCCATACCGTTAAAGTATGTATCGGTATCAATTTGCGACGTTCTAGCTTATATTATAAATTTAACTTTCACCAGCGGTGTGTTTCCAGATGAACTAAAAATAGCCCGGGTGTGCCCAGTATATAAAGGAGGAAATAGAAATGATGTTACGAATTATCGACCAATTTCCGTATTATCTGTATTTTCTAAGGTATTCGAAGGAGCCATTCACAGCAGAATGGAAAAGTTCTTCAGTGCTCATAATATAATTAACCCGTCCCAGTATGGTTTCTTAAAGAATAGATAGACCGAACAAGCCTTACTTGCTGTTAAAGAGAAAGTTATTGACAACATTGAGTCCCGAGCATATACACTTGGTTTGTTCTTGGACCTCCGAAAAGCTTTTGATTGCGTGCAGCATGAAATTCTTTTAGGCAAACTAACTAGGTATGGAATACGAGGTACTTCCTTGAGCCTGCTTAGAAGTTACTTGAGCAACAGACCTCAATATGTCAAATGCAATAATTTTGTTTCAGATTTCTTGAGTGTTACTCAAGGTGTGCCGCAGGGATCTATTTTAGGCCCACTTTTATTTTTAGTTTACATAAATGATGTTTGTAACATACCTGATTCACCTGATTTGGTCATGTATGCTGATGATACGAATATATTTTTCACGGCCCGAACTCTGCCAGATTTAGAAACTACTGTAAATGACTACATGGTAAAATTGCACGCTTGGATGCAGGCAAATCAATTTAGCTTAAACTTGTCCAAGACTAGTTATATTATTTTCAGACCTATCAACGTCCCAATCCATTACTCACTTGATATAAGGTATGCTAACAAACAAATACAGCAGGTAACCACTCAGAAGTTTCTCGGTGTGTGGTTCAATGAACACCTATCCTGGAATACACATATTTCTAAACTTGCCACAGATCTTAGCAGAACTGTTGGCTGTCTCTACAGGACCAGTGACCTTTTACCTGTTTCATTAAAAGTATCTATGTATTATGCTCTATTTTTTTCTAAGTTATCTTATTGTGCACTGGTGTGGGGCACCACAACAAATAGCAATTATCACAAGCTTTTGATTCTGCAAAAAAAGGCACTCCGGGCTACTGAGGGTTATCATGGAAGACCGGAACACTTACCAACATCACCTCTATACCAAAAACATAATCTACTTCAAGCTAACCGAGTCTACACATACCGCTTGTTACAACATATCCATAGCAATAGGCTTTTCTCCGTCTCTCCTAATCGATTTCCTACTAAATACCCTCTCAGACAACACAGAAACCTCGTCCCAAAAACAAGGACAAATTACGGTAAACAGAAGCTTAATTACCAGATTCCAACTATTCTCAAAAACCCATCCCTATGTTCAATGTTCAATCTCTCTAAACGCAGATTTAAAAGAGAAATAAAAAAGCAGTTGATTCTCTCCGAAGTGGAATTATTGTTTAGTCTGGTTTTGTATTTGACAAATGCAAATTTTCATCATGTTATGTTACTGTACAATTTTTTTTTCCTTTTCCGTGTTTTGTGTGCCATATGCTGTTGTTTCTTTTTGAGTGTACAGTGTACACTGTTCCTTTTTTTAAGTTTTACTCCAGTATGATTAATTACCACGTTTGCTGTAATGTTCTGTTATCGTTTGTTTTCCGTGTTGCGCGCCGCTGTGAACTGTATGGGGAACTGTGACCCCGTCAGGCCTAACCGCCTTTTGTCGCAGTTCCTTCTTTCATTTTTTGAAAGAGAAATAAAGAATATCTGAATCTGAATATCTGAATGTTGGTACCTAAAATATTCTTCTTTTAATATCACATTGTCTGAGAATGAATCACGCTTACCAGGAATCCCCACGTGGGTTAATAAAATGAGTCGATAATTGTCAGTTGTCCATTGACCAGTCTAAAGTCGCGGTGCCTTTTCCCACAACAATGTCGTGTCATGTGCCCAAAACTTCCCCTTATTGACCGTTATAGCTAGTCTCCACTTTTATAGTCTAAAGTCGCGGTGCCTTTTCCCACAACAATGTCGTGTCAAGTGCCCAAAACTTCCCCTTATTGACCGTTATAGCTAGTCTCCACTTTTATAGAACCAAACAAGATACAAGATACTTTTTGTCTGTTTAGGGTTTTATACGTTCTAATGCGACTCAGTGTATATGAAGGACATGGTAGTGTTGTGCTCTGGGAATTTCGACCACCTAGGCTGCTTTACCATGCCCTCATAGCGCTCCGTACGCGGGCTAATTGCTTTTCACCTCCATCGGAAAGCTGTGGCCACACCCAGGATTTCATAATGCGTCCTTGCGTTCAGCAGTTGAGAGCCGTAATTACTGAGCAGATGCCGCGGGGCATACACATGAGGGGCAAGGGGCTGCGAAGAAACAGCGCGCAAGCTGCGATGAAGCGCCGCCTTCAGATGAATTCGTAAGTATTTCGTTGTTAAAACAAAGGCAATCAAACAGCCACGTTTTATTTTTTTTAGTTTCCTTAGGAACACTTAATGCGTTATTCAGAATCTGTATTCATCAGTTTGGTTAGAGCGGCATCAGTTTGATTTGACAGATCTATTTTCTGCCAAAGCTTGCGACGGTTATTAGATATCATGGATGATAGGTCGTTGGCGAAGAAACAGTGAAGAGCAGATAATAGCGCAGGTTGCTATTTTGTATCGCATCATTTGTAGCGTTGCTAGGAGTTTGTGCGTTGGTGTTTGTAGCCTGTTTTTCTGAAAAAGCGCTTTTTTAGATTGCTAAAGCATACTAGGTGCCTATTAAATTAAGGTGAGGTATTAGTGCACGATATATTTATGACGGGTAAGCGTCTGTCAATGAGAGCAGCAAGTTGATTACTCAACTCGTGTCATTTCACTCAGCCAAACTTGCAGTAAAAGTCAGAAGTCTTCAGGACAAGCTGACTACGCAGGGTTTCTTTCGTCTAAATTCGTTCGGTTGTATCACTTGATTTCTTTATTGCGCGTTGTTCCTTTATGATGCATGAAAATCAGCAATGCAATGATTTCGAAATTATTGGAAAGACCATCTAAGCGCGTAATATTCGAAGAAAGGTAACAATAACTTTTTTAGAATAAGATGAAAAATATTTGCAGAACTTGTGGAACGCTGACATTGGTTCAGAAAAAATTGCTGAGATGATAAAATTTTGCTGTGGTTTAGCTTTGGTTAATGCTAGTTGAATTACGAAAGCAACGGCGGAAGCTCCTTTCGCCTTATATATTATTTTCCACTCACGGCCTATCAGTGTGAGGTGCCAAATTATTAGGGACACTTAAGCTCATCCGTTAATGGTATGACAAGAGAGCGTAAGTTACCAACCCCCATATAAAGTCACGCTTGAACTTAGCCGTATGGACGTGCCTGCATGTCGTAGGGGTAATGAGAATGCAAATGGTTCTGACAGGCTGATTCTGATATCACCCTGCCATATGAAAGGAGCGTTCCGAGTTGGCAGCTTCTGCCCGTACATAGAGGCAACGTGAATTCAAATGTCATGACAGGCTGATTTTATTGAGGAGAACGCAATACTACTCTAGGTTTCAAGCCTTCAGTGTAGCGCGGCCGATAGGCACGTCTTACCCATGTGGCTAAAACCATTTCTGCTCATAGTGGACACACACAGAGATGCTGTGTAAAAATATTTCCACTTCATTTTTTATTTTTTTTTGTTTTCTCCACGGAGTGCCAAATTATTTCTTGCTATGGCACTAACAATCATTGAGATCAAAAATTTATATTATTCTGTATCGCAAGGTTATGAACGCTACATCAGCATAAACCATCTTTCAGTGAAGACGTTACAAAAGCACTTCCTGTGAATTTTCTTCACTGTCGCTGCTAAGCCCTGCTAAAAGAGCTAAATGTTTTCGGCAGGCCAGCGCTATCTTTTCAGTAACAGGTCTGTGGAGATAGCCAGCGCTAGCGTTGAGAAAATAAACCTTCAATGCTGCGAAGGAAAAAGAAACGTAGTGCCTTCGCTGAAAGTTAAAGAAGTGTCTTTTTTTCATGCCCCCAGGATCGGCATTTGGAGGCCAGAACAGTAAACTGGTACTAAAATTTCGTGAGTAGGTGCGCATGGAAACAAAAACTGGTTATTGCAATTATAAATTCACGTTCATTATACGGTAAATATGACTTCAAATGATTTCAATCTCGCTAGAAATGCGAAATTACAGTGGCCGAGGATAGTCTTATTCATTGCAATCTAAATTAAATGCCGATATAAATGGAAGATATTGTTCGATCGCACGGAAACCCTACTTGTGTAGCGCCTTCCTAGCTATCCTTTCGAATTTTAATATGAGTAATTGCAGCTCGAAGCGCATACGCGTAGATGTGACACCTGCGTTGACAGCATACAAAACAAGCATGATTTTTACGAAATTTTAGCTTCCGAAAAGAGCAATTCTCTTTCGAGGTCTCACCTATTCGAACGACATCCGGTAGACCCCGAGCCAGCGCTGCTACCCACAGAAGGGCCAACGCAAATACATAGTTGGCACTTTCCGAGCGGGCTGTTTCCATATCATACGGTCGTCAGAAAACCGTCACACTTGCGTCCCACTGGGAAGGCTGTCTCACAACGGAAGAGCGTGGCACAGCTGGTCCAGTTATTCGGAGTCGCATGAAGCAAAAGTTTCCCTCACTCGATGCCGACACGTTGCGCCGTTTCTGCCGAAATAGGTGTTTTTTTTTTCTTGTTCACCACATTGAGAAAATCTGCACTCCCTCGTATTGGGAGATTCGCGACCTTGTGTCTGTCTGTCTGGCGCAGATCGAACGATACAATGACCGTTCACCGACTTGCTAGACGTTGGATCTTGCTCGATGTCGAGGAATCACTACCGCAAACGAGGTGAGCACTGCACGGCAACGCTAGGCCTAACGCGTACTGCTTTTTCTCAGCGAGGCGGCATGCTGGAGCAAGACAGCGGTTCTCTGTTGCTATTTCGTCCACACGCAGAGGCCCTTAAGGGTTGCTCTTTCCGCCCCGGGTGCTAGGGGAACTGCGGGTGTCTCTTTTCCCCTCCCCCGAGCTGGTCGCGGCTTAGGCGAGGGCTCACCGGAAGCGTGAGGTAAGGGAGCACGGACTGCCAAAATGACAGCGAGACGAGAGGCAGCGGGGTAAGCGGAGGGATAAAAAGCGCGCGAAGCATGCTTCGGTGTCGAGAGTGCGTGCGGCGCGGCACGGTGCCGTTAGCTCGCGCTCGCACTCGCGTCTATTTTGAGAGGGCGACGCAGCGGCTTCACCCATCTGGCTCAGGCCGGTTGCGAGCCAACGGAACGCTTTGTGTCCTGCTGTTATCCCGCTTTGGATGCACGCGCAGCGTGAAGAAATAAAGTACGGACCGGAGCTGAAACCCGCGGACGAAGGATAGAGCGTAAGGAGGTGCGGCAACGGTACTCATTTAAGTTATCACTGTTAAGTTCGCCATGCAAAGCTACTACATAAATTAGATAAAATTGGACTGCCAGTTGGTATCATACAGTGGATTTGGGCTTATCTCAAAAACAGAGAACAGATTGTTGATGTTAGAACCAGTACTTCAAGTGCTCGTCAGGTCACCGCAGGAGTCCCTCAGGGCAGTGTGCTAGGACCATTGTTATTTCAATTTATGTCACTGACTTGATTGATGTTATTACTGGTAATGTGTCCATTCGGTTATACACGGATGATTGTGTTATATTCAAGGAAATTGCGTCCCATGATGATCATGATGTGTTGCAGACATGCTTTGCAGAAATTAATCACTGGTGTTTCAATTGGGGATGAAGCTCAATGCGGAAAAAACTGCACTTTTACGCGTAACACGAAAAAGATCTCCTAACATTTTTCCGTACCAACTTGGAAATACAACTGTTCTCGAAGTCGACATATACAAGCCCCTCCTGCTTGAGCCAAATTATTGGACTGGAGTATAACTAAATAAAAACGTGCCTACTTCGTTAAGCCTAATTTATGCATTGAAAGCTCTCTTAATGTCCAGAAGAATCGAAGTTATCCAGAAAAGAGGGAGTCAGCGCTAGACGGGACAAGCGAACATACGAACACTTGCGCAAGTGCTTGTCCGCTCGCTTGTAACGTCTTCCTAGCGCTGATTCATGCATTATCGGCAACGTGCATTAACTAGCCCAATTTTGCCTTGTTATGGAATCGAAATTATGCTTTCAAACTCCTCGAAGTGGCCATTCTCAAAGTTAGTGGCACATCACAGCTGCTTTGAAAAAATGTGCAGTTGCATGGAGAATATGGGCACTTGTCTGACGATGAAGTTTTACTTACGCGTCATCCGAAAATATATATATATAATAAAAGAAAAATATTGGTTTGTTTACCCATCTAAATGTAGTTTTCTTCTTAGAGGCAGCAAACATTTTTTTATTATTACACAACGCTTGGAAAGCACCGACACAAAATCGTTCTGTATAATTTTTTCTCCACTGGAATACTGTGAACCCGCGTAGGCCCAGTCGATATAGTTCACAGGTGCACCAGTGCCATCTTTTCCATATATCCCTGTTTATACGACCCTCTGGTAGGAATCACACGCAGACATTGGAAACCATTTTAATGTGTACATGTACATCTGTAAAATTTTATTGCCTTTTTCGTTATGAGTGCTGCTTTTGTTCTGCACTATCTAGAGTTTGCTTAATTTGACTACCGCTTATACCTGCATATAGAATATAGAGCTAGTCGAATTGTCACTTTTAGCTAGTAGAGAAGCGGCGGTCTTTTCAGTGTATATCTATCGTAAAGGCTTTCCTTAATCTTCGAGAAAATCCAGTTTTATTCTTTTTGAAAGCACCAGTCGAAAGTTCTCTTTTTCTTCATTCCATATTTTTAACGGCTAGAGTTTGTAGGCGCTTTGGCGACAATTTTTATTGTAGCATCGGCGAAGAACTTTAGAAACTCATGAGGCCATCACTGCTGTCAAGGGAGCCCATAAGTACCACTCATTCGCAATTCACACCTTTCTTTTGTTCACTGTGATCCTATCAGACACAAGTGCTATAATGTCGGTGCAAATTGGGATCCAGAACATACCACTCCTGTGGGGCGTTTCAATAAATTGCTGTAAAGTATTGTGAGCACTTTGTCACGTGACAGTTTCTTTTGTCGCACACTCTCCTTCGGTGGTAAAAAAAAAAAAGCTGAAAAACGATTATCCCTTTCGAAACATTCTGGGCACCTCTTATTAAAGCAATGTACAGCTACCGAGCAGACGTATTGTCTCAGGACACATTTTTAAATAACCGCCTGTATCACTTCGACATTAACGTTATCTGAGTCTGGTGTAAATGAAACTCGGTATATGGCACTGAATGCTAAAGGGTCCCAAGTTACTCGTGTTTACAGCGCTGCCAACTATTCACCTGAATGGAATCTCGACGATGTGTTGTTAAAAACCGTCGGAACATGTAGGTTGCTCGGAATTCAATACACTTTGAACCCGGCTAGTTTCCGTGTGTAAAACACATTGCTGACAAAGGTAATCGCATTGTCGTATATTTGACATGTAACATTAACGCAGCGCCAACAAACGTAAAGCTTCTTGTAGGGTCAACACTTCTATGCTTAGAGCTAGAATACATTTCATCAATATGGGCCATGGTGTTGAAAGAGTGGTTCAACTGTTTTGAACCGGTAGGGGAGAAAACGGCGTCCTTTAGTACCTCAAATACCAACGAACATAAAATATAACCTTTAAGAAATCTGCCCTCGACCTAACTATACATGAATCACGACGAAAAAGACCACGTGGCGTATTTTCACAAAATCCGTCTTAATGATCCAATTCGCTATCAGCTACTTTTTTCCCCTTTATATATATCTAAGATCACGTGTTTAAATTGGACATTAACACATACAAAACTAGACCCTTCATAGATTCCTTATTCTTCTCTCGTAATACGACTGCAACCACCTTCCTTCTTGCATTACAATAATTCCTGGTCGTTTACGTTTTCACTCTGCTGTTGCCAAATACAGTGTGTAATGTTCAGTTACTCATATACTTATACTATTGTTAAATTTTGATTATTTATGGTTGTCTGCCCTTGCTTTATGTTTATTCACTGCTTCATGTGTCAACCAGTCATCTCTGTAATATTGTGCCGCGATGGTATAACAATAAATAACAAGAGTTATTACTACTGAATTGACTGCACAGATTTGAGCAAAATGAAGTAAAAAATACGTCAATCAGTCGCAGCCCTTAAGTGTTAGGTTAGCCTTAGCTCAGACAACCTGCTCGATGAAGACCATCAGAAAAAATCCTGCAATGAAGAAAAGAAGGTTATCGATTTTTTTTATGGCGGTGCAGCCAGAGTGGCACACCTGTAGGGGTGCAGTCGACGACCGTAATGATCCTAATGCGCTACAGCTGTCTTCTTTTGCTTAATATAAGCGAATTGAAACTCGCTGAGGTAGCGCCAAAAACAGGGAAAGAAAAATAGCCGTAGCTTTCACGGTCTCCTGACTTCCATTCCACTAAGACAAGTTTGAAACATGACCCCGGCTGAACAGCTAATAACTGATTTCTTCTGCTCCTCACCCAAGTAGATTACAACTGATGGCAGCGGTGCCGAATAATTTCTGCTCTTTTGTCACTCTTCCCTCGCCACAAGCCTGTTTGTGTTTTCTAGGGGGTTCACAGACCAGGAGAAGACTCTGTTGTCATCTGAACAACACAGTCAGAAACCTGTTGCAATTTTAAGCAATGTGATAAGAATTATTAATATACATTTTTAACAATGCAGATATGGCTAATAACAGCCACTGCTTTCAGTCAGTGGCTTTCAGTCAGTAATATACTGATACCGTCCAATATGATTGTGTACTAACCACATTAAATTACCTTCGAAATCAAGTCGCACTGCACTACGATCCGCTATCATGCTCGATCCGACATCAACTAATAGTTATGTCCATCTTCTACATTTCAGAACAAATTAGACAAGACAAAATTGCATTCTCTGGTTTTCCTCGCAGAAAAATGTTTGCAAAAAATCGTTCTCGGTTCTCCAATCGAACATCGACTCAAAATGTTTTGTTTAATGAAGCGTACAGATCACTTTATACTCTTTTAATTGTGTAAGCAGTAGAGTACGTCCTGTCCACACACACACACACACACACGCACACACACACACACACACACACACACACACACACACACACACACACACACACACACACACACACACACACACACACACACACACACACACACACACACACACACACACACACACACACACACACACACACACACACACACACACACACACACACACACACACACACACACACACACACACACACACACACACACACACACACTCACACACTCACACACACGCGCACACACACATACACACACACACACACACACATATATATATATATATATATTTATATTCATTTGCAATACTGCCGGTCTCACCTGAGACCAAAGCAGGCGGGCAAACAAAACTGAAACATGTTATTTTCAACAGTGCATTCATGAATTGCACATAATAGGCCAAACAAAGGTGAATGCAAAAAGGCAAATTAGGTTAGGAACAATAATAATAACCAGCAAACAAAAACACAGAAAAAAGTATTACACATCTAATAACCAGGTATATCATCAGATTGGCAACATAATAATAGTAACATTTTTAGAGAAACAATAAAAATAAATTCCCTTCAGGATAGAAATCCAATAAACGTTTGCGAGGCGTTTGAAGGGTTAATCAAGAGGATTACTGATTCCATGACATGAATTCCAGTCGTGACGTGAATTGTGATAGCAATTCTGCAGAAATCATGGAAGGATCTAGGCGATTCTGCTCTCTGACCACGAGGGGGAAGTATGAATACATGAACCTGGCGTTGTGGCATGCGTATTTTGTTATAGTACGTGCGTGTTTATGTCTTGATGGTCGTGACTGCGAGAACGATATGTATTTTCAAGGTCTATCTTATAGTAATCGTGGATCAGTTGAAATAAATATTTGAGTTGTACTAGTTGCGCTTTGGATGACAGTGTCGCTAAGCCCAAAATGGCTGCAGGGTTAGCCGGTGAATCAGTACGCATATATTTGTTATGAATAAACCGCAATGCTTTTGCCCCGTACTTTTCTAGCTTCTTTGCAATACTTCCGGTCAATGAATGAGGAAGCCAAACTGTATTAGAGTACTCGAAAACTGGTTCAACGAAAGTAGTATACGCCAGAAGCTTAGTTGACGTATGTGCGAGGCGCAGACATCTTCGGAAAAAAAAAAGACAGTTTGTGTAATGCTGTCGAGGTGATATTAGCGATGTGTGCATCCTATTTTAGGTCAGAAGTTAGTGTAATTCCTAAGTACTTATGCTGATGAACTTTGGTCAGTATTTCAGCCTTAATATAGTACAAAAAGTCGTAAGCTCGCTCCTTTCTTCTTCTTGTCACGAAAGCTCGTTTGGTTGAATTTCTCGTCATTTGCCATTTTTAGTACCATTCGGTTAGCTTGTCCAGTGAGTCATTTAGTGAAACATAATCTTCGTACCCGTTAATAGTTTTGTAGACAATGCTGTCATGTGCGAAGAACTGGATGTAGCAATCGATATTCCTGGTAATGTCGTTGATGAAAACCAAAAGTAATAGTGACCCCAACACAGATCTTTGTGGGACGCCTGATGTGACGGGCAGGGTTGCCGATTCCGTCTGGTGAAAGAGCACATACAAACTCTGTCCGGTTTGCTAAGAAGTCTGTAACCCAGTTTGAAATTTTCCCATCTCCGATCAAACTCCGTAATTTTCCGATACTTTTTTGTGGCTTACGCGATCAAATGCTTTCGAAAAGTCACAGAGAATTATATTAGTCTGGCTGCTGTTATTGATACCAAGTGCCTGATCATTTACGACCTCTGTGAGCTGTGTGGTAGGTGATAGTCCCCAGCGGAATTCGGGCTATATAGTAAGGTCTTTACACAGCTAAACGGAGTACAAATCCGAGTTCCATTAATGACTAGCGGTCAATTTCAATATATAAAATCCCCCTAATATGTTTAAGAAGAATAAAAATAAGAATAATGCTTATTTAACATCTTGAGGATGTTTGCCCCGGAAATCGTTGCTCGCTATGAAGCATACTATGGAAACCTTTTAAAACAATAGTAGAAAGTAAGAACGGGCAATTTTCTACGTGTCGCGAAGAATATGAAAAAAAAAAAGGACGTCGAAGCTGAGAAATCTGTGAAATTTGTAATGCCGGACACTCCAACTAGCCAGCAACACCACTCGATTCTCGCAAGTCCAATGCCTTAGGCAGATGATCGATACAAGACTGATTAGCGATTCACGAGAGGTTGTTACTTACATGCCTGAGCTGAAGTATTCAGCAACGCATCTGCACGCATCTGTCTTAATTAACGAAATCGGTATGCATTCAAAAATACTATCCATGAACATTTAAGCCTCCATTACAAATCAAATTTTCGGACCAATGATCTATATTCCGGATCTCCATTATACGACTCGCTTTTGTAAGGAGTTGGTCGAAAATTAATACTTGCAATAATAGCAGCTTCAAAAACGGGGAAAGCGTGTTCCAGTCCGCAAACCCGATAAGAACGTTTCATTGTTGTTAAAATTGCCGGCAGAAGCTAATGCTACAATAAATCAATATGGATATAATTGTCCACCCGTTATATTTTACATGGTAACATATTAGGCTCATTCAGCAGGAAAACTGTTGCCGTACCCGAAAATTAAGAATCGTAACTCCATAACGTACCGGAAGAAAAATGCAATTTAAAACGTAAATTTCAGCCATCGAGGTTTGAGCCGAGGCCCTCGGCATGGCAGAGCAGCATAAGCCACGATAGTTGCTTTTCTTTTTCTCAGCATGGTAATTATTACAATAAAGCAATGTTTTAGATTCAGAAAGTTTGCGCTAGCTATAAGAAAAAAACGTCGTCAAATCAACACAGTGCAGAATACAATACAACTAAGAAAGCAAAAACTATAAACTAGGCAGTGTTGAGCAAATAAATGAGCAAGATAAGCATTTCGATTTGAACTCCAGCTGGACATACAATTATCTGAAATTAATCTTAATCCCATTGAGGAGCACTTCTGCTGAAGTAATGAATTCGCAATTTAGATCTATCATGGACGTTTTTAGACTGTGTAGGCCGTGCAAAAAGAGCATGTCTATTCAGTCATCGATTGCAGGTCAGTGGGGAAAAATTACCCAATAAAGCCTCTTTTTCTTTTTACGTCCATTGAAAGGAAACGCTACGAGTATCGCATCATACTGAATCAACGCACATTTGTTTCTGGAAGATCACAAAGGCAGAAATTTATTGTGGGTACAAAAAATGCCCTTTTTCTCTGTGTTTAACAGGCAATGTCGCAGTGTGCAGCTAATTGCTTGTATATAACTTGAGGAGAATTTTACGTTCACTTAGGAGTACGTCACGCTTCATAACTCAAACTACACAAAGAATATCGGAAGACGCAAACAAATCGACAATAAATCCTTGTACAACGTTTTTGTTTTTTTTTTGATATTGGAAACACAATTTTAGGGGAGTACTGGAAACACAATTTTAGAGGAGAAAGAAATAAGTAGGAGACGAACAAATGCCCCCACGAATTACACCCAATAAGCAGTGAAGAGTGTAAACATCAGGAGAGGAAAGGAAGGCCAGCAAAATATTCGTTAAATTGATTTGCAAGAATGCACGGATCAGCACTAGCGGGTGTGAACAGTCACGCAAAAACTTGAATCGTGAAATTACCTGTTGGACGTACTAGATGTAGCATTCCAAGGCCCTCAGCGCTTACAAACCGGAAAATGTTATCTAGCCTCATAGCTTTTAAAGACAAATTCCAAACAGTGTTGCAGACACTCTAGAAATACTCTGGATATGAAACCTTGTACAATATATAGCTTGGAGCCCCGTGAAAAGTTTAGTAACGAGAAGTTGTTTGCAGGCTCTAACACTGCCACATATAATATAATATATATAATATAATAACACTGCCAAATACAATATAACATGAAAACATGAAATACATGGTGCTAAATAAGGCAGACTGGACGCTGTCTAAATGAACGGCTTTTCGATCCCAGTAGAAATTGTCGCTCATTGCAGGCTCTGGGATTTTTGGCCACCCATTGCTTCAAATACAAGTGTCACCATCTTTTGAGAACACATTAATATTGGCACGTGCAGATGATATTAAGACGTGCGAGGTTGCTGAGGCCTTAACAATTTCAGAAAAGAGTGAATACGTTAGCTCCTCATTCGTTGCACTCACTCAAAGAGAAGTAGATTTTCTGCGCACTGATGAATGAATTACATGCGTGTCGCCTACGCGTGGGCTTCTCTTGAGCGCGGATGGGAATGAAACATTTAGTTGGTTGATTTGTTCCGTTCTTGCCGCCATTGCGGCGTGTTTGGGTGGTTTATTGTTTTTTTTTTTTCCTGTTTATCGCCGGACTGTTCTCGCGTGCATTTGTTGTCTTCGTTCCAATCTTCTGAAGTAAGCCTCTAGCTGCTAGATTGGACGTATCGTCACTTTCCGTTTCTTTAAAAGATCCCTGCGCGCCTAAGCTGCGCATCCTTTTAAATTACGTTTTTGCAACGAGCCCAGTCCCAAGCACTTTCTACCTTAAACAGAGCCGTTGTGTTTCCTAATTGGGGTTTGTCCTCAACTTCTGTGCGCGCTTGATTCAGAAAGGCATTTAGAATCTTGTATCTCTCCGTACAACTTATAACTTTCGGCTTCCTCCGTTCCACAGCTACTTGCAAAGCCTCTTCAGGCAACCATTCTACTTTTTTGCATTTATTTTCTTTTGGCATTATCTCGAGGATAAATTCGTTTATATTAACACGAACATCAGTCCAGATTTTTTTCACGCATCCTCTCTTCTAGATCTTATTCTTGAAAACGAGTCCCCACTTCCATAGCATATTCTCATGAAATTTGATCCAGGTCATACCTGAGCGGTTTTCTAGCTCTCTACTCTTTCTTCAATCGAAGTTTAAGCCTTTGAGTGTTTTTGCCGTACATGGCCGGCTGTGGTTTTCCGTCCCGCAAGTTTTTCCGTACCGGTACGGTTTCAATACTCCGTTTGAAATTTCGCGCTCTAATGACGATGCATGCTCACTGGAGGTGCTGCCACCTCCTAGGGCTTACAAGAAGCGCATGATATTTATGGCGCCTCCTTCTTGCGAAGATAAACAGAAGTGATTCCTAGCTGCAGCCTGGTCTGCGGCAATGCCGTCGCCCTATTGCGGTTTCGGTTTCGCGACGCGATGGCAAAGGAGGCTCGAAACTTGATTTCTATCTTTATGAGCGCTTACGTGGAGGGGTGATAAACAGAACTGATTCCTAGCTGCAGCTTGTGGCCCGGTCTGCGGCAAGGCCTTTGCATAGTTTAGGTCTCACCCATGTGACGCTGTGACGTCACACCCCACGTGACACAAAAGCGAGAGATGTGCTCCCAACTCAAACGGTCGGCGTGGCGCGGTCGGAGCCGCAGCTCAGTTGGCAGGTGCTGCAACTTCGGTCTTTAGTTTAACATGGGATGGGTATGTCAGAATCAACCTGCTAGGAACCTGGCATTCACGTTACCCTATAATAGGCCGCTAAGGCACGTTCATACGGCTCGGTTAATGTAAGGCTTTATATTGTCACGTGGTGGTGACCAGGGTCGATGACACAAATAAAGACACAGGCTTGATGGTACGGAAATTAACTCTTTATTGAGCTGACTTGCGCCCGCAAAAGAACTAAGCAACTCGGCGGCAATAGCAGCAAACGTGATGGCCGATTGTCGAACAAAAAATGCTCGTCACACTCGTCAACGCTCAATTTAAAAGCTACACAGAACAATCTAGATAACGTCGCAAACAGCTACCAGCACGGGCTGGAACATTGTGGAAAGACACACGAGTGGCCGGAATCTTCGAGACAGATCTCGGTGCATCTTGCGCTACAACGAAACTGATAAAGGTGTGACTTGCGACATCCAGCATTAACAAACAAAGATTACGGAACTGATACGCGATCCAGAATCAGTGTGATAAGCCTGTATGCCGGCGGCTGTTGAAAAACAACAAATACAGTTTTGAAGGATTCGCGGCAATATGTGAGCTGAAGAAGGAGAAAAAGATAACAAGAACGCTCGGTCACCCACAGCTAATGCTTTCGCTCAATATTTGGTTCAGCAGCGTTGAACGCTTGCAATTTTTTTTTTTTTGTAATCAGATTGCAGTTGTCTCTGCTTCCTGCTTGGCGCTCTGTTGTGCGACTGTTAGTCGCGAAGTTCAGCAGTTACTATCAAACCTCATCTCAATGGCTTTGGGTATTGAAATAGGAGGTGCTTTTTATTATAATTTATTTTTTGAGTGCAAAGTGTAGCCGCAAGAGGTTCAAACGTTCTATCGCTATGTTCCCTACAAGGGGGGGCGAGGTATTTGCTGAGGACTTCGTGAACGATTGCTTCGGCACGTTCTTGAAGGTTCTCAGTTGAAAGTTTCTGCAGTGAATCGGAGGTATGCCACCCGCTGGCGCAGTTGGCAGTATTGCTGTTAATAATCCGTGAGACAGCAGCATGCTGGGCCTCTTGTGGGTCCAGATTGTCTTGTTGCAAGTGTACTTGCATGGGGGTGAATGCCTCCACGAGCGGGCGAGGTTCTGACGTGAGGTTCACGAATTTGGCGGTGGGGGCACTAGGTGTGTATGTTATTAATTTGTCACGTAGAGGTGACAAGGTCGATGACACAAATGAAGAGTCTTGGAGTACAGGGAAGGAACTCTTTATTGGGCTGACTTGCGCCCGCAAAAGAACTAAGCAACTCGGCGGCAGCGACAGCAACAAACGTGCTCGTCGATCATCGAGCTAAGAATGCTTGTCGCACACATCAACGCTCAATTTAAAGGCTGCTCCGAACCATCTAGATAACGTCGCAAACTTTTACTAGCACAACCAGGAACATTGTAAAAACATACGCGACTGGTCAGAATCTTCGAGACAGATCTCGGCGGATCTTGCGGGACAAAGAAACTGATAAAGGTGCGTCTCACCACATGGAGCATTAAAAAACAAAGAATACATAATTGATACGCGTGCCAGAATCACAGTGATAAGGCCGCATGCCAGCGGCTGTTAAAAACCAAAAAATACAGTTTTGGAGTTTTCGCGGCCATATCCTCGTATGCATCCTTGCATTAGCATGCGTATATTTTGCATCTCCTTAGAGCCGTTCGTTGTCCTTTCTACACGCTCTCTTCCTCGTAGCGGGCAGAAGTGTTCGGGCTGGCTGACTGGAGCCGTTTGCTTAGTACCTATGCTGTGGATTTCCCTCGTCCTCCTCTAGTTCGGTGCTGGTTGAAGACTCGCAGCCCTGCTTTCTTGCCTTCGTTTTTCACTTTGTGTCGGAATTATGACATGCATTCGAGGAGCCTGTCATGTGGTCTCCATCGTATACCATGCCCTGGGGTTGACACTCGTGTCCTTGTTAAGTGGTATTTGATCTCCATGAATGGTAGCGGTTGGTTTGTGGAATGAGGAATACATTTTTCCCGACGGCTCACGGTTCCGCATCGGGTGCTGGCTTGTTGTCTTGAGGTAAATGGAAGCTTGAATCGCCTCTCCACAATATAAAACTTCAAATTGTATTCTCTGCCCTTATAAGGTAGCTACTGGCATGCTCGACTCGCCAAATTTCCGTAAAGCCACCGGATAAGCTGAGATAGAGTATGGACGCAGGGCCTTCTATGATGTTTACTTCAGTGGATAGAGGGTCGACTGTATTAACACCGTGACGCTTCTCTACAGCCATTTTGAGGCAGACTTGAACCAGATAGTTGTGCCCGACGAGGTTGTTGATTAACAGGTGATGTGTGATGAGTGTAGCATCTCATATTCTGTTGAGAATCAGTTTTTATCCCAGACCGGCCAGATGGCGAGTGCCTGCGATAGCGTGAAGTGCCAGCGAAAGCATAGAGATCTGATGGCTTCCCTTGCAATTAGAAAATGTGAGCTTGCTGTTAGGCTTCACCACGACGATGGCGTCTTCGGTGTTGAATTTGGGTCAAACTTGCGGTCCTCAGTGCTTGCGAAGCACCCATGCGGGGACGTGGCCGGCCGTGTCACCATTGTGGTGCATTCCAGTCCGTTGTTTCCGCTGGATGACATTTTCTGTGGCTTGATCAAAAATGATCGGTTCGCTGTCGGAATTTCTAAATTTGGATGATGTACGAGTCGTAGCTTCACGCGGCAGTATGGCAGCTGCCGGCGCCCATATTCTCTAAGGAAAGTTCTGTAGATTAGTTAAAATTGTCTAAAAATCTACGGTTTTGTTGTATTGATGGACTGGAATCATATAGTGTTTGGAAGTCATGGACAGAATAGTGGACATCAATTGGATGGAGCTGGCGTGAGAAAGCGCCTGGAGCTTTGATATAGGACACACTTTGCAGTAGGTAAAGAAATGCTATATTGGCAGTCTGTAAAATCTGCAAATTTATTGTTTTATATGAAACTAAACGGTGAATAATTCATCTGACTGTGCTACGTTTCCGCCTAATATATCCATAACAATGGACAAATATGCCTATTTGAATTCCGAATACTTGAATGTTTTATAGTTGGGGAGCTCCAAATCAAAATGCACAGTTCATGTCAAGTGGGTCCGGTGATTTGGCGTCATTTGCACACGCTTGCACTCCTATTGCCTTATATTTCATAAATCTAGGAGTCAGTGGCAATCAAGCTATCTTTGGAAAATGAGCAGTACTTATACACAAAGCATTTCTAGAGGTGCAGTAGACTATTACATCACGCCTTTCTTCGGTGACGCCATGCTGTATGTTCCTGAGTATCCCAAAATGCAAATCAGGAGAATTATAAGCGCCCGTGACAGTCACTCCTGTCTTATATCTTATGCTAATATCACGGGAATAGTCCCCGTTTTTTGTGTGTCGGCGACGTAGTAGGTACGATGCGCTGAATTGGAAAGCCACGCAATTCGCCACGCTTCACGCTTCGAATGAGTTCACACTGAGATGTCCGACACATTCCCTGGGCTTTTTAATGTCCACTCTGGTGCTAGTGGTGCACATTTTATATATTTACTTGGCATGTATGTCGACTTGCCCGCTGTATTGCGCAATTTTACATTTATATATATTGGATCTTGTACATTGTAAACGAGCCAAACTAGATTCGGCGTTTTCCCTTCGAATTTTTCACCAGTTAACTATTTCATATCGTATCGATGTCAAGGAGTAGTGGTTGCCGCCACTGGGGAGCTGCAGTTTATACTAACAAGAGACGCTGAAGGAACAAATGAATTCTACCAGGGTATTTTTGTTCTTTAAAAACTGAGCGCCCGCTCAAGTGGTATCTTTAAAATACAAAAGGGTGATTGCTTTGTTCTTCCCAGAATGCTGTTTGCAGCCAGCGGCGCTCATGCGGTTTAAAAACAAACAAAAATCCAAATTGGTTGAGGTATAAACAAGGCTAATTCACTGTGCTTTAGAAGCCAAACCAGCTTGCTTGTGCACCGAGCAAATTCGTAGGAATAATGGCCGCACTGTGTAAGCCCGGTCATTTGCATTAGAAAGACATCGCCGGGAAGAAATAATTTATACCGGTCGGGCTGCGGAAAACATGCCTTCTTTCTCCGTTGTCGCATCTTTTCCTACAAGGACAACGAATGATTTGAAAAGTTTGTTGCAGTTTCTTGTTTTTGTGGGAGAAAATAAAAACACCGCCTGCTTTTCTGTGGCAGCATAAGGCAGGCCGCGTATTCTGACTTTCTAAAAGAACAAAGTGGCGCTGCATTTTAAAGCTTCACTCCAAGCGGAGTTTAGGCAGGGGATGCATGCATAGGAAGGAAAAGGTAGGAGACAGAGGGAGAGAAAGAGGAGGTGTTGTAAAGCAAAAAGAAGCGTTAACTTCGGCAGCCGGAGCACCGCACTTTGCACCGGAGCTACTTCTGATTTCGCCCTGCTGTTGTCAGCGTTCTTCCGCATTTTACTTGCGTTTTCCCCAAGATTGCGCCTCTGCCCCAAAAATAGGCATGGCCGCATAAAGGGCGGCCGCTCGGTCCTATACGGCCCAGCAGTTTCCTTCCTAACACTCTTCTTCTCGCCTCAATGTTTTGCCTTCACACACGAATAGCTGCTCAAACGACAGATTGAAAGCACGCTTAAGGCTGGGAAACGAGGTAGAGATGGATGGGAGGGGAACGGCAGCAAAAACAACGAGGTTAGTGCGAAAACAACGAAGTGGAACCACGTTGGAAGAGAGAGGTCTTGCTTTTGTTGTCGCTTTTATTTTTTCAATTTGGCCTGAACAGCTCATACGTTTCAATGGCTTTTTCTCTCTCCGTGTCTTATCAAAAAACCTCGGTTTTAGTTCTTTGCGACTTACTGGTGATGACATTGTTTGCGGTTTTCTTCACGAGGAAAACAAAGCGGCTTGATTTGTCGAAGCAGCCGCGCCAATTTTCCACTTTGAAGCTCTCGCAAAAAGCATGCAGCTGCTTGAAGGCACCCTGCAAAGCTCTGCGCAAAAGAAGTGCTTCATACTTTCCGTGAACGGATTCAGATATTTCGAGGCTTAGTGCGAAGTCGCCGCCGTCCCTATATTGTGTAAAGTTCACACTGTTCCCAGGTTTCAAAAAAGTTAATGCAGCCGCCGATGTTTCTAATATTGTTTCGAAAAAGAAACGACAAGGTCAGAGATTTTAAAATTGTGCAACTTGGGGGGGCATTGGCGTACAATCCAGCTCTCTGTCCAGAGCGCTAGGGACGTCATTGTTGAAAAAATAGCATCATTAATGGCAACGGGATTGAGACATAAATAAAAATAAGAAAAATGGTATTTTACTGAATGCCCGAGTTCTTCGAAAGAAGAGAGATATCTAATTTAAAAAGAAAAATAAATGTTGCCATGCGTCCCACGAAAAAAGGATTGCAATAGTAACACACCCCTATAATTTAGTTTGCTTCCAAAATCTGGCATGTTTAGGAACATTCCACATGAAATTTAAGTGAAACACGAATTTGTACCATTGCAATACAGTGTTTACTAAGCGGCCGTAGTGCGATGCAGTAGTTTCAACTAAACCTTTGTTCTTTGAGGGCAAAAAGTTAGAGAAATGAATTCCATGTGTTTCTATCTATATATGTACACACCCGAAAAACTTTGTGCCTGCAAGACAGAAAAGGCGGGCCTCTTCGTATTGCCTCGAACCTTGGTAATCTTCGTTATTGAGACAGCAGCTGGAACGTAACCTTATCACTCCGGTTATGCCGTGCACAACTATCTTCTTTTTTGTCACGCTCAGTGTCGGCACACTTTATTGCATTCCTTGTTGCGCAAGATGCACTGAGGCGTATCTCGAATGACTACAGCTACTCGCGTCAGGTCCAGCTTTGTTCTAGTTAGTCACTCTGGCGCGTTCAACTAAATGTTTTTTAGGTGACTTTATATTAAGTTCAGACGAGTGCAATGACGTAGCGTTGGTAGTGCGACGACCAGAAAGCACATTTACTGCTATCCCAGAGACTGCGTTGCTTATTCATTTATGGGCTCAAGCTACCACAATAAACAGTTCATTTTAGTGCTGCTACGTAAGTGTAATTTCTGCATTCTACATTCTAATCGAAATGGACAGTCACAGCAATGTAGCTTTCACAGTGGAGGGTTGTGAGCTACATAGCTTGCTCAGTTTGAAATCAACTCATGTATATACATCATTTCCTTTGTTTAACACTATACTTGGGCAAGAACCTTTGTTCCTTTTTCTTTCGTGTTACGGCTCTTTATGTCAAACAAGGAAAACATAATAACGAGCTGCCAACTAGCGTCAGCTAGAAACTATATTTCTTTTTTTATGCATTTAGTGTACCGTCAGGGGTCATTAAGGGCTGAGAACAAAATGCAATTAGCTTCTAATGCCCAAGCGAAACTTTTCTTTTTGCACAGGAAAAAAAAAAAAGGAAATGATGCATGCTTGAAAACATCTTGCTTACAGATAGAAAAAGACAGTGTATTGAAGTAGAACTTAGCTGTGTTATTTAAGTGGAACCCATAAAACTCTAGTCATTGCGCGAATCACACATCGAGATTGGCTTCGACGCGCGACGTGACAGCGTCTCTGGCACGAGCATGCGTCATTAATTACTAAACAGCGGCGGCGGCTGCTATGATCCTATGTGAAAGGATGGTTGTTACCTGGTAACAAAACCGTCCCCTACCTTCACACAGTTGTGCTGTCTGAGTCGATAACTGTTGCTCGAGGACGCGTCCTCATTCAGGCCTAATTGGTCTTTTAAGAAGTGTGTGTGTTTGGTATTGTAAACATGTTGCTCTTCCACAGCTAATTCAAAGTACTTACTCAGAAGTCTCTGTTAGCCGATTCAGCGCCATTTGTGAAGCTAACAAAGAGGGTTCTACTTAAGTTGAGGACAACGCAGAGGGCTATGGAAACAAAAATGGTAGGGATAACGTTAAGAGATAGGAACGTGCAGAGTGGGTCAAAGAAATAACTCAAATCACTGACATTCTAGTGGAAATCAAAAAGAAGAAATGGGCATGGGCAGGATTAGTAGCGTGAAGAAAGGATAACCGATGGTCGCTTAGGGTAACAAAATGGATTTCAAGGGAAGGAAAGCGTAGCAGGTGGCGGCAGAAAATTAGGTGGGTGGATGAGGTTAAGAAGTTCGCAGGCGTCACGTGGATGCAGCTCGCAAAGAACTGGGTTAAAGAAATATAGGAGAGGACTTCGCCCTGCAGTGGGTATAGTCAGGCTGATGATGATGATGAAGCTGCTGCTGCTGCTGCTGCTGCTGCTGATGATGATGATGATGATGATGATGATGATGATGATGATGATGAAAACATCCAGCCTGAGCTTCTGTATAAGGGTAGCTTGTTTATGACTTCCTTCAGCACAGGAAAAATAAAAAATAACATAGGGAATAAGAAATGAAATACAACGTAATTTAACCTGAGCAGGTTCGTTTGAGACAATCGCATCGAGTTCTCGTATGATTTATTTATACAGTTTTCCGAAGCATCGATCGGGAAATGAATGTAGCAGGTGATTTTCCAGATCTCAACGTTCTCTGAATTCGCTTCTTCGGAATTCCAACCGAGATTTTCTGGGGAGTTTGGCAGCACCTTTCCTGCGCTGAGCGCGGGTAAATGTTTAATAGATGCTTTTTTTTAATATGCGAAAGGTATGTCGTGCGCGAAGACAACTTTCGCAATTCTCTTCGACCGGCGTAAACATTTGAATTGAAAGCGACGTTTGTTTTCACCAAAGCCAGCGCACACTCGGGGAGACACTATTATCCAACGACATCCAAGCACGCACGCCACCGCCTTCACTGATGCGCCCGAGAGACGACATGAGGAGGAAGTGAGTTTCGCAGCAGGAAACTGTATTGCTCTCTATTCTTCATCACATCCTCATAACATCCACACAACGTCGTTTGGGGGCAGCAGCGGAGGCAGTTGCGTGGTTAGGAAGTGAGCTCTGCAGCAGGAAACTGCATTGCTCTCTAATCAACCTGCCCAGCCGTGGGGGCGCAGTGGTTAATATGTCCTACTACTGTTCCGGAGTACCCGGTTTCCAATACGACCGCCGGCTGCTGCGTTTCGATGCAAGCGAAATGGAGCTGCGTCCATGTGCTGTGCAATTTCAGTGCCCTTCAAACATCATCAGGTGGTCGGAATTAGTCCGTAGCCCTCTACCCCCCCCCCCCCCCCCCCCCCAACGGCAGTCCTCTCTTTCCGCTTTCATTGCTACCTTCATTTCTTCCTTTACGACGGTAGTGGTGGTGAGGTAAAAACTTTTATTTGAAGAACAGGTGTGGCCCCCTAGCCCGGGACCCCATTGGTCAAAGCCGCCGTCCTGGCTCTCTAGACCAAGCCCTTTTGCGCTTGAAGCTCTGAGCAGCCAAGCAGGGCCGCCTGCCAGTCATCTCATGTAGGGCTATTGTTGGGGGTAAAAGCTGAATTATTCTGGCAGGCCCACAACGTGTGGTAAGTATCGGCTACCTCAGCACAGTGCTGGCGCGTGCGGGTGACCACGGGGTTAAAGTTTTTTTATAACAGCCGGGCATATCATTTTGTTGGTTAAACGTCGAAGGCGCACGCGTTCGTTCGTCTTCCCGGGCCCCTTAGCGGGTGTAAAGATATCCGCGATTATTATTTTTGTAATAATCAATGCTTTCTTTACATCTGGTGGGAATTTGGCCCTCATCCTGTTCCCTGGGGTCTGCGGGAGGTACCCGAGAGATGAGTGCTCGGGCAGCCGGATTCGCGGCTTCATTTCCCCCTAGACCCTGGTGACCCCGAGTCCAGATAATATGTTTTGTCGGTGCATCTGCTTGCCTCATGCTTACTCGCAGTATTATTTCTGCCAGAGGTGTCACCCAGCCGGCCTCATAGTTCCGGCATGCCTCTCCTGAATCCGTCATATTATAATTGTACTACCAGATTGGAAGCCGCCAAGGCTATGGCCACTTCCTCGGCCTGAGTAGGGCCAGGATCTTTGAATGTAAGCCCGTCCACCTGTCAGTGTGGTGGCCTACTGCAGCCGTGAACAACCTCTGCTGTTTAAGCCGGTAATGTCCACGTAATTCATGCCGTATTTTCCGCCGTAATGGCATTCTAGGGCACGCGTTGGCGCCGTTCTTCGGCCCTGATGTTCTCCTATTCATTTTCGTGTGGAGAGGGTGGACAAGCGGGGCGCGGCGCCACAGTTCGGATACCCGCACTCTCCTGTATGTGTATATTGTTTTTTATATGTAGCCTGTCAAGCAGTGTCTGAGCAGAGCGTGTTTGGGCTAATCGTGTGTACTGGTTTGTGAGGCGAGCCTCCTTAATTTCCTGGTAGGTGTTGATTACCACTACTGCCATAAGGCAGATGTTCGATGTAGTTTTTTGAAGTTCTAGTGCTCCCTTAATCTGTTTATGTATGATGACATCTATGTTGTCGTTTTCGTGCTTGCGCAGGTGAAGGTAGGGTAGCAAGTATTCTACTGATGACGAAAGCATGTGTCAGTAATAATGCATATTTGCTCCTTAAGCCCCCTTTTTTTCTTAGAGACGCGGAGCACAATATGGCCCACCTGGTCTTCAATCTTGCGGAGTTTGTTCAGTGTTGTGTTCATCCTCAGTTGCTGATGAATGTATAATCTCAGAATTCGTATTCTACCTCCGATGCCTCTTTGATAGGTCCGGTAGATAGAGATAAACAAATCTTTGTGTTTTCTTAAGGCGATGGCCCAATGTAGACGAATTAAGATTTGCTAAGCGCACATTGTAGGCCGTGGAATGTAGCGTATGCGTCTATCACGCAAGCTGCTCCCTGCAGGCTTTCCTCCATATGACCCAGACTTACCTTCGTTGCCCAGATGATGATGTCATCGGCGTACGAAGGATTTTGTACCCCTCTCATATCCGCCAAATGAGTGGGGAGATGCATCCCCACTATTTTAAAGAGCAGAAGTGACAATACCGCACCTTGTGTTGTGCCCTTTGTGCCCATGTGATATGGTCCTTTTTCTTCGATTTGCAAGCGAGTCATAGCGGCACTGTAAGTAAGAAAGTCTGGTATAAATGAATGTATGGGGAACACAGTCCCTAGTACTGAAGTGTTCCAGTATGACACTGTGATTCACTTTGTCAAAAGCCGCTTTGAGGTCGAGAGCTAGTATTTCTCGGTCATTGTGAGGCAGGGCTACGAAGCTCGGAGCCGACGGAGCTCGAGCTCGAACCGACAGATATTTCGATACAGTACTCGGTATTTTAACCCCTGCACCGCCGCGGCGGGGCAAAGCCCAAATGTGGTACACCTAATTTCCGCGTGTGTCTTTTATTTAAGTTAACAAACAGCCAACTTTTCGAGTGAGGTCCTACGTACAGGCATGAGCAAATTTAGTACACAACAGGTAGCTGGCGGCGAAGCTCGGGAAAACTGCATCTATAGATGTCATCTAGCGTTATGTACTGCGACCGCAATACCACCATGTAAATAAAAGGGAGCACCGCCTCAATTTTCTCAATCCCAGCAGCTGTTGCTAGATGGAATTAAAATGCAGCCCCCTCCATCCCATTCTTCTCCGAGCTCACCACCGGCTTCGTTTTTTATACGACTTTTGCCCCCGACTTTACCTTTTAATTCACCTAGCTGTACACAGTGCAAACCGATAAAAAACTTACGGTTCGTTAAACAAAGTGATTGTTTACAACTCCGTAAAAGTGTTCGGTAAATGGTATTTCCTTTCAGTACTGGAAATGAAATCTGAATCTGAGTGATAATGTTGGTGTGAAGCCTGTTGGCATAACACAGCAAAGGTAGGAAGTATGCTTCCTATTATGGGAACAGGTCATGGGCCCTCTGGATAGTTAACTATGGCGCTGCTTAAAAATCGCCGGCCCTAAACGTGGTTCGGTGTGGCCCTTTCATGAATTTCTCGTAAACCTAAAAGCGAGAAACCTGCGGGTTTAGAATTATGTCGGTGTCATTATACCGCCAATTAGCGCCGCCTTTTGTTGCAGAATATAAAGTATGCGAAGAACTGGTGAGCGTGCACAAGGCAGTGCAGCCGGTACAGTATGTTGTTCTGCACTCAAGGCGGTGATCAGACGTTAAAGACTCCCAGGTGGTCGAAATACTCCTTAGCCCTCCATTACGGCTTCTTTTTCCTCTTTCCACTTTCTCACCTTCCTCCCTTCCCTTACGGCGCGGTTCAGTTTTCCACAGAGCAAGTGTGACAGATACTGGCCTTCCGTTCTTGTGAACCAATCAATATTATTATTATTATTGTGGTGATATCTAGCCCCATCGCACGTTGGACACGAGGTACAACATCAACAAGATCCAACACTTTTTCGAAGCTTTAATCTCAGGCGCTTCGATCACGATGACGACCACGCTACGATAACATCGCAAAGTGCCGGGTCGTCCGATGGTCTGAAAAAGCACTGCGGCAAGAAATCTGGAGTTATTAATTATGTAGACATTATGAGCAACAAAGACGGCACAAGTACTGCCCTTGGCAGCTGAAAATAAGGTGACAGGCCTTCAGATTTTACCACAGCTGCGATTCTGCTTCTTCAAGAGTACTTGAAAGTGTTTTGAAACATGCTTTATTACCGTAGCATTACAGAAAACACAACGGCGTACGCGGCTAAGCGCTACCTTGCTATAGTTACTTGTTAACTAAGGTCTAAACTCTGTGTCGGACCTTATTAGTTTCAGCGTATAGCACTCAGAGGACAGTTAGGTCATGCTGCATCCCTAAATAGCCTGGTATAGTTCGACGTCTCGCAAAGCAACACGTAAAAGAATGAGAGAAGCTCATTTCGTAATTTTGTCATTACTGGCATTAAAGCCGTTCTATAGAAGAACACATAAAGGTATTACGGGCTCTTCTGGAAGAACTTCAACCAAATTTCACCTTTCTAACGGTAGCTCAAATAGCTACGTTTGCCTAAAGAGGCCTGCAATAGAAAGGCTGAAATTGGAACCGTGCATTTGAAATGAAAGCAGGTGTGCGAAGTGTATCCTATCATGAAGTATGCTGTTACTGAATAGCAATGAACCTCAGGTGAGTGAACTTTTCTTCAAGGTGATAAAGACAACAGATCTCAAAGTTTTTCTTTGCCATTTTCATTATAACGTTTTCTTTGTGTTTTTCCCGAGGTTTTTCAGAATGTCAGACCGTAAAGCATATAGTGAACTTTGCAATTGGTTTATCTAGGATCTAGGCTAAATCTAGGATCATGTTCGTTAGTATGATTACTCACTAAACTTTTTTTATGATAATATAAAATATATATGCTCTAGCATTACAGTTACCTTCTGCGACTTAGAGAAGGTGATGTTTTGCAAGGTTTGATTAGCATTCAGCGATGTGTTTGCAAAAATACCATCATGAAATTTTCAGCGCCATATTTTCGCTGCTTTGTTGCGAGGCATAAGTTAAGTGTGCATATTTAATGTTAAATATGTCCATGCGCGCTTATAAATCATGGAAGTGCACGCAGTCGCATGCTGCTTTTATATTACATTGCAAAATCTGGCCAATCGTTAACTACAATTGAGATCAAAGGAGCATAACGAAATCACTACATGTTCTTATCATTGGCGCCTAAACCCACTTAAAAACATGGGTCAGCACGAGCAGTATACGCTAATTTCTTCGTGAATGCTAAAAAATAACAACACAAAGCATATAGGAAAACGGTGACAGACATTATGCTGGGTAGAACACAAAAAACGTTTTGTTGGCCCCATGAAGACTATACTCAACTGAGGCATAATGTCTATCAAAATTCAGCAAATTCAAAAGGTGATCAATAGTCCGACAATAGAGTTTCAAAACCCATTTTTGTCAGGGTGAGAAAGGGCGTGAAAAACTAACGCTTTGTTAAAAAATGTCCAACCAGCTTCCTGTATAAGTTAACCTCAAGGACCAAGTTTATTCGGTATTCACGGTATGTGTACTATACTGCACTTTAAGTAACAAAAAAAAATTCTGGAGCCAACTAAGTTTTGCGATGTATGTGTGAAGAGACCTTATAAAGGTCTGGCAAAATTACTGTACTTTTAACAGACAAAGTTTTTGTCCGGCGGTTTTGGTATATTTTTTGTTGAAAAATGGGCTAGAACAATGAGGCCATATGGAAGTAATTGTAAAATGTTTTGATATATAGAGGAGAATGTGGGCGTTTCGAGAACTTCTTAAAAAGGGGCCCCTTATATACGTCCACTCTATAGTTTTTCGAAAGGATAAGCAGGAAAGAAGTTCATGCCTGAGAAGTTCATCATCTTCGTGGGGGTCGTGTTAGTTCTTCATGAACAGAGAGTTGGGATTCGTTTTGTCTTGTGCAACCACTCTTTTTTGACACCTAAATTTCCCGATTTGTTTTCTCCCAACGAAACTCAAAATGTAAAGAATTCTACTAATGTATACCTCTCTAAACTTTCAAAACTAGTCTGACAGTCACTGAAATCTTATGGAGTTTCATCGTATAGAAATGCGTGCAAATAACACCCATTCGAACAAAAGGCATTGGTATAGCGCTACGTCAAACATTCGGAAAATGATGCAAATGCGGAAGGAAGCAGACAAAGCATGAAGGTTAAGAAGGGATCCGAGCAACATGCGATAGTCTCTGACCTGCTCGACCTTAGGCTGTGCAATTTAAAGGCTGATGAGGTAGGTTCGGTGGTTTTATAGTAGATGCGTAAGAAGAGCTTACGCGTGACAATGCGCAGGCTGTGACATTGGCTGTGGCACTGGTTGGCGCCTCTTCGAGTTGAAAATTATCCCTGTGCTCAAACTACGTTTGGCTGCAGGTTGCTCTCGTCGATGGCTAGAGGTCTTTGATGCTTCTTCTTTGCCTCACGAGGAGAAGGGGTTACCTCTTTAGGAGGATAGCAACATGAGGTCAGCTACGAGTAATAAAAAAAAGAAAATTCGGTTTTACCTAAAAAAAGCTATCTGCTACTCCGATATAAAACTCCGAAAGGCAAATAAAAAAGATGACTGAAAAAGTTGGTGCTCACATGAAAATCAAATAAAAGCATATACTACTCACCCACATGTGCAGAGCTTTCAGTCACTAGAGAGAACGCCGGTAGCACTCAATTGCATTTATTGCGAAGGCACCACTACTTCCACTTTAAGTCCTTCGCATAGCCATGGTTGGTAGGTACGCTTGACCTTTAATGACCCCCGATGGATGTGACGTCATACCAAATGCGAGAGATGGGCTACAAAGTCGAGTTGTCGGGTGGCGGCGGTCGGTGGGCAAGGTGCGCCGTGGATGAGATGATGCCGTCACTGTGATGTCATAATAGCTGCGAGAGATGGGCTACCAAGTCCAGTCGTCGCGTGGCGGCGGTCGGTAGGCACGGCGCGCTGCAGCTGGAGCCCGCCGCGCTGCTACCAAGTGGAGGCGCTGCTGTCACCTCTTCTCTCGCAGTTGAGGGGAGGAGAAAGAAAACGATGGGTATATAAATGGCGCTTGCTCAGCTGAGGCACTCGCTATGCATTCTGATGGACAGAAAGAAAAGGTACGCCGTCTCGATGACGCCAGGAAACGACAGCGGGCTACAGAGACAGATGAAGAACGGAAACAGCCTCTCACTCGACAGCGCGCTCAAGATACAGCTAGACGAGCACGTCGCGCTTTTCTTGAATCGTCGTCAACTGGTGACGACTCCGAATTAAATGTAATGGACACTTTGAACCGTGAAAACGCTTTGTCAACGTGTTCACTCAGCAGTAAAGAACGTAGGAATGCAACTAGGCGGCAACGACGCATCCAGGAAACAAGAAGAACGGTAACGGAACTACAGCGTAGCCATGCGCAACCTACCGGGATTAGCTAAAGCTAAGCCCAAGCAAATGTTTTTTCGCATATAAGCTCATGCTGTTTTTCAGCCTTGTTTTACCCAACTAATATTAAAGTGAAAGCTTTAATATGCCATTGCGTAGCTTGGTTGGTATGTGTTTCATATGGACGAGCTTGGCACCTGACGACAGTAGCTGAAAGCTGACATAGATGCGCGCTGCCGGATCGTGGGGTCGCCTCTCTTTTCATATGGTACGGCGATATCAGAATCAGCTTTCCAGGAACGATGCCTTCACGATACGCATAGGCCACGATGTCATAATCATACAGCATGGCTAAAGCGGGGATTTACAAGCGGGGTGGCAGCCTGCGCTCTCGCGTCATACCCTAAAGGCAGCACTCGCTTATTCTTCATTCATCTAGCAAACTTAATTCGTACCTGTACATATCAACACAAATATGTAACATTGCTTGTAGTTTCCCTAACATCAGTGAAGGAGTCGCCCACTTTCATTTTGTCTACTCAGTTTTAGTTACCGTGGAAAATGCGCCTGGCTCATGCTCACCGGCGAGAACGGCAACCCCGACACAGTGTCGGTGCCAATGTTACAACAATGCTACTAGGTAACATTGTATTAGGTACTGTACTTAGTAACGTTATACTGTACTAGGTAACATGTACAAGGTAACATTAGGCATCATTGTAGGTGGCTGGCAAGCGCAAGGCAAACCTCTGCAACGCCTTGACAAGAGATAAACGTAAACGGTTTGAAAACTGTTGCTTTGTTTGAAGGGTATCTGCTGTTTCACAATTAACTTGAATCCAGGCATTATACCTCAGAGAACTGACTGCATAATCAATTATACCAAGGCCAAACTTATTACCCCTCTCAAAAATTATGGCAGTGCTGTGACAAATGAAGTAGCCGAAAAAGAGATTGGAGGAAAATGCGAAATGCTATAAAAACATGAATATTGGTAATTTTGGAAATAAAACCTGCGGCCATTAAAAATGATTAGGTTTTTCCATTCTACAAGCATGAACCCTTATTCCACTTTTTATTTATGTATAATACATATAATATGTATTATGTATAATATGTATTTATGTATAATATATATATATATATATATATATATATATATATATATATATATATATATATATATATATATATATATATATATATATATATGAAGGAAAGAAGCCAACAGTCGGAGAGGCCAAAGAAAGCGTTGGGGATGGTACTTTATGTCTTATTTTTTAATGTTTACTTGGATAATCCCAGTGATTAGTAATGTAATCTGTTTAGGGGAAAGATAATTAAACACAAAGTAGAAGAAAAAACAACGTGCCGATGGTGGGAACCGAACCCTTGACCTCCGAATAACGCGTCCGGTGCTCTTCCAACTGAGCTACATCGGCCGCTGTCCCCCCTGCTACTTTCTTGGGTATTTATGTTGTCTGTATACGAACCTTGAGAGTGTTCACCAGCGCCACCCTCAGCCTATATATATATATATATATATATATCTTTATTATGACAGAAGGTTAAAATAATAAATGTACAAATCTCTGAAAAACATAGTTCGTTCAGAAGTTAGCACATGAAAAGAACAACGAGGTACATGTGTAAATTTGGAAGACGCAATAGGTACAAAATAACAAATATAATATATAATAAGCAATACAGTATACAATGAAGATAAAAAAATAACCACAAAATAAGTTTGAATACGAGGAAAAAGATTTGAAACGTGTATTTGAAGTTTTCTTCTTTATCTATACTTGTTAGAGATGCAGACAAGTTTTTCCAATTATTATAGTTTCCCATTTGATTTTAAAATGGAAAGAGAGACAGAGGAGCCGTAGTGGAGGGCTACGGAGTAATTTTGACCACCTGGGGATCTTTAACGTGCGCTGACATCGCACAGCACACGGACGCCTCCTCGTTTCGCCTCCATCGAAACGCAGCCGCCGAGGTCGGGTTCGGACAGCAGACGGGCGTCTTACCACTGTACCACCCCGGCGGGGCCCATGTAAATGTAATTTGTGTTTTTTTGTGATACTAAGACTGTAATACAGAAAAAAGAAACATTGAAGAGCCAGGGCGTGGTACAGCGGTATAGCACTCGGCTGCGAATCCAAGGAATGCAGGTTCGATTCCTGGATGGAGACTAATTTTGTTTGTTTTTTTTTAATGAGGAGGAATCGCACACCTCTTCAGCGGCCGGCAGAGCTTGGCGAAGGGACGGCGTAGCTAGCCTTGGCTTTGACGTTGCGGCATATACGGCTCACGCGAAGCTCGGCTCTGACCCTCGTAGGGAAGCTTTTGGCTTCAAAAGGACGACTCTCTGAGTAGTAAGCATGCGGCGCGAGAAAATGAGGCGTTGGCTGAGTTGCCGGCATCCGTAAGTTCTTTTCCGCCGATGGTGGTTCGAATCGCTGTTGACGACGAAGTTTCTTAGCATTTTGATAAGGTTGCCGGGGCAACGCTAGATGGCTCCATGATCTAGACTTCCCTCCTGCGCTATGAAATGAATTCACCCTAGCGTCTTAAGTGGGAGACAATGGTTTCTCTGTTAGATTCCTTCCACTGAGAAGCGTTTTAAGCTCGTCTAGCTACTTATGTCACCTTTTCTATGCTGCTTTCCAACACAATGCCGAAGCCCGTGTTTGCGGCACCTCTCAAAATGGCTATAACATGCGGGTCTTGGTGTTATAGAAATCACCCACCAGTGTCTAGCCATGTCATCTTCCAAAGGCATTCTGAACGGTAAGACTACGTACATCCATCAGTCCTGAGTCCTGTTTTTCATGTATGCCCAGCGCAGCATCGCTTTCGCACTCACGCGCACACAGACAAACACACACACACACACACAGAGACAAACAAACACACACACACACGCACGCACGCACGCACGCAGACCCACACACGCACACAAACAAAAACGTCTTTGACCTAACAACGAGTTACATTATTTCACGCACAGGAGGCTGTCCCAGCCAGAGGACTGACATGTCCATTTTTCTTAAGAACATGTTGTTCTAAGGATGTATATTTTAAAGATTCATTAATTATGTCACCTCCTTTATTGCATTTTTGGCGTCCATGATGAAAATATCCTCCTAGGCCCGAGGCAGAGGTGTGCCCCTCACTTGAAGCGCTTAATTTGGAGCATTCTTTTTACCGACATGGAGGTTCAAGCTAAAGTTAGCGGCTCTAGAATTGGTGCATATATGGGCCAATTGAACTAAATGTTTCATTGGAGGTTATTACTAATAAAGTATGGCCTTCTTTAAGGTTTGTTTCTCAGTTCTTCCATTGAACGACAGCGCCAAACACCTTTGCCAGATCAAAAATTGTAATAATTGTTCTGTCCAAATTGTGATTTTTGATGTTCGCTAATTGAAATTACCAGTGTTTAAATTTCCTAAAGCTCCAGAATAGTATTACGTGCGCCGCCCTTTGCAAGATAATCCGCGTTTTCCTGTCTACTCTCCTCTACCCGCCAACTGGCTGTGTGTGTCTCTTGTTAACATACACTCTGTTAAATTGCAGGCTGCTTTCATGGAAAAAAGTTACGCGCCAGAAATTCAGCACTGCACACTCACCGCTACAACTGCCTCCTCATATATTACCATTTCGCTATACAAAGAACTCCCAAAGAAGCAAGTAGCCATAGCAAGACCTCCCTGTGCGTACTTCGTTCTCCGGAATGTTTCCGTTTAACGATCGCGGCTCCGGAGTAGGACAGGCAAACAAATGAATCCTCTTTCCCTTCCGGCCCCCATTTCCTTCTCCGCACAACAACGAAGTGAATTTTGGAAAGAAAGGGAGGGTGCATTGACTAGGAAAGGGAAATGTTCGGTCGGAAGTGGTTTGCTCTGGCCGCTTGCTCTCTGTTTTAGGCACAAAGACGGGAAGTAAAAAGAAAGACGAATGGTAGAAAAAGGCTCGCCTGCAGTGCACCGCATGGGAGGGGAAGGCGAAGAACGGAGTCGAAGGAGAGATTATGGTGCTAGCTTGAAACAAAGGAACCAAGTAGAGAACGAGGTTCCAACGGCGCAACAGCGGCCGCCAGACTCATTCAGTGCAAATGAGGCGAACCCCACACGCGGTTGGCCGCCCAAGCGCGTTTCCCTTAAGGATTTCTGGTCTATACATCTCAGGCGGCGCTGACTGCAACTGGCTTGCCAGCCACCGCTGCGGTCCGAGCTTGCTCTTGAAAAGCGCTAGTTGCTGCAGGCCTGGCTTGTAGGATGGAAGGAAGAGAGGACAAGGGGCCGAGAGAGAGGCTAGCGAGATATGAGAGGAGAAGAAAGGAGCAAAGGATGGTTGACGCAAGTTTTGCGGTAATTTCCCTCGAGGCTTCGTTGAACGCTACACGACCAGTGCTAGGGTGTTCATGCAGCCGCTTCGCTTCTGTGATGCACTTAAATGCGAAAGGCGGCAGCAGCTCGGTCTGCTTTGGTACACCGCAGTCCGAATAGAGAGAGAGCTTAGTGAGACACTACCTAGTGTGTCTAACGTCACAATCTGAAGTTTGTGGCACGGGTAAAATTTGTGCCGTTCACTGTCGACAACACAGTGGTCTGGAGTGATCTAAAGGGACTGAATTACGTTGTGACATCACAGTTAGCACAGAGAAGTTAACATTTCTTTGGCTATTTTTTAGTCCTTTCTCAGCCTATATTTTCGCCCCCCACCTTGTTACTTATTTCATTCAAATTAAGCATGACCAAAGCTTTTTACACCATAGGAATATCTCTATTTGTTGGTTACTTTAAGCCAGTCTGCTAACTTTGACTCCCCACTTACGGTCATTTGTCTCATTGGTCTGCAGAAGGTCAGAACGAGAGTGGTATTTTAGAGGGACCATAAAAATATAAGCATAAACGATCGGTTCTGCATCATTAGCTGCCTCAACTGAGCAAATGTTTTAAGTTAGTTTTATGAACACTGAAAATGTCAGAGTTTAACAATCGTGCTCCCCCTCTCCCATTCTATCTCAATTGCGTTGAAGCCCAAGGGAAACCATTACAGGACTGCGCATTAGTCTGCTAAGAGCGGAAATAGCGAAGGCCAGGATATAGGACGGCTTTCCTAACGACATAGTAAATTTAGTTACTATCATCGTTAGCATTATGACTGTCACTGATGCATTGTCGTTGTCATTGCTACTTTTATTCTCACACCAAACAAGGAGAAATACTATCGGATTCTCATGAGCTCCGAAGTTTATTGAATCATTAAAAAGAAAAAAAGAACGCTCGGCGTCTAATTGTAAAGGTCTAAAGCGCATAGTGTTTCATTTGGTAAAAAAAAACATCAAAATTAGGTTGGCTTTCTCCCGCGCTATATGGGGAATAGAATTATCGTAGAGGCTTTGGAGCCTTTTTGAACTATTAGAATATGAAACGTGAGAAGTGGCCATGTTCTGAGAGGGAGCACATATTAACTTCTAATAGAGAAACCTCTCTGCCGCTCAAGGGCGGAGTCACCGCAAGTACAATTCGTCATTACACTAATGTCTTCGGAGCACAGGTGGTAGTTAAAATCACAAGAAGGCCTCCGCTCTGTCTTCAGCTCATTCGGATTGACCACGTTTGGCCTCGCTCGGTGTGCCCAGGGCCATCGCTTTGGACAACAGTGGAAGACTGCGTATTCAGATACGCTGACAGGTTGGGCTAGGGCCAAGGGACGGTTGACAATGCCATGGCATCTCAGCATGTTATAAGCGTGACAAATGTTGTGGAGGAAAATGGTGACCTCAGCTGTGAGCCCGCAATGGACAAAGGAATAGTCGTCACCGCGGAACACCATTCGACAACTTGAAAAGGCAGGTCTGTCGGGTTCAGGGGCTGTGAAGATGAAGTCACCGGAGCTAGTCCCGGCTGGCTAGCTGCTCGCTGGTGAGTGCCTGCAGCTCCAAAAGCCTCTGCAGATGAATAGCTAGACACTCCTCTTGCAAAGCGTGAAGATAGAGCTCCGTCGATACTGCCGCTTCGTCACCGGATTGCAGTAGTGTTTCAAGTGCAGTGTTATCATCTTGTGTTGTTGATGCTTCATCGGCTGCTGTCGTGGCTGCGAGCAACGTGGCCCGCTTTGCTCTGTGGATTCACGTCTTGGCAGTACCGAAAGAGCCAGAGGCCATGGACGACAGCGAACCTTTGAGGCGTCCTGCATATCAGTGGGTGTGTGGAGGTGGTTATGAGCAGGATGTATCTGAGGTGCTAACAGTGGAGATTGTGAATTCGAAAAGGAGTGTGCTATCAGCCCTACATGCCACCGATATGCAGGCGGGCCACCCTATTCCCCGGGATGCGTTCAATCAAACAGGACCCGAAATTGGCGAGAGTCGTAGCATTTTAAGCCGCCACCCATTTGTTAGATGTGTGCGAAATTGTCGAAGGAAAAATCAGTTACGCTTCTAAAGAAATGCAGTGCGAAAGGGGCAAGTTTTCAAGAAACATAGTTGTCGTCTAAGGAGGATAGAAATGCATCCCTCGAGCTATTTTTGCGACAATACAAAGTCATCGTTAGCCAATCGAGAGGCTTATCTGGAGGGTGCACGCTATTCCTGGCCAATAAACTGGATATTACAGTGATGTCATACTGCATTGAAAATGGGCTACCTATATGTTATGGGCTCGCAATTTCGAGTGCTCAAAGATAATTATGCGCTTTTATGTCCTTGTAAAGCTGCAGGATGGAATGACATTTTGTCTGTCGTAGGTTACAAATAGCGCACAAATCACAAAATTATAGTTTTGGGTTTTGTGTTTGCAGGAATGGAAATCAGGCAGTGTTAAATAATTGTTATGAACTTAGTGCTGTTTAACTTATAGATTATGTGTCTCAGTAGAGTTATGGAATGTTAGACAAAATAAGGGTGACAGTAATAATTTTACTGATTTTAATTCTTCTTCCAGCGCTTGACCAGAGAGGATTTGCGTTTCACTAGATGGGCGAGGAACTGTTTTTGGTTCTGGTAGCGGCTAATATTCTTCAGAGATTATGGCAGTGTGTCTGCCCAGATAGGTAGTAAGTGTCTCCTATCAGATGAAATATTTCGACGTGCTGAATCGGGGGGGGGGGGGGGGGGGGACCTGCTTGCTTGAAAGACAGATGGTCGAGCATAGATCTCTCCGTTTTTCAAAAGTGGGACTTTTGCTAACAATAGACAAAACATTTGGCCGTTAAAGCCTCAGCAAGGACTGCATTCCTGAAGAATGCAGTCCTTGAATGCATTCCTGAAGTGGAGAAATATGGGAGAGGCCTTCGCCCTGCAGTGGGTATAGTCAGGCGGATGATGATGATGATGATGATGATGATTCTTGAAGAGGCATCACCTTCATGCGCTACGGCTTACGTTCTACTATATGAGCTGGAGAGAATAAACCCTGGGAATTATGAAGAAGAAATCAACAATGTTAAAGCAGACCTTCAATAAGTTCTCATTGAGAATTATAAAAGGACCTTAATAAGATCTAAATCCAGTAGGTGTGTAGACGAACAGCCACCTCGACGGGCCATGAGTGATGAAAGGCAGACTACTCTGGCTAAGAAAACATAGGAAATTAATATGATGGGCTAACCTACAGCGGCGCACCCGGTATTCTGGATTGTTTCTTTGACTATTGTCGGAAGCTCTCTTAGAGTTCTAGGAGCCAAAATAAGAGATCAGATTTCACTCGCTTGCTCGAATGTACTCTACTTTTTACGATTGGTATGGTATGTTATTACAGAGACCTGTCATTTTGGATGAGGTTAAATATGATATTTTTGAACTGAAGGGTATTCTCCTGGGCCAGATGGCTTTATTAGCAAGTTTTACAAAAGATTTTCGCCTCGCCTTGCACCTGTTTTGGTGGAAGTTTTCCAAGCATCTTATGATGCTGGTTTTCTGCTTCCCACTTTCTATTCTGGGCATACTATATTCATAGAAAGATGCAAAGACCGTATTCATTTGAACACTGTTGAAGAGTATCGTCCGAATTCCTTCTGCAATGTAGATTACAAACCTTTCACTGGGGTTCTTTGTGCCCACGTGTGGCTCGTATTCACAATCCTAAGAGGAGTAGATCAGGTATGTGGCATTAGAGGCAATAGTTTGCAAACTCAAATACATATTACACGTTCAGGATTGAAGACAGCATAAGGTAAGACTTACCAGGTACCTCTAATTCAATCAGCTTGCGAAATTGTCTCGTTCGCGATCATAAAGGATGCAAATATTGGGGATAGTTTGCTCGAGGGCATAAGTTTGTGCTATACTGACCAGCTATCACTAATTTAGGTTGACACTGCAAAAGCGTTTGGCTAACTCCGTCAGGATTTCTTTTCCGCTTTTTTACATGCATGCAGATATTGGAGACATTTTTCTCAAGGGATTAATGCTGTTGTATAAGGAGTCCTCTACAAGGCTAATTTTAACCAAGAGGTAAAAAACTGTTTTCACTGAAATAATCTGTTCTCCAAGGCTGCCGATTGCTGCCTTTGCTGTTCGTCCGATAATTTTGCTCCTTTGTCTCAGCCATTTTTCCACTACTACTATTAGAAGTTTCTGTCTGCCTCATCATTAAGTTAAGATTTGGCCTATGCTGATGACGTCGCCCCTTTTGTTCTGACAAAAAGGTGGTAAACACAAAAAGAGAAGTCAGGCGTAATTGCACTGCTATCAACTTTTTATTGGGCTCACTTGCGCCCGCAAAAGAACTAAGCACCTAGGCGGCGGCTATAGCAACAAACGTGCTCTCTTGTCGTCGAACTGAGAATGCCTGTCGCACCCGTTAACGCTCAATTTAAAGGCGGCTAAGAAACATCCAGATAAAGCAGCAAAAGGTGAAAAGCCTGGAACCTTGCAAAACCACATGCGGGGGTCGGAATCTTTGAGATGCATCTCGGCGCATCGTACTCGATAAAGAAACTGATAATGCAGCACCACACAACAATGAGCATGAACAAACAATGAACACATAATCGATATCTGTGCGGGAATCGTAGTGATAAGGCCGCATGCAGGCGGCTGTATAAAAAGAAAATATACAGTTTTGAATTGCTCGAAGCAGGATATATATATATATATATATATATATATATATATATATATATATATATATATATATATATATATATATATGAAGGAAAGAAGCCAACAGTAGGCGAGGCTAACGAAAGCATTGGGGATTGTAATTTGTCTTTTTTTACTTCAATAGTCACATAAATTAGTAATGTAATCATCTGTTTAGGGGAAAGATAATTAAACACAAAATAGAAGAAAAAACAACGTGCCGATCGTGGGAACCGAGCCCACGACCTCCGAATATCGCGTCCGGTGCTCTTCCAACTGAGCTACATCGGCCGTTGTTCCACCTGCTACTTTTATGGGTATTAATGCTGTCTGTATACGAACCTTGAGAGTGTTTACCAGAGCCATCAAACAATGCCGTGGACGTGGAACTCCTGTGTTACCGCCAGCGTCACGTAGAACGTGATCAAGAGCAAGGGCGAAAGCTGTGTTAGAACCGTCTTACGCTACCCATGGCTTCAAGACTGCCAGAACCGAGACCCCCATAAGCTACAAGCAGATAAATGAAGGGGAAATAAGGGTGCTCGTTATAATACTTGAAGGAAAGAACCCAACAGTCGGCGAGGGCATGAAAAACATTGGGGATTGTACTTTGTCGTTTTTATACTTTGATAATCACGTAAACTAGTAATGTAATCTATTCAGGGGAAAGATAATTAAACACAAAGTAGAAAGAAAAACAACGTGCCGATGGTGGGAACCGAACCCACAACCTCCGAATATCGCGTTTGGTGCTCTTCCAACTGAGCTACATCGGCCGCTGTTCTACCTGCTACTTTTATGGGTATTAATGTTGTCTGTATACGAACCTTGAGAGTGTTCACCAGCGCCACCCTCAACCAAAGCGGGGTACGTGGAACGTCCTCTGTTACCGCCAGCGTCACGTAGAACGACATATATATAGTGTAGAAGGACGTTCACGACGGCGTCGAGGTCGACGGGGAATCGGGGCGATCAAGACCAACACGATCTGCGCGATGGCAATTCCACACACCTTCTTTCTCATCAACGTCCAGAGAAGGGGTCCATCTTCTTCACAATAGATACATACCAGCTGGCGTCACTGTGCAGATTTTTTAACGGGTGGATAGTTTGTATACGAGATTTCGTCCAATCAGCTGTACGAAACCTGCCTGCTTCACTGAAGCTAAATTGCCCACTATTCCATTTATAGATTACAGTAAGAACGGACGTACAGCTGAACGGGCATACGGCATGCTGATTTTGTCGGCCTCGAGAGCTCCTTTCATAAGCGCTGAAATAATCATAGCGTTCTTCTAAGACTCAAGTCTACTCGTGGGTACGCACCGAAGGCGTAAATAGGATGGAATGCTGTGCAGTCGAAATACCCCTACAGCCCTTCTACAGATAAGCTATTAGCTTACTTTCACTAGTTTTTCTTTTTCACATTTGTAACGCTAATTATATTTTCTTTCCACCCTCGAAGAACTCTTCTGATGGATCGCCGAATTTCTTATACTTAAGCAGTGGACGTCGTAATTTTCAGCGGAAAACAGCGATGAACGCCCACAGGTAAAAAATAGGAATCAGTGCAAAGAGCAAAGCGCATATTTTTGCCATGTTCATTCTAGCCTATTACTCATTCTCGACAAAAAAGCCTCCGAATTTTTTTTCCTTCTTAGTAGGTAAAGGGGCCAGCAGGCACTGAGAAAAGTAGTCTAGCGAGATGGGGGGGGGGGGGGGGAGGGGGAGATTCTCGGAGACACTGCCACGTCGGCAGCTGAAACGTACCCGCAAGACTCTCCGCTGCAATCATTTGCATAAATCTTAAAACAGCTTCTCCCGAAGACTTGTTTTCAAAAAGTGTCACCCATTCCCAGACTACACTCTTGCATTCTTCGTGTAAGTACCAAGTAATGGGAGACATTCAAGGATAGCTGACTAATGAATTTAGTCGATAAGAACAGACCTACAGGTCCATAGTGCAGTACCAGTGCAAAAAGAAGAAGCTAGAGTCACAGTTCTGCAGCTACCCCCAGTACACAGTGATCGCTATGGTCGATCATCTTTTGTTTTGGAAACAGCATTCTGGGCCAGGTGCTATAGCCCGAGCGTCTTTAGACCTCAAGTTTTTTCTGTGTCAAGAGCTAATTTTAAGCGAGTGTTTCTAACATTGCATGAAGTCAGCATAAAAGATCGGGTTGGCATTGCGGTTGACCCGGTGTCTATATATGATTTTATGGTTACAATATACTGCATATAGAATTCCCTACGAGATGAATAAATATGTGCTTTTTTGCTTCCAGAATTCTGTATGCTAGTTTTGAGTATTTTTTTGCATTGCTCAAGAAGCTGAAAAACAACGATTTCAAATAAGTGCATAAACGCCGATAAACACTCAACGAATTTTCGAAAAATAAACAGCGAAAAGTAGACTGTCTACTACGCCAACAGTACTTTTTTATTTTTTCTTTATTAGTTCCCTACTGAAAAACGAAAAGTTGTATAGGGCAATAACCTCATAAAATCGCACCTAATCGCATAGGCTCTAATACGGTGAACATCATTATTATAAAATATCTTACATACGTTATTACAATTTACAAGAAACTATGAGACCTTATGCAATTATATGCGACTTGTTTGTGGTTTCTTATGTGAATTGAGTGAGATTGTGGGAGAAAGTGCTAGGTTATTGCCTCATACATTTTTTTCAGTAGGGTTCCCTTTGACCATATATTTGTCTAGGACTCCTCGGCTACAGTAAATGTTATCGATATTGGTACTGACATTGATCTCGTTGTTTCTTATAGCGTGTGCGCATGAATTACGCCTATACCTCGCGTCTCCATTAAAACCACAGGCTGCCTTCTTTCTTAACACAATGTTTGATTTTCAATATGTAGTCCGCAATTTATAATTTACCTTGTGCTTGCTGATGAACATTTAACGTCTGTCATTTGTGTGCTTTACGTTGGGTCAGATGTTTTAACGCTTTAGCTATTATTGGATTTTTATTATTCCTAAACAGCGCACCCTCTCTCAAACTGCCTAGTTCTATTGCCCACTAAATCTATGATATTATCATTATTACTTTGAAAACTAAAATGTGAGTCGTTGGGTAAAACAAAATATTTGTTCTGCAGCGAATTTAGAACAAGGAATGTGGATTTAGAGGGAACAAATGAATTTTTTTTATGGTGTTGCAGCTACGCGTGGAAGACGGCGTCTGACTTATTCGGCAATTTAAGTCAAAGACTTCCATTTGCTCTTCTGTTGCATACATTTGCTAACTTACTACTCTTTTTATTTTGCGTTTTTTTTTTGCAGCCACAGTAACAGGGTGGTATGATCATTGCTTACTTTTGTGAAACATCCATTGATGGCAAACAATCTAAAAGAAATGCTATTCCTTCTTTGAGGGAGTGCGAAACTTGCGCATTAAAACGAGAAATAAACCTTTATACTCTCATTGAAGCTTTCGAGCTCAATGCAGAAGAACCGGTTACTCACCTAGAAATTTTAAAGCCACATTTCATAAAACGCTGATGACTAAGCGGCACAAAGACGGCAGCGATTGGTTTTTAGTGCAGCTTTAAATTGCATCATAGTGAAATTTTGCATTCAAAAAACCTATCGCCTAGGCTATGTTTCCATGTTTCCTATGTTTCCTTCTCCATGTTTCCTTATGAAGCAGCAATGGTGACATCGACTCCCGGAGAGTCTGCGGAACCAAGAACAAGGACGCATCATTCGACGTGCTGCAAATATTTATGTAGATGCGAGTAACGGGATCGCCCGAACATAACTGTTGTCATGTTGGCCTCAGCAATTGTGAGAATAGAGAGAACCGAGGCTTCAGACACCTGAGCCTGCGTATTTAACCACTTGGCATCACCTAGGTACTCGCCACCAAAAGCGAAGATAATTGGATTCTTCACTTATAGACCAACATACGTAATATTTTAGTCCAACTTTTAAGAGGGCTGCCTGCAGTGTGGGTGCGTATTTTCGATTGTGCACCGCATGGTTTGGGCATGCCCCTCTAACCACTCTTACGCCCCTTTCTCCTCAGCCACCCGAGTGGGATGGGAGGTAGCTCTACCTTGGAGAACCGAAAAGCTGTCATGGCCAGAGCTTGAGATGCAGCGGAAGCCACAGCGATCCCGTACTAGGGACAGTTATAGAAATTTTAAGGGGCTGCCCAGGCCAGTCCTCACTCTCTCACAATATCTGCAGCGAGCAAACATCACCTGCAAAAGACATTAAGAATTGCACTTCACGTGACCCGCGGCTACACCGGCAGCCAGTACCAGAGAATAATACGCATTCGAACACCGAGAAAGTGACATTAGGGTTTCTGTTTAAAAAGCGTGAAAAATACCACTAATACAACTCTTAAATTGTTTGCAGCGCATCACGGGAACAGAGTCGGCCGAGCTCCGCAAAACGCAAGATATCTCAATTACGTGCGGAGGAGAATATTCTAGGAGGTTCGCCTCGGTCAGATGCAGGCCCTAGGCTGCTCAAGAATTCCTTAACAAATGTAACCGTGTTCGTTCGACACTGTCTGGTGAGTTCCACGAGTGGTTAACTAGACGCGATCTGCATATTTGCCCCGAGTGTTAAAGGATCTCTGGCAGGACCCGGCTTTTTACACGCCGTTTCTACCGTTGCGACCTTGAGGCGTTTGCGGGTGGTTCACCAAACCAGAGGTGTCAATGTACTTGAATGACATTGTCAACAATCTTTACAAACATGCTATCCTCTTCGACATTCTCTCTCCCGACCACCTGTGTCGTCTCGCCTGCAATAAATCGGATTTTCAGCTGAACGACATGCTACGCCATGCACTCCTGTTGTCATCATCATCATCTGCCCGACTATATCCCCTGCAGGACAAAGACCTTTCCCATATTCCTCGAATCAATCCTGTTCTTGCTTCCCTACATGTCTTTATGTAAACGGGCTGCAATTTCTTCTCTTAAACTACTATCTAGTCCAAATCAATGTTCTTTTGAATAATTCCGGCGAACTCTTCATGGTGCAAACAAGGAGCCAGATCTTTTATCAGTCATACCCTCCCTTTGAGATGGATGACACAGTTCCTCCCTCTTCACGAGCAGCCTCTCGCAAGTGCTTCCATTATGGCAGAGATGTGCCCTAAAACACAGGGGCGCCTGTAGCACCAAAAACAGACTGATTTTTTGGCCGGCTCAGCCACCCCATAACCGTCTAGATCCTTTTTGACTTCACATCAGCGATGATGTCCCAGCAGCGGCCGTTTCTGGTCTCCCAGTTGGGCGCCTACGCAAGTTTTGTTCGGCGCATGACACCGCTTGCTTCACCTATTGGGGTAGCCCTTCCACCCAGTACCTTGTTAATATATAGGCGGAGAGCCAAATGCCCTTGCTTTTGGCGGCAAATGTCGAGGAAATGCCCAGCTAGTGTTAGCACTGACCTTCAGCCAGCCCTTCCTATTGAAAATATTTCGCGCCGTGGAGGCGCCCAGGCTGCAGCCGACCTTTTTTCCTTGTGATGATCACCCTAGTGAAGTGCCCTTTTATTTCTCTGACCCTCCCACAGCAAGTGCGCTGTCTGCCCGCGCGGCGTTCGCCCCTTGTCCCCCTTTTGTAAGAGTCAATCGACGTCCGCGTAGTGTGCACTTCTACCTACTGCGACACCACCGACAGTGCCTTCCCCTAACGTTCTCCAGAAGAGTGCGCACCTGGATCCTAAAGCCGCTGCGATTATCGCCTCCTCAGGTCCTCTTACATGCTGCTAGCCTCATTGGGGTAGACCAAGAATGAGCACTTACAGCCTTTGTGATTGTACATAGTCTTGCCAGCCTGAAATATTTCCTTTATCGACTCACCGTCTAAGGGAGCATTGCAGCTGCTCGCGTGGCAAGCGTAGGCCGCGGGCTGAAAACGACGTAGGGCCACTAGCACACGCGGAGTAGGTCGCTCCGAGACTTCTCCTCAGCCAGACGCTCCAATTGCTTCTTCTCTACAATAAATGTGGCCTCGGTCGCCCTGCCGAGATACCTCCACATGTTCAACTTGTTGATGTGTTGCTTCAGAGAATTCGTTCCATACCTTCGGCGTAGAAGTACGACATCCGCCTTGCGTAGAAAGATGCATGTTTCAAATTGCAATGAAAAAGAAATTCGATTTGTTCTACGAGTACTGGCACTGCGTTGCGAGGAGCTGGCATGCTGGTTAAAAGGCAAGGTGCATAAGTTTTCAGGCCATACGGCATGTATGTTGGAGCTCTTATGGGCGCCGCATTCTCGTACACTTTCGCATACTCGTCACTCAACACATTCATAATGGGTAGCAGTTAAGATGGCAGGCAGCGGCTCGAGAGGAGAGCGCACCAAAGCTGCTAGCCCGATCGCCTTGCTCTTTGTCGGGTTTAGCCTTCCTTTGTTTTAGTTTTTACGGGCAGACGCGTCCGGGCGCTTGTCGAAGTCTCGTTCACAAAAGAATTAGAAATGACGATGGGCCGGTAGCGAAGGAGCTGTGCCAGGCGAAATGCCTTACCCGGGCTTACATCGGAGCCGGTGGACGCATTGATGCTTTGAAGAAGCGATTGAGAGGGGGAGCCCCTTAATCGGACGCCGTCCGCACACGTTCGCATTGTGTTTACATTTTTGTTCTGTACCATTTTTGGTTGCGTTCCGGGAAGTTGGAAACATCGCTGTGTGTTATTTCTTTTGAGTACATATTGTTGGAAGGGCTGATGTCGGATCGCACAACGAGAGTGCGTGCGAATGGGGCTGGTCGGATAGAAAGGGGTACTGACAAAAATGGGTGCTGGGTTCTGAACAAAAGACCTGTTCCCCGCGAATGCCGCTACGACGCCGTGCTCTGACTTGCGCCTTTCGCTGAGTCTTTTCCTGATGCCTGTGAACGGTGACATCGAAATTCGCCAAAAATTGGTGGGGAAGCGCGAAAATGACGGTGGCGTTTAGGGCCACTTCCGCACTGCCTGTGGTCGACAAGCGCGAATTCGAAAACGGTGCTTTTGCTCATTGCTTCGCTTAACCAGCGAAACCCAGCTGGCATCCCCTGTGCATCAGATGGGAAGGCTGTGGGTGTGTGTGTAATTATCACTTGTTTCCGCTGCTGCATTCTAGAAGTTGTCTCAATGTCATCTTCCCGAGGGGAGAAAGCATGCTACTTTGTGGAAAGCACGCGTGCTGGCGATGGAAGTCCTCTCGCGGGTACCAATGTGCCATTGGCAAGTTTGAATTCTAATTAATTTTACTTGTTATTTCATGCAATTCACTTTCGCGATTGGCCAAGGACTGTGACAGTGAATGGTAGAAAAGTTACTTAAACGCGTGTTCTGACGCGAAAGAAGAAAGTTGGAGACTGGGCTACCTGAGTTGTGGACTGCTGGCCTGAACGGGATGAGAAGGGTGAGCGAAGTGTCGTGAAATGAAAAAGACGCCATTACCACTCTTTCCCAGTAAAACCTTCCATATATATTGAACGCTTTGATAAAGTATCTCTTGAGTCCGAAGAGTTCACCAGTCAGTTTTCTGTAACGTGTCGTGGAATCACCGAATCTGTTTTCCCGCACGATCGGTCGACCAAGATAATCTAAACAAGAATCGAAAATTTAACTTCACATTCTAGTCGAAATCAAGAAGGAATGGGCGTGGGCCGAACATCAAGTAGGGAGAGAGAATAACCAATTGCCGTTAAGGGCGACAAATTCTATTCCAAATTAAGGAAACTGTAGCAGGTGGGAAATGATGCAAAGTAGTTTTTGTGCGTCAAGTGGATGCTGTTAACTTATGACCAGGTTAACTGGAGAAAGCGGGAGAGATTTTCTTCCTGTATTGGATGTAGTGCGGCGGATGAGGATATTGATAACTTATTGGTTTGCAGGAAGCCATTTATGACCTAAATGCCCATTACGAGTGGGCTAATGCTGTGGTAGTTGACAGGCCACACAATGCTGCAGTTAGCTACAGACAAGACAACGATGTCAAGCGCACACTTCTTTAGCTGCGAAATTCGTCTGCACGTGTGTTGTGAAAACCCGTTATGAGTTTGCGTGCGAGCTTAACACCGATTAGTATTAATACGTTTGAAAGACTAGTTTGTACGGGGCAGTAAACATCAAATTCACACCAGCATTTCGGCCATTTGTTTTTAGACAACGAGAAACATTATGCATGTACATTACATTATCATTTATATAGCGTACGATTTTCCTTGACTCTCCTTGTTGCTCGGGCGTCGACCACGTAAGGTGCATTTTTGTCAGCTCCGTATTAGATACCACCAAATTCTAAAGCTCACCTGCACTAAAGAAGAGGTTTGTTTGGCGTAGAAAGCTGACTTTAATTTTGTGAATGCACAACTTCGTCCAGTGTTACCACATGAAGTTAGCTTGCTGCATCATAAAGGCCGGCCTTTGCAACATAGCAAACTAGATAAAAACATGAGAATGGTTCAACGCTGCTGAGCAGAATATAGAGCGAAAGCATTAGCTGCAGGTGGCCGAGAATTCTTCTTCTCTTTCTTCCTGTCCTTGTTCTTCTTCTTCGCGGCTGTTCAAGGTCATTCGTGACTGCGGCCACGGATTACGCGACGAGCCGAAACCTGGCGTAGTATTGCTTTCGCAATAAAAGCACTCCAAGCCATCTAAGCCTGAGCGACAAGACGAGGCAAGGAAAACGAAGAAGGAATGTAGTTGCATAACCATGTATTCATAACGTTAGTCATCGCCAAAAAAAATCTCGTCGAAAATATGCCGTCAATGTGGGAATGTGCAAATATTAACCCGGTCAATAACAAGGATGCATAATAAGCACTAACACTGTTTTTTAATGCACCCAAGGGATTGGTACATTCGTTGTCAGTGACGCGTGGGATAGAAAACGTAAGGCTGGATGGCAGACGCAGATCGGAAGGCAATCAGACCACAAATTCATTTTTAAGCAACCATGAAGGAATCTATTGTGAGTCATTGTAGAGATTGCCTCTCAAAAAACTCAGTAACCTACTGCGCGCGATTTTCCTTCAAGAAAACTGATGCTGTGGTTTTATGTATCATTATTTTTCAACCTAAGCGGAGCAAAATAAGGCTGGAGAATGTTGGCTTCTCAGTTACTCACATTTAGGCTTAATTATAATCTTGCACACTGAAATAAAAGCGGGTATAACTTGCAAACATCCATATGAGGCAAAACCAAATTGTTTGCAGTGATTAATAATATAGATTTATATAAGTGACTTGACAGCCTACATCAAATAATTACTCTCCACTGACTAGTTACAAACACGCTTTCCTGAACGCAAATGAAATGACGCATGCAAGTTCCATTGACCTTCTTGTGAGCAGACCGCCAATCCTACACATTCAGTCAGTCAGTTCAGTCGTTCAGTCGTGTCCGACTCTTCGTGACCCTATGGACCATTTCACGCCACGCTTTCCGGTCTCTCACTATCTTCCTAAAATCACATAACTTCATCTGCAGTGCCTCGAGGATGCCATCTAACCATCGCGTTCGCTGCCTACCCCTTCTCCGGCGACCCTCAACCTTTCCCAACATCAAATCTTTCTCCAGCGACTCCTCTCTTCTCATCAGATGACCAAAGTAGCTGAGTTTTAACTTTAGAATTTGACCCTCCAATGAGCAGTCAGGGTTTATGGTCGACAATATCGACTGATTTGATCGTCTGGCAGTCCAAGGAACTCTCAAGAGTCTTCGCCAGCACCACAATTCAAACGCGTCAATTCTACGACGGTCAGCCTTTTTCACAGTCCAACTCTCGCATCCATACACCACAACTGGAAAGACCATAGCACGAGTTATACGGATCTTGGTTGGCAGACTAATGTCTCTGCTCTTTACTAGGCGGTCAAGGCTAACCATTGCTCTCTCTCCCAGAAGCAGGCGTCTCCTAATTTCATGGCTGCAGTCTCCTTCCAAGGTAATCTTGGACCCCAAGAAGAGAAAATCTGTCACAACTTCAACTTCTTGTCCATTGATGCTCCAGGACTTGATGGGGCAAGATGCCATGATCTTTGTCTTTTTGATGTTCAGTTTAAGCCCAAACTTCTCACTCTCTTCTTGTACGCGCATCAGAAGTCTCTTGAGTTCCACTTCACTTTCTGCCATTAAAGTGATATCATCCGCATATCTAAGGTTGTTGATACGTTTTCCAGCAATCTTCACTCCATATGAAGACTCGTCCAGACCGGCCTTCCTCATGATGCACTCTGCATATAGGTTAAATAGGCAGGGCGACAGTATGCAGCCTTGCCTCACTCCTTCCTCAATCGGAAACCAATCGGTAAGACCATGCCCAGTTCTGACTGTGGCCTCTTGTCCTTCATACAGGTTCCTGAGGAGACAGATGAGGTGAATTGGAACTCCCATCTCTTGGAGAGCTTGCCACAATCTGATGTGATCTACGCAGTCAAACGCTTTCACATGATCAATAAAGAAGAAGTAGATGGGTTTCTGGAACTCTCTTGCTTTTTCCATGATCCAGCGGAGGTTGGCAATTTGGTCTCTAGTTCCTCTGCCCTTGCGAAACCCAGCTTGCACGTCCGGAAGCTCCCGATCCACATACTGCTGCAGCCTACCTTCGAGGATTTTCAACATCACCTTGCTAGCATGCGAAATAAGTGCGATCGTGCGGTAGTTGGAACAATCTTTGGCACTGCCTTTCTTTGGAATGGGGATGTAAACTGACCTCCTCCAATCCTGTGGCCACTGCAGGGTTGTCCAAATCTTCTGACATAATGTATGCAGAATGCTAACAGCGTCATGGTTGAGGTTTTGAAGCAACTCAGCTGGAATGCCATCACTTCCGCTGGCTTTCTTCTTAGCAAGACTGGCTAAGGCCCATTCAACTTCACTCATCAGGATGCCCGGCTCGATATCTGTAATCACAACCGTCTTATGTTGGGTTTGCACATTCGGGTCCTTCTTGTACAGTTCTTCTGTGTATTCCTGCCACCTCTTCTTTATCTCTGAGGCTTCAGTGAGGTCCTTGCCTCGTTTGTCCTTTATCACGCCCAGCTTAGCACAGAAGCTTCCTTTGATATCTTTGATATTCCTTTGATATCTTGTACAGAGCTCTTGTGTTCCTTAACTGGCTGTTGTCCTCAACTGCTTGGCACTGTATGTTCAGGAAGGCATTCTTATCTCTCCTTGCTATTTTCTGAAAATCCGCATTGAGAACCTTGTATCTTTCTCTTTCCCCCATAACTTTTGCCATTCTCCTTTCCTCAGCTATTTGCAAAGCCTCTTCAGATAACCAGTTTGCTTTCTTGCATTTATTTTGCTTTGGAACTACCTTAGTAGCAACTTCTTGTATTATATCACGAACATCAGTCCACATCTCTTCGGGCGCTTTGTCTTCTAGATCTAATTCTTGAAATCGATTGCTCACTTCCACAGCATATTCTAATGGAATTTGATCCAGATCATACCTGAAAGGCCTTCTAGTTTTCTCAGTTTTCCTCAATCGAAGCTTAATTTTGGCAACAAGAAGCTGATGATCGGTGCCACAATCGGCCCCAGGCCTTGTGTTTACTGCTTGTATAGCGCTTCTCCATCTCTGCCGGCAAAGAATATAATCGATCTGATTCCTGTACAGACCGTCCGGTGAAGTTCATGTGTACAGGCGCCTCTTGTGCTGTTGAAAATGAGTATTCGCTATGGTCAGGTTGTTTTCTTGACAAAACTCTACTAGCCTCTGTCCAGCTTCATTTGACTCGCCAAGACCGAACTTGCCTACAATTCCAGATATTTCTTCGCTCCCGACCTTAGCATTCCAGTCTCCTACGAGAAAAACAACGTCTGATGATGGGGTGCGGTCTAAAAGGCATTGTAGGTCCGCATAAAATCTCTCAACGTCAGCTTCTTCAGCAGTAGTGGTCGGTGCATAGACTTGGATAACTGTTACGTTGAGAGGGTGACCTTGGATCCGAAGTGAAATCATTCGGTCGTTTTTGGGGTTGTACCCTAGCACTGCTTTACCCATTCTTCTGTTTACTATGAGAGCGACCCCATTCCTTCTCTTGGATTCGTGCCCACAATAAAAGACATAATGGTCGCCGAAGTTAAATTCTCCCATTCCGGTCCACTTGAGCTCGCTGATACCCAAGATATCAATGTTCAATCGGTTCATTTCTCGCTTGACGACATCCAGTTTACCTTGCGTCATAGATCTTACATTCCATGTTGCTATGTGATATATCTCCTTGCAACATCGGACTTCCCGGTCGCTTCCCGACACATCCACAACTGAGCGTCCTTTTGGCTTTAGCCCAGCCGCTTCATTCGTCCTGGAGCTACTAGGAATCGCCCTTTGTTCATCCCCAGTAACATGTGGGACGCCTTCCAAACTGGGGGGCTCATCTTCCGGCGCCATATCATTAATGGTATTGTGACTGGCCATATGGTTTTCTTGGCCTACACATTACTTCAATCAAAATGGTTGTGGTTCAATTAGGGAGAGTTTCATTATGACGTTTACTCAAAACTCACATAACGAAGTCGTACGCGGACACTATGCTACGTCACTGCACGTTAAAAAATCCCAGTTGGTCGACAGTTTCGGAGTTGTTCACTACGGCGTGTCTTATAGCAGATTCAAGTTTATTCTTCTTGCCTAGAACGCTTTCACAACATTTTTTTTTACCCCTGTGCATAGGAGAAAAGCACGATGCAGCCAATGGACGCAGGATTCCTGCCTGTCTGCTGCCGCTTTAAGTTAAAATCAAATGAACTGCAGTTGAAAAAATAATCAGTATGAGCTAAATACAGCAGCAGGAAATTTCGTGCTGCCAATATGTCCCATATGCTGCAGGTTTTAATTCTTAAGGTACACCTGATCGAAACTTGCTTCACTAGAAATAAGATTTCACCCGAAAGACACTAATTTGCTGCAAGTGTAAGAGACATTTTTCTCAGCTGCGAAGGAAGGATAGAGAGATTGCACACGCGATGCCTCAATTAGGGCTTATACGATGACGTCGCTAAAGACCCCCTCCTCCTCCTACGAAACCTGGATGTCACTTCATGAAAAGCGAAAATATTCATAACGTTTTGTATGTGTATGAAAATGGGCAGCCGTTGTACAAATTCCAATAAAAGTACAACACTGTGCTTCCGTATCCTATTCGCCGTCCCCAGCAAGAGACATAACCGTTCCAATTTTCAAGCTTTTAATACGCATCAGAAGCTGTACATGCATAGACCAGGTTGCCTATGGCGAAATAGTTTGAATTGACACTATGTATACTAAGTATTGCTTTTACATGTACTGTAGCCAGGATAGGTATCAATATCCACTCAGTACATTTTCCAATTTCTTGCTTCTTGAAAAATATACATTTACCGAGAGAGTTTTTTCAAACCGTGCTTATATGTTAAAAAGTCATTTTCATTTTAAGAAACAAATTTACGTTTATGAGCCGAAGTTTCATTAGAATATTCACGGCACTGTTTTCGTTCTGTTAAAAAAATGCTTGACGTGCTCACTTTACATGATTGAAAGGGTAGTTTTATCTTTATTTTAGGGGATAAGGACAAAAGCAGAGGAATTTTGTCAGAGTTAGCTAAAAGGGTGCTTCGGTTTTATACTGTGCACTGGTGTAACTGAAAGGAGTGCGTAAAAGCGAAAGAGAAAAGAGTGAAATGCAATACAGGCAAAGCAGGCCAAGTGAGAATTCCCACGCGAGAGTCACACGTCCCCAGAGTGCTGGGCTCTACGCTTTAAGTGCTGCTCGAGCGGTTGGTTTTGCAGCGCACTTCTCCCGTCACACCACAACAGGTGCTCTTCGTACCATTACCCAGTATACGGAAATACACCAGGTGTTTCACCGCGAAGCAAGACGACTTCATTATGGGATTTATAATATTAATGAAGTTTGAAGCATTCAGACCTCTTTGGACGACAAGAGTAGGAAAGCCACTGGGACCGCTGATGGAGAGCTGCAAGGATAGGAATGAGCGCGCCTAGTTCTTGCAGTGTATTTTGCGTCAATGAAGTGGGAAGGCTGAAGTAAATCACTCGCATGGAGTTTTTAATTAATTCGGACATACATTTATTCTTCCCGAGTAGCTCATCTCATGCCCCAATAGGAGTAGGCTCAGGAATTTGGGTACACGCCACTTACTCTGTCTTGAAGGTACACAATACTTCTGTCGCAGAAGAACGGAAATCTGAGCTAGTTGGTGCATTGCAAGATCAAAAAACAGCGCGGCTACTTGGGACAAACAGAGAAGGGAGAATAACGGAACAGCGCTTGTCCGTTATTCTCCCTTCTCTGTTTGTCCCAAGTAGCCGCGCTGTTTTTTGATCTTACTTCTGTCGCAATCGCCCTGTGACGTGTGGGTGTCTGCCTTCGACCGAATTTTGGCCTTGTGGTCAACCGACCACACAGGCTTGACACAGTGGGCGCACAAGCCCTGCTATGCCGCTGTGGACTTGTGTGGCTCCGGTAGGGGTGGCCAAGCGGTGCCGGCGACAACCGTCCCGTATAAAACAGTAATGCACCCTCTTCCCCAATAGAGGATGTCAATCGGAAGGCAAGTTGCAGAATCTGCACCGTTTTGTCCCATGACCACTGCATTCTGCTGAACTCAGACGATGACATTACCATAATCGCTTCCCAATGGCGGTACTTCGGTGTGTAAAATTGTCTCTTTTATATGGGATTCTCTAAATCAGAGACATACAGTAAGGGCTGTTTTCTGAAATACATTTCCACATTTTTAGAACAGGTGAGGCTTTAGGACGAAAAGCTTCACCAAGCGCTGATATAAGTGGCCCTTTATGTACGTTATAATGCAGTCCTTTTGGAAAAATAACTTGATGGAATTTATCCTAAGAACTTTTTGATTTTTTGTCTTGCAACGCCGTTTGCAGCTGTCAAGAAAAAAATATGGAGCCCTAAGCTCATTGAAACGAAAGGTGTTCCTTTAAATGTGAAAGTTAGAACAGCTTTATTTTATGGTCTTTCTAAATAGGAGTGGCGCCTCTCTATTGATAAACTCGCTAACAAGGCCTCGGAATTTTCAACTTTCAATCCACTTCCTTCGTGTTCTTGTAGCATCATTTGCATTTAAAGTTTGGTTCGTTGGTTTATGTGCCCTAGCTTCACACAGCTGATTAGGCTATGGGAGAAACCGTAGTAGAAACTGGTTATTTTTTCCTACCTGGCTTTCTTGGTCGTGACGTCACACTCTCTAGTGTCCAGGCTCCGCAAGGCCAGGGTAGAAGCTAGATCCCTATCTGAAAATCGATCGCCCTAATCACCCGGCCATCACGGAAAAATGGCGCATAATGTAACGGCAGGTTATAATAGGAAGCGATGAAGTGAAATGCCTGTTCAGCAAAAAGCTCCTGACACAAACATGCCCCTGTTTATAGGTGTCGTTTATAGGTGTCGCTTTATAGGTGTAGATGATTTGAGTGCGGGCTCTGTGTCCTTATTGTTCCTTTATGTTTCGTGTGAAAGATGAGAGCCGTATTTAAACGCCTTCTCTCTGGATGCATACTGCACATCGACTAGCGAGTTTTGAAAATACATAGGTTTGTGAGAAACACAGCCTGAAGTACACGTTAATTAGAAACACTGCATAAATGTCTGTAAAATGTTTAGTCATGTTATTCTATGCGAGCAGACTACCATGGTTCCGACGTGAATTGAAAAAATAATAATAAAAAAATACGGAAGAGCTCTGAAAGAGAATGTGCCAGCAGAACCAGCGCGAAATAGCTCGCTCCCTTACACTATGCACTGAAACGACTCTTGTGCTTATGATTGCCGCGCGATGAATACAGAGAATTCTTCACGGTTTGCTTTTCCTCGTCTACAGAAAATTCGTCAAATAGCCCTAACATTGCAAACTGGTAGCCTTCATTATTTCCGGCTGTAATAAATCTAAAAAACTGTGTGAGCACCATTTTACGGTTTGAAGGTGCCGGAGCTTCATCGTCGTTTGCGTATAGGTAATTCTAAGCACGAATGAGTGTCCAGTAAAGAGAATTTTCTTTGTTGTTTTGCCTGATTACGCTTAGGGCTTAGATGTAGGGTCACCACATGTGTGCCTATTTTCTAAACGGAATCACAATGGGTAGGTTGCATAGAATCTTAGCAACAGGTCAGAAATAGGGTCATCTTAATTTAGCGTCGAAAGTTAGACTTGATTGCTCTCTCTCTGAGGACTTACTATCTGCAATCTCTACTAAAGCATTTCGCGCAGCTGTACATGCACTGTTCTCCGCTCCATTGTTTGGGGCGTACAGTGGCAACTACTGAGCCGGAACATGCCTATTTCGTACGCAGCCCAATGTAGCCTCTTCATGGATGGTATTAATAGCTTCTTCTAAAGCATGGTATATAGTATATCAATTGCCTATATTTATATTCAATGTATATTTATAGCACGACTGCCACCTTAGGTTTTGCAAAGTGAAGGAATAAACCTTTATTTTGACATTACAAATGTGCTACGATTGTCTAGTTCAATACAACATCAATAAATTCTATTTACTGCTGAAGCCATCAAATGAAGTGATTGTGGTGAGATAGAGAAACAACAGAAACTTTATTTGGTGCCTATACCTTAGCCTGGTGATTCAGCAAAATCTGAAAAGCCACCGTAGAAGGCGGCTCTGTATGGACAAAATACTTGCGTAGGCCAACTTTTCTTCTCGTAGTGCATAACCTATTTTTCGTCTCAGACTGCACGTTCGAGGCAATTATAGATTACGTGTAACAGGTCGGAGTTCTCTTCACACGCTGGACACTGGGGGAACTTGTATTTCATAGCGTTGGCCATATTTTGTTATATGTAGCTTGGTTGTGTAAGGCGTAGCATGGATTTTCCCGGAAATTTTGACCATCTGTCTGCATACATTTTTCTGTGTGTGCAGCATATTTCAGCATCTTAAGTTTACATTAATCTATTACTTCTCGTTGTGGAGACAGGGATTTTGTTTGGGCTGACCTCTCTGGATGGCCTTAGCCTGCCCACAATCGGGTTTTTCAGTATTACCTCTTGGGCTTTTATCTAAATTGAATTGTCCTTCGGGCCATATTCTGGCCAGTTCCTAGTTATATCACCTGCCTGCCTGTTCACTTTGCCATTCACAAAAGTATTAGGTTAGGCGGCCAGGCGATGCGCCATGCATACGTTCGTACTATTTTGTCAGCCGCAGTGGTACAACCGCTACCCTCCTGCAGCATTTATTTTCGCAACCAATCCTACCTTTAGCAGAGCGTGTTAGCTGTACTGAAACCCTAGATTTGGTACGAGCTATATGGACTTTCGAGACCCGTTAGGCAGCCGTGTTATCATCTAGACTGTCGTTGGGAAGAACGTGTTTCACCTGCTATGAGTTTTGATAATTGGTTTTGAAGCAGATTTGTCTAGCCTGTGTACTTTTAACTGCTGTGTCAGAGAAGCAACGTATATCATATGACAACAAGTGCGAACTGACATGAAGCGTTTCCAGTTGAAAAAAACAACCGTCCAACTTACCGCCTAGAATTTGCAGGAGATATGTCCGGCATGCATCGCAGGTGTACCATGAGGCATTACAAACGCATCAGATCCAAATAATGCCGCATACATATTCATGATTTCTTTGCATACATATCCATGCATATCCATAAATACATCTCCATGCATACATATTCATGCTTTAATATAGTATACGATCCTCGGTTCGTGGCCACAGCTTCTCAGAAGACTGTCCTCTATGCCAACAAGGCACTTTCTTGTTCCCTGAGAGATACTGGCCTGAGTGAAAAATTTTGACTGTGTTCCTCACCCTTTCTCTTTCCCCATTTAATGCCCTCATTCTTCTTCCCCAGTGCGGCGTAGCCTACCCGAGCACCTTAGTTGGCAACACTGCATTCCCTTCTCGTCTTTGTCAATATATCTTATTCATGATTACAAGTATTCACGAACTGTAACAACCAGCTGACTTGGCGTTGGTAAATTTCATCATAATATAAGAAGAGATGACGGAGAAAAAAACACAATGGGTATTACTATTTTGACACCCCTTGTATTATGATGGACGCATTTTAGCCCGCTAACCCCACAAGGCCTGTTTCCTTCAGGAACGTATCATGGTGTATAAAATGGCGTCGCTTTCGAAGTGGTTGCTGTTATTGGAGATTGCTCTGCTTTTTATCACGAAATAACAACCCATGGCTGTATCGCAAAATTAGGTAATAAACTCGAAACGTTACATTATGTGTATTTCTAGGTGTGTAAGCCTAACTTTCGTCGCAACTGACGACAGCAGTGCGGCGAATTGTTGTCCATGTTGAAGATTTCTGCTTGTTTATGCTTTAACTCTAGCAAGACGGTGTATTTTGCTAGCGAAGACTGCATCATAGATTATGTGGCTGCTCGCAAAAAAAAGAAAACAAAACAATTCTGATTGACTAAGTGTAATGTACTATATTGGAGCGGCGGCTGTCAGCTCCATAACGTGTACTCTGCGCTCGTGGCCTCCGCTAGGACATAGCTCGAGAACCACGAGAACCCCCTGTTCACCACCAAAATCTCTTAGCTACATTCCCAACGTAGACGGCCGGGAGAAAGCTGAACCGGCGCTACACTCCCGCAACCAGTGGATCAACGAAAGCATCCCAATGTATGGGGAGGGCATGACACCTCAGTTTAAGCGGGCAGACCCCTCCATGACAAGCAGAAATAGTTTCCCTACCTCATGCGTGGCATGCATCTGACCGTCGGCCTCCCAGCTACCAATGTGGCGAAACGGGTATGCGTGGACCGTCGAGTGGATCTTCCTGGTTTCGCTGCCGACAATTTTGTCCGCGGAACGGTGAACGGATACTTCGGATTGAAGCTCATCTGTCCGCCCGTCAGAATCCTGCGACATACGGCCGCTATGATTCTCTATCTTCGTCTACTATACGTTACCGCTCCCCAAGCTCTCACTGGGCAGACAGCTATCCTGAGCGGCAGTCTGTTCTTCCTCGCTGAGAAAACTGATTCCAGCTGCCTCCGGAGGCAAGGCTGCTGACGTCAGGAAAACTAAAGATCCTCAGCCGTCGATACAAGCACACGATGATTTTTCGAAAGGGCAGCGTAGCGAAAGCATCCGATGCGCTGCCTCTGGTTTGTCTGTGACGATTGACAGAACTGACTTTGTACTTGATACTGATGCACACTATTCAGTAATGAGCCACGCCCTCGCCCAGGATGTCAGTAAAGTTTTCACGTAATGGTTGGGCCCTAGCATTCACATGGCTGGAAGCCATCTCATTACCCCTGCTGGAAGGTACACTGCCCGAATTGGTGTCTGCCGTTTCGTCTACCTAGGTGACTTCGTCCTCTTGTGTGAGTGTTCGAGGGGTTTCATCTTGGCCTCGAATGTCTGTAGGCGAACGGTGTTATCATCGATCCACACGAAGCAGAAGTCACGTTCTCAAGGTAACAGGCCATGACCCACAATGACACAGAAGATACAGGAATCAATGCTCTGCGCATTGTGGAAGGCGACGCAGTGCTATCACCACGGTACAGTGTGCTGGTCGTAGTGAAGAGTGACTCGCGTCACGACTACGAATGAATTGCGGACAGCCGCCATTCACTGTTTCTCGCGAAGGGGGTAGTTGTCGTCCGTGGGCCTTGTCGAACTTCATAACGGAACGGCTGTGCGAGTGTTCCGTGCTAACTTCACGAATAAAGATTAAACCCCTCCACCAGATCCGCGTTTTCGCATCTTTGCACATGTCATCGTAAAAATATTGGCGTTGTTCGCAGCGTGTTGCCCAGGATAGGCGCCGGGGACCAACTACCTGTGGCCATTGGTGGTAGTACCGTCGGTTGAGGCCGTATCGTCCAGAGTCTTGGTACTCCTGCAGATATAAATGACGACTGTGGAGCTGCGTCTGGGGCTCGTTTGACTCAGGCTGTGCTTAAGTGCACGCACACCACCATTGACGTACTACGGCCTACCACTCGCAGAAAATGGCTCGTTGGAATGCCTCAACAGGATCTTGAGCGCATGCTTTCATGCATGTTGATGTCGATCACAGAACTTGGGATCGAATTCTTCAATACGCAAACTTCGCGTATAATACGGCGCAGCAGGAGACGAAGCATCTCACTCCGTTCGACTTTTTCTTTGGTCTTCAGGTTATACCTCTCCACCGGATGCTATGCTACCTGTTAACCTTTACATTGAGACTGAACTTGACCTCGACGTCGCCACGTATGTTCAGCGAGCGAAAGAAGCGCGGCAACTAGCCAGACAACGATTACATAGTCAGCAGCAGGTCGATGCTCACCGCTACAACCTTGGATGCTGTTTCGTTACCTACACACCAGGCGACTATATGTGGGTCAGAAGGCGCGTTCGTCCCCGCAGGCTGTGTGAAACATTACTGCGCCGCTACTTCGGCATTTACCTTGTGGTCACAGCCTCAGCGATCTAACATACCAAGTTGCACCAGCCTCACCAGCCCGCTCATCACGCAGCAGCCGGCGCATCGACATTGTTCCAATGAACCCCTATTACGCGTGACCTTCCGACTGACTTTTAGGCTGACTGTAGCCATTGCGTGATGTGCGACTCGTATTTTAACTCCTGTGCTCTCTTTCTCTCCGCTCGTCTGTTCGGCAGTAACACCGCATCGGGGCAATACTGTCGAGGAGGTGGCAGTGGCACGTATATTTTATATGAAGATGAAAGACACAATAGGCAGGACAGGTAGACGACGTAGAATTGTAGACCCGTTCTCGGTTCTCTCCTTCAACCACTGCAGTAGCTCTTCGGGGCCTTACTTCTGTGTAACCACTGTTACAATATTCTTGACACATCATAGTACACCACTTTATACATACTTTATACATAAAGGATGGGTATAGGTATAAACATATTATTTACGAAATAAACATTTTAGGTAAATATGGTAGTTACACAATTACGAAGTCAGAACATTGCAACAAAAAGTTTGGCATGTCAAGAAAAAAGCGCACAACAAAATGCTTCAACCCTATGTTAACGCGTGTCATGCTTTCGTCGGTAATAAATATTGCCCTTATGCTTTTTTGCTTTCTTGTAGGGCCGTCATCATACTGTTGTGCATTTTCTCTCCGCCAAAGCATTTCTTCTTCCCTTGTTTATTCCCTTCCTGCCTACAGAATTTAAATTAGTCTAAAGTTTGCTGATTAAAGTATAAGCACTGCCTTTCTCTGTGATTATTGAGGCTCAGACACAGATGCATGTTGAATTTCAATCTTTCGTATAATCGCAATTATTCTTTCTTGCGGGTAGGCAAGACCTACACCGAGAGAAACCTTCGAAAAACACTACACTGCCTGCAGTGTCGTTTATGACGGTCATTGGATGGGAGAGGAGACAAAAATAGTTTATGCAGGCTAACGCAAATTTCGGAGCGCGTTTGTTTAGACCGAATGGCAACAAATTTTACACGCGTAAAAGCAGCACTAAGTGCATTGCATTAGAAGTAACTGACCACCTTTGTGGCAAACCGCCCTGCAAAGCTATTTCGCAATGAATTGCGCACGACGCCAACAACAATTTGCCCAAGAAGCATTACATCTGTATATAAGCTATTGCCAGCTGTATGTGAACACCAGCCACAAAACGTCTACCAAGCTGGACCCTACGCAGCGGCACGCTACCGCTCAAAGTGGTCAATCTTTTGGCTGGTTGGCGCGCGGGCTTATCTAATTAACGGCTGCACGGGCGCCGGATGTGATGCCCTTCAGCGTTGGCGCGCAGCCAATTAGACCGTATGACAGATTAACGCTCAGTGGTGCGCTCGCCCAAAGGCTGCCGTAATTTGTCTCCCACCTCCAGCAAGCGCACACGGCCAAGAAATTCACTGGGGGTCAAATTTGAGGCCGCATTATGGAACAATTATATTATGACAACGAAAAAAATAAAAAAAAAATAAACAGTCAGCCACGACCCTAACTGCTAATATTTCTGCCAATCAGAAAGTTTAGAAGCCGGCTAATTGACCAGAGTGTGGCATACTGATGATGTTATGTTTGCGTTATAGGGCCCGTGGATTCAGTCAAAAATCGCTGAAGAGAGGAATCTACTGTGACCAATATGGATGCCTAACCTACCCCTATCGTATCTGTAACTCGACTAGTCTTTATTCGCAGCTACAATTATATTGCCAGAGCGAAGATAATGTTTCCCTCAGATGTCTTGCAAAAAAAAAAAAAGAAATTTCAAGTTGGCTCATAAACGTGTTCTTCTAGGTTTCTAGCAGAGTTCCAAATGTTCCTGCCTTACCTGAAGTGCAGATAAATAGTAAAAATATTCACCCAACCTTGCGGGGCGGAGGCGTAGGAGGTGTGGTGCGCAAGTGTTGGTCTTTGGGGATATCTGCATAAAGCCTGTTTTAAGGTGCAAATTAAGCTCGCCCTGGAATAGAAATGTCAGGGTCACCGTTTACTGAGTCATCGTAGTTGACAATGAAGGAAAATTATGACTGGTTCACAGTGTCATGACGCCACAGCTTCATGACATTGCCGGCAATCACATGCACCGTGAACGTTGACGTTAAGTGTGGCGTCGAACGTAAAATCAAAGCGACTAAAGCTTAACCTCTACGGTGAAATAAGGGTCGTTGCATATTACATAATTGATATTTGTAGTGTGACATATTTAACGTGGAAGAAAACTAGGTTGCAGGCTGAATTAGAACACATCATCGTTTTGTTTTTCGAGCTGGGCACAGTAACGTCCGGTGAGCTCAAGGCACTCTTGGACGGCTTGACAAAAATGGGGTTTATATAAGTGTGGGGTTGTCTTTCCCTGGAAGTGGCAGCTTGCGACTGTATGCCAATACGCGTGTGTGAAAATTAGAACCACCGGCCCCCGTTGCATCATGCCCGAAGTGTAACTCAGTACTTAACTTTTTCTCCCCGATGGGACAACTGCAGCAAATCTAGGCGAAATGTCAAATTGCAATCATTAAACTAACCAACACAGTCAAAAGCAGCAAATTGCGTGACATGGTCTCCACCAAGCACACACCCGACACAGTAATGCTTTAAATATAAAATGCGACCTCATAGTTATCACGACGCTTGCATGGCGTTTACGATAACGTTGGACGCGAAGTTGCATCTCGCCATCTGCCCTGAGCCGTCACAAAAGGGAGCACATTCGAATATCCTTCGTCTGACAGACCCGTCGCACCTTCCACCAGCTTTCCCGCACACCCTGGAAATAGCAGGGTAACCTCAAATAAGCTTCTTTCACATAACGGAGCAAGAGTGGATTGGCGTGCGGCTATGAAAGGGTATGTATATTTTCACAGTGTATATCTTGATCACTTTGTGGTCACAGTGCATTTTTGCATGAGACTTCGCGCATGCTGGAGCCGGGACAATCGGTGGTGGCCTGGCACTTTTACGGTTTCAAATGAGACACTGTGTAGCTGCTTTCGAAATAAATTTCTGGAGCTATTTTATTATTATCATTAGTATATTAAACTTTTGTGCATTGAAAATGTTTAAAATGGTACTTGATTGAAAGGTCCACATTAAATTGCTGGAATCTTTAACAGCCATTATGGAGGGGGACTAACTCCTGTGTGTAATGCGAAATTATTTTTCTTTATTCGCTTCTTATATGATAAGAAAACAGGCACACAAGTAGTATATAAAGCACCTAAGCAAATTGTCTACTAGTGTTACAAATAAAGATTTCTTGAAGCATGCTCAGTTCTGAAGAATGGCTTACCGCACAGAGTTCATATTTTGCTCTATACACTTGTCATTGAGGGGATGACTTGCGATAAAATATAACCTTTTGGGAATAGATACGCTTTTCTTCTTTTCTCCTCACGCATTTTTCTTAAAAGGCAGTCGTAGCCACCATTCTTACGATCTAGCTTGTAGAATTTCCCAGCGCAAAATGGCATTAACGGAAACAGAACGTTGACTGTTGTATATTTTTGAACGATTATGAAGCATTTGAAAATTTCTCCTTTCTAAAAAAAAAAAAGTCGCGCTTTTAAATGCTCTAGTCATCCCGCCATCTATATGTGTCTTCTCCCCCCACCAAGTTGCCCGTGAACGCTCCAAAGGCGCCCTCTGTGGTGATTGTTTACAAACACATCTGAAAATATAAGGAACGCAGCGCCATCTGGCGCAATTGCTGGTTAGCAGTGCCAGCTTGCGCGCAACTCTTTGAACGGCGTAGCCCATAACATTCACTGGGCAACCCAAACACCTCTTAATGCCTCATATATACCACTCGGCGTTGCGGTCGCCAAAGTATTTAAATACGAGTGGCCTGCCGCCCTGTTAAAATCACAGGAAGAACGCGGCCGATTGCCTAGGCTAGCGCTCGGGATCCAGAAAGAAAAACATCGATCCATTTTCCACGATCAACTACTTTTGCACCAGGTCATGAGAAGAGAACTCCGGAAAGCATATATTGGTAATAACATCTTATTTTGTGAAGCTACATGCTGGAAAAAGCAGAAGTTAAAGAATCGCAACCTTTCATCGATGAGCAGAGCCGCGTGTGACAAAAACGCCATTAAAGCTGTGAAACATAACTGTCATGCTCTGTAGCCACGCATGAACGCTTTTTGAAGTAATGTACAAAACGAACCTCAGTGAAACCCCAAGTGTCGAGTATGCTCTAGGCCCTATGTCGTCTTCTGTCAGCGCCCCGGGGGTTACCCGTGAATAACAATAAATTGCAAATGAGTCACCTCTTGACGACTAGAACCTTACCGTGAATGAAGGCTTTAGGCAAGGATTAGCGGCGAAGCAAAAAAAAAAAAAAAAAACCCTGCGGCACACCTATGAATTGTTAAGCTCAGGACAAGCCATCAGTTTTTTCGGCTGCAGTTCCAGTGTCCCCTGTGTTGTCAGACCTTTTTGGGATGTGCTCTATAAAAACCCATCGCCATCCCAAGCCAAGCTCTACGAGTGCAGCATCAGCTGGACCTATTAACAACTATTGCTAGGCTTGTTCTCTTGCCCATTCATCGAAGTTGACATTAAACGCAACACCAGCATGAAGAGCACATGATCGACTCACGTAGTGTTCTCATAACGCATTGTCACTTGGACTGTGACTGATTTATGGAGTTTTTTGTTGGCCGAAATCATTACCTGTCCTCTTCTTAGATTCTCTTGCCGACCACTTTCATCTTCAGCTATTAGGATAAACCTTGTTTCGCATTAATAAAGTGTCATTTTTTTTATATTCGTCACTCGTATTTTTTTTTATTTTCTCTAGCATGAGGTATACCGAAGTTGTGGTCTTAGCAAAGGCCTCGACTTCGAGGCTATACCTACTGCGTGAACGCAAAAATGCTTTCTCTCTGTTTGCAAAACTCATAGCAACACGGCTTCACTTTGTACGTTGCTTGCACAGTCTGCAAAAAGTGTTCAAATCAAACCTGCGTAGTCAATGCGCCCTTTTCGACTTCAGGTGAACGTGCTGACTATGCGCCCTCTCTGAATAATACTGGGAGGCTTGCTATAAATCAATACATCCACCAGTGCCATCTCAAGCTCAGAGCACGCAGTGGTGAGCTTGCCAGAGCAAGGATACATATTGACCACATGGCAGTCCACAACTTTCAAAATTTGAGTTCTTCGTGTCACCGTTGCGTACAACTGAAATGAAGAATCTTGTAATGAAACGAAGGGAACATTGCATTATCTAACCACATTCTTCAGAGATTTCTTCTACTCGGACTGGTCAGGCTGAATAACATTTCGTTATGTTTGACGAGGAGCCCAGTAAAATCTCACATTAATGCTTCAGCACTTCGACCAAAGTTCAACTACGGCACTCTTTATGGCATAGATATGAGAATATTCAGAATTATTAGAGCGCAGCATAAAGCAGGCCAGCATAAAAACGCAGCGCTGCTCAGTAATTACATCCCGGAAGCCTGTCGAGTATGATACAAGAAATATGCATGTCATTAAATATATGGTTAATCAATCCTGACATTGTAGGTGGTGACTATGGCGACTGTGCAGTACAAAGTTTACAAATGGGGGATTCTGATAACTGTCGGGGCATAAAAAAAGATGTGCATTGGTTATTCAGAAAGAGATCTTGTACTGGAGAGAAAAGTTCAGTCATCAACAATTGGATTGTGTGAGCCTTCTGTGGACTTTCTTTCATTTGTACATGCCAAGATTTTTCTTCTTTCATTTGTACATACCATCATCATCATCGCGCGGCGCCGACTCCGGCGTGCGCCTGGGCTCGTGATCTGATTAAAACGTCAGACAAGGCTTCGCGGTCCTTGACGTCATGACCTCGCCGTCTCGACCTAGTCTTCTTTTACAAGTGTATGAAGTGAAATTGGATACCCTTGCTGCCTTGGGCCCTGCCTCTCGCTGGCGCTACGTTCCGGTCGCCGTTTGGCAACTACCACCATCGCTATGTCTTCCGACAGTACCCACGAACCGGCCGGACCCTCTACCTCGGCTGCACCACACCCTCCGACTGTGCCCACACGAGAGCGCGACCCGCCGCTGTTCGCGGGTCGTAGCGATGAAGATGTCTATGACTGGCTTGACACCTATGAATTTTGCAGTGCCTACAACCGGTGGGACGATGCTCTGAAATTTGTCAACGTTTCTTTCTACCTTATTGAGGTCGCCAGGAATTGGTCCATCAACCGCGAGCCCCACACAACGAACTGGCCCACCTTCAAACAGCAGTTCCGACAATACTTCGCCGACCCGGCTGTTCGGACTGAGATCGCGAAGACCAAGCTCGCTTCCCGCCTTCAAGGTCCTGATGAGTCATATGCGTCTTACATAGAGGCCATACTTGCACTCTGCCGGCGTATTAGTCCCACCATAGCGGAACCTGAACGAGTACACCACGTCTTGAAAGGAATCAATTCTATGGCTTATAACACCCTAGTTGCTCACAATCCTTCAAATATTTATTCCATTATTACGACCTGCCAACGCATCGATCAGCTGCAATCCTCCCGATTGCAGCCCGCCAACGCTACTGGCCCAACCTATGCTGATCTCGATCTGCGGGCACTTATTCCAGCCATCATCCGCGAGGAGCTCCAGGCCCTCAAGCCTGTCTGTCGACACGGGTGCGAACATTCTTCCGTAACTTCTAATGACGCCGGTCTTTGCAGCATCATCAAAGAAGAGCTGGCAGCAATCACCCAACCTATTGCATTTGACCCCCCTGCACCCCGCCCAGTACCGACTTACGCGCACGCCGCAGCATCCCCCCCCCTTCTTTGGTTCCTCCACCCCGACCTGCACGAACCTACAATCACGTCAATGCAATAACGACGGCTCAACCTGCACCACACTATTACGCACCTTGGCGCCCCTCCCGAACAGTTTGCTATTACTGTGGCATAAAAGGACATATATCCCGATTCTGTCGTCGCCGCCTCCAGAACGAGCGCCGTGGTTGCGACACCTTCGAAAGTGATATGCCTTCAACGTCATATTGTCAATGCCGGTTTATTCCAAGTCCACCTCAACGATCATCCCCACCTCCAGAATCCTCGTCTGAGCCTCGTGGAACTTATGCATCCCGACGGCGGTCCTGATCCCCATACCGCCGCTCAGTTTCCCCTCTCCTACCCGCAACAACTCTCCTTGTCCGCCATCTGGAAAACTAAGCGTTGCAGTTTCCGGAGGTCAAACTGTACTCTGGGAACTTACTAAAAGACCTCCTGATCGCCCGTATAATGTGATTGCTGTTTTCGCTGAAGCTTTACCAGTCGCAGCTTTGATTGATACAGGGGCTGCGATTTCTGTCATTCATGCTGATTGGTGCTACCGTTTGCGAAAAGTGACGACACCATATGATGGGCCTGAACTCCGTGGAGCCAATGGCATCCCTTTGCGCCCTTTAGCGAAGTGGACTGTACGAGTTGTTATTGACGGCGTCCGCCATCATGTGCAGCTTGCTGCACTCTCCCCTTGTGCGCATCTGATGATTTTTGGATGGGAGTTTTTGTCAACCGCTTCGGGGTTAATTTCTTATGGCTACCGTGTTAACCATATGACAGAAAGCGATTTTTCATCTGAAGTTTCTGAACGACATGCCCTCGTTGCCACCGCTGATACTGTCTTCCCTCCTCAGTACGAAAAACTGCTTACCGTTGTTTCTGACCACATCACTGAAAGGGACGTACTCATCGCACCATCTTATCGTCATCTTGCACGAAGTATCGCCTTCCCGTCTAGTCTTGTGAGGTTCTGCAACGGGTCAGCGACAGTAGCGGCCACTATAGCACTTCACGTGAATCCTTCGTGCTCCCAAAAGGAACTTCTCTCCCCTGCATGGTGGATGTTCAACCTTTGTCCTTGATGATGCTCACCGCCCCTCTGCCTCAGCACCGTGTTTCGCCAGATGCATCTCTTTCTGTTCTCACAAAGACTATTAATCCTAACCTGACGGCGAACAAACGCCAAGAACTGGTGACATTGCTTCGACACCACCAAGCCACTTTTGATGCCACTTCCCCACCACTGGGATGGACTAGTGTTGCACACCATCGCATCATTATTGAAGGTAACTCTATCGTTCGCCGACAGCCTTATCGGGTTTCCCTCTCTGAACGAAAAGTAATCGAAGAAAATGTAAATGACATGCTGCATCGCAATATTATTCGTCCCTCGACAAGCCCATGGTCCTCCCTAGTAGTGTTAGTGAAAAAAAGGGCGGCTCGGTACGCTTTTGCGTTGATTACCGCGCACTCAACAAAATTACCCGCAAAGATATATACCCAATGCCAAGAAATGATGACGCCTTTGACTGTCTCCAAGGCGCCGAATATTTCTCGACTTTGGACCTCCGCTCAGGTTATTGGCAAATACCTGTGCACGAGAACGATAAAGAAAAAACCGCTTTCGCAACTGCCGATGGCCTTTACGAATTTAATGTTATGCCTTTTGGACTTTGTAACGCACCAGCGGCATTTGAAAGAATGATCGATACTGTGCTTCGTGACCTAAAATGGAGAACCTGTTTATGTTACTTGGATGACATTGTCATCTTTTCGTCAACTTTTAACGACCACCTCATGCGCCTGAATCAGGTCCTCACGTGTCTCGCTTCAGCGGGCCTTCAGCTCAACACTAAGAAGTGCCACTTTGCACAGAAGGAAATTAAAATATTCGGATATCTAGTCAGCCATGACGGCATTCATCCAGACCCTGAAAAAATCATCGCGGTCTTGAACTTTGTTCGTCCACAACGTACTACAGAATTGCGCAGTTTTTTTGGCCTGGCGTCTTATTTCCGGCGTTTTATACGGAATTTTGAAAGTATGGCTGCTCCACTTCCCGAACTACTTAAAGCACGCTTCGTGTGGACTTAACAGTGCGAAGCTGCTTTTAATAACATGAAGCACGCCCTCACATCAGACCCTGTTCTTGGCCACGCCTGTGAAAGCGCTACAACCATCCTGCTCACTGATGCCAGTGGTCTTGGTCTTGGCGCTGTACTTCTGCAGCGCGATGCAACTTCGCGTGAGAAAGTGATTGGTTTCCTCCAGCTGAGAAAAACTACACCATTACCGAGCAGGAGTCCCTTACCGTCGTCTGGGCTGTCCAAAAGTTTCGCCCTTACCTATACGGTCGGCACTTCACAGTTGTGACCGATCACCATGCTCTTTGCTGGTTGTCTTCGCTCAAAAATTTCACAGGACAACATGGCCATTGGATTCTACGCCTGCAAGAATACCATTTCGACGTAACTTATAAATCGGGTCGCCAGCACCAAGACGCCGACGCTCTTTCTCGCTGTCCATTTTCGGAATCGGATTGCTGTTTTTCTTCCCAATGCATTTCCACCTATGACCCCAGCCGACCATCTTTTTCCCCGACGTAAATCACAACAGTTTCATTTGACGACTCTGAGAACAAACACGCTCTCCGCTCACAGCAATTAGCCGATGCCTACTGCCGTCCCATCATCGACCGCCTTATTGGCGCTTCGGACCCACCCAATGCTCGGCTTCGAAGACAGCTTAAGTTCGAATATTGCATCTACTCCGCTTCGTGTAATGCCCTGATAGAACTCGCTGGATACCAGTCGTGCCGCGTGTGCTTCGCCCACGTATACTGGCGGCTCTCCACGATGACGCTACTGCAGGTCACCTTGGTGTTGGCAAAACCTGGGACCGTGTGAAAAAACGATTCTTTTGGCCTTGCCTATCTTCCGGCGTTGCCAAATACGTCGCATCTTGCCCTCGGTGCCAACGTCGCAAACGGCCAACTTCTTCGCCCGTTGGCTTTCTACAACCTGTTCCCTGTCCTGCCACGCCATTCGACGTAGTCGGCATCGACTAATATGGTCCTCTACCTCTCTCCGATGGGGGTAACTATTGGATTATAACAGCTGTCGACCACCTTACACGCTACGCTGAGACAGCACCTGTACGGACCGGTTCCGCTCAAGAAGTAGCAAATTTCTTTTTGCGATCAATTGTATTGCGTCATGGCGCTCTTCGGCTGCACCTAAGTGATCGCGGGACCACCTTCTATCGACAGTCGTTGCCGAAGTTCTTTACGCGTCATACACCCTTCATAAGACAACCTCAAGCTACCATCCCCAGACTAACGGGCTGACTGAGCAATTTTACCGCACCCTATCGGATATGATCTCCATGTACATCACACCGGATCATCGAAATTGGGACACTATTCTACCATTCGTCACTTTCGCCTATAACACAGCAGTACAGCGGACTGCCGGTTACTCACCAATTTTCCTCGTTTATCGCCGTCCTCCCACTACAATTCTCGACGCTTCCTTCTTTTCTACGCCCGACTACTCCACATCAGTACCTTCCCAGTTCTTATCTTTTTTGGCCAGATGCCGTCATCTTGCCCGCCTCAACACAGCAGCTTGCCAGGAAGACCGCAAGAGTCGCTACGATTCTACGCATCGTGTGGTCTCTTATTGTCTCGGTGACGAAGTACTGCTTTATACACCACTGCGCACCCCTGGCCTTATTGACAAATTCCGCCACCGCTACCTTGGTCCCCATAAATCATCAGCCAAACTTCTCCAGTTAACTACAAAGTCACGCCTGTTGATACCCCAGCCGATGGACGCCACCGTGGAACTGAAATTGTTCATGTTTCTCTCTTGAAACCGTTTGTGCGCCGTGGTACATCGGTTAGTTAGGAGCCGCCAGGCTGGCCGCTTCCGACCCCCGGGCAGATTGTGCGAGCCTTCTGTGGATTTTGTTTCATTTGTACATGCCATGATCTTCTATCATTTGTACATACCATCATCATCGTCTCACGGCGCCGGCTCCGGCGCGCGCCTGGGTTCGTGATCAGATTAAAACGCTAGACAAGGCTTCGCTGTCCTTGCCGTCACGACCTCGCCGTCTCTACCTTGCTTTATTTTACAGTATGCCCGGTTATAATAATGATTCCATCGTGCTTACGCGCTTATCTACAAATTTTTGCCTATAATATAGTCAGTTCTTACACGGCTCTTCAGTTAGGAGAGTTACAAACTTATTCAGTTGTACACTTTGTTATCTTTGGTGCCTTTTTGCAATCTCAAAAGGCATTTTCCTTATTAGCAGGCCTTATGTGTTATCTGGTGGTCGTATACATTTAACGGTATACCCTGATTATCTTATTTATGTGCAATCTATACTTCTGAAACAATCAACTTTAAGTTACAATAAAATGCTTGTGGTCTCCCTATTTACACTAAAAAAAGGGAACTTCTTAAAGAAAGGCAGTGAGCATATATGGTAGCAATCTTGTCAGTTTGCTGAGCATCGTAAAATAACCAGCGTCATTTTGTTTAGTGACATCTGATACGAGGGTGCGCAACAATCCATCCGCACGAGATGCACACTCCTTAAGTAATGTGGAAACTCTCAATACTCCCCCAAGTATTTGTTTATTTATTTATTCAAATACCTCACGGGCTCCGATTGGAGGGTTACATAACTTGGGTGCGAAACAGATGCAAGTAGAAGATAGTTATTTCAATATCGTTATTTTCAAAACGTTATCGTTACACAATGGCAAACACAAGAAAAGAGAACAAAATTTGAAAAGCACACTATGGAACACACTTCAGTAACAACACACTTCAAAACAAAATGCTGTTTAAATTTTCTTTGAAAATAACATAATCTGAAATTTGACAATTGTACTAAAATACTAAAATCCTACTAAAATCACCTTTAAGGAAGTGACTCAAGGAGGAATAGGATTCGGAAATTCTCCCTTCCTCACACCATTTCTCCTGTTACTTGCGAAGTCCCTCTTGAAGTTGATTTCCCTCTAAGGAATTCACCACAGGCATCTGATGGATAGGCAAAACGTTGTTGCTTGAAAAATGCTGTAGCTTACAGACGCGACATACTTTCCTCGTTTCATGGCTGCCTTGATTGAACAATACAGTCGCGAAGCTTCTAGTATATGAGTAAATATTAGTGGCGAATAGTAATATTTTGAAAAAGTGAGTGAGCAGATATGAGAGCACGTTTTCTCATTGCTGGTGGCCTTAATTTTCTATTCAATTATTCCAACGTCAGAAAGTAGACTTCTCTTTCGAGCCCTATTTGAGTGCGCGGACTTGAGAGCACCTTTCCTCATTGCTTCTGAGGTTAATTTTATATGTATTGATTGCAACGCTGGAAAATGAAATGCTTCGTTCGACCCGTATTACAGCAATGCCTTTTCGAACGGCAAATAAGGCACTTCAAGCTCTGAGGACTGCACAGCTTCCCACAGCGTTAACACCAATCAAGGAAAGCGTGGCTAGGACTGCCGCCAAGGTAGATGTACAGGGATGGTCAAAGGTCCCCAGGCCACAGGGTCTGCTTTTGAGTAGTACAGTCATGCAGCTACGACGGCCCCAAATCTAAAAATACATGTTTAGGGTAGAAGAAGCATTATTCTAACCTCTGAGATCATTTATAACTTTAATGTGATCTCACGTGTCAGAATATGCTGACCAGAAGCAAGACCTGCGGCCTGGGGACTTTTGCCCCCGTCCTGTACACTAATAGCGAAGGCTCCACAGACGCCCATAGTTCAAAACTTGGCGGCTCCTGGGAACTCCAGCGCCCACTGAAATCTGGGGGGGCTACTTAATTTGGTGATGTTTAATGGCTTCAAACCTACCTATGATATTGACGGGATTTAAAAAGTGGAATTTTTCTGAATCCACCCCGCCCACTGCTTTATTTACGAGACTCCTTTTGCAGAGACTGAAAGGCCTGTAAGCACTCGCCAACCTTAATAATTCATTTGGGCTCGGTTTCTGCTGCTTAAGTCCAGTTGACAATGAAACCTGGCAATTAAAAGACGGAATATGAAAGCAGCAAACAAGTAGTTCCTTTAAACGGAGAGGCTCAGCATACCTGTCACAATTATAATTGTAAACCGCTGGCGTAACCACCGAATGCGCAACGGAGTATCGACAAATTGTCTCGAAACAATTCGTGCTTTATTGTGTCAACACCACAAATGCTTTGCTAAAGCATACCAAAAAAATATATATATGTATATATACAACAATGCCATCACAGACCAACACTTTTAAGTGACCAATGCGCAATGTAAAGTAGAGTACAAATTCAGTTGTGAAAGTAAAGAGGGAAACAATGTTCTGTGACGGAAGAGTCCTGGTTGTTGCATGGCCCATTATTCCTTTCCATGCCGCGAGCTCAGAATAATAAGCAATAAAGCTTTGAAAGAACCGACAAGCATGCTACAACTGTGCAAGAAGACACAACGCTGGCCGCACGTAAAACGATAATACAAAAGACATACAAACCTAGCAAGCCTTTTACCAAATAGCAATGGCTGAGAAGCAACATGAATACAAAAGAAAAACTTCGCAAACGGCAGATCTTGAGACAAGCATGCTAACTTCGCATCATCCCCAGGAGCACCAGCTCAGACACCGGGACGGCAGCAATAAGAGAGAAATAAACAAAGTCTATTTCGTCCAACAGAGCGTCCAGTTTAGATTAGAGCGGAGCTCTGGACGTGCATGGTCAGGTTAGATTCCGGCTGAGTGTCCGTGGGCTACAGCGGCAGCATTTACCTGTCGGACTGCTGGTATTTTGTTGTCCTTGTTTTCACTTTTTAGTGGTTCTACCCAGACGGGTTTGGGGATGGCCTGTTTGCTGCTCAAATTATTTTCGCATTGCCATATATATATATATATATATATATATATATATATATCTGTGCGTGCGTCCGTGCGTGCGCGCGCGCGTGTGTGTGTGTGTGTGTGTGTGTGTGTGTCTGTGTGTGTGAATATGTTCTAACGATCCTCGTCCGTAATATTTGGATTTGTTTGATCTTAACTCTGGCCTGATATGACTGGCGAGAATCGGGTTTGGTTGTTTAAGCGGTTTCTTATCCTCCTTCCTAAGCACATAACTAGGCTGGCAAAGTCTCACCAAGGCTGATGCAACATCAAGAGGGGCGCAAAAATAGGGCCGTAAAATTTAAAATCGAGTTCCTTTCTCATAAAAAAACGGGGCATAAAATATTTCTTCTTCCAATTTTCGTTCATTGGATTTAATTAGCAGTAAGCTAATTACTTTCCACTGTGTAAATGGTAAGAAAAGTAAGTGTAACGAGTGCTCTGTGTACAGGGATATTATGAAGAGAGGAAAAAGCACCCAAAATGACGTCCACACGAGGTTTAGTCAGTCGCCGTAAACGCACCGAGAGAATTACAAAGCACCTGATTACTATCGCTTTCGGCGAGGACGGCAGATCAAACCATTTTTGCCTTCATTTGTCTCAAGTGTGTCGCCGGGTGTACTTTCGCCCGAGATGTTTGTGTGTGCTACATGGCAGAGACGAATCTTCTTCTTTCTGTTCCTATTTACATTCCTGGCACTTCCCTTCGGGCCCTTCAAATTCTTTTGCTGTGCATTATTAAGACGCAAACTGTACAAAATTCTATATTGTAGGCAGCTATAAGGTTAATTGTTTCCGGATATTCAAACGCGGTCTTCCAATTCCGACCACATATCACCGCTCAAAATTCCCGCCCTTACATCACAGGCGCAGTTTATCCCCATTCCACGGAATGGCGCTGCCTGTCCGCCCAAACTTGGGAGCTTACGTGTTGCGCCGCCAGCCGGCGGCAGTGTAACATGTACGCTCACCCACCCAGTCACCACCCCACTACTCCTCTTCTGCAAGAATGTGTGTTTGCTCCCAGCCCTGACCGTTTCGAAAGGCACGTTCTAATAATTCATTTTAAACCAACCCAAAGACGAGACACAGGAAAGAAGAGAACAAGACAACGCTGGGTAAACAACTGAATATTTATTGAAGGAAAGAAGGAATGTAGCGAAACGCTTCTACACCACGTTGACACCGCATTCAAGACAGGTCTGGATACCTTCGGTATAGTAGCGTTTCGCTACGTTGATGACTTCTTAATTTTCTTGGATAGGGATGGTTTTGATAGGTTGGCGCAAGGTATGTTAGGAATGTTCAAGAGCAAGGTCAAGGGCTGTCTTTTACATGTGAGTTTTCTAAAGGTCAACATTTACAGCTTGATTTGGACCTGTGCTTTGGAGACGATCATGTGTGTTGGGGCTCAGCCCCAGGTCAGAGAAGCCTCTGCTTAGCCATGAATCGCACCACTCGAGGTTGGTAAAGGATGGGTTGGCAGTCGAGTGCATCCAGTCCGCATTACGTAAATCTTGCCATCACCGTGCTGAGGATGCATTCTCACAGCAAATTTCGAAGTTGTTGGCGGCAGGCTTTCCAACTGTCCATCTCGCTTCTCTGTCAGAACGTGTTTTAACACATTCGAGGAAGAGCAACACGGGGCTGCTTGATGTTGGCGTGGCAACGCGGCGAAAGAAGGTGGCTGCCATACTTTACCTCCACAGAGTTTCGCACCGACTCAAGAAACTCGCAGAAAGTTACGACGTTGACGTTGTATTTACAGCGAAAAACAAGATAGGAGGCTTATGGGCCATATTTAGAAAGGGGCTCGACAATACAGCTCGTGATAGTTTTCGTTGCACAGCGTTACATAGAAAAAGGTTCACCACCTGCAGAAAGAATGTGGTTTATTGCATTCCGCTCAATTGTGGCCGGTGCTACTACGGGCAGGCAGGCAGATGTCTTAATGTGCGCCTGACGGAGCACTTTAAATTCTCTAGGAGGGAAGGCGAATTCTAATCTGGCGCTACATGCGTAATCCCGGGAGTGTAAATGGGAGGATGAACCGTCTCTTTAAACTCCGGATTTCAGTAACACGGGAGTAGTTTACAGCAATGGTAAACAATTCTGTTGATAGTTGAGGCGTTTTACATTGCTAAGGCTAAAGACAAGTGTGTGGCTAAGGCATCGGTTAGCCTTCATTGTAAGGAATTCGCTCTGTTAGAAACGTCGATAGTTAGGCCATGACTCTGAATATTATTATTCTTCTCCTTTTTCTGCCGTTTCACCGGTTGGGTTGTGCGCGCGCATTGCAGAAAGAGTCTTCGCTGTCTTCTTTCCTTCAATAAATATTCAGTTCTTAGTCAACCCTTGTCTTGTTCCCTTCTTTCCTGTGTCTTGTCTTTTGGTTGGTTTAAAATGAACCGTTGCCCAGTTGTCAACCTTGTTGACATTCTAATACTTTGTACCTTAGGGTTCATAAAGAGACAATTTATTCAGCGTCGAAGTTTTGCGGCCTAGAAAGTAAATAACATGTTCGCACGCAAGCCTGCTTCTTGCCTTCCGTCTGGTTGAAGAGCCGCATGAACGTTTAAGTGCACGAGGCCAACAATTCCAGCCCTGATATTTTGCCTACGTAGCTTGCTTCTTGAAAGGCGTAATTCATTGCACTAAATCACAATCTGCCTGAAGCGATTTCTTGGAAAACTTACAAGCAGTGAGGACACTTAAGCGCCAATGAAGCACCTATCGTTTTTTTTTTTCATAAAGATTTCTTCATTCACAAACGGCACATTTGATTGATGGCACACCATAGATTATGAGCAAAGAAACAAGCCGAGTTGTCCAATGCAGTGTCTTGCCAATACCTTGAATATGCTTCACAGCTGAAAGACACCTTGCTGAAAGACATTACATGCGAGCGGTCTCGTGAATGATGCCCAGTTGTGACAGGAGGAGCCGATTTTATGTGTGAACAACAAACAACTTTCGATCAAAATGCCAGCAGGCACAATTCTGTTGAAGTGAACAGAGCAGAAAGAAGAAATCCTAATTTCCTCCCATAATTGAGTTAACGAACTGAGTGAGACCTTTTTCGCATAGTTATATGATTAAATAACTATTACGAATTCTATGTTTCTATTCTAATTTTGTGACGTTTGCACTTTAATTAAATTTGCAATGCGAAGGACCTCCATGGCTCAGAAAACAACACTTTGTTGACAATGTCTCTAAGTCGAAAATTGAAAGTCCATTGGGAATCTAAACAAAGTTGCAAGCATATACAACGAGAGGTCCCATTGTACGCTCGCGGGTCAGGCCTCCATCAAAATAAATTTCAACAAGCAACTAAACAGGAAATACACAAGATAATATTAGGCAACGCAAAGAAGAAATAGATAGATACATAGTGTAATGAGTTACCCCAATATTTTACTGCGACTTCTCGACCGTCTGCTAATGACCGTACTTTGACCCGCATCGTGCGCCAAGAGTTTGAGGCAATGCCTGCCGCAGCCTCACTATCGCATACCCCCGACAACACCTTGGCTACAATATCACTCATCAAGGCTGGTGTTAGCCAAGAGGTTGCGAATATGGGTCTCCCTTCTGCCTGCGCCACCGATATCGTGGATTCCGGACCTGCCCCTGCAGTGATTGTAACTGCCTCATCCAACGCCGCTTTCTCGTCCCGATATCGGTGTCGAAATCCGAATGAATGGCTTATCCATGGCCATCACCCCATCTGCTTTACTTGTGCACACGTTGGTCACATTTCCTGTCACCGCCGCAACCGTTGGTACACGCCATCTCATCAGTTCGCATACGTCGACCGCCATGAAGACAATGCCCACCGCTAATCCTCAAAACGCCCCGACCAGACCCGTCTTGACCCCGGTGTCCCTGTTTTGCTACCAATAGTTCATCATCCCCGTAAACCCGACATTCGCGTTCTCCTGTTCCTTGGCGCAGTTCGTCACCGTCCTAATCCAGCCGCATAGCGCAAAACTATAGCCAATGCAGCTCCCAGAGGTGACGCTGCATTTGTGACCAGGACTGAAAAATCTCTGCTGACCCCTGCCCTACACAATAATCGCATCGACGTCCTTGTGGATGGTGTTCCCGTTTCCGCTCTCATTGATACCAGCGCCAAACTGTCCGTTCTCAGCTCCTCATTTCGCCGTCGCCTCAAAAAAGTCCTTACTCCAGCCGTCTCGCCCACAGTTCGCGTCGACAATGGAAGTCCTGCTGCCATGGTTGGCATGTGCACGGCGCGACTTACCATTGATGGTCATCATGCCCCAGTGTTGTTCACTGCTACAAGAATGAACCCACGGCGTTATCCTTTGCATTGACTTTTTAACAGCCCACTTTGCCCTTATTGACTGCCCTACCGGCCTACTTCGCTGGGGTCTTCCGCTCTGCTCTGAACACCCCTCCTGCTCACCGCGCCTTCGGTCACCAAAGTTCTGCCGCCTTCCTCCTGGAGCTGCCGTTTGCGTCCGTATGTCGCCATTCCCGCCCGTCCCAAGCGGCGACTATCTCTCGTGTCCCATTACTGATGTCATCCTGCAGCGGAACCTCACCCTTTCTCATCTAATTGTGCATATCTCCCCGAACTGTACCACAATCCGGGCCCTTAACTTCATTTGTTTTTTTTTTTTATTATTTATTTATTCCTAAAAGGTCCGGGGACATTACATGAGAGGTGGGCTAAGAAATTTATTATGAATATAGAATATCTTCGATGGCGGTTTTGTATTGGTTGAAGTTGGTCAACTCAAGTTCTGCCCGAGGGAATTTCACTAGCTGCGCTGTCCCCGATGACCAATTATGCCATATTTTATCTCTGACTACAGATAATCCAAATGCCGTCCCTGCAACCCCTTCCTCGTCCGCTACATTGCGTCCAGATCCTGTTAACAGCATGATTGCAGCTGATCTCTAGCCTGAATTAGCTGCTAAGTTAAAAAAGCTATTTCTCACCTACAGCGACCTTTCCGACTTCGGTACCCGCCCATTGGGCCAAACCGCAGTTGTCAGCCACCGCATTGACACCGGTGACGACAGTGCAATTCACCGGTGGCCCTACCGTGTTTCGCTTGCCGAGCGACGCGTCATCAAAACAGAGGTCGAGAAAATGTTGGCGAACGACATAATTGAGCCTTCCAGTAGCCCCTGGGCATCCCCTGTTGTGTTGGTCAAAAAGAAAGGTAACAGTAGGAGATTCTTCGTTGACTACCATCATTTAAATAAGATAACAAAAAAAATGTCTATTTTCTTCCGCGTATTGACGACGCGCTTGATACTTTGCACGGAGCCAGATACTTTTCGTCCATCGACCTTCGTTCCGGCTACTGGAAGATCTCTGTCGATGAGAGAGACCGTGACAAAACAACGTTCATCACCCTTGACGGCCTCTATCAATTTAAAGTCATGTCTTTTGGCTTTTGCAATGCCCCAGCAACCTTCGAACGCGTGATGGACTCTTTGCTGCCAGGCTTCAAGTGGACCACTTGTTTATGTTATCTGCAACGATACAGTAGACAGGAGACAGTACAATAAAATACTCGCAGATGCAGCGATATATAGGATCAGTAACACCAAAATCACACATTAAGAAGAAACCGTTTAAATTTTATCTTGAAAAAAATAAAGAGTATTACTTTGTTTGATCTCTAAGTTCAAAGAGTTCCAAAATTGTATGGATGAACAATGAAGGCATTGTTTCTCGTAGTTACTTGTGATCTTAGGTAGTAAAAGGTCATCACACATCGCAAAACGTTTGACGATGTTGTTTATGATTGTACCGGGAGACAATATGCTTAACGACAGCTAATGATGAACGTTAAAAAAAAAAAGATAGCAAAATGTAAAAATAAAGGGCCGAGAGGTGTAGAACATTCAAGTTTATGAACGAAATGCGTGAGGGAGATTTTCGAGGCTAGAGGTTATGAAGTGGATGGGTTGTTTTTGCAGTTTTATTAGAAGTCAGATATGAACATGATAGGCGTTCCCCCAAGAGGAGATACCGTAGTTAAGTGACCCCAGATGAATGCGTAGTAAAGGGATAATAAAGTTTGTATTGGGAAATAGCATCGAGCTTTAATTAGTGCGCGTAACATTATTATATTTCGTTGCAAGTTTCAGCTATATGATGAGGAAATTTTAGGTGAGGGTCAATGATAACGTCCTGAAATGAAACCCGGTATTGCAACAAAAAGCAGCAGAATTGAGGTATAGTAGTGGAGTAGCAGTCAATGGCTACTCGGGGAGGATAGAAAATCTGAAAACAAGTGTTAGTGACATTCACGGATAGGCGGTTAATTTGGTACTAGCGTTCACGAGAATTAAGGTCATTTTGTAGGATATGTATGAGCTGATTAATGTCCAGTGCGATGATATCATAGTAGAGTGATCTGCGTACAGTATACTAGTACAATGCTTTGAACAGGACGGTAAATCGTTAATGTAAAGTAAAACCAATACGCTGCCTAGAATAGAATATTGAGGAGTACCATTGGTAATTAATGCAATGCTAATTAATGCTATGTTAAACTTTATATTTGATATGAAGACATGGCCTAGGCTTTCTACAAAATAAGGTAAATAAGGACAATGAAATTTCAAGCATTTTTGTTTTCGATCAATGCGCATTGGCCAAGTTAAGATGGTTTGAATTTTAAAACTCAACGTCTGTCACCCGTCAATAATTAGGGGGATTATTAACGACGCGCCCTTAACGGTGCGCACACTCCCAGACACCCTTAGAATGAGGGGGGGTAGCTGTTCCGGTCGCAAAAGAGATGCCTTCGATTTGCGTGGCAAGCTCAGCCGGAATTCAACTACCTTGTAGTGACAGAAGGGAGTGGCCGTTTGGTGCCCAGCTATCGCCGGTTCAAGTCAGGGTAAGAATCGCAGCCAGAAGTAACAAACAAAACACAATTTATGCACACCAAGAGCCGATACAAAGGAATACCAAAGATCACTTGAAATGCACAGACGAGAGGTTCACAAAATACAAATGCTAAGCATGCAACTACAGAGTGATTCAATTGCACAGAGGCTTTACAACACAGATCAAACACGAGAGAGCCACATAAACAAACGCCAAATTGTTCACCGGCACTGTTGCAGTCCGACACCTGGAGAGTCACGATGTGGCCGCCATACGAGATGAGCGCAGCTCCCTTGCAGGTGCGTGGGCTTGCCAGCAGCGGGAGATCCCCGAGAGTCCAGTCGAAGCACTGGCGAAAAACGCCGCAACCACTGACTGACTGACTGACTACACAAGCGGCGCGGTATCTTTAAATAGGGCGAGCCGCGTTTGCCTGTTAACACGCACTAAAGCTAGCGTGCACATACACTTAGCTTCGCTGCTTAAAGCGCTTCCTTTTCCTCCCTTCAAGCCGCGTGTCGTCATTGGCTAGGACCCGTAGAAAATTCTGGCTAGGACCCGTAGAAAATTCTGGAGAGCTCTGGATCATTCCAGACTGAAGAATAACCGTCATCGCCGGGTGATGAGAAAGAGGGTGACGCGTACACAGCTACGCGCTTTCTCGCGCGGGGAAGGAGGCTTTTCTCGAACTTTGTGGAGACCTCCATGCGGCGCCGCACGGGCCTCGCGCCGCGCCGGCTTGACAAAAATGTGCGCCGATGTCGTGACACTGCCCCTCCCTTAAAGAATATTGTCCTACACTGTTCACAATACCCACGAACATCGCGCGCACATGCATGCGCTCACAAACCACATTGGGCAAATGTCCACGTTATACACATACATCGCACAAATTTCACGAACTGCAATCACAAATTACAATTCACACATCAGTGTCATGATGTTCACAAACATAGTTACACACAGTTGTCGGATACACATGAAAATCAGCAACCCAGAAACACACAGCTTTTCAAATGCGAAGCGCACAAACGTAAATTTCCGAGCGTATTCAAACTTGTGATCCGTGCGTGAAACGCTTCTGTCCGCCAGGGACTCTGCCTTCGCTCTGGGCTCTCGCATTTGAGGTGCTTCCGTGTTCCCAGATCGGGCTACTGCAAATTCCTTAAGGCATGACTGATATTCACCTTGCAAATCACACAACCAATGTGTGCTGATAAATGCCCCTACAACCAGTAGGGCCGACGGATATACGGGAACCTGCGCCCACGCGCACAGACAAACAAAAAGAATCACTGTAATAGTGTTCTTTCCAAGGCACCGGTATTCCTTCCGCTGAAGGTGAAATATTCCAAGTAATGCCCCCATAAGCCGGAAAAACACTTGGGCTACCTGCATCAACGACGGCCTAGGCATTCCTGACTTTATCTCCTGTGTCGTCTCTTTCTTTTCAGTTTCCTCCGGCTTCTCGGGGCCTTGCTTTCCTCGCCTTCCCCTTTTCTTTTTAGGTTCACTGCAGCGCACAGGTACGGAACTTTGACCAGGATCCTCGGGAAATGTTGCGCCCTGGATATTTCCCAACACCAAATCGTAGATAGGGCATTCCATGCAAAGGGCTGTCAGTTTTCCAGAATAATATTATGTCTGCGCTTCAAATTTTGCCCCAGGTAGCAACTGAACTGAGCCGTCAATTAGCCTCACAGGGCACTTTTCACCAGTCAGATCATTCTCATGAATCAAACTTCGTTTAATGATTACGGCACTGCTACCTGTATCTCGTAGCACAGAAACTGATTTTCCTCCTATATTTCTCCTCGAAACCGGCATCCGATTCATCGCAGATCCAGCCTGCGCGTGTACTACGGCGTTCACCACCCGGATTTTCTCGTCCTTCTTTTGATTAAGAACCTTCTCTGCTTCCTCCTCCTCTAGGCCGTGCACCACGCGGACTTTCTTGCCGTTCTTCACAACAAAGCCATCGAAATCTTCTTCTTCCAGGCGACATTCCGACTCTGCCGGAGCCCTCGCGCATGCCTCTTGCGGAGCTGTCTTGTCAGCGTCGTGGCACGACATTGCTTTGTGGTCCTTATATCCGCAATTCCAACACACGGATGGATTGTTGGTTGCGAGTTTGCGGCAGTTAGGTGCATAATGGCCTAGTTTTTCGCAGAGATAGCACCACGGGGGTGACTTTACGCTAGGTTGTATCTGCCGGAGTTCGGGCTTTCGAGGGGTTTCAGAATTCACAATCTTGCTCAAATTTTCGGCTTCCTGGGCTTCTAAATATTGGTCTGCGAGATCCATCATTTTGTCCAATGTATGCGCTTTTCTTTGTTTTAAATAAAGCGACAGACCAGGGTGACAGCTGCCAGGAATTGTTACTTAATTAGGTGTTCGCGAAGTGCGCCATAGTCTAGTTTAATTTTTGAGAGTTCAGTGCAGCGGTCAAAATAATGACTCAGTCGCGCAACTTACTGTGTTGCCGTTTCACCGTCCATAGGTTTTCCAGTCCTGAACTTCTCACGAAACTCATCCGCCGCAAATCTAAACCTTTTAAGTAATTCAGCTTTCACCTTGTTACAGCTGCCTGCATCCTCAGGAGGAAGTCTTCCAAGTACACTTAATGCTTCGCCGCTAAGGCAAGTGCTTAAGATGGTAGCACATGCACTGTCTGTCCAATTGGCATTAATGGCGATCCTTTCGAAGCGCAAGAGGAACGCGTCGCGATCGTCTCTTCTCTCGTCGTACTTCGGGATCAATTTACTTGCGTCTATCCGCAAGCTGCTATGTCCTTCACTGGGGCTATGCACTTCAGCAAAACCATTGTTGTTCCCTGAACTTTGGAGCTGAAGTTTCATAGTAAGTAAGTCCTTTTTCCGCTGAAATTCCTCTTCTCGCTCCTTTCGAGTCCTCTGTCGTTTTTCCTCGCCTACTTTTCGTACCCTCTCGTTTTTTCACGGCTTCCTTTCGAGCACTCTCTCGTTCCTCCTCGGCTCCCTTTCGAGCCCTCTCTCGTTCTTTTTCTGCTTCAATACTTTCAAGTCTATCCTGATTTAATTCGCCTATGAGCGCTTTGTGTAAGCACGATAGACTTAGTACCAATGACGAATTCACGATTATGATGCCCATTTTACTTCCTGCCCCGAAGGGCCGTAGTAAACACGCACGCCGAGCAATCCGTGCATCCCACAAGTCCTCCGCGCGAACGATACGGTGGATTTCTCCCGCCAGTGCAAGAAGAGCGTGCTATAACCTGTTCTTCACTTAAACAATAAGCCAACAGCAAAAAAAAAAATCTTTCTTGGGGATTTCTGACCCATACCATGGTATTGATAATTGCAATACAAATAAATTATGCAACACATTACCGCTTATGCGGCGCGGGGGTCATCGTCTTCACGCTGGCTCCGCTGCTAAGGCGTCACCGAAATTTACATTTTTCTTTTACTGATAATATGGGATTAGCAGTAAGGCCTTTCTATGAGAGACTATTTACTCTAGCGCTGAGCAAATACAAAGCGCTGTCGGATGTGCCTTCGATGAAAAACAATTTAGGCCTAGCGACGACTAGGGAGTAGCGCTTGACGAGAATGCCGTAGTCCACAGCGCAAGCAGGTGGTGCAGCTGAGAGTGCACGTTTTTCAAGTTTTGCTCAACAATGCGTCGTGCAAACGATGCTGCTACGACGTACGGGACGGGGGTATACGATATTGTGCCGCAGGACGAACACCACGGCTGCATAAAAACGTCGACGGATGTTACTTTAGACACTACTCTTATGTGCTGGTCTTAAACCGTGGTTTACCTTGAAAGTATAGATTGTTGAAGCAGGACTGCTCGATCGTTTGTGTGTGTTTGCTGTGTGTTTGTGTGTGCAGTTACTATTGCGATTGTAAAATCTAATTGAAAATACATGTATTGTGAAAGATAAAACAGATACACCCTCATTGCAGAAGTGGAGCGCAGTCCTTCGCAGTCACCCCGGCCGCTAGTGCTGTTTCCAACAGCTGCCGCCATGCCAAACGAATGGTATACGGTTTGCTCGCGCGCTCGAACAAAGCACAAATAGCACCAAAGTGTCGGCTAGCTTTCACTAGCACCGCGAAACAGCACTTTTACACTACCGCTCCGCAGCATTAACACGAACAGCACAGCCCAAGGTGGCGTCAAGAGGAGCTGGAGCGGACTTTCTCAGTTTGGCTCATATGGGGCGCCACCATCAAACTAAGATGGCTGCACCCAAGCATCGAAACTAAAATGGTCTATAGCACAGAGTCTTTATCACACAGATCAAACACTAGAGAGTCACATAAACAAAAACCAAATTGTTCACACGCCACTGTTGCAGTCCGACGCCTCGAGAGTCACGATGTGGCTGCCATGCAAGACGAGCGCCGCTCCCTCGCAGATCCGTGGGCTTCCCAGCAGCGGGTGATCCCCGGGAGTCCTGCCGAAGCACCAGCGAACACGTCGCAAATACTGACTGACTGACTGACTGACTACACAAGCGGCGCGGTCTCTTTAAATAGGGCGCGCCGCGTCTGTCTGTTAACACGCGCCAAAGCTAGCGCGCACACACACTTAGCTTCGCTGGTTCGAGCGCTCCCTTTTCCTCCCGTCAAGCCGCGCGTCGTCATTGGCTAGAACCCGTAGAAAATTTTGGAGAGCTCTGGCTTATTCCAGACTGAAGAATAACCGTCATCGCCGGGTGATGAGAAAGAGGGTGACGCGTACAAAGCTACGCGCTCTCTCGCGCGGGGAAGGAGGCTTTTCTCGAACTTTGTGGAGACCTCCATGCGGCGCCGCACGGGCCTCGCGCCGCGCCGGCTTGATAAAAATGTGCGCCGATTTCCGGACAACGTCCCAAACGATATTATCTATGGGGGACCCCGCAGAGAATGGGTACAGATAATGTTTACTCCCTGCGGAATATTGCATAGTGCTCGGTGGCCTAGCATTTCTGATTCATCGAAACCGAAGCGGGGCTCTTGAGACTGGAAAAGGTCGCATGACAAGGAAATCTAGTTCTCTTTGGAGGCTAACGACAGAAGGTGAGCTAACACAATCATCTGGATGCAAATGCAGGATGTCAACCGCCTCCACAATCTCTCTTTCAAGTTGTCCCTTCCTTCTTCCTATAATCTCACTCTGCATGTGGTGTGGGCAACAGTCCTAACAACTGCGACAGTGAATCGGCAAAATTCGAATCCCCCGCCTACCCCAAAAAACTCGCGTCTTCTCGTAAACGATCCTTCAAGCACCTACCGTGAATGCAATTGCCGGAAGTGGACGCTGAAGAATCAGTTTATCGGCAACCTATGTGATTATATAAGGGAGGCCTGTTTGCGCTCTTTCTTCAATAATTTCCTCCTACTCTCCGCTCCCTTTTCACTACACCTGATGGTAAACTCCTCGAATAATAAAAAAAACCTATTGGTTTAACCAATATAAACACGCCCAAAGCTGAGGGGAATCTTCGCTCGGTTTCGTGACTGTACACGGACATCTTTTAGCTTATAGAAAAAACAAACTAAAGCAATTAAAAACATGCTTAGGCTTTCTCAGTAATGCGCTTAAGAAGCAGAAAAAGAAATACATGGATTTCATAAAAAAAAACATCGGGCTGTCAGAGAGGCTAACGACGGACTGTTTGATGGGAGTGCATCACTTAAAAGTCACATGGCATAAAAAAAGCATTACTGCTTCAAAGCAATACTTGCGAAAATGCAATCTGGGTTAAAGTCATCCTAAGGCAACAGAAGATATTTCTAGAATCTGAATAATATTGGGGAACTAACCAATAAACCATACCCGACAAAAACATTGAAGCGTGCCATCGAGTATAAGAAGAGAAAATGTGGCTTCAAACACCGTACTGGAATGGAAGAATGATAACAAGCGTGGCACAGTCTGGGCGAAAGGAAAGAAAATGTAGCTTACGACTGAAGATATTGGCGAAACAACCAAAGACTCAGTTTCAAAAATCAGGAAGTATATTCGGCTGACGAATCCCTTCTAAGTAAGGCTGTAACATAAAAGAAGGCTGCACGCTGGAGTTATATTTGGACGGTCGGAGGAAAAATTATAACATGGAATACAAAATCATGGTCGATAGCACGGGCATTCGTGATAAATAGAACGGGGCTGAACTAGAATTAATCAAGACTTAACAACTACATCTATTGCTTTTTGTCATTTCCACGTGACGGTGTTTTCGCACGACATACGCTCTAAAGACCTTTGCATTTTGGGCATGGGCGCTGCCATATTGTTCACTAAACAGTCGTGTTCCCCGCGCGCAAGCACTGTGAAAGCTGCAGCAAAACCGGTTTCCGACTATCCAGAAAGGAGGAATTTCAACAACTCCCTAGCCCGATGCAAAGGTCTATAGGCACCCACTCAGACATGTATTGAAACTGCTTCTATAGACCTCCTTCATGTTTGCAAACAAACAAGACGATCGAGGTGGCGCTGCTCCCGTCAGCGATCGTCAGAAGATATAGGGAGAAAAATGAGCATGATAGCTACTGCTACCACCCCGTTTCAAAGGGGACGCTCCTATATTCCATCCATCCATCCATCCATCCATCCATCCATCCATCCATCCATCCATCCATCCATCCATCCATCCATCCATCCATCCATCCATCCATCCATCCATCCATCCATCCATCCATCCATCCATCCATCCATCCATCCATCCATCCATCCATCCATCCATCCATCCATCCATCCATCCATCCATCCATCCATCCATCCATCCATCCATCCATCCATCCATCCATCCATCCATCCATCCATCCATCCATCCATCCATCCATCCATCCATCCATCCATCCATCCATCCATCCATCCATCCATCCATCCATCCATCCATCCATCCATCCATCCATCCATCCATCCATCCATCCATCCATCCATCCATCCATCCATCCATCCATCCATCCATCCATCCATCCATCCATCCATCCATCCATCCATCCATCCATCCATCCATCCATCCATCCATCCATCCATCCATCCATCCATCCATCCATCCATCCATCCATCCATCCATCCATCCATCCATCCATCCATCCATCCATCCATCCATCCATCCATCCATCCATCCATCCATCCATCCATCCATCCATCCCACGCTAGGCAAAAAGCACGACCGCGGCACTGTGGCCAAGCTTGTCAAGGCTGTGTTATTGTGATTTATAGGCGCCCTCGTGGCAGACCATATGCTAGCATTTTGTGGGCCTCAGCGGTGAGGACTGAAGCGATAAATTGAGAAACTCTACGTACACGGCGTGCAGCGTACGGACCCGCATGCCATACCGATGAAGATTGGGTTCAAAGCGCACAAGAGAAGCGTTGCTGCCAGCCAGGGAAAATGAGCGGCGTTGACATCTATTTGCTGTTTTCTCACAAAAAATTAAGCGCGGAACGCATCGAGGATTACAAAGCTTCGGATGCTTACAACTACTTTGAGTCGAGTAATCTGACGGTGATTTTTCTCGCTCATAAATAGCGCGCGCAAACCGCAAACGAAGTAGTCCGCTCGAATCATATCATTGCGTTATCGGATGATTCTTCACACCGGGCGGCAGATGAGCGTTCTTGGTAAGCACGAAACACCTCGCCAGCGTCGAGCGGCTGCATGGTTAAGATGATTTAGGTTAGCACGGCAACAGTAGCCTTGACACCACACGGATTTGCGTATCATTTCGTTATTCGTTGAAATCACAACGCTGCGCGTCTGTTATATCTGCTCTGTTCGTGGGCGGCCGTCGTCGTTAATAGTAGCAATTTTATCACGGGTAGTCATGCCGTTAGCTTGCATTACAATTATGAGCAGCAGCGGCCAATGTGGTTACGTGGGTTCCAGTAAAAACGTCCCAGGAAAAAATGGTCTCGGAAAAAAGGGCCCGGATAAAACGTCCCTAAACAGATGCAATAAAACGTACTGCTAAGTCGAGCTTTCGCCTTGCCTGGCGCTCGGCTTATCAGCGATGAATTGCGCTCATTGTAATAAACTTTTAGTGTTTTATCTTCCATCTTTTATGGTTTTAGCTTGAACATTATTTATGTTTTGATCCCCGCCGTTTTATTTGTTTTTTCACGTTCTGTAGTTATTTTACTAAAGGCTTAGGCTGAGTTTCTTCGTGTCTAGCCGCAGTAAAGTATGCTACAGTGCTTCCTTCTACCCGTCCGCTTGAAATTTGCAAAAAATGGCAATGATGCCGTGCGTTCAAAAAAAAAAAACAAAAACAAAAAAAAAAAACATTATGGTGCCGAAATTTGTGCGGTTGAGGACAAGCACGTCTCTCAAATGTGTAATACTAGCCGGGTGATTAGAGCTATAAAAGAGAGATATTTCCTAGCTTGAAAACTGGGAACTATGCACTGCATGCATAATACTCGCTGGATGTTGTATAGTGGTGGGGTTCTTTTTTTTTTTTTTTTTCGGGATGCTTTCTCGCCAAGCCTTCTCCAGTTCCTATAAACGTGTAAAACACCCAGAGGACCCAGTGCCCAAACAATGATTACATCTATTCTAAAGAAAAAAAAAGGCATCCAATAAGGTGTTTAATTTTTTGCGAAGTGAGTTCCGGGCAATTTCGGTCAATTTCACGGTGACATTTTTTCCTAGGGACCGCTTCCTGAGGGGACCTTTCTGGGCTTTTTTTCCGGGGCCGTATATTCAAGGGACCTTTTCTTCGGGGCTGTATCTTCTGGGGACCTCTTTTCTGGGGCCGTTTTTACCTTCACCCGTGGTTCCGTAGTTAAGGCGGCCCAGTTCGGTCTCGGCCACTGTGGCCGCGCTAATGTAGGATAAACCCCACAACTCGCAGTCACAATCAGTCGCTGTGAATACAAATAAACACGCTCGGCATAAATAAAAAAAATGCAGCTCTATTCCAAAACAGTAGCTACCAACGTGAACTGGGAATCTTCATCAGGAACTAAATGAAAATAATTTGGCGTGAACGCGGCGAAGGTTAGCCATGCAACATATATATCACGGATTGGGGTGTGCAACACAGATCTCTCGCGTAGCAGCTCATTGCATGGGCATATACATACAATTACCAAAGTGAAAAAAAACAACAAAAAAAAACGAGCTTGAGGAATAGTTTACATAGATAAACATTTATGCATGCTCCAAGAAAGAAACAGGCCTACGCATTACAACATATATATATATATGACTGCCTCGTCTACATATGTTACCTGCGCACCCACACCAGCACCGGCACTAAGTACCAAACAGAACCAAACTTGAGTTATTCGCGACCTTTCATCCGGTAGACCGCCCTGGCATAAAGGTAAATAAGCTCCACTTTAGCCGTGACGAAGTGTTTGCCGCATATTCGATGAGCAGGTGGCGGTATCCAGCCTTGGCGCTTCACCGCGGCGGCCCACAACAGTTTACGGCGACCACTGTCGGCCAGGAACCTGTGCAAGCTTACTAAACTTCCTCTTGTGTGCCTTTCAGCACATGTCATAGCGACGCGATTAGGCAGCATAGAGCTTTACATTTCCCGGCAGCCATCGCACAATCAGGGTAGGCAAAGCCAACGTTTATAAACGTTGGGCAAAGCGACTGAAGCGTTGTTGTGCCTACCACGTGAAAGTCACTAACGACGACAGCGCCACCCCATTTTCATAACGTAGCCGGAGTGAAGGAGGTCTATATAAACATGCTATCTGCCATACACAATGAAAATCACCTTGTTAACTGCCTGTTCACCGACAAGATGCGGTATCTCTCACACTTCTTGTTGCAGTCCACCTTTAGAGACTGCCTTTAACCAAGCTGTATGAGCTTTACCTAGAGTTAACGGGAATGCGAGGGTTCTGACAGGCTGATTCTGATATCAACCTCCCATATGAAAGAAGAGGCGTGAGGTGGCAGCACCTGCCTCACTTAATGTGAAGCCATTCTATGTCAACTGCCAGTTATCGCCTGCAAGCGCCATGCTGGTGATTTTTCGCTCATAACGTCAACGTGAGTGTTAAATTTTTTCGAATGTCAAATTTCGTCGAATGTTGTGAGTGTCGAATTTTGAACCGGAAATAAAGCACTTCAATCTGTAAGAACTATACAGCTGCCAACAGTGCTAACACGAATGAAGGAAAGCGTGGCTTGGACTGCCGCCATGGTAGACGTACACTAGTACAAAGGCTCCACAGACGCCCATAGTTCAAAACTTGAGGGCTCGTGTACACTCCAGCGCCCCCTGAGATCTGAGGGGCTACTAAATTTCATGACGCTGAATGACTTCAGACCTATGATATTGACGCGATTGATAATGTGGGATTGTTCTGAATCCACCCTGCCCACTGTCTTATTTACGAGACTTCTTTTGCAGAGGCTGAAAGGCCTTTGAGCGTTCGCCAACCTTAATCATTCGTTTGAGCTCGATTTCTGCTGCTTAGGTGCAGTTGACAATCAAACCTGGCAAATTTAAGACAGAACATGAAAGAAGCAAACAAGTACTTCCTTTAAAGGGACAGACTCGCTATACCTATTACAGTTATAATTCTAAAGCGCGGACGTAACCTCCGAATTCGCAACGAAGTATTGACGAAATATCTCGGAAACATTTGTACTTTATTGTGTCAATCTCACAATTGCTATGATAGCGCATACCGAAAAAATGTAAAATAATGCCACCACCGATCAACGTTTGTAAATGATTAATGCGCAATGTAAAGCAGAATACACAAGTAGGTGTGAAAGTCCCGCGGAAAACAATGTACTGTAACGGAAGAGTCCTCGCTGTTACACGGTTCACCACTCCTTTTCATGCCGCGAGCTCAGATTTATAAGCACTAAAGCTATGAAAGAACCCACAACCATGCAACAACAGTGCAAAAAGACACAACGCTGGCTGGCCGTAAAACGATAGTACAAAGTATTAACAAAACTAGCAAGATTTTACCAGGTAGCAATGACTGAGAAGCAATTTTCATACAATACAAAAACTTTGCAACCGGCCCATTTTGAGATAAGCATGCTAACTTCGCATTATTCTCGGCAGCACCAGCCAAGACAGTTGGACGGCAGCAAGAAGAGAGAGAGAGAGAAACAAAGTCTATGTCGTGCAACAGAGCCTCTAGTTTAGATCAGAGCGGAGCTCTGGACTGTAGGGCCAGGTTAGGTGCCGGCGGAGAGTTCGTGGGCCTCGGCGGCAGCCTTTACCGCCCAGCCGGACTGATTGTATTTGGTTCTTCTTGTCTTCACTTTCTAGAGGTTCTACCCAGACGGGTTTGGGGATGGCCTATTTGCCGCTCAAACTATTTTCGCATTCCCATATATATACAGCTTGCTTAGAGGAAGTATTCAGAGATTTGGAATGGGAGCAGTTAGGGATAAGGGTAGACGGAGAATACCTCAGTAATCTGCGATTTGCTGATGACATTGTCTTGGTAAGCAACTCCGGGGATAAACTGCAAATAATGATTGATGACGTAGACAGGAAAAGTAGAAAGGTAGGCTTGAAAATCAATATGCAGAAGACTAAGGTAATGTTCAATAGCCTCGGGAAGGAACAGGAGTTTACATTAGGTAGCGAAGAACTGGAAGTAGTAGACGAATATGCCGACTTTGGGCAGGTATAGTAACCGCATATCCGAACCATGAAAAGGAAATAACAAGAAGAATAAGATTGGGATGGAGCGCGTTTGGCAAGCACTCACAGATTATGGCTAGCTGCTTACCGTTATCGATCAAGAGGAAAGTATGCAACATTGCATCTTACCTGTACTCATCTATGGGGCTGAAACGTGCAGGCTGACCAAGAGGGTTCTTCTTAAGTTCAGGAGAACCCAGAGGGCTATGGAAAGAAAAATGGTAAGGGTAACATTAGGAGTTAGGAAGCGTGCAGAGTGGGTCCGAGAAATAACTCAAGTTCTCGACATTCTAGTGGAAACTAAGAAGAAGAAATGGGCATAGGCAGGACATGTAGCGCGAAGAGAAGATAACCGATGGTCGCTTAGGATAACAAATTGGATTCCAAGGGAAGGAAAGCGTAACACGGGGCGGCAGAAGGTTAGGTGGGTGGAAGAGGTCAAGAAGTTCGCAGGGGTCAAGTGGATGCAGCTAGCACAGAACCGGGTTTATTGGAGAATTATGGGAGAGGCCTTCACTCTGCAGTGGGTATAGCCAGGATAATGATGATGATGATATATATATATATATATATATATATATATATATATATATATATATATATATATATATATATATATATATATATATATATATATATATATATAGACATGGTTTGCTTGTTACTAATGGGCCAGAGTTACATTCAAACAGGGTGTCACACAACTTTCTCGATTATCTATTTTATTCCAACAGTTTCGGACGGTGGACCGTCCTTCTTCAGGGTAGAATTGAGAATGAAGAATAAGTCCGCACATTACGCCACTGTTAGGCGAGGGAGAAGGAATTCTCGCGCTACGTCTTTGGGCAAGCAAACATTACTGAATAGAGAGAAAGGGCGAAAAGCTCCCGTTGATTATTGGCTGGTAATGCAACAAAGACGGAGAGAGAAAAAAAAAACAAAAAAAAACGGGGGGGGGGGGCGGTTCTTCGATCTCCGTCTTTGTTGCATCACCAGCCAATAATCACCGGGATATTTTCGCCCTTTCTCTCTATTCAGTAATGTTTGCTTCTCCAAAGACGGAGAGCGAGAATTCCTCTCCCTCGCCTAACAGTGCCGTAATGTGCGGACGTATTCTCCATTCTCAATTCTACCGTGAAGAAGGACGGTCCACCGTCCGAAACTGTTGGAATAAAATAGACAATCGTGAAAGTTGTGTGACATTCTGTTTGAATATATATATATATATATATATATATATATATATATATATATATATATATATATATATATATATATATATATATATATATATTGTCACGTACAAGGTGATTGAGGATATAAAGAATAGCAAAGGGGTTAGCTCCGATACAACAGCGGTGAGCAGCACAGACGCAAAACCCGCAAGCGACACTTCGTCGTTCTTCACTCAGTCATGCGCCACCTGGCAACGCTAGGTGGCATTACTCCCCCTTCCGAAAAAAAAAAAAAAGTGAACACGGGCGGTGAGAACGGTGTGCAAAGTAAGAGAGTCGTCACAGGAGGTGGCCGTGCGTTATCGTTGGTAGTACGGCTTCAGCCGCTCAATGTGCACAATGTCCGAGCTGGGCTTTCGATGTTTTGAAAGTGCGGCGCCGTCTGGAATAACTTCATAACTGACATCACTCACACGACGCAACACTTTGTACGGCCCGAAGTAGCGGGAAAGGAGTTTCTCTGACAAGCCTGGACGGCGAACTGGTGTCCACACTCAGACTTGATCCCCAGGTTTGTAGGGAACCTGGCGGTGCCGGAGGTTGTAGCGGTCCGCGTCAGAGGTCTGCTGCCGCCCGATGTGCATACGGGCAAGCTGGCGGGCTTCCTCAGCGCGGATGGCGTACTGCTGGGCATCTGGCGGAAGCTGGTCATCATCTGGGCATGGGAGCATGGAATCGAGCATGCTCTGAACTTCACGCCCGTACACAAGTCGAAATGGTGTGAAGCGCGTTGTTTCCTGTTGGGCTGTATTATACGCAAATGTGACGTACGGCAGCACCTCGTCCCAGGTCTTGTGCTGCACATCGACGTACATTGATAACATGTCCGCAATCGTCTTATTTAACCTTTCGGTAAGACCATTGCTCTGCGGATGGTACGCTGTGGTCTTGCGATGCGTCGTGTAACTCAACTCAAATATGTGGTCGATGAGCTGCGAAGTGAAAGCTGTCCCTCTGTTGGTAATGACATACGAAGGGGCGCCATGCCGCAAGACTATGTTATGCATGAAAACTCGGCTACTTCGGAAGCTGTGGCATGAGGGATTGCCTTTGTCTAAGCGTATCGGGTCAGGTAGTCAGTAGCGGCTACTATCCATTTGTTTCCCGCCTGCGACAAAGGGAAAGGGCCAAGGAGGTCCATGCCGATTTGGTCGAACGGAATACGTGGTGCTCTAACGGGTCCGTGAGTAACCCAAATGACCAGACGTCGGTTCGTCGTGGCAAGCAAGTAGAATATCCGCACGGAGCTCGCATGGTACTACCAGGAGGAAAGCTCTTTCTTGGCCTTGGGAGTTTCTTTTATACAAGACGCCTTGCTGCATACAGAATGAACCAATGTGCCGAGATAGGTGTCGAGGGAGCGTCGTATCGCGCCCTTCCAGATAATCGATGAATGGAAGGATGTCTGGATCAGCTCTTTGTCGATCCCTGAGCTCAGATGCACTGAGAGCTCTTAGAAAGCCGTTGTCGCCATCGGTTGCAGCATCGTCAGTGTCAACGGGGGCTCGTGACAGCGCGTCAGCGTCTTCGTGTTTGCGGCCCGACTTATAAACAATAGTTATGTCAAATTCCTGAAGTCGTAAACTCCAGCGTGCAAGTCGTCCCGATGGATCTCGCAGATTTGCCAACCAGCATAAACAATGATGGCCCGTGACGACTTTAAATGGTCGGCCGTAAAGATAGGGGCGAAACTTCATAGTGGCCCACACGACCACCAGGCATTCCTTTTCCGAGGTGGAGTAGTTGGTTTCGGCGCGAGAGAGTGTGCGGCTAGCATAGGCTATTACTCGCTCAATCCCGTCTTGATGCTAAACAAGGACCGCGCCAAGACCGATACTACTGGCGTCAGTGTGCACCTCTGTGTCAGCCGCTTCATCGAAGTGCGCCAGAACAGGGGATGTTTGAAGGCGCTCGCGAAGCAAAGAAAAGGCCGTCTGCTGCTCAGAGTTCCACACAAAGGCGGTGTCCTTCCTTGTGAGGCGCGTTAGAGGTTCCGCTATTTGAGAGAAGTCCGCAATGAACCGCCGATAATATGCGCACAGGCCGAGAAAGCGCTGAACAGCCCTCTTGTTAGCTGGAACGGGAAACCGTGCGACGGCAGCAGTCTTTTCGGGATCCGGGCGCACCCCATCGGCGCTCACAACATGGCCAAGGAACTTGAGTTGTGTATACCCGAAGTGGCATTTCTCGGGCTTCAGCGTGAGATCAGCAGAACGGAGCTCTTCCAGTACAGCTCGAAGGCGTTCGCGGTGTTGGTCAAATGTTTCGGAAAAAACAACTACGTCGTCCAAGTACACAAGACAGATCTGCCACTTGAGGCCAGTGAGGACGGTGTCCATCATCCTTTGGAATGTAGCTGGGGCAGAGCACAATCCAAATGGGAGTACTTTGAATTCATATAGGCCATCTGGAGTTACAAATGCGGTTTTTTCTCGGTCTCTTTCGTCTACTTCGATTTGCCAATAGCCGCTTTTCAAATCAATAGATGAAAAATACTTCGCACGTCGCAATCTGTCCAGTGAGTCATCGATGCGCGGCAACGGGTATACATCTTTCTTTGTCACATTATTCAATTTCCGATAGTCGACGCAAAATCGAAGAGTGCCGTCTTTCTTCTTGACCAGGACTACTGGTGAGGACCACGGGCTTTGTGAAGGCTGCACAACACCATCATCCAGCATCTTCTGAACCTGCGTCTGGATCACTTCTCGTTCTTTGGCAGACACACGATAAGGCTGCTGTCGTATAGGGCGAGCGTCTTCGTAAGTAATGATGCGATGTTGCGTGATGGACGTTTGACGAACCTTTGAGGAAGAAGCAAAACAGTGCTTGAAGTCCAGCAACAGTAGCTCTAAGGCCCGCCGTTTCTCCTTCGACAAAAGGCAGTTAATGTCGATGTTGTCAAGAGATGGCTCATTAGTTTCGACTGCCGTGGATGTAAAACAGACCGGATCGTGCGTAACAGGGTCAGCGAAAGCGATAGCAGTTGTCGGAAACAAGTGCCGGTGCTCATTAGAAAAATTTCTGACAAGGAGTGCAGCCCGGCCATTGTGAAGCGACAATAAACTTCGAGCAGCGCAGATGCCTTGAGCAAGCAGGAGTGAATGGTTCGCTTCCGCTACAGCATCGCCGGCACGGAAATCGTCACAGGTGACTTCCACAAAAACACTGCTTCGCGGCGGCAGCGAGACGCTCTCGGCGGAAACGCGAAGTGCGGCACTGCAAGGACTGTTACTATCTCGTTCGGCGGATTGTCCCATCGAAAATGTGACACGTCTATTTCGCAGGTCGATAACTGCTCCGTATTCTCGCAGAAAGTCAATGCCGAGGATAAGGTCACGGGAACAGTCACTCAAAACGACGCAACTAACGATGAACGTATATCTGTTAATCTGAATACGAGCCGTGCACATCCCCTTTGGGGTAACTATATGACCGCCGGCGGTTCGAAGGTACACACCTGGCCAAGCAGTGAGCACCTTCCTCAAAACAGTCGCCATGCGACCACTCAAAATCAAATAATCCGCACCGGTGTCCACTAATGCATTGACTGGAGTGCGACCGTCTAAAATAACAGGAATGTCCAGAGAAACGCTTTTGGCTTCCCTAGGGGACGGTACCAGCAGCTCGCGGTCGGATCGAAGCGGCGACGACGAGAGGTCTTCAACGCAGCGACTACCAGCGGCCTCGCCCCCGAAGGTCGCTGTTTTCAGTTTTCCCGACCAGGGCTAGACGAGCGGCCTTGCCCCTCTCGCGAGGAGCCTTGGGTGGACGTCGATGAGCGCCTTGGTGAAGGGGAGCGGGACTGACGCTGCGAACGAGATGAACGCTGTTCCGCCAGGTACTCTTCAATAACGCAGGGTCATTGACCAAACCGGGGAGGAGGCGAGTCGATGCGGAAGCCTTGAAGACCGAGGCGTCGATAAGGACAATCCCGGTAGAGATGGCCTGGTTCACCGCAGTGGAAGCAGAGTGGACGGCGGTCAGGCGTGCGCCAAATGTCGGCTTTGCGTCGGGGCAGGGGACGTTCGTTGAAGTACTGCACTGGTTGCACCGAGGGCAGCGGAACTGTAGGCGGCGCGGGGATGGGTGGCGGTGAAGGAGGAGCCTGACTCTGCAGAACTTCCGCATATGTGGGACGGTTTTCGGTCCCCGACAGCAATGGCGGGCTCATAACTAGAGGCGAAAGAGGGCTCTTGAGCGCCTGTCGTACCTCCTCTTGCACTATAGCAGAAACGGAAGCTGGCGATTGCTGCAGGGGGTTCCAGAATTTTCTCAGTTCTTCGCGCACGACACTGCGAATTAGTTCGCGCAAAGCATCAGGATGCCGCTCGGAAGATGCAAATGACTCCGCAGTTGTGCCGGTATGGAGAGGTCGGTTATAAGCCGCGGCACGTTGTTGGAGCACCCATTCCATTGTGGCGGCCTCCGCAAGAAATTCATTTACAGTCGACGGTGGGTTGCGCACAAGTCCTGCGAACAGTTGATCTTTAAACCATGCATTAAGTGCCTGACCTTTTTGTCCTCGGACATGGCGGGATCGGCTCGCCTGAAGAGGCGCGTCATGTCCTCGACGTATGCTTGGACACTCTCATTCGGCATCTGGATGCGGGAGTGAATGGCACGTTCTGCATGTTCGCGACGATCCGCGCTAGTGTAGGCCTCGAGCAGTTGACGACGGAATTCCTGCCACGATGTTAACATTTGCTCTCGGTTCTCGAACCAGATCCGGGCGCCATCCTCAAGGCTGAAGTAGACGTTCCTTAGTTTGGCAGTATCGTCCCACTGGTTCAAAGCAGCGACACTCTCAAACTGAAGGAACCAGTCCTCCACATCCTCACAGAGGTCACCATGAAAAGGCTTCGGTACTCGAGGGGCCTGCAAGGTGTAGTTACAGGCCGGTGCGACGCCCGTTACCTGCTGAGCAGAAGCACTAGATGTCATGGCGGCGGGTGATGGCTGAAACTCCGGAGACAGTCCCTGGAGCCGTCGACTGCAGCGATGCACGGGGGTGTCCAATGGCACAGGGCTGGCGCGACGTCTTTCAGATGGAGACTCTTGCATAGGTGATATCACCCAGCACCTCCACCAGAATGTCACGTACAAGGTGATTGAGGATATAAAGAATAGCAAAGGGGTTAGCTCCGATACAACAGCGGTGAGCAGCACAGACGCAAAACCCGCAAGCGACACTTCGTCGTTCTTCACTCAGTCATGCGCCACCTGGCAACGCTAGGTGGCAATATATATATATATATATATATATATATATATATATATATATATATATATATATATATATATATATATATATAAATATATGCGTGTGTGTGTGTGTGTGTGTGTGTGTGTGTGTGTGTGTGTGTGTGTGTGTGTGTGTGTGTGTGTGTGTGTGTGTGTGTGTGTGTATGTGTGTTCTAAAGATCCTCGTCCGTAACATTTGCATTTGTGAGATTTTAGCTGTGGCCCGATGTGACTAGCGAGAAAGGGGTTTGGGTGTGTCAGCTGTTCCTTATCCTCCTCTCCAAACACCTAGCTATGCCGGCAAAGTCTCACCAGGGCCGATGCAACAACAAGAGGGGCGCAAAAAGAGGCCCGTAAAGATTAAAAATAAAGTACCTTTGTCAAAAAAACGAGGCATAAAATATTTCGTCTTCCTACGTTCGTGCATTGGATTTAATTGGCAGCAGGTTAATTTTTTTCCGCGATGTAAATACTGAAAAAAAGTCAGCGTAACCTGTCCTATCTTTACACAGCTATTAGGAAGAGACGAAATAGCACTCAAAATGAGATGCGCACCAGCTTTCTTCAGTCTCCGTAGACGCAACGAGAGCATTACAAAGCTCCCGATAACTATCGCTTTGCAGCGATGAAGGCAAGCCAAATCATTCCTTTATTCATTCGTCTGAAGTATGTGAGCGGGTTTACTTTCGCTCGAGAGTTTTGCTTGTGGTACGTGGCAGGGACGAATTTTCATCTTTCTGTTCCCATTTACATTCCTGGCGCTTCCCTTCGGGCCCTGAAAATCCCTCTGCTATGCATTAATAAGACGGAATATGTACAAATTCGAGATCAAAGGCTGCTATAAGGAGTATTGTTTCCGGATATTTAAGCCTGGTCGTCACATTCCGACCTCAAAATTCCCGCCCTTGCATCACAGGTGCAGTTTATCTCCATTCCAAGGAGTGACACTGCCTGTCCGCCCAAATCATGGTGGCCCAAGCTAGGGAGCTTACGTGATGCGCCGCCAGCCGGCGGCAGTGCGACATGTACGCTCCCTGGCTCCTTATCCACCCACCAAGTCACCACGCCACTACTCCTGTTCTGCGAGAAGAGCTCGTGTTTGCTCCCAGCTCTGTCCGCTTTGAAAGGCACGTTATAATAGTTTGCACCGCAGGCTTCATAAAAAGACAATTTATTCAGCGTCGAATATTTGCGGCCTAGATTGTATATAGAATGAATTTCGCACGCGAGCCTGCTTCTTGCCTTCCCTCTAGTTGAATAGCCGCATGAACGTTTGGGTACACGAGGCAAACAATTCCAGCCCATATATATTGCCTACGCAGTTTGCTTCTTGAAAGGCGTTATTCACTGCAGTAAAACACAAGTGACCTGAAGCGATTTCTTTACAAATGTACAAGCAGTGAGGACACTTAAGCGTCAATGAAGTACCTATCGTTTTTTTTTTTCCCATAAAAAGTCATTTTCGTTCACAAACGCGATATTCGTTGAAATTCATGGCGCACCAGACCCGGAGTGAAGAATGGAGGTTTGTTCAGAGCTACAAGCCCAGTTGTTCAATGCAGTGTCTTGCTATTAACTTGAATATGCTTCACAGCATAAACCCATTACTTTGCTGAAAGACAGTAGCTGGGAATGGTCTCGTGAATGATGCACAGATGTGGCAGGAGGAGCCGGTTTTATATGTGACAACGAACAACTTTCGATTAAAATTTCAACAGGCCCAATTCTGTTGAAGTGAAGAGAGCAGAACGAAGAAATATTAATTACCTCCTATAACAGAGTTAACGAAGAGCGCCAGACCCTTTTCGCACAGTAATAGGCTTAAATAAAATAAATAAATTGGCCCCTGCCTTGTCTAATAATTTGAAACCACAGAATTCTATTTCTTCGACGTTTGCATTTTAATCAAATTTGCGTCGCGAAGGCAGGGCTTACCGTCCTCCAAGACTGAGAAAATAACCACTTCGTTGAGAACGTGCCTAATTTGTAAGCTCATTAGGGAATCCAAAATAAGTTACAAGCATATACAGCGAGATGTCCCATGATACGTGACAGCAGGTGGGACCCTCCATCAAAATAAATTTTGTTAAGTAACTGAACAGGAATACATAGCATATTATTAAGCAACTAAGAGAAGAAATAGATAGATCATAAATCAGCATCATTATCAGCCTGACTATACTCACTGCAGAGCGACGTCCTCTCGCATATTCCTCCAAGTAACCTGGTCTTGTCGGATCTGCAATCCTCTTGCCCCCCTGAGATCTTCTTAACCTCATGTGCCCACCTAATTTTCTGCCGCCCCCTCCTCCGCTTTCCTTCCCTTGGAATCCAGTTTGTTGCCTTTAAAAGCGACCATCGGTCATCCTTTCTTTGCGCTACATGTCCTGCCCATGCCCACTGTTCTTCGTGATTTCTGTTACAATGTCAATGTCATGAGTTATTACCCTAACCCACTCTGCACGTTCCGGTCTCTTAACGTTATCCCTGCCATTTTTATTTCCACAGCCCTCTACGTTTTCCTCAACTTAAGTAGAACCCTCTTTGTTAGCTTCACGTTTCAGCCCCATAGGTAAGTACAGGTAAAATGCTACTCTTGTATACTTTCCTCTTGAGCGATACCGGTAAGCTACTAGTCACAATCTGGGAATGTTGCCAAATGCGCTCCATAATTATTCCATCAGTATTATTCTCCTTGTTATTTCCCTTTCAGGCCCTTATCTGTGGTTACCTGTCCTAAATAGATATATTCGCCTACTACTTCCAGTGCTTCACTACCTAACGTAAACTGCTGTTCCTTCCTAAGGCTATTGAACACTACCTTAGTCTTCTGCATATTGATTTTCAAGCCTACTTTTTTACTTTTCCTGTCTAGTCATCAATCATAATTTGCAATTCATTCCCTGTGTTACTTAGCAAAGCAATATCATCAGCAAATCGCAGATTACTGAGGTATTATCCATCTACTCTTATACCTAGCTGCTCCCGTTCCAGGTCTCTGAATACTTCTAAGCAAGCTGTGAATAATACTGGGAATATCGTGTCTCCTTGCCTGACACCTTTCTTTATAGGAATTTTGTTACTTTTTTATGCAGGACTGTGGTTGCTGTGCACACTCTATATATTTCTTCAGCATTTTCACGTACGGCTCGCCTACACCCTGATTTCGCAATGCCTGCATCACCACCGAGGTTTCTACTCAGTCAAATGCTTTTCGTAATCATTAAATGCTCTGTGTAAGGGCTGTTTATATTCGGAGCATTTTTCTTTCAACTGGTTCATGGTCTGGATACGATCGATAGTAGAGTATCCTTTCCGAAGACCTGGGTGAGCTTTTGCTTGGTTGCAGTCTAAAGTTGCCCTGAATCTATTAGTGATTACTTTGATAAATATCTTATACGTAACCGACAGTAAGCTAATTGGTTTGTAATTTTTCAAGTCCTTAGGGTCCCCTTTCTTATGAATTAAGATAATCTTTACGTTTTTCCACCGTTCCGGTGTCGTCGATGACACCAGACATTGCGTAGAGAGTAGCCAGTTTTTCCAGCACGATATCTCCCCCACCCTTCAACAAATCTATAGTTACCTGATCCTCTCCAGCTGCTTTACCCCTTTTCATATTTTATAATGCTGTCTTAACTTCGTCCTTCGTCACTGGTGGAACGTCTGGCTAGATAGATACATACCGTAATAGGAGTTGCCAAAATATTTAAATATAAACAATATAATGCAACAGAAAGTACAACAGAACATTCACAGAGACCATGATAAATATTATCAATAACATGAAACTCACATATTAAGAAGAAAAAGCTTTAATTTGAACTTGAACAAAGAAAGCGTATTAGCTTGTTTGATGTCTGAGTTCAAAGAATTCTAAAATGTTATGAATGAGCAATGAAGGCATTTTTCCCATAGATAGTTCTGACCTTCAGGAGTAAAAAGGTATTACACCAAGTAAAACGTGGGATGATGTTGTTATTATTGTGCCGGGGTAACTATGCTTAGCGGGAGCTGATGATGAAGAATGGTAAAAAAAAGGGTAGCAATAGTGTAAAAATGAAGGGCCGAGGTAGGTAGAATGTTTAATCTATGAACAAAATGCGTAAGGAAGACATTTGAGGGGTAGAAGTTATGAAGTGGATGGGTTGCTTTTGCAGTTTTAATAAAGGCTAGAGATTAATGTAATAGGCGTTTCCTCAAGATGAGATACCGTAGCGAATCCAAATGAGGCGTAGTAAAGAGATAGTAAAGTTTGGATTAGGACCTGATAATAATATTGCGGGAAACTCTATTAAAATATTTACAAAGGAGATGCAGAATTAAAGGTCGAGAAATATCCGGAATTACAGGCAAGTTCGGTCTTAGTGAGCCAAATGAAGTGGGGCAGTGGCTAGTAGAGTTTTGTCAAGAAAACAACCTGACCATAGAGAATACTCATTTTCAACACCACAAGTGGCGCCTGTACACATGGACTTCATCGGACGGTCTGTACAGGAATCAGATCGATTATATTATTTGCCGGCAGAGACGGAGAAGCGCTATACAAGCAGTAAAAACAAGGCCTGGGGTCGATTGTGGCACCGATTATCAGCTTCTTGTTGCCAAAATTAAGCTTCTATTGATGAAAACGTAGAAAACTAGAAAGCCTTTCAGGTATGATCTGGATCAAATTCCATCAGAATATGCTGTGAGAGTGAGAAATCGATATCAAGAATTAGATCTAGAAGACAGAGAGCCTGAAGAGATGTGGACTGATTTTCGTGATATAATACAAGAAGTTGCTACTAAGGTAGTTCCAAAGCAAAAAAAAAAATGCAAGAAAGCAAACTGGTTATCTGAAGAGGCTTTGCAAATAGCTGAGAAAAGGACGATGGCAAACGTTAGGGGGGAAAGAGAAAGATACAAGGTTCTCAATGCGGATTTTCAGAAAATAGCAAGCAGAGATAGAATGCCTTCCTGAACATACAGTGCCAAGCAGTTGAGGACAACAGCCAATTGAGGAACATAAGAGCTCTGTATAAGACAATCAAAGATATCAAAGGAAGCTTCATTGCTAAGCTGGGTGTGATAAAGAACAAACAAGGCAGGGACCTCACTGAAGTCTCAGAGATAAAGAAGAGGTGGCAGGAATACGCAGACCCAATACAAAAATACAAAAAGGACCAGGATGTGCAAATCCAACATAAGAGGGCTGTGATTAGTGATCTCGAGCCGGGCATCCTGAAGAGTGAAGTTGAATGGGCCTTAGCCAGCCCTGCTAAGAACAAAGCTAGCGGGATTGATGGCATTCTAGCTGAGTTCCTTCAAAACCTCAACCATGAGGCTGTTAATGTTCTGTATACATTATGTCAGCAAATTTGGACAACCCTGCAGTGTCCTCAGGATTGGAGGAGGTCAGTTTACATCCTCATTCTAAAGAAAGGCAGTGCCAAAGATTGTTCCAACTACCGCTCGATCGCGCTTATTTCGCATGGTATTAAGGTTATGTTGAAAATCCTCCAAAGTAGGTTGCAGCAGTATGTGGATCGGGAGTTTCCTAACGTGCAAGCTTGGTTTCGCAAGGGCAGAGGAACTAGAGACCAGATTGCCAACCTTCGCTGGCTCATGGAAAAAGCAAGAGATTTTTCAGAGCCCCATCTACTTCTGCTTCATTGATTATGCGAAAGCGTTTGACTGCGTAGATCACAGCAGATTGTGGCAAGCTCTCCAAGACATGGGAGTTCCAATTCACCTCATCTGTCTCCTAAGGAATCTGTATGAAGGGTAAGAGGCCACAGTCAGAACTTGGCATGGTCTTACTGATTGGTTTTCGATTGAGAAATGAGTGAGACAAGGCTGCATACTGTCGCCCCGCCTATTTAACCTATATGCAGAGTGCATCATGAGGAAGGCCGGTCTGGACGAGTCTTCAGCTGGAGCGAAGATTGCTGGAAAACGTATCAAGAACCTTAGATATGCGGATGATACCACTTTAATGGCAGAAAGTGAAGTGGAATTCCAGAGACTTCTGATGCGCGTACAAGAGAGTGAGAAGTTTGGGCTTAAACTGAACATTAAAAAGACAAAGAATATGGCATCTTGCCCTATTAAGTCCTGGAGCATCAAGGGACAAGAAGTGGAATCTGTGACAGATTTTCTCTTCTTGAGCTCCAAGATTACCCCGGAAGGAGACTGCAGCCATGAAATTAGGAGACGCCTGCTCCTGGTAAAGAGAGCCATGGTTAGGCTTGACCACCTAGTAAAGAGCAGAGACATTAGTCTGCCAACCAAGATCCATATAATTCGTGCTATGGTCTTTCCAGTTGTGATGTATGGATGCGAGAGTTGGACTGTGAAGAAGGCTGACCGTCGAAGAATTGACGCAATTTAATTGTGGTGCTGGCGGAAACTCTTGAGAGTACCTTGGACTACCAGAAGATCAAATCAGTAGATATTGTCGACCATAAATCCTGACTGCCCGTTAGAGGGTCGAATTCTAAAGTTAAAGCTCAGCCACTTTGGCCATCTGATGAGAAGAGAGTAGTCGCTGGAGAAAGATTTGATGTTGAGAAAGGTTGAGGGTAGCCAGAGAAGGGGTAGGTAGCGAACGCGATGGTTAGATGGCATCCTCGAGGCGCTGCAGATGAAGATATGTGATGTTAGGAAGATAGTGAGAGACCGGAAAGTGTGGCGTGACATGGTCCATAGAGTCACGAAAGTCGGACACGACTGAACAACTGAACTGAACAGAATGCAAATGCATCCAGACATTGTGATGATTGTTCTGTATATTTACACAGAATAATTTCAAGGTAGTACTAACTTTCACCGGGTTGGATACAACATTAACAGCCAAGAAAATGAACACGCTTCTTCTATACCTAAAGCTAATATTTAGCAAGTTTATCAACTCGTTCGCAACGGGGGCAGTGGTGACATTTGCACTGATTACAAACGTCTGCTATCGTCGATATCATCACAGGTTTGTGCATGTAAGTAGTAGGGAACAGCCCTGCAGATGACGTGGCAGAAGCGAAAGCAGCGGTGGCATTATCCAAGACAAGGACGCTTACTCCCCATTGAAGGTTAGAAAGCTTTAAAGAAACGTGCTGCCACTGTATGTTTTCATGGCCGTTGCCTGTTTCTCATATTTCGCTCGGTTTCGTGAACTACACATGGAATGTTTTTACATACAGAAAAAAAAAGAAATAAAGCAATTAAAAAGAGGCCTATACTTTCTTAGTGATGTGTCTGAGCAGCTAAATAAAGAAACAGATGAATTTCATAAAAGAAATCGGGCTCTCCGAGAGACTAACTAGGGACTGTTCGAGGAGTGTGAATCACTTAAAAGTCACATGTCATACACAGCGCATTACTGCTTCAAAACAATACGCGCGAAAATGTAATCTTTTATAAAGTCATCCGAAGGGAATGGAAGACCTTCCCATAAAGTTGAACAAAATTGGGGAACTAATCAATAAACCATAACATTGAAGCGTGCCATCGAGTATCAGAAGACAGAAATGTTGCTTCAAACATCGCAAAGCAAAGAAAATGTGGCTGACTACTTAAGGTATCGGCGAAGCAACCAATAAGTCAATTTTCATAAATCAGGAACTATACTAGGCTCTCAAATTCCTTCTGAGTAAGGCTGTAACATATAAGAAGGCTGCACGCTGGAGCTATATTTGGGTGGTCAACAAAATCATCGTCAATAGCACACGCATTCGTGATGAAGAGAACGCTGTTGATATATCATGACTCAAAACTAAATGACTACACCCATATGTATGTGAGCTGCTTCTATATAAACATCTTATAAACCAGACAAAAGGAAGATCTGCTCGTTAAGTGCCCGTTCGCCGCCAAGATGCTTCGTCTCTCACACTTCTTGGTGAACTCCACCTTTAAAGGTCCCCTTTAAGCAAGCTGGATGAGCTCTACCTCGAAGTAACGTGAATGCGAGGGTTCAGACAGGCTGATTTTGACATCAGCCTCACATTCAAAGTAGAGGCCGGAGATGGCAGCCCGTACCAGAAGTATCTCAATCCATTTTTTGTCACCTGCTAGCTATCGCCCGCCAGCCCCATGCTTGTGATTTTTCATTCATAACGTTAACGACAGTGTGTATTTTTTTATGAATGGGGCCTTGACGCTTTTGCGAAAAAAAAAACAACAGAATGAAGTTTGAAACTTGCGCTGTACAACCTCTTCCAGTCATCAGTCATCCATCACAGTACCTTCTCTGCAACCTTCTCCCCTTTATCTGCGTACTGGTGGTGCTGTGTAGTGCAGCCCAAAACATAATCGTCGTTCTTCTGATATGCCCTGACCGCGTGCGGGGTCGGGCCAGTGTCCGTGCGAAGTTCGATAATAATCCAGTATGTCTCGGCTGCGGGGGAGGCATGAGTTGCCAGGATCCGAAACGGGACAAGATGGGCAGTGGTCTGGATGTGAGAAGCTGTGGCAGTGGCTTTGGCCGCCCCGCTAGTTACAACACTTATGTGGTCTGAAGTCACAACTTTTTTTGAAGAAGTAATGGTCACGATCGAAACGCAAAGCGGCGGTCCGAAGACGGTTAGCCGCTGCCCTATATATATCGATAACAGGCTGAGCGCGAGTTTGTCAAGATAGTTTGAGTGGTGGGATAGGAGGCGGCCAAAGCAATGGAAACTTAGCTCCTCAGCATGGATTACAGCGTTATCTCTAAACGGGAGACCATAGACATGGCTATGGCTATGGCAGTGATCACAGCTGTCGTGAATTGACTCGAGGGGAAAGGGCCCGAGACGTTTACGCCAATAATGACAATCAGAGTGGCGCGGCTGAGGACGGCAGCACACGCTTGCCCCGGATGGGGTTGTTCTCAATTCATGTTGTTGGGGATGGTCCCACCCATAGATTCTGGCGCAAAGTTACGGTACAGGAGAAGAAATGGCCGGGCCATAGTTTGGGCTAAAGCCAAGACTGCGTAGCAGGTGGATCCTGGAAAGAGTCTGCAACAGACAATTGAGTTTGTTGACACGTTGGGCTTCCTGTAGCACCGCAAAGGAGTGGTGTACCGCCCGGGCTGCAAAGCCCCCTGAGGCTACAAAACCACACCAATAAGCCTGATAGTTTATTCATTTTGTTCATCGCACTACACGTCATGCTGGAAATCTCTGCCATGCGCCCGGCATATCAGGTCCTCGCGGACACCTTTCGCGTCGCAGCTTCATGCCTCTGCACTCCCTTCTCTTTCTCGTATCTTCTCGCAATTGCTTAGAGACGCCTCGGAGGAGGGGGTAGGCATTTTGCTTCTCTCCCTGGGAAGCTTAACACTCACTGGTAAGTCCAAGCCGGCCGTCTCCAATGGCGGCCCGGACTATAGGAACTGTCTTTCAGGTGTTCAGAAACTCTTTTGCTCACTTCCTGAATAAAATATTCACTCCTACTACTAACACTACTCAATGGCAACCCGCACTCGGTGCGGAGGCGACCCCCCCCCCCCTCCCCCCCAACTCGTTTTTAAGCACAAGATCAAAACTTCCTCTCTATCTCGTCTCTCCTGTTTTGCTTTGAAGTCAAGTTCACTCTGCACCCAACCACTTAATGCGAGTAAAGTGGCTTTTTTTTTCTGTTTAATTTTTACATTCAGCGATAGTGCCCAGCAACTGATAAATCATCAAAACACCACATGAGAAGCTCTTATTTCCAAAAAAGAAAGAAACACTAGCACGTGTAAGTTGCGAGGAAATTCACTGAGCAAGCGGCTTAAGGCAGGTGATTGCCCAGTATGAGACCACGCGTTGTAGTTAGGTTCCAAGTAGAGCCTTTCACACGCCACATGCATAGGTGAAAGCCTTTTACTTTGCATTTTCTACATTTGACTTTTCTCCTCTTCTTTCCACCAAAAGGTGCAAGCTGGCTTGCACATCCATACTGCTAAGTTACAAAAGTGCATTGATGTCATACCAACAGAAAATATTAAGCGCGAAACGACCTTTTCGACCTGGGAAATGGTGGGCGTATCCAGGCTCATTTTTTTAAAAAGCTTTCAGTTGCATTTCTCATTTTATCAATGACTTTGCCTTTTTTAGTGAAAAAAGATAAGAACCGCATAATGCACTACGTGAGCGCCCTTCGGTACACCCACTCTCGATTCCCCTTCTAAATCCCCGGGCCTTGCTAAAGGTGCCCTCCTCCTCATTATTTTTTTTTTAGTCAGCGCGTAGTGATCAGATTTGCCGTTCCCCTAAGCAACATGCATTCCGCGCCTTTCGGGGTTTTGAAAGTTTGAGGGGGATGCGTGACTGCACCAAGGAGCAAAAAAGGCGTAGGAAATAAATAAACAAGACAAAAGACTGCCGCAGAGACACTGCCAGTGGTCCTCGCTTGGGAAAGGTGACTTAACTGCTCATGACACAAAAGGCACGCTCCCGCGCATGGGATTCCCGATCGGTATCGAATTGATGCTGGTGTCTCCCGAGTACACGCACTTAAACACTCCCGGCCCAACATTAAAATAGCGTGGCATAAACTAGGACATGTGTTTTCAAGCACTCCTCACAAAAAAATAATTCGTTCCACGGAAGATCACACTTGCCAGTCAGTGTCTCAGCGGTACCAATGCGCGCCTCTTCGAGTCTTTATACAATAATTCATTTCGTCCCCCGGCCCCTCCTCCCGATCTCTGACCAGCGGCACCTCCACTGAGCGCAGCACCCGGTGTTTACTGCACCTCTCTCGCGACGCCACTGACACTAGTGCTAATATATCTATACCACCCCCACTATCACTACTACTGCTACCACTACTGGTACTACTACTACTACTATAACACCACTTCGACCACTCCACTAATACTACTAATACCATTCTGCCACCCTTCACCACCGCCATCACCACCACCATCCTTGTATACTATACTAGTACTATTCCTACCATGCAACTACCACTATGCTTTCACTACTGCTACTACTACTACTACTACTGCTACTGCTAGTAAGGCGGAAGGTTCAGCGAGTGGAATCTGACTTAAGGAGTGATTAGCTCCAAAAACGGGGACCAAAGTGTCAGAAAGACACAACATGAGCGCTTGTGTTATCTTTCTCCCCTTTTAGTATTCGTTTTCGACGTTAACTCCATCATGTACTATATAATGTGCATGAGAGCATTATGGAACAAAAATGATAGGCTATCGTTGATAGAAAATATGCAGAGTGGGTAAGAGAAATAGCTCGATTTATTGATATTCGAGTGGAAATCAAGAAGAAATGGGCATGTGCAGGGCATGTAGTGCGAAAGGAGGATAACCGATGGCCGCTGAAGGTAACAAATCAGACTCCATAGGACGGAAAGTTAGTAGGGACCGGCAGAAAGTTAGATGAGCGGATGAAGGTAAGAAGTTCGCAGGGGTCACGAGGACGCAGCTAGCACAGAACAAAGAATATGGGTAAAGTTTTCACCTTGCAGTAGGTATAATCTGGCTGATGACAGTGATTTCGATCCATCACGTAGTAGTACTACTACTACCGAAACGTTTCGCATCACTCTGCCGATGGAGATATCGTGGGCGCTTTTGAATCATTGTACAGCGCGGAAGGAGAAAAGGCTGCAGCGTTCGATTTTCTCGCGTCCTTGCGACGTGTCCAGGCAGTGCCGCACACTTCGAATTGCTCAACGGTGCGAGTTAGTGAGGAACTAGGCAGGGTGAAACTGAAAGAGCCGAGAACCGTCCCCTGCAATAAAAGCAAACTGCGTAACAGACGCGTATTTCTGGAAATTTGCGAAAACCCCGCGTCTGACTCTAGAAGCAGCGACGGCGAACAGAAGACGAGTAGTGCCGACATTAGGAGAGTGGATCGATCTTAACTTCATATACACTTGGAAATATGCGAGAACTGACTTCCATGCCACATAAGCGCGTGAAAAGAAAGCAGAAAGAGGAACAGCAGGTGCTCCAGAGGCGACGAATGAAAAGTTTAGAAAAGTGCTTGAAAAAAGACTCTGCTGAAGGGGAGCACCACAGCAAAATCAATTGCTGCGAAGGATGCGGAAGGCTCAGGGGTCAACTGTTCGATAGACACGAGTGCCTAGGGGAGAAGGCTGCACCATAAGAAGGCGCTGTGTACCTCGGGACTGCAACGTCGAGATTTTAATGCAAATGCATTCCTTGGCTCATCAGGGGCGTGCGCTGAAAGTGACAGTCCGCAGAATGCGTGACCAAAAGACAAATTCAAAGCTAATGCAACACATGAACATAGTAAGCCGTGCTATCGTGCGTGATATGGAATTGTGTTGGATGAGATGGTATGGTATGGCTTAGGTTGTTCAACATTGCAAAGCAATTCTTGCTCGAGTGACGCCGCGTACTGACAGGCCCCTCCAAATGTATGCATTTCGAGTTCTTTAGCGTGCGCCAACTTCGCACACTGTATAGGCGTGGCCGAGATCGCAGGACACCATCGGACTAACGCTTCCAGCGTTCTAGAACGTCAGCTACTGTATAAAGGAATGAAATAGTTTGTTATATAAAAAATCGCTACTAGAAAAATAAAATGATAAAAACAAAAAAACAAAAAACAAATGACCAAGCGAGGTGTGTAATATATTTATTATCTAGTTACCACACTAATCCTATAATATCTGCGTGAATTGTCCTACGCTCTAGCCTGCAAACAGTTTTGTGCAAACAGCATCTTTTCTAATTGATTCTTGTGAAATCGCAGCATCATCTACATCGTCAGCCAGACTATACCCACTTCAGGGTCAAGACCTCTCTCATACTCCACCAATTAACCCGGTCCTGTACACACTTGACCCCTGCGGACTTCTTAACCTCCTTCTAAACGCTTTTTTCCCGTGGATTGTACTCTACGCACTACATGCCCATGCCTATTTCTTCTTTATTTCCACTAGAATGTCATCAACTCAAGGTAGTTTTATGATCTACTCTGCTCGCTTCCCATTTCGCAACGTTACAGCTACCGTTTTTTGTTTAATAGCCCTCTGCATTGTCCTCAAATTAGGTAGAACCCTTTTCTTTAACCTCCAAGTTTGAGCCCCATAGGTGAGTATAGGTAAGATGCGACTGTTGCACAGTTTCCTCTTGAGCGCAGATTATGACTATCAGCTAACCGGTATCGCTCGAAAGGAAAATCGCATAAGCCACGCAAAATGACTAATGTCGTTGACTGAGAGCTTAAATGTTCCACCTTATTGATTCATTCTTCAAAACAATTGAGAGTCAATGTGATTCAATGTGTTTGCTTCTGTGCGTTTGTGCCTGCGTAAGCGTGTGTGTGGGGGAGGGGAGGGCTTATATATTTACGTGCGCGTTTCTAGCCACTGTTTATTACGTGAGCATGGTATGTTCAACTAAAACCTCCTTAGAAAGGCGTTTATGCAGCCAACAAAGCAACGCCCATAGGTGCATCGGCACGGGGAAATTACCTGTAAAATTGCAGCAGCCATCGCAGAAGTCGGAATTAACAGCTTCATGAAAACAGTCTCAGGAGGAGCTGCACAACCCTTGCTTCTTTCTGGAGGCACTCGAAAAAGCCTTAATGATGAAGACCGAAACGAGATTGCTGGTTCCTAATGAATAAGGCAGCTGAAGAGCACAATCACTCAGGTCGGTAAAGAAAAAAACGTGCGAGTGTCCCACAAGAGTTATTTTGAGCCCGTTATGTCTTCTTCAATCGTCCGTTCTGATAGCTCTCTCTCACCACCGATGAGTGTTCGCGGCATTGGTAGTAATAACTCTTAGGCGCGACGACCTGGTCTGCTAACAGCATTTCTTGTTGGCTGATGGTAATACACGTTGCGCACAGGACGTGTGATGCTACGTGATGCTGACAGGTTGAAGAAACAGCACTTTACTAATGTGAAACAGGAAATATTCGACAGTGAAGTGGGTACGCACAAAATGAAATTATTTTGTTCAAATGTCCCAGTGATAATCCAAGCATTTGCCATTGTGTGATGAAGTGACATACGCCTGATGCTGTTCTCGATTAAAATAAAATCCACCTTGGATTTGGATTCTTGACCGATGTTTTGGACACTTTGAGAGCATTAGGCCACGAGAGGAAATGGTTTTTTATAAAATGCGAGTTATTTGAAAACATAAAAAAAATAATTCTAATTTGGCTTTACCGGACAAAACAACACATTAGGATCTTTAGAATGACATTGTGCGAAGCCATTTCCCCGTCAACTTCACAATTGTTCACTACTAAAGGATCCTGCCGTGCGTTCATGTCGCTTCTATGGTGTAAACGTAATCTTATGGATCTCCCGTAACGTTCGCCTAACAAATTTATGAGGCGCTTTTTAAAATAGCGAATAAATAAATTAATCTAGAAAATATATTAAATTGCGCCTATCAAGCAAAACAGTGATTCATGAGTATTTGCCTCATGAGTATTGCCATACCCATTTATATCTATATTCCCTCTTTGACTGTAACTAAATAGCTACCTGGAGACCCAGCAATGTTCTCGTAAATAAGTTGTACGTGTCCCAGAGCAACGGATATTTTAAGGCCTTCTTTTCTCCCGTGAACAGAAAATTACGCTGGGGACCACAAAATAATATTTGCAGCAGTTTGCTACGCTACTACAGTGTACTAAACAATTCGAAGAATATTGTTATTAACGGAACCTTCATTTTAGTCTCATAAATTTGGGTCTGTAAAGAAATTTTATTACAACACGGTAGATTACTTCTTTTTTATTGATGAAATTGCGTGATGATTTAACGGAGCAAATCAGCCGAGGAAGGTGAAGGCATTAGAGTACACAGACTAGCACAGATTCTTCGAACAGGAGAGGCAATGAAAAGAAGAAAGTATGATATGAAGTGTTTCCTTCTCTGCAGGGTAATCAAGCAGAGTCGACGTATAAGCATCCCATAATCTTCGGTTCGTCTGACGTTCAAGCAGTTTCCATTCATTGGAGTCCATTTCAAAACGGAATCTCATTGTATTTTCAATATCCCAGGCTTGAAAATTCTAAAAATCAGTCTGCTTAAACTTTTTTTATTTAGCCTTTCTTATATATTTCTCTGTTTATTCGTTCTCTTTTTATTATGAGTTCCTTCATATCACTCCAATTAAAGTCGTCCTGTGTCAGTAGCTGTAACGTAATGCCTAAAACCCTCTTTTTCTTATTGTCCCACCTAACGTCCTGCTGCCCACTGCTATCTTTGACTTGGAAACCAGTCACTTTCTTTAGCCACTATTTGTTGCCTTGCCATCGCATTACATTACTTGTCTAAAGCCACTAATCTGTATACTTACTACAATATAACTCGTGTTTATCCACTGAAGGATTCTGCATGCTTCCTGCCTCTTAACATCAACTCAATGTCTATCTCTAGCTCTATACCTTGTCATCAACTTAAGTAGAACCCCTTTCGTTAGCCTCCACGTTTCAGCATAGGTTAGTACCCTTAATATGCACACTTTTTTCTGTATTGCCGGCCAACAAAGTACATACAGGCATTGAAATCACTAGCCTACCTTTGACTTAAGATGTCCTAAATTTTTTTCATTGTGATCAATGCGTCAATCACATTCATCCACTGAGACTGCTCAGGCTACCTGCAGAGAACATCTCTGAGAAATGTGACCCTTTCAATGAAGTTGTCCCTGACCGATCGTTGATTTTCTTTGGCGTGCCGAAATGTCATTCGCGTTTTCCAAATGCTGTGGTGGCCTAGCACTAAAATCATATCATATGGGACCTCGTCACTTTGTACGGGTGCATACCAGATGCCGTAAAGATTAATGATTAGTTCATTTTTTAAAGTTCTTTGTAATATATCTCAGTGAAAAACGGCACCCGAGAAGCCTATAAAAACGTGATCGATGGTCTTGAGTTTTTTACGTATTGCGCAGTTGAGGGACCAACCCATACCAAAATTCCCTATGGTCAGCTATAGAAAATCCTTTGTATGGTCGGCTATAGAAATTTGGCCCAAATATCTATAGCCGCTTCTATGGCTGTCTTTAGGTTTTTTTATAGTCTGTTCTATAGAAGTCTTTAACCTGTTCTATGGACTTATGGCTCCCTATTTACTGCAGCATTTAGCATTTTTTATGGTCAGCTATAGATATTTGGCCCAAAACGCTATAGCCGTTCCTATGGTAGTCCTTAGGTTTTTCTAGAGTCGATTCTATAGAAGTCTTTAACCTATTCTATAGATCTATGGCTTCCTATGTACTGCAGTCTTTAGCATTTTCTATGGTCGCATACAAACGTTTATGGCCAGCTATAGAAAATCCCTTGTACCGTCGGCTATAGATATTTGTCCCAAAAAGCTATAGCCTGCTATAGAAGTCCATAACCTCTGGACTGATTCTGGTGTCCTAATGTAAGTATTGCAGTCTTTAGCATTTTCTATGGTCAGCTATAGAATATTCGCGCGCGCGTGCGCGCGTGTGTGTATGTGCGTGCGTGTGTTTGTTCATGCACAAGTGTGTATTGTTACGACCGTGCATCATCCGCACTTGCGCGCTCTATTGTTCGCCTGTGGGCATAGGATAAGTGCTGTGGATATGTGATGTTGGTACAAGGGCGCTAAGCGAGCCTGTTTCCAGGAATCCTTTTGTAAGCCTGTTGTTGCTTTGTGGACACCCTGCAAACGCCAAATTGACCCTGTCAAGAGAACATCTAGAAAAACACAAAGAAATGTCCCCCTGCGGGAAATAGCCGGAAGTGCTTTGGTTCAATTGTTCACCCTTCCCGTCGAGAAGCCTTATCGTCCAGTGAGGAATGCCTACTGTCCAAAGGAGACGACAGAGTGACACGTCCGCTGACGTGCAGGACAAGAAAGGAGCATGACGCATACGGCCATTAAATGATTTCCCGGGAATGCAGGAAAGATTTGCAATTGTCGAAAACGGACAATGCTGGGAGCGTATGCGGCGCGCACGTGCACTTCGGTTTCTGAGAAGTAAATCCACTTGCCGGAACCAGCCTATCGATTCTTGGCTGAAGAATAGAAATGTACCTCCTCGCCGTTCCCAAGCTTTTCCCGCCAACAAGTGACCAGGCTCAACGAAACAATGCCGGGCCAGTCAGTGCTTCAGACCATCAGTGCAGTGATGTGTTCGATTGGATGCCGATATCTGAGGGGCGTGCCCTGGATTTGGTTGGTCAGCATCTTCAGAGAGGGGCTGGACATAGGGGGTTTTAAGGACGCTTCAGAGCACGAAATGTCGCTCTGAGCCCTGGGTAAACGGCTCATCCAGTCGCTTCTCGCTATGAACTCTTAACGCTTGCCATTTTGCTGATGTACCCTTCTTTTTCGTGTAAATAATCATGTAAATAAGTTTTCTCAAAGTGCCATTAAACCTGCTTGTATATATTTTACCAACTTCGAAGACTCAGTCCTTCTTCAACCCCGAGTCTCTGCACGCTACCAAGTGAAGGCCGGGTCGACTTAGTCCCAGCGTCACGACAACTGGTGACCAGCGTTGGGATCTGGATCTACAAGCTACAACATCTGGTGATTCGAGGTGGATCAGAATCTACAAGCCACAACATCTGGTGATCGGAGGTGGCATCTCAAGCAACAAGCAGGAGCAACAATCGGCCAACAAGAAAGCAGCTCGGAACATCGATCGCATGTGTGGGTGAGTGCTTGGCTTTTCTTCTGATGTGGACCAGGTTCTAGAACAGGGTTAGATTTTAGAACTGGTAAAAAGTGTTGAAACGCCATTAGGTTTGGCAGTTTGCACTGTTGTTTTGGAAGTAGCCGACACTCGGAGCGATCATGGACCTACAAAAGCTGCAGAAACCGGAACTGTTGCAATTGTGTGAGGAATTGGGAATTGATACAAGTAGTTTGGCACGAAAACCCTTGATTATAAAGGCAATCACTGATCTGGGAACCGATGATGAGGAGCTCAGTGAAGCATGGAACCTCATCGGTCAAAAAAAGGAGCAGCTCAGACAGCAGAAAGAGCGGGAAAAAGAGGAAAAGGAGTGCGAACGTGAGAGGGAAAAAGAGGAAAAGAAGCTAGACATTGAGCTCCGGAAATTAGAACTAGAGTTGAGCAAGAGGTCGGGCGATTGTCCCCAGCTAGCGGTACCTCGTCTCAACAAGGAGGCAGATTTCAAGATGTCAAAGTACATGCAGCCATATGTGATATCAGGGGATATCGGTCTGTATCTGGCTAACTTTGAGCGAACCTGCGAAAAACTGTCCTTCCAGCGAGACACTTGGTCTCAGAGATTATTGACGGTTCTGCCCTGCGAGGCAGCGGAGGTTGTCGCGCGGCTAAGCAAGGAGGACGCGGACAACTACGAGAAGGTCAAAGCTTGCCTTCTGAGAAAGTATAGGCTTAGCGCCGAGGCGTTCAGACAACGTTTTCGGAACGCTGCTAAGTCCAGGGACGAGAGTTACCCTGAATTCCTGTACAATCTAAGAATCAATTTGGGCGAGTGGCTAAAAAGCACTGATTCCTACAGTGATAGGGACGCTGTAGTCGAGCGAATTCTTTTGGAGCAGTTTTATAACTGCCTCCCAGAAAAAGAAAGAAATTGGTTACAGGACCGAGGCGAAATTAAGTCGGCAACTGAAGCTGCCGAACTTATTGAGGAGTATGCTTCGCGCCGACAATTCAGCAACCCAGCAGTGGATAGGCCCCGCAATCCCAAGTTGAGTGTGATTAACCGTCAGAAAAGGCAGTTTGCTAGATTTGCAAACGAAGAAAGGAAGGCTTCTTCAGGCAAACGCCCTAGAAAGGACGGCAGTGAGAAAAGTGGGGAAATGACCAACGCGCAGAACACAAAGAGAAAGCTTGGGGCTAGAAAGCCGCTCACATGCTTTAGGTGTAATGAGCAGGGTCACATTGCCGTCAACTGCCGGAAAGAAAAGATTGCTTTCTCGTATGTCAGTGACTGCGATGAAAATATGCAGCTTTTGGAACCCTACCTGCATGACCTAGTAGTCAACGGGAAGCCTTGCAAGGTACTGCGCGATTCGGCCGCAACGATGGATGTTGTCCATCCGGCGTATGTGTCGCCTTCCGACTATACAGGACAGTGTGCATGGATCCGCCAGGTAGTGGAGGAACAGAGTGTGTGCTTGCCAATCGCGAACGTGGTCATCGAGGGCCCTTTCGGCGAGTTAACAACTGAGGCTGCCGTTTCAGGAAAGCTTCTTAAGTGCTATCCGTATTTGTTTTCCAACAAATCGGACATGCTACTGCGAAAGAGGGGCATCCTTTTCGGAGACAGAGTTGTGCCAGCCTTAACACGTTCAAAGGCGCGAGAACTAGCTACACTGCTCATTCCAGAGAAAGCCACAGCGGAGGAAACGGCAGTTAAAACAGTGGTCGAAGCGGAAGATAGCAGGTCAGAAAACTTTGAGAGCGAGGCATCTCAAATAAGTCAACTTGAAAGTGAGCTTGATGAGGCGCGGAATGAGGACGTTCTTGAGAATAACCTCTTGCCGCCAGTGTCTAATAATCTCACGAGACTTTTAAGTGGAACCCGAGAGGACTTAGCTATGGAGCAAGCCAATGATCCTAAGATACAGGAGCTTCTCAAAAGGACGGAGCAGATAGGAGAACTAAAGAAATCCCAGCTGTCCGATCTGGGCGAGATAATAACAGAGTTTGAGGCCTGCTTCGTGGACAGGCAAGGCAGGACTGATTTGACTGAGCACGATATTGAGCTGACTACAGACGTGCCAGTGCGATCAAGGTGCTACCGATTTTCTCCAAGGCAAAGAGAAATTCTGGATAGGGAAGTAACTCGCATGCTGGAATTGGGAGTAATAAAACCCTCGGAAAGCGATTATGCTTCGCCTATGATCTTAGTAGAAGCTCCAGGTAAAGACCCTAGGCCTGTGGTAGACTACCGAAAGCTAAATTCTCTCACCAGGGATCAAGTGTATCCTATTCCGAATATTGAGGAGAGAGTAGAACAGGTCAGTAGAGCGGCATATGTGACTACGCTGGACCTTACTCGAGGATACTGGCAAGTACCGCTCACTGAACGCGCCAGCAGATACGCGGCTTTCGTCACTCCGACGGGCAGCTACCAGCCAACAATGATGAGTTTCGGGCTCAAAAATGCTCCATTTTGTTTTTCCCGACTCATGGATAGGGTTTTAAAGGGGTGTGAACCATTCGCGGTGCCTTATTTAGACGACATTGCGGTTTTTTCCGACTCATGGGCGGACCATATGGTACATCTAAGAGCTGTACTGAGCCTTTTGCGTCAAGCTGGGCTAACCGTAAAGGCCGAGAAATGTTGCCTGGCAAGGGCGACCGTGGACTACTTGGGTTACAATGTAGGTCAAGGTTTCAGGAAACCCAGCGAGATTAAGATTTCTGCGGTAGCAGACTACCCGCGGCCGAGAACGAAGACGGAAATTCGAGCATTCCTGGGTCTGACTGGGTACTACAATCACTACATCCCTAACTATTCAGCTTTGGCTAGCCCTCTGACCGACGCTCTCCGCAAGACAGAACCGACAAATGTAGTCTGGGACGAACAAAAGGAAGCCTCCTTCGTAAACCTGAAGGCTGTGCTGATTAGCCGTCCGGTATAGCGAGCTCCAGACTATGGCCGAGAATTCACGGTCCAGTGTGATGCCAGTGATCGAGGGCTAGGTGCTGTTCTCTCCCAGAGAGATGACGACGGTAATGAGCACCCCGTGCTCTACCTGAGCAGAAAACTGAGTTCTAGAGAGAGAGCTTATTGCGCGTCTGAGAAAGAGTGCGCTTGCATTGTATGGGCCATTCAAAAATTGCAGTGCTATCTTGGAGGGGCCAAATTCACCGTAGAGACGGACCATTGTCCCCTGGCTTGGCTGCAAACTGCGACATCGAAGAACAGTCGCCTTCTTAGGTGGAGCTTGATTTTACAGCAGTACAATTTTGAAATAAGATACAAAAAGGGGAAGTTAAATGGGAATGCGGACGCGCTTAGCCGCTGTTTCTAAGCGGTCCGAGGTGTTCCTCACCATGTATCGAAATTGATAATCAGGTTGTTTTTTTTTTTGTTTTTTTTCGTGCACTTGTATATGTGTGACTATGTAAAGCAGCACGTTTGGTTTTCTAGGCATACGTGGGTCCTGAACGTCTTGAGAGTGGGCTTTTCTCGAACAACAATGGCAGTTTTCTTTTAACCTGGTCTCTTCAAACGGGAGCCGAGTGCTTGCTTGGACATGTGGTTGAGTTTCAGATAGCTCAAGCAATTTGGCCTACAACAATCAAGACAACGCGACAAGCAACAGCGAGCTTCAAGCGTTCACGTGCAGGCCATTAAGTCGTCTCTTCATGCAGCAGCTGCGACTGCTGCCCTCCGTGACTCTTCTGGCGGGGGAGGAGGCTGTTACGACCGTGCATCATCCGCACTTGCGCGCTCTATTGTTCGCCTGTGGGCATAGGATAAGTGCTGTGGATATGTGCTGTTGGTACAAGGGCGCTAAGCGAGCCTGTTTCCAGGAATCCTTTTGTAAGCCTGTGTTGCTTTGTGGACACCCTGCAAACGCCAAATTGACCCTGTCAAGAGAACGTCTAGAAAAACACAAAGAAATGTCCCCCTGCGGGAAATAGCCGGAAGTGCTTTGGTTCAATTGTTCACCCTTCCCGTCGAGAAGCCTTATCGTCCAGTGAGGAATGCCTACTGTCCAAAGGAGACGACAGAGTGACACGTCCGCTGACGTGCAGGACAAGAAAGGAGCATGACGCATACGGCCATTAAATGATTTCCCGGGAATGCAGGAAAGATTTGCAATTGTCGAAAACGGACAATGCTGGGAGCGTATGCGGCGCGCACGTGCACTTGGGTTTCTGAGAAGTAAATCCACTTGCCGGAACCAGCCTATCGATTCTTGGCTGAAGAATAGAAATGTACCTCCTCGCCGTTCCCAAGCTTTTCCCGCCAACAAGTGACCAGGCTCAACGAAACAATGCCGGGCCAGTCAGTGCTTCAGACCATCAGTGCAGTGATGTGTTCGATTGGATGCCGATATCTGAGGGGCGTGCCCTGGATTTGGTTGGTCAGCATCTTCAGAGAGGGGCTGGACATCTTCAGAGCACGAAATGTCGCTCTGAGCCCTGGGTAAACGGCTCATCCAGTCGCTTCTCGCTATGAACTCTTAACGCTTGCCATTTTGCTGATGTACCCTTCTTTTTCGTGTAAATAATCATGTAAATAAGTTTTCTCAAAGTGCCATTAAACCTGCTTGTATATATTTTACCAACTTCGAAGATTCAGTCCTTCTTCAACCCCGAGTCTCTGCACGCTACCAAGTGAAGGCCGGGTCGACTTAGCCCCAGCGTCACGACAGTATGTGCATGTGTGTCATGCTCTATATCTTCGGACGTTCATTTTGATGAATGAATAACTGAACATTGGCGATCAGTGACCATTACCGAAACCATCATGGGTCAAAGGTACTCACTGCAGGCGTACCTCCATGCGGCGACAGTGCTCCCACCAGTCATACCATGATTGTGGCGTAATCCATTTGTCATACAGCGTTGTAGTTGATGACATGCGGTTTCTCGTTGCACACAGCACACAACTCTTAATCAAGCTAGAGTACAAGTCGCACGAGGGATTCGAACCGACGATATATGTACTTTCATATAAGGGTGTACTCCTACTGGTCTATAGCTTTTGGTATATACAATATTCTATAGCCAGCTAAAACAGGTTATATGGCTTGCAGTCTGTAGCTTTAGAGGCATTGACATTTCTATAGACGGCTAAAGATAACTGTATGGCTACTAGTCTATATCTTCAGGAGTATACACTTTTCTATAGCCAGCTAAAGCAGCTTATATGGCTATCAGTCTGTAGCTTTAGAGTCATTTAAATTTCTATAGACAGCTAAAGATAACTGAATGACTAATAGTGGATAGCTTTAGGAGCATACGCTGTTCCATAGCCAGCTAAGCAGCTTATATGGCCTGTAGTCTGTAGCTTTAGAGGCATTCAAATTTTTATAGACAGCTAAAAATATCTGTATTACTAATATTCTATAGCTTCTGGAGCATAAACTTCTCTATAGCTTGCTAAAACTGATTCTTTGGCTCGCAGTCTGTAGCTTTAGAGGCATTCAAATTTCCACAGACAGCTAAAGATAACTGAATGACTAATAATCTATAGCTCCAGGAGCATAAACTTTTCTATAGCTTGCTAAAACTGATTCTATGGCTTGCCGTCTGTAGCTTTAGAGCCATTCAAATTTCTGTAGACAGCTAAAGATAGCTGTATGACTAATAGTCTTTAGCTTCATGGAAATATGATTTTCTATAGTTAGCTAGAGATTTTCTATGGTCGAGAAGCTATAGAGAAAGTGGTATAGAATTTTCTATAATGCCTATAGATATTTCAATGGCACTTTATAGCCGACTATAAAAGTCCATAGACAGACATAGCTAACCATAAACTTTTCCATTGAAGTACATAGACCATTTTTGTATGGGAAGGCACAAATATGCCTTCATCATTAAGCCACGTTTTTACTAGAAGGGTACTAGAGTGAAACTTGAAAAAAAAAAAAACGATTTGACCGTCGGTTTTACCGGCATTTTCTCAACTCTCTTTCGGAGATCTTGTCCTGGGCCTCCACAGTATATGGATCGGTATAGAGGTACGGGTACAAACAGGTTGAGCAAGTCCTACGTAGGAGGTAGGAACGTATTACGGAGCATAGGTTTCCGACGAAATCGCCTCAATACGGTCGTGAATATACTGTCCATTACACACGCTTCCTCTCTCTCAGAATGAATGGCTTGCGTCGAGGGCGTAGGTAAGTTTGTGAACAAAAGTGATCGCAGACTAATGTACAAAACAACACTGATAATTCTCGACCGATCCAAGTCTGCTTGTCGCTTTACAATTAAGTAATCTGACTGCTATTACAACTGGTTCAGTCGTAAGACTACATCATGATCGTAATCAGCAACTGAGCCTCTAATCTGCCCAGTCTTGTGCTAGCTGGATTCAGTTGACTCCTGGAAACTTTATTCGCATCCGCCCACCTTACATTCTAACGCCCCCTGCTACGCTGTCCTCGCCATGGAATCCGATTTGTTTTCCAGAGGCCATCGCTCCTCCTTCCTTCCCACTACATGTAATGAGCTATCTTTTTTTTATCTCGGCTATAATGTCAATCAATAGAGTTTCTTTTGGCTCTCTCTGCACACTTGCTGTCTCTCAACGTTACGCATACCGTTTTCTCTTAGACAGTTCTCTGCGCCGTCCTCAATTGAAGTAGGGGCTTTTCGTTAGCTTTATGTTGGGCCAACAAACAGGTGAGTAACGGCAAGATACCGCTGTTATATATTAACTCTTAAAGGATACTGGTAAGCAGCTCGACATTATCTGCGAGCATGCCTGCGGCATGTCCTACTTAGCAGATGAAATGACCGGACACTGACTGTTTGAGTTGATGCGTGACGTCCCGAGAACGCTTTATATGAATTGGTTACACCAAACCAAAGCCCTTTATTTGGTGGATATCACAGCTGATGCTTGATTAGCCAAAACCTTGGAGATGATGACAGATGGACATAAAACCATCCGGCGGCATAGCATCCAGAGTTAAATAAACTAGTCCTGTGCTACACGAGAATACCTCTACGACTACGTTAAAGTGCGAATTTATATCTAGGCTAAGCAGCTTTTCCCATAGTTTGGCAGCTTACGACTGTATTCAGTTGGGGTACAACCCCAAAAATGACCGACTGATTGCACTTCGGATCCAAGGTCGCCCTTTCAACATAACGTTTATCCAAGTCTATGCACCAACCACCACTGCTGAAGAAGCTGACGTTGAGAGATTTTATGCGGACCTGCAATGCCTTTTAGACCGCACTCCATCATCAGACGTCGTTTTTCTCATAGGAGACTGGTATGCTAAGTTCGGGAGTGAAGAAATATCCGAAATTGCAGGCAAGTTCGGTCTTTTTAAGCCTAATGAAGGTGGGCAGAGGCTAGTAGCATTTTGTAAAGAAAACAACCTGACCATAGCAAATACTCATTTTCAACAGCCCAAGAGGCGCCTGTACACATGGACTTCACCGGACGGTCTGTACAGGAATCAGATCGATTGTATTCTTTGCCGCCAGAGATGTAGAAGCGCTATACAAGCGGTAAACATAAGGCCTGACGCCGATTATGGCACCGATCATCAGCTTCTTGTTGCAAAACTTAAGCTTCGATTGAGGAAAACGCAGAAAACTAGAAGGTTTTTCAGGTATGATCTGGATCAAATTCCATCAGAATATGCTTTGGAAGTGAGGAATCGATTTCAAGAATTAGATGAAGAAGACAGAGAGCCTGAAGAGATGTGGGCTAATGTTCGTGATATAATACAAGAAGTTTCTACTAAAGTAGTTCCAAAGCAAAAGAAATGCAAGAAAGCAAACTGGTTATCTGAAGAGGCTTTGCAAATAGCCGAGGAAAGGAGGATGGCAACAGTTATGGGGGAAAGAGGAATATAGAAGTTTTTCTATGCGGATTTTCAGAAAATAGCAAGGAGAGATAAGAATGCCTTTCTGAACATACAATGTCAAGCAGTTGAGGACAACACACAATTAAGGAACACAAGAGCTCTGTACAAGGAAATAAAAAATATCAAAGGAAGTTTCTGTGCTAAGCTGGGCGCGAAAAAGGACTAACGAGGCAAGGACCTCACTGAAGCCTTAGAGATAAAGAAGAGGTGGCAGGAATACACAGAAGAACTGTACAAGAACGATCCAGATGTGCAAACTCAACATAAGACCGTTGTGATTACTGATCTCGAGCCGGGCATCCTAAAGGGTGAAGTTGAATGGGCCTTAGCCAGCCTTGCTAAGAACAAAGCTAGCGGAATTGATGGCATTCCAGCTGAGTTGCTGGAATGCTGAGAAGGTCATCAAGGCGACTGGTGGACAAGATCACCAGGCGGCATTTGAACTGCATCGCATCGTCAAATGACGTCACTTTTACACAGAGCTTCCTGTGGGTCTCTCGAGTTGAGTTTCTTTTTACATAGGAGAAAAGAGCGGAGTTTCTCGTGGCCTAAGCTTTATGAAATTACTTTTTCTTAACTTAAAACACAGATATGGCACCATGTTGTTTATAACTTCGATAAGTCTGTTATGATCAACCACTCAACTGCCGTAATAGATAATTTAATTTATATCTTTTATTTGTTTAGCTGAACAACTGATTAGACTGGCAGCATATTGTGTCTACCTTACTAGGTAGTTAGTAGCTGCAAATATGTTTTTCTTTTTTGAACTCACTGACTTTGGAAATTTTTGAAAGTCAGGCCTATATATTGCTGATATTTGAATCTAATAAAACCATATAATAGTTTAGCGCCATTCCTTTTTCTTTTCTCATGCGTATTAATTGGTTATATGCCCTGCCATAATTACGGTAATAATAGGAAGTTGAGAAATAAACTTGTGTCGGTAGTTGCAGATGACTTTCAATCTCGAGAATTAATTTTGAGACCTTATTCAGGAAAACTTCTTAAAGAAGTTTAAGAGTACTAATATCTCACTTTGTTATATTTATTAGTTCGAAAATGAAATCAACATGTAAAATATTTATAATCACAAGCATTTTGCACGCTTTGGTCTTCTAAGCGCTATTTTATGACCGATATTTATGCCACGGCATCAGAGGGTTATGTAACGATGGATGATGAAGTTAATAAATTATTGGCAAGACATTTACTGATTTTACGAGGTCCAGAAGGGAGCGGCAGATGGTACCTATTTTTTGACGTTTAGGAGCGTGAGAAATTTATTGTTTAGGGAAGGACGTCCGAGAAAACGGTGTTCCAAAAGCGTGCGTAGATTTTTTATTTTATGGTGTCCAACCTTGTTCAGGAATGTATCGTGATGTATTTCCTAGCGCATCCTGGCAGTGACTGCAGACTAAAAGGCGTTATTTACAAAGCTGAGACCGTTGTTGAAGTCCCACCCGTTGGCTTCAGGAAAAGTGCCACAGTTCCGACTCCATAACTATGAAACAACACTATAGGAATCCTCCACGAATCGCATCAGCGAGTCTTAGCGGTGCTCTCGTTTAAACGTCCAATTCATGCCTCCGTTTCGGGATCATACCACCTCCATTAAAAATTGTAAATGGTGAACGACAAGACCCGTGCAAAGTTCGCAGGACACGAGCAGTGAACATGCACACTTTTGTGATAGGACTGGGATTCTCCCAATTTTAAAACGTTAGAACAACTAATCTTGGTTTAAAATCTGCGTTCTTGACAATATTGAACCTACGAAATTAATGGGTTTTGAGAGCTCTCTGGCAAATTCAAGGCCTCAAGCAAACGCTCTATCATAGAAGCAATAACTGAAGCCTCCGAGATGAAAAATATAACCCGGCGATGTTACATATTACCGAATTCTGAGAAGACATTTGAACCTCAGTTTTCATGTTTCCGTTCTTTGAAAGTTGGCTAAGATATTGCTGCATGGCCCGATGAGATAAAGAGGCAAAACGGGGCAATAAAGAAAGTCACGTTTTTTTTAGGCCGCAAAAAGCACTGGCCAACAATATTCAACATTTTAAAGCAAAAGCTTCATTACACCATGGAGAGCCAAAGTGTCCGTGTGTGACACAAGCCGCTACTGCGCATGCACTGTAACCATGGCAACTAGCCACGCCATTCCAAAGATGTTTCGCCGCCATGATTGCTAAACAAAGGAGGAAAAAGCTAGCGGTAATCCTAGCACATGTGCATTGCTGCGCAGAGAGGAAGAGAAGGTTCCGCACGGTTCATGTGCGCTCCACCGCGGAAAGCTGACCGAGTGGAGCAGTAAGCGTCGACTTGCATCGCAAGCGCCGCGCATGAATGGAGATTCTGCCTTAAATGGAGTAATTGCAACCACGTAGGGATCTTAAACGTGCACTGTCATGGCAAAGCATACAGTAGCCTCTCCATTTCCCCTCCATCGAAACAAAGCTGTTGACTATTGGCCTCGCAGCCTGGTATTTTGGTTCCGCAGTCGCTAGCGTTCCACTTTCAGCTCAGCAGCGTTAAAGTATCTGTTTGCCTCTCAAATCACACGTCCGCCGAAGAAGTACGCAACAGCAAACCAGTAAGCATGCTTAATATCTAAAGCAAAGTCTGTTTAAGCGCATTGCAAGTCCCAGGCCTTTCAGCCAACGAGGCTGTAAATTTAGCAGATGCATAGAGCCATCACTGCGCTAATATTTCTGAGATAGTGATTCTGAGAATCCCCACAGCTTTGATTAGCTGCATGTCTTACGTACAAAATGAAACATTACCAATTTCAGCATCAAATAAGTCTTATTAAAACTATCTTTTGACATTTGTTTATGGCATACAGTGAATTTGGCTTAAAAATATTGTTTAGAGCCGAGCAGGCTCTGAATTTAGTGCTCATATTAGTACTTTCTTCTTTTAATAACCTATTTTGTGCTTCCTTCCTGTGCTAATGAATTTAGTGCTCATATTAGTACTTTCTTCTTTTAATAACCTATTTTGTGCTTCCTTCCTGTGCTAATCACAGTTTTGAGGTTGATATCAGAGTCGTGCTGCGCAAGTCAACTGCGGTAGCTATTTCAGCGTCAGTCTTAAGGTAATGGTTCTCACCTTTGTGACTATTTCAGCTATGCAGCTGTTATTATAATGAAAACGCAGTTGGTTTTTTTGGTGGATTTTTTTTTCTCGCTTACATCTGCACACCTGCTGTTAAGCAGCATTACTGTTTCAAAATCTTTAAGTCCATGCGTGCTGAATGAAGAGCAAGGCTGAAATTTGGGCGACTTGATAGGATTTCACTCTAGAGAAAAACCTCAACAAGACGGTCGCGCTTCTTGCCTAACTCGATGGTGTTGCGCTGTTATCCCGAAAATCAAGATGGCTTTCATGTTACACAAGTAAACCAGTTATGGATGCCGCGTTCTTTAATGAGCTTCTTATTGCGCAAACCATTTTCTAATATTTGGGTATCCCATGCAAATTACATATTTTATCGAAGAGCACGAGGAAGTTCACAAGCAAAGCCTGAGAACATATAATTCAGAGCAGTTTCGCAAATCTAGACGGGGTAAATGGACTTTTCTTTTACTGACCTAATAAACCACCGTGCTGTTTTTTGGTGCGGTTTGCAAGAAGTTTTATTTGCGATGTTACTTACTACTTAAACCTTAACTGCGTACATCAATATAAATGTGCCAATCATTAGTGGGTGGCCAAAACAAAACAGTTCAGCAGCAAAATATATCAATTTATATGCCATCCACTCCGACTTGCAGAACAAGTCGGGAAAGGCGCCATAATCTTGAAATAAACTCTCGGGACTACCAAATGAAATCGTAAATGAGCGCCGGTGAGTATTTCACAATACTAGTAGAAAGGACAGAAGGTGGAAAGACAGCTTAAAGTATAATCAAAATATTGCAACAAGCACTAAAGTAACTTTTTTGTATCATCAGTATTTACGTAAGTCCTTCAGAAACGCTTTGTTTTATATTTGGGATTGCCGTCTCAGAAACCGCACGTTGCTTTTGGTCTTAAAACTTTACAAACCACAGCTGTAGAAAAAAAAACCCCGCTTCGTCTGGTACGGGAAGAAATGTCAACGAAGTAACAGTTCGCAGCTCTAAATTTTTTAGTCATCCAATGTTCATTAAGAGGTACACCAGGCAACCAAATGTTCCGGCGTTGAGACAGAGAAAAATACTTAACCTTCCGCGCGAGGCCACATAAGTAATGACGTCTGCTCTTCAGCGTACCTACCGCGGCTGAGGCCCCACTTGCGGTTGCGCTCATTTTTCGTAGTTGGAAGCATTTCGCTAGCAATCATATATACTGCTATCTTACCGGCATTATATCTCTTGTTCTTTTTGGCAAGGAAATTTTCGCCAAGTTATGAATCCGCCTGAGGCCACAGGAGTAATCACGTCTGCTCATCAGCGTACCTACAGTTGCTGAGGCCCCACTTAAGTTTGCGCTCATTTTGCGCAGTTGGCAGCATTTCGCTAGCAGTATAAATACTGTTATCTTACCGGCGCTTTTTCTCTTGTTCTTTTTACCAAGAAAATTTGCGCAAACTTGTTCTTTTATATATATGAGGCCTCAAGGCTGGCTGGTAATCTGTCTTGGGAAAGGAGGCATGTGAGGGGAAAGGGTATCAGAATTTCCACATTACAGAGGAAGAGAAAACAATATTGAGCGCGGTGAACCTTTTAAAGCTACGGTGTTGCCAGAAAGGCTCCTGTTTGATTGTGAGGACAGATGTTTATGGAACATATTCATTTCTTGTATTCCAACAGAAGAGATAGTTCTCTTAAAAGGAAATGATTTCCTATATTTTTTGCAGGCAATAGGCTTCCAAAGCACCGTCAAGCGGCGCTGCTGCTCCTGACAGGGAGCGCCATCTCTGACAGAAAAATACAAACTGGGGATACACGCGGCGGCACCACCCAGGCATCCCGTGCAAGTTTTCTCCTTTCGCTCGCTCGCTTCCGCGCACGTGCAGGCGTCTCCCGCTGCTTTGTTGCGCGGGCACACACTGTACGCCGCCGGCTCAGCTCGCTGCCTTCATGGCGTTCGCCGTGCTCGTTCTCTCGCACAAGCACGTGCCTTGACGCGCCCCCACAGGCGCACCGCGACATGCCACCTGCATTCCGTCTAGACCAACGTTTATAGTATCTATAAACGTTGGTCTAGACTGGGCAACCTGACGCGTATTTTTATGAAGGATTCTTAATTGTAGGCGGGAAGCTTTTTATTCACGTCTGCACTGTAGAGAAAACAGCAGATGGGGATGAGTAAATATTGATTGTGAATGCGTCCCACGTTAGCAAAAACGTAGGAAGTGCATCTCGAGGTAAGTCCGCTATGTAATTATATTGTCGTTTATAATATGTTTAAAAACTGCTAAAGTATCATCAGTACTGTGAGATAAATTGGCCCACTTATTGACCATCGTTTTGGCCTGTAGCATGCGATCTATATACGGATTTGTTTTTATTATTATTACGCCGTTACTAAAGGAAATCTTCCAGTAGAAGAATAAGTATGTAGTCCGGAGGAGATGTTTCTTTTAAGACAAGAACGCTAGCAATCTCATCAGCGCATGCGTGCTCCGTGCGCTGCACGCGACATAACCGGCTCTCTGGCTCGAAAGGCAGGGGAAATCCATACATATTGTTTTATTTAGGTTCTTATTGAATGGCTGTGCTTCATTCATGATAATATTTGGTTTGCCCTCACGAACCCTGTGATGCGAATGGGCTGCTCCGTGCGAGTAGTGTCAGTCGAGCCATTGCTAGGATCACTTTTGTACTGAACTTCCAACATATCTCTGTTATTAATAATAATAACAATAGTAATTGGTTCAATTATTGGCCAATTTGCAAAAATCTGTAAAAGCGTCCAGCATGGCATGTTTTCCAACGCCGCCCCCACTCCAGAAAAAGAAAAGACCTCGTTCCTAGATATTTTCTTCGTCAATCTAAAAATGAAAAGACTGCTGTGGACACTTAGGACACATTCACCCATCAGTCTCGATCGCGGACGTCGCATCTGTTAATTTGGTTGCTTTCATAGCACTCAAAAAGCAGGGAGAGAGCATAGAAAATCAGCAAAACTGTACACGCGGGGAGCCAAGAGCAGGATAATCTTCCATCCTCTTCACTTTTTGACTGGTGTTAAACCACTTTATTTTTTTGTTGCCTCTCTAAGCCGTCTTTGGGAACTGTCAACATTTTTGGGTTTACGAAGAAAGCAGAAATTGGCTCTTTTTGTTTCCACAAAGAACGCGAGACTTCTCAGAACGCTGTCATTCGGTTGGAAAACATGTCTTCCGGACACGCTTCCAAAGGAATCTGCAAAGTTTCACACGTGAGCCTCGTCTTTTGGTGCTTCGCCTACTATTGTGGCTTCCCATGACACAATGCTGCTTGGTACATCCGTTTCGCATCAGCGGAAGCGTTTTTGTATCGCCAAGAAACCTCCAGGCGCAACGCGATCGCCGCGCGTGCACAGGAAGCTAGCGGAGCGTCTGCTCCGGCGAAGCCCCATCGTTTCCCATTTCGCCACCACGCCAAGAATGCAGCGCTGCCGTCGCGCGGCGAAACTTGAGCTTGGGCTCCCTATAAAGAAAAGATTCTGGCATGCATATATGAATCTGCTCGAAAAATAGACTGTTTTATTTCATTTATATTACTTTTTGTTTTCAGAGGACACCGATAAACATGGAAGTGTTCTCTCTACACCCCATAAATGAAAAATGGTTTCTTTTATTTATGCGCTGCAGGGTTCGGTATCTGTCTTCTTTTTAAGTATTAGGCATACGTTTTTGGCCGACTTTCTTTCGTCCACAAGTAATCTACACTACGTATCAGTATGTGGGCCTCGTGGCGGAAAAATATCTTGTCTTCAGCAATCAAAATTGCCGTACAGCCTGTATTACTATTCACGATTTAAGGCAAAAGCCTTTAGAGCCTCAGAGTTGTCAGCAAAAGTGTCATGCTTTTGCGGCGGCTCTGTTTGGTCGAGAGAAGATGACGTCGTGGAGGTCTCGACCAATTACAGAGCATCACCACAGTATGCGACAATTCGTGCCTTATATGACCATATGCCAATCAATGACTAAATACTAATAATTACTAGTTGATAATGATTACTAATTAGGGGTAGTTGGGCAATAAACCGTTATTAATTCCTAATCAGTGATCCCTGATTACTAATCACTTTTGCTGATTCCTAATTAATTTCTAATCACTAAACAGTGACAGTAGCGTAATGAGCTAATAATTGCTAATTAGAGCACCGCACTCCTTGCAGCACAATGTGCGAATGCCTGCCGGCCATATGGCAATCAATGCTTAATTAGCAACAAAAGAATTAAGAGGCAAATAATTACTTAGTACTAATTGGTAAATAAATGCTTATTCCTGTTTATGTTTATATTCATTATATTTTTACTAATTAGGTACTACTAATTCACAAGTCAGTCAACAATTACTCATTAGTTACTGTTGTGTAAGCAATTACTTTATTAATAATTTACTCCGCCTTATACAGCCATACGGCAAGCAATAAGCAATTACTAATTTACACTAAATAATTAATAAGTAAATATTTACTGCTATATAATGAAAAATTGCTTTATAAGTACTCCTTAGTCAAATTGCGTAATTATTTATTTACATATAATAAATATAGTTGCCTGAAACGGCCGTATGGCTATTAATAACCACTTACTAATTAATGACTAATAAGTTAATGTCAAACTGAATGATTACTCGTTAATGACTGAATAAATAAAAATTACCAATCAGTGACAATTGCGTAGTTAACGAACTTAATACCAATTAATGCCGCGCACCTGGTAAAATCGTGTAGCATAATGCAGCACTCGGGCTTTCGCCTTTCATCACTTTATCGCCAGTGTCCTCGAATTATTTAGTCGCATTCTTTGTGTTCAAATGTCATTTATGCTTTTAAATTGTATTAAAATGTGTCTGATGAAAAATATTTCAAAGCGAGTAACAAAAAGTGAAAATGCAGACGTTAAAATGTGACGCCGAGAGACACGAGTCGAAGTGGAAGTTTACGTTTAAAAGCACTGTTCCCTAATCATATTGGCACTCTTTGCTCAAGGACAGGATCGTGCGCTTGGTGAGTCTGGTTTCATTTTGCTGATCTCACAGCCACGGTATGGGTTGTTTGTTGCAATCACGGTTTCGGAAGTGCTCTTTGTCCACACATTCCGCCGAGAAAATTGCATACATGAGGAAGCCACTGTTCTAAGCCGATAGAAAGCCTCACCACAAGATACTACCCCCGTCGACAGCGCTTAGCTATAAGCAATGCAGCCGATCCGGTGTGATGTGTCCTAGTTAGCGGAGCACTCAATTTAAACTCCCAGTGACGGCACTCAATGCCAAAGATCTCCTTTTTTTCACAAAGGTTCTAACTGGTATGCCTTGCCGCGGAATATTAAATTATATTATTTTTGGGATGAATACCGGAAATGCGGCCTGCACCATAACAAGGCGTTCTGTATGTCGGGGCTGCAATGTGGAAATTTCACTACAAGTGCGATTAATTGGCTTATCAATGGCATGTGCGGAAAGTTACTGTCCGCGGAATGTGTGACAAAAAGATATATCCAAAGCCAATCCAACACTAACCACATAACTACAAAAACGACAAAGTACCGAATTTATCCATGAGTACTTGGCTATCAAGAAGGAAAGCGTAGCAGGGGGCGGCAGAAAGTTAGGTGGGCGGATGAGGTTAAGAAGTTCGCGGGGATCAAGTGGATGCAGCTAGCACAGAACCGGGCTAAGTGGAGGAATATGGGAGAGGCCTTCGCCCTGCAGTGGGTATAGTGAGGGTGATGATGATGATGATGATGATGATGATGACTTGGCTTTCATGCCTTAAGGACTTTGTATAATGACCAGCCACATTAGCCACAGCTCGTATCCGAGTCATAGGCAAGAATGTAATCAAGAATCCACATAACAGGCCTCTACCAAATCCAGCCATGAATAAGTGGCTATGATGTCTTAAATATAATGCAATATTATATACAATATTAGTCATTACGACTGACTGTAGTAGTAATTGGCTCTAATGCATCAATGGCAATGCATATTTGTCAGTAAGGGCCCTGCCGCCATGATTCAAGGGTTAAGACGCCCAACAACTGTACCGGAGTACCTGGGTTCGAACCCGCTCGCTGGCGGTTGCGTTTCGATGGAGGCGAAACAGTGGCATCAGGGTCCTGCGCGATGTCAGTGAACGCTAAAGAACCCCAGGTGGTTGAAATACCCAGAGTCCTCCACTACGGCGTCTGTCATGGCCTGAGTTGCTTTGGGATGTTAAACCCGTAAAAACCAAACCAAACTAATTCTGTACCATAAGCCGCGCAGGCCTTTAATGGAAGTTCGTGGAAACAAATATAAATAAACAATGACTAACGATATTAATCTTAGATCCAATTCAAGTCGTAGCCAATGTTGAAATCCAGAATCCACGTTAGCCAACCAAAGCCCACGCAAGACGGCATTAGAGAGATTTAGCATACCGTGATCCGCGATCCGCCACCGGGACCCTCTACAGCTTGTGGACGGGGCGCTCACGTTGATTGGTTCCGATACGGCAGGTCTATGTGCCGACATCAAGTATGTGGCGCCATCTATCGGCATCAAAGGGATCTGGGCATGCGCAGTGGAACGCGCGGTGGCGGACCACTGTATCGCGGATCACGGTGTGCTAAGTCTCTCGATTGTGTGCATTACCACCCGTAAAAAGACTGAAGTGCTTTTTTGCATTTTTTTAGTCTTCACAAAAAGGGTAGGTTCGGGAAAATAATTAGGAACCTGCTCTTTCATTTATGGTATGCCACGGTAACGTGTGGTACACTGTATGTTGTTCAACATACTGAAGCAATTCTTCTATCGCGTGGTGGTCTGAAGCCCTCCACTACAGCACCTCTTTCTCTGTTTTCACTCCCACCTTCGCGATCACGCGATTGCGTAACCTACCAGTCAACACATAAAGCCCGGCTTTAACCAAGCCGTACGAGCGTGCCTGCATGGTTTAGGGATAAAGTGAATACGAGGGTCTTTGGCAAGCTGAATGCGATATCACCCTCCCATATGAAAGGAGAGGACCGAGTTGGCACCTGCTGCTAAAAGTAATGTCAGGAAGCCCTACGTCCAGTTAGGGCTTAGCCATGCCAACTTCCAGCTACCGCCACCTAAGTAACGAAGGCGTTGCGGAGGGATGGACGGACAAGAAATGCTATCGCCTTAAAACCACTAGTCGAAGAATTGAAAAAAAAAAAAGCAAAAAACATGTGGCCAGGTGAGGTGTGTAATATTTTAATAGCCAGTTATCGCAATGATCGCGGAAAATGTGCGCATATGGCGCACAAGAGCATATGGCTCTGAGACGAAATTGTTTTCACGGAGCTTAAGCTCTTTGAAAAGAAAAAAACAACTGTTTATTGTATTTTGAGGAAGAAAATCCCATATTATATCTTTATAATGATATTGTGCGCAGTGATTTTCCCATTAACTTCGCACTTTTTCACAAGAAAAGCATCCAATCATGCTTTCAGGTCGCTTCTATGCTGACAACGTAATTTTATGGAGCTCCTATAACATTCACCCTACGTCGCTCAGCGCCGCTTTTGAAACAATGTTAAAATAAAAAAAAATAATTGTATATAGATAAGCTTACCAAGTAAAAGAAACAGGTCTTATAATTATTATTATAAGCCTTCATATCAGTATTCCTCCTCTTGCCGCTGCGTAATGGCTACCGGGAGAACATACGGAGTTCTCCCAACTGAGTTGTACATGTCTTGGAGCAGTTGACACTTTAAGGCATTTCTTTCCTCTGTAGATAGGGTGTCACTGCGGAGGTCATAGAGCTGTATGTCCAGCGGTGTATGTGAGTGCTCTGCTGCTCAGTTCAGTTCAGTTCAGTCGTTCAGTCGTGTCCGACTCTTCGTGACCCTATTGACCATGTCACGCCACGCTTTCCGGTCTCTCACTATCCTCCTAAAATCACATAACTTCATCTGCAGTGCCTCGAGGATGCCATCTAACCATCGCGTTCGCTGCCTACCCCTTCTCCGCGACCTTCAACCTTTCCCAACATCAAATCTTTCTCCAGCGACTCCTCTTTTCTCATCAGATGACCAAAGTAGCTGAGCTTTAACTTTAGAATTTGACCCTCCAATGAGCAGTCAGGGTTTATGGTCGACAATATTGACTGATTTGATCTTCTGGCAGTCCAAGGAACTCTCAAGAGTCTTCGCCAGAACCACAATTCAAACGCGTCAATTCTTCGGCGGTCAGCCTTTTCACAGTCCAACTTTCGCATCCATACATCACAACTGGAAAGACCATAGCACGAGTTATACGGATCTTGTTTGGCAGACTAATGTCTCTGCTCTTTACTAGGCGGTCAAGGCTAACCATTGCTCTCTTTCTCAGAAGCAGGCGTCTCCTAATTTCATGGCTGCAGTCTCCTTCCGAGGTAATCTTGGAGCCCAAGAAGAGAAAATCTGTCACAGCTTCCACTTCTTGTCCCTTGATGCTCCAGGACTTGATAGGGCAAGACGCCATGATCTTTGTCTTTTTAATGTTCAGTTTAAGCCCAAACTTCTCACTCTCTTCTTGTACGCGCATCAGAAGTCTCTTGAGTTCCCCTTCACTTTCTGCCATTAAAGTGGTATCATCCGCATATCTAAGGTTGTTGATACGTTTTCCAGCAATCTTCACTCCAGCTGAAGACTCGTCCAGACCAGCCTTCCTCATGATGCACTCTGCATATAGGTTAAATAGGCAGGGCGACAGTATGCAGCCTTGCCTCACTCCTTTCTCAATCGGAAACCAATCAGTAAGACCATGCCCAGTTCTGACTGTGGCCTCTTGCCCTTCATACAGGGTCCTGAGGAGACAGATGAGGTGAATTGGAACTCCCATCTCTTGGAGAGCTTGCCACAATCTGCTGTGATCTACGCAGTCAAACGTTTTCGCATAATCAATAAAGCAGAAGTAGATGGGTTTCTGGAACTCTTTTGCTTTTTCCATGATCCAGCGAAGGTTGGCAACTTGGTCTCTAGTTCCTCTGCCCTTGCGAAACCCAGCTTGCACGTCCGGAAGCTCCCGATCCACATACTGCTGCAGCCTACCTTGGAGGAGTTTCAACATCACCTTGCTAGCATGCGAAATAAGCGCGATCGTGCGGTAGTTGGAACAATCTTTGTCACTGCCTTCCTTTGGAATGGGGATGTAAACTGACCTCCTCCAATCCTGTGGCCACTGCAGGGTTGTCCAAATCTTCTGACATAATGCATGCAGAATGTTAACAGCGTCATGGTTGAGGTTTTGAAGCAACTCAGCTGGAATGCTATCAATTCCGCTGGCTTTGTTCTTAGCAAGGCTGGCTAAGGCCCATTCAACTTCACTCTTCAGGATGCCCGGCTCGAGATCAGTGACCACAACCGTCTTATGTTGGGTTTGCACATTCGGGTCCTTCTTGTACAGTTCTTCTGTGTATTCCTGCCACCTCTTCTTTATCTCTGCAACTTCAGTAAGGTCCTTGCCTCGTTTGTCCTTTATCACGCCCATCTTAGCACAGAAGCTTCCTTTGATATCTTTGATTGTCTCATACAGAGCTCTTGTGCTCCTTAATTGGCTGTTGTCCTCAACTGCTTGACACTGTATGTTCAGGAAGGCATTCTTATCTCTCCTTGCTATTTTCTGAAAATCCGCATTGAGAACCTTGTATCTTTCTCTTTCCCCCATAACTTTTGCCATTCTCCTTTCCTCAGCTATTTGCAAAGCCTCTTCAGATAACCAGTTTGCTTTCTTGCATTTTTTTTTTGCTTTGGAACTACCTTAGTAGCAACTTCTTGTATTATATCACGAACATCAGTCCACATCTCTTCGGGCTCTTTGTCTTCTAGATCTAATTCTTGAAATCAATTCCTCACTTCCACAGCATATTCTAATGGAACTTGATCCAGATTATACCTGAAAGGCCTTCTAGTTTTCTGCGTTTTCCTCAATTGAAGCTTAATCTTGGCAACAAGAAGCTGATGATCGGTGCCACAATCGACCCCAGGCCTTGTTTTTACTGCTTGTATAGCGCTTCTCCATCTCTGTCGGCAAATAATATAATCGATCTGATTCCTGTACAGACCGTCCGGTGAAGTCCATGTGTACAGGCGCCTCTTGTGCTGTTGAAAATGAGTATTCGCTATGGTCAGGTTGTTTTCTTGACAAAACTCTACTAGCCTCTGCCCAGCTTCATTTGGCTCACCAAGACCGAACTTGCCTGTAATTCCGGATATTTCTTCACTCCCTACCTTAGCATTCCAGTCTCCTATGAGAAAAACGACGTCTGATGATGGGGTGCGGTCTAAAAGGCATTGTAGGTCCGCATAAAATCTCTCAACGTCAGCTTCTTCAGCAGTAGTGGTCGGTGCATAGACTTGGATAACTGTTATGTTGAAAGGGTGACCTTGGATCCGAAGTGAAATCATTCGGTCGTTTTTGGGGTTGTACCCTAGCACTGCTTTGCCCATTCTTCTGTTTACTGTGAGAACGACCCCATTCCTTCTCTTGGATTCGTGCCCACAATAAAAGACATAATGGTCGCCGGAGTTAAATTATCCCATTCCGGTCCACTTGAGCTCGCAGATACCCAAGATATCAATGTTCAATCTGTCCATTTCTCGCTTGACGATATCCAGTTTACCTTGCGTCATAGATCTTACATTCCATGTTGCTATGTGATACATCTCCTTGCAACATCTGACTTTCCGGTCGCTTCCCGACATATCCACAACTGAGCGTCCTTTTGTCTTTAGCCCAGCCGCTTCATTCGTTCCGGAGATACTAGGAATCGCCCTTTGTTCATCCCCAGTAACATGTGGGACGCCTTCCAACCGGGGGGGCTCATCTTCCGGCGCCATATCATTAATGGTATTGTGACTGGCCACAGGGTTTTCTTGGCAGGAAATACTGGAGTGTGTTGCCATTACCTTCTCCAGTGAATCACATTTTGTCAGAACTCTCTGCCGTGACCTGTCTATCTTGGGTGGCCCTACACAGCAGAGCTCACGACTTCATCGAGTTTCGCAAGCCCCTCCGCCACGACAAGGCAGTGATCCATGAAGGGGGCTCTGCTGCTACAGAATTCTAAACATTTCGAAAAACTGTTACAGACAGAAGCTTCATATTCGTCTCCTAAATTATAATGCTTCATGAAAAATGTTTTACAATATACTTTAGATTACCTCTTCTATCCTCCCGACGTTGTGAGATGAATGTGTAGAGGAGTCAATTCGGCGAGAAAGGTGAAGGCATCGGAGAATACACGGACTGGCATGATTAATCCCTACAGGGAAGGCAAAGAAAAGGGTTCTCAGTAAAGAAAGTGTAAAAGGAAGTGTTTCATTGCCTGGAGGGTAATCAAGCCGAGCGGATATATCAGCATGCATGACCTTTTGTTCATCTGAAGTTCAAGCAGTTTTGATTCAATTCAACCCATTTCAAATTGGAAGCTCATTTCTTTTTTACATGCCATACTTGAAAATTTCCTATCCCAAGCTAGCTGCTTTCGAGTTTTTCTATTTATACTTCTTTATATACGTCTCAGCTTATTTGTTGTGTTTTCAATACGAGTCGCTCCAATATTGCTCCAATTAGCGTGGTCCTGTGTCAGCCACCGCAGCCTAATACCCAAATCCTTTCTACTCTCAACCTTCCACCTAACGTTCTTCTGCTTACTGCTATTTTTGACTTCTCTTGAATATGGGTCTCCTATTTTAGTCACTATTAGTTGCCTTGCCATCGCATTACATTGCTTCCCTAAGACCATTTTTTCTTCTTAATGAAGACTAGAATATAACACGAGTTTATCCACCGACCAATTCAGCAAGTTACCTGCCTCTAAGCATCACTTTAATGTTTACTCTTTCAGTTGCTCCCTGGCTGGTCCTCAATTTAAGAAGAACCCCTTTCGTTAGCCTCCACGTTCGGGCCCCATTGCTTATGACAGTTAAAATGCACACAATAAATTTCCCTTTGAAGTGCACTGATATGCTTCCATACATACTGATGTTACCAGCGAAATACGCTACAGCGGGCTTTGATTACCTTATTTTTTACTCTTCTGATCAAAATCTGCTCTAACTGACGGCCCGGTAAAGACGTATTCTGTAATTACTTCCCGCGCCTGGCCTAAAATCCTAAATTGCTTTTCTCTTCCGCGGGTATTGAACATTACTTTATTTTAAGCACATTATTTTTATACCACTATATTGCTTTGCACTGCGAGATAATTGGAATTTTTTTTTTGCGTTTCGTCACCACTTTTAATTATCTAGGGGACGCAGTCTCAGATTACTCGGGACTCACCCCCAACTTTACCCAAACCAGTTATACGTCCTGCGAAGGAACAGGACTGAATGCTCGTTCACATTTGTGCTTTCGGCGGCCCGAGCTGAAAACCGCTGCCGCCAACAGGCTTCTTCGTTCACACTTCTGAGCAAACACGCCGTCGTCGTCATCGCTTCGACTGCGAGCTCCTGTTAACCCTAAACTGACCGCTCGACTGAAGCAACGTACGCCACCAAAAGCATGCAGCTATGCTAAGTGCCGAAGAGAAAGCGCATTATCGTTTATTTCTTCATTAAATCATGGCACATCTGACGCTCGTACTGTGCCAATGTGTGCTTCAACATGCTATTTGCAGGCATAGTAATCAAAAAGGATATGCTGCCGCACATGCCAAGGAGAGCGTCGATCTTATTCCAGATGTCTTCCTTCAACACATTGTTTTTGTGCTTGGGGTGATGCTTTTCCTGCAGCACAAGATATAGCTTCACGGCGGCGATAAGCATTTAGGCTGTGGCCGCCACTATTATGAGCTGATGGTCAAATGCGAGTACGCCGTTGCCACGCTGGCCCCTAATCGATGCAACCGGTCTACACCGCGGGCTGCAGTGACACTAATTCCATATTGTGCTTATATAGGCCTATGGAAATTGGCGATTTGTTCCGGCGTCAAGATTCTGTTCCGGGCCGAACTGGTTTTACACCGAGATTTCAGCTGACTTCTGCGCCGCGGCAGCGGATTTCACTCACTAGCGCCTCCGAGTTCTCAAGTGTAAAGACGCCTTTAAGCTGTTGTTTTTGTTTTTCTGCCCGACAGACTAGTCCATTGGGATTTTACTGCTGCCTTTATGAGGTATGACGGTGACAATGCAGTCGTCGCTCATTATATTCACATATGGCTTTCCTACATCTTCTTTTCGTAATGGCAACGCTACTGTTGAGGTTCTGACGGGGTGAATTCTTTCACCATGAAGAATATGTACTCTCCTTTTTAACTTTCTTGCTCAATGCGGAGTGGAAAGTGCGCATGGGCCAGTAAGGATAACACGCACTTGATGAATGGGCTCCTACTTTCCCGTCCCCGGGGGGACAGTTCTTGCAGCGTGATTCGTACTGATAGGCTCAAGTCATCCCTTTCTTTTCCTAGTGCCGCACGGTTCTTCTAAAAAGGTGTATATTTAATTAAGCGACATTGTAATAGCCAACTTCGCATTCATAACTGATAAGCGCCTATTGGCAATGAGATTTCTGACTGGTTTTATTTGAAGAAAATATAATTTTAGAACTTGGGAAGCCCCTTGCCCCACCGTGGTGGTGCAGTGGTAAGACGCCCAAACGGCTTCAGTTAGACTACGGCTACTCATGAAAGTGGGCCTACCTTGGAACCGCGATAGTAATTACGAGAACTCGACAATCGACCACCACTACACTGCCAACCTCTGCGACTACCTGAGTGAAACTGGACATCAATCCTTATTTTAACTCTACCGCCCGCATCCTATTCCCCTTTCTCAACTAATGTCTTGTGGCAAATTTTCGAAAAAGAAAAAAGACACCCGATTACTGTGCCGGAGCACCTGGGTTCGATCCCAACCGCGGCGGCTGCGTTTTGATGCAGGCGAAACGAAGAGGCGTCGAAATTACTCCGTAGTCATTCACTACGGCGACCCTTTCTTACTTTTCACTTTTACTCCCACCCCTTCCTTCCCTTCCAGGTGTCCACAGCTAAAGTGTGACAGATACTGCTCTTTTCTTCCTGTAAACCAATTATTATTATATTATTAGGCCCCGTTCACTACGCGTTGTAGCTCAAATAAGCTCAGTCATTTCTGCCGAACTTAAAAACAATAATACTTGCACAGACCTCGCGCACAGCGTCAGTATTTGTCACACTGGCATTTCGGAGCTTAGCACTGCTGACAGTCCTAACGAAGACTCCTGACGAAGAACACAAGTTTTGCTCCCCCCCCCCTCCCCCCAGCTTGGCTTCTTTGAAGATAATAACTAAGAGCAATAAAAATATTCTCTGTACCTGTCCTATAGCTTTCACTAAGCGTAGCAGGACCCCTGAATCGCTGCTTGAAAAACGCTGTATATTTAGAACGTAACTGGTGGCGACCTCTGAAGTAAACTGCAAGAACTGCGGCTGTCTTCTCCTGCTCTTTCGAATGGTTTTTTAATGCTTTCATTGAGATAATAGCCTTGAAAAGCTCAGAATCCTTTGCTTAAAGAATGGAAGTACCAAAATTCGAGTTACCAAATTTTTATTTTTTTTTATTCAAACCAGACACTTTCTATTGCATTGTAGAACGTTTGTGTGACACGCACTAGTGGTTTTTGTTTTGTGAGTTGTAAATATTCTTTGGATCGTTTGTACCGAGAGGTTTTGGTTTCTGCGCAACAGAATGCGCTGCTGCACCCACTGCACCCTCCCCTCCATCTGACAAGGCAAGAATGTGCTTTAACGTCTGAATCAGATAATGGTAGTTGCATTGCTTACGTGTGCTCTAAAAGTCGTGATGTAAGAGGTGTTGTGCCGGCCTCTGGTAAGTATGTTGTGCGCACCAGCGCCTTTAAAAATTCTTAGCAACTGCATACAATGGTACGCTGAGAAAAGCCAACCAGGCCAGTGACGGCAGATGTTCTCAAGCCAACAACAGTTCGCATATGGGTCTGTCTCAACCGTTGTATTAAGCTATGCTATACTACGCTGCGCCTATTCGAGGCGGACGACTTTATGGGTGGCCCGTAGCCCTGAGTCCATTAGTTTATTTATTTTACCCTCAGGACCGTTAGGCGTTACAGAGGGGAGTGGGTATAACATACACGAAAAGACACAAGAGAGCAGCAGATAAATTAAAAGTAGTACAGGCACACTCTTATATAACATCTATAACAGCATTTCGAAAGGCAACAGCATCAGTAATTTCTGCAATATTATGGAGAAGGTGATTCCAGCTGACACAAGTTCTAGGTATGTATGAATCATGAAAACATCTTGTGTGACAAGGAGGGTTGCAAACTTTGTGGCGGTGATCAATGCATGCTGAAATATATGGTGGTCTTTTTACTAACTTGTCTTTAAGATAAAGATTATGATAAATCTTGTGAAAAATACACAAAGAATCTATTGACCGGCGGCGACAAAAAAAGGGGAGGGAAAGCTAGCTTTCATGGCAGTAACACTACTATCGCAATGATTGTTGAAAAGTATGAAAGTTGAACATATTCTAAATCAGAAATGAGAGATTTAACCCTGGGGTTCTAGACCGATGCCACATATTCTAATTTAGAGCGGACCAATTTTTTTATAAAGTAGTAATTTTAATCAACTTGGAGCACATGAAAAATTTCTGCGAAGATATCCAAGCATGCGGTTCTCTAGCCGTCTGAAAATACAGCGATGCCGCTCTCTCCGCTCAGACTACTACTCGTCACCCCTGCTCTACGCCACACTCGAGCTTTGTCCTGTAGCTGCTGGTTTCTACTTTTGGCGTTTTTTGTGCTTATTGTATAACAAAGCGTGCGCGCATTGTCTAAATCAATTATCTGGAATCACAACACAAGGCTCAGCATTCGCCACCTGAAGGCCCAGCCTTCCAAGGAATGCGCAGATGACCACCACTTGCGTCACGCACCACTGCCACTAGTCTGCTCTTTGCTCTGCATCAAATGGAAGCTGTGCTTTACTAATTTAGTGTGTATTCGAATAATTCACACTAGTTGAACGCGCGCTTGCCTATGCATCTCTATCACTTTGGACTGAGCGCCGATGAATCTCAGGCTTCCTCTCGGGCACACAGCAAAGCCGTGTTGTTGACTTGACTAAGACCGGTGTTTCCCGTCAGAAGGGTAGATATTGGGCTTGTTAGTACATGATCGAGGGGAACAAAATGTGGCGCACCAAGACAAGGACAGCGAAAGAAGAAGTGTGTGTGTCTTCTTTCTCTGTCCTTGTCTTGGTGCGCTACATTTTGTTTCCAGTCATTTTATCTGCTTTCTTTTATTTAATAGATGGAAAAGATTGTATTTGCTTTTCCCAAAAGCTTGATCTGCGCAAATATGGATCATTGAAACCCCTGATTTTCATTCCAGAACAGAGTCCGTAGAATACTGCATGCCACTGCTAAGTATATTGTCACGAAGACAGGGATTTATGGGAAACGGTAATGAGGCAGATAAACACAGTCAAGACAGGGGTTCACGGGAAACGGTAACACAGAGACAGAGTCCACAGTCCTAGCTAGAAGAAGTGCACGAGAGTCTAAAACTTCGTCTTTCAAGCTCTACCTCAAAACCCCAGGTGCCCATTATCCCCCTCACAGAAAACACTGATCCGGATGGTAACTACGGCTTCATGCGAAGTACATGCACTGCGTCTGACGAGCACAGAAAACTAAGTTTTGCTACTGTTCCGTCTAGAACAACCTCGTAAGTAATATCTGATAGGCGACGCAACACTCTGTAAAGTTCAAAGTAACGATTAAGAAGTTTTTCTGACAGGCCTGGGCGCCGGACAGGTTTTAACACCCAGACTTTGTTACCAAGCTGGAACACAACGTAGCGATGTCGGTCGTTATATCAGCGTGCAACTGTTGTTTGCTGTATTGTAATGTGATTATGGGCGAGATGGCGAGCTTCCTCAGCGTAGTTGGCGGATTCTTCTGCGTCAGCGGTATGCAGCTGCTCGTCAGCCGCACATGGCAGCATAGCGTCGAGCATGGTCTGTACATCGCATCCGTATACTAGGCGAAACGGAGTGAATCGAGTTGTTTCTTGAACGGCTGTGTTATATGCAAATATGACATAAGGCGATATCTCGTCCCATGTTTTATGCAGCACATCTACGTACATGGCGAGCATGTCCGCTATTGTTTTGTTTAGTCGCTCGGTAACGCCATTAGATTGAGGATGGTGTGGAGTTGGTAGGCAGATGGTAGGCAGTAATCTTTCGGTGATGTATCTGGCTTAGTCGGAAAACTTCAAGTAGATGCACTGTAAATACCTTGCCAAGGTCAGTGATGACGTATTAAGGGCCGTCATGGTGGAGGACAATCTGCGTCATGAAAAATTGTACCACTTTGAAGGATGTTGCACGTGGCACTGCCATAGTTTCCGCGTACCGCGTCAGATAACCGGTAGCCACGATAATCCACTTAATACCAGCTGACGATAGAGGAAAAGGGCCGAGAAAGTTCAAACCAATTTAGCCGAACGGAACTAGCGGTGGGGGAATAGGCTGCAGGAAACCTACAATGGCGCGGTGTCGTGCGTAGCTGGCACTCGCGGCACCCTCTAGCATATCGATTAACGGTGGCGGAAAATTTGGGCCAGTAGTACGCCTGGCGCATTCTGCTCAGAGTGCGTGCAAAACCCTAGTGTCCAGCGGTGCGTTCATCATGGCAGGCATGTAGGATTTTGTCGCGGAGATCTGCAGGGATGATCAGAAGATAGGCTCGGTCACTGTTGCTTGCGCTTTTCTTGTAGAGGATTCCGTCGCGGGTACAGAAGGATGCCAAGTTCTTGGCAAACAGTCGAGATACTGTAGAATCAAAACCATCCGGATGATCGATTACAGTTTTGAGGTACGGATCATCCCGTTGCCGGGTCTATAAATCAGAACTGTTAATGCCAAGAAAATGGGCATCTTCGTCCGTACTGTCATAGGACAACTCCACGGGCGATCGAGACAGTGTGTCAGCATCCTCATGTTTACGTCCATATTTATAAACGATAGCGTAATCAAATTCCTGCATACGAAGACTCCACCGTGCAAGACGTTCTGATGGGTCTCGGAGACTAGCCACCCAACACAAAGCATGATGGTTTGTAGCAACTTTAAATTTACGGTCGTAGAGGTAAGGTCGAAATTTTATTGTGGCCCAAACGACGGCGAGACACTCCTTTTCAGAAATTGAATAGTTTGATTCTGTCCGAGAAAGGGTGCAGCTGGCATAAGTGATCACATTTTCCTCACCTTGCTGGTGCTGGATCAGAACAGCACCCCGACCAACGTTGCTGGCGTTGGTGTGAGTTTCGGTGGCGGCCTCCTCATCGGAGTGTGCGAGAACGGGAGGGTTGTGCTGCCTTTGATGCAGCTCGGTGAATGCCTTCCGCTGCTCAAAAGACCAGACATACGGGACGTCATAAAGGGTCAAGCGCGTCAAGGGTTCTGCAATCTTGGCAAAATCAGCAATGAAACGGCGCTAGTACGCGCACAGGCCCAAGAAACGTCGGACTGCTTTCTTCGTGGTAGGAATGGGAAAGTTGGCTACAGCGACTGTTTTGTAAGGATCAGGCCGGACACTATCTAACCACATGAACGAGAAATTTGAGCCGCCAATATCCAAAGTGTCATTTTTCCGGTTTGAGTATCAAACCGGCCGAACGGAGAGCGTCCAATACCGTTCGCAGCAGTTTAAGATGTTGGTCAAACGTTTGTGAAAACACGATGACGTCGTTCAAATAAACCAAATAGGTTTGCCGTTTATGACCAGCAAGCACGGTGTCCAACTTTCTCTGGAACGTCGGTAGCGGTGAACACAGATCGAAAGGCAATACTTTAAACTCATATAAGCCATCGGTTGTGACAAAGGCAGTCTTTTCTCGATCGCGTTAATCAACTTCTATCTGCCAATACCAACTTTTTAAATCGATGGAGGAAAAGAACTTGGCGTTGCGCATACGGTGGAGTGAATCGTTGATACGGGGCATGGATATACGTCTTTTTGTTTTGTGATGTCCATCAGTTTCCTGTTTTGAACGCAAAAACGCAGCGCGCCATCCTTTTTCTTAACACGACTGGCGATGACCACGGACTTTTAGACGGCTGAATAACATCATCATTAAGCATTTCCTGGATTTGTGTCCGAATTGCCTCACGTTCTTTGGCCGGAATATGGTACGTCTGCTGTCGAATAGGTCGGGCATAGTCAGACGTTAATATGCGATGCTTGGTGATATAATTAAAACTGATTGCTGGGCTAGTTGGTGCATGGTCCCATAAAGGGAAGGTTAATAGTGCGAAAATACACTCACAAATAGGCACAAATTTGTGCCTATTTGTGAGTGTCTTTATGCGCTATTAATCTTTCCTTTAATTGGTAATAGAAGTTTGCCGTACTTTTTATGCTGAGGCATAACACGGGGCGTACTCCAGCGGTAAGGCACCCAGGTCGCGTTGTTCACAGGCAGAAAAGTCACAGCTAACATTGATGTTGCATCATGAGGAAGGCCGGTCTGGACGAGTCTTCAGCTGGAGTGAAGGTTGCTGGGAAACGTATCAACAACCTTAGATATGCGAATGATACCACTTTATTGGCAGGAAGTGAAATGGAACTCAAGAGACTTCTGATGCGCGTACAAGAAGAGAGTGAGAAGTTTGGGCTTGAGCTACATTAAAAAGGCAAAGATCACGGCGTCTTGCCCTATCAAGTCCTGGAGCATCAAGGGACAAGAAGTGGAAGCTGTGACAGATTTTTCTCTTCTGCGGCTCCAAGATTACTCCGGAAGGAGACTGCAGTCATGAAATTAGGAAATGCCTGCTTCTGGGAAAGAGAGCCATGGCTAGCCTTGACCGCCTAGTAAAGAGCAGAGACATTACACTGCCAACCAAGATCCGTGTAACTCGTGCTATGGTCTTTGCAGTTGTGATGTATGGACGCGAGAGTTGGACTGTGAAGAAGGCTGACCGCCGAAGAATTGACGCGTTTGAATTGTGGTGCTGGCGGAGACTCTTGAGAGTTCCTTGGAGGGCCAGAAGATATTGTCGATATTGTCGAACATAAACCCTGACTGCTCATTGGAGAGTCAAATTATAAACTTAAAGCTCAGCTACTTTGGTCATCTGATGAGAAGAGAGGAGTCGCTGCAGAATTATTTGATGTTGGGAAAGGTTGAGGGTCACCGGAGAAGGGGTAGGCAGCGAACGCGATGATTAGATGGCATCCTCGAGGCGCTGCAGATGAAGTTATGTGATGTTAGGAAGATAGTGAGAGACCGGAAAGCATGGCGTGATATGGTGCATAGGATCACGAAGAGTCGGACACGACTGAACGACTGAACTGAACTGAACATTGATGTGGTCCAGAACACCAGGAGTATCCATTATGTCAGACGCAAAGCATTCAGAAACCTCGTTTAACAGTTCGGCGAACACGATGGCAGTAGAGCGATAGAGGCGGTGAGATTCATTCGTGAATTTCGTGATGAGAAGCTCAGAATGACCATTGCTGAGATTAATTAAGCTTCGAGCTACACAGATGTCATGAGAAAATAAAAGCGAACGGTTACCTTCAGCAATTATCGGCCCTTCACCTAGCCCGTAGCGCACAGCACTCACAAACACGCTAGAGCGGGGAGGCACTGAAACACACTCGGCTGAAACTCGTAAGGCGCATGTACGTTGACCGTCGGTGGGGCTGGCAGTCGCTTTCTCCGTTGAGAACGAGACCATTCGCTTTCGGAGATTGATAATGGCGCCATATTCCCGCAGGAAATGCATACCGAGAATCAAATCACGAGAACATTCCCGGAGAATGACGCACGTGACAACAAACGTTGACGTACGAATCTGGCTGTCGAATAGGAGTCATTACATGCCCCCGGAGCCGTGCGTATCGGTGTGCTACACCATAGTACATGGTATCATGACCTTACTAAGATGCGCTGCCAGTTTCTCACTCAAAATTGAAAAGTCTGCACCGGTATCCACTAAAACGCTGACATAATGACATCGATGCACACAGGTATTTCCAGCGATAGCGGGCCTCGTGAACCAAATGCGGTCGTTTCTGCTCCAAAATCTATATCTGTTCTCATTGGGGGACTTTTTTGTGCTGACATTTAGCGGTCCCGCCCCCTGAGGTCGCTCTACATAGTTTTCCTGGCGGAGGCTTGGCGAGCGACAGGCGGTTTTCGCGATAAAGTCACCTGTTGTTGAAGGTGATGGCCGACGTGGGGACTAAGACCTGGATTGTCGGCGTGTCATGGGAAGGCTCTCTTGTGCCCCGGTTCCCCACAGTGATAGCAAAGGCAGCGGGTGTCAGGGACCCTCCAGACGTTTGTTCGTCGTATGCCAGTCATCGAATTTTCCCGCGACTATTACGTACTCGCCTCTGGTTATGGTGCAGTTTTCGAGGCGCCAATTGACTAGGCGACGTCATGGTTTAACAGGTTCAGACGACTGAGCAGTTCCCGTAATCCTTCTGCCTAGAGCTTCAGTGTTGAATTCATGAAACTATTTCAAATATCGTTTCTATGTGGAAAGTATTGCGCAGTCTGAGTCTTTCTTGTTCTCGTTCAGCGTTTCCCAGCTTTGGAGGTTCCTTACCTGTTGGCGGGTCTTCGAAAATGGTGCTTAATATTGAAGAGCAGTTTAAATGTCCACCTAATTTTGATTCCAACACTGACTTTAAAGGGTAAAGGGTAAAAGTGGGCGCGTATCAGTTCAGAGAAAAAAATACCCTTTGAAGACCATCGTGTCCAAAATTCAATCAATCCTGCGGCAGTAGCTCATACGTTAGAGCACTCGACTTACTGAGCTCAAGGACGCTCTTTCGAGCTCGGCTGCGGTTGCCGCGTTTCTATGCAGGCAAAACGTTCTATGCACCCGTATACTCTGTGTGGTACTTGTGCAGCTTAGAATTCGGGTAGTCGATGCTTTCTGTATCGCTGCAGTACAGCGTCTATATTAGCTTAAATTTCTTTGTGAAGTCAAATTCCATGAACTAACCCAAACCAGCATTGCATAAAAATATTCCAACTCTTCTTTCGTACCCGTGAAAACCTTACCTCAGGCCATCACAGTGCTAACTCTAACCACCTCGACAATATAATCTACTCATGGCGTTCGCTAGCATGCGTTGCATCCTGCGACTGCACTGCGCTCCACCGTAGGTCTCAACGGTGCCGCTGCATCGTGTGCTCGTTCAATGCTCATAACAGCTGAACGTACAATACTGCGTGAGGTTAGGGAAGAAAAGCATGAGACAGGGCCACAAATTCCCAGAAATGTCCGCGAGTGCCGCCAGCCGAAGAGCCATCGACTGTATAAGCTCCACATATCAAAACCGTTTGGTTAAGAACATTGTTAGCAAGCTACGTCTGAAACTCGTACTCAACTATTTTTCTGCGGGCTCATTTGTACGCTACTGAAAGCTAAAAGGCGGGCCTGTATACCAATAGAAAAGCGAGTAGTATTCAAATCATACACCCGGAGAAACGTTTTCTTCAAAATTTGTTACTTGTAACTAAAGACACTGAGTGAAAAACAAGCCTGTTTCAGTAGCAGACGGCCAATAACAATATATTTCAGCCTGACAGCCTGCTCCAGTTTATTGATAATATCCTGTCTCACTTCAATTAAAACTTATGTTGAACCAGTTGTCATTCGCGGGCATTTTAAAGCTTTATTCCTTCAGGTTAGTTTCCATTCAGAGAAGCCTATATTGGAAGCCGAGCTAAACATGAGCGTTAAGAGCATAAAGTTTGCTCAGAACTAATATCAGCTCTGTTCGCGATTCTTGTTAGAGGCACGTGGCCGACCTCAAACTTAAAAGAACTTGGCTGGTGTAGAGGTAGTCATACGACGCTATTCCATGGTAGTTTCGTGAGCACATGGGGTGTGCTAAGCTGTCCTAGATTTGCTATTCCTTACCAAGCATTTTTCTTTCACTCCTTGTCTTCCTCCAGCTGCATTCAGAGTTTGAACAGTGACTGTAAAAACGGGATTACAGTCATCGTCTTAATATATTCGTTGTCAATGTCGAAGAGACGGACCCGAAAAAATACGGTCCGAAAATATGTAGTGGCTGTTGGCTTGCGTATAGGAAAACAGCGAACGACAGACAGTTGTGACTTTTAGTAAGAGGACGTATATAGTTGAACTTCAAGGGAATACACGTGTACATCCCCTATAGTTGGCGGGGCCATATTTGGATCTCGTCGCAGATCACATTCCCCGCACCAGAGCCCGTGAACAGGCATACGTAAGGAGGCTCTGGAAGACGGTTTAACGAGGTCTCAAGCACTCATTTCATGGGGGCAGAAATAAATGCATTAGTTGGTTGGTTTGTGGAGTTTAACGTCCCAAAGCAACTCAGGCTATGAGAGACGCCGTAGTGGAGGACTCCGGAAATTTCGACCACCTGGGGTTCTTTAACGTGCACTGACATCGCACAGCACACGGGCGCCTTGCTTTTCGCCTCCATCGAAAAGCTGCCGCCGAGGCCGGGATTCGATCCCACGTCCTTGGGAACAGTAGTCGAGCGCCGTAACCACTGCGCCACCAGGGCGGGGCCGAAATAAATGCATTAAAAATGAACTTTGAATACCTTAAGGTAAATGGCTTATTTTATAACGTTGCACACATATCACCATATTTCACTCACCTCTGCTGCATCAAAGATCCTAGAAAGCGCCAGTGTGAAGAGGCTTACAACACAATTTAAATCAGTAACCTAATCATTAATAACAAACACTGCTTCAAGAAAGGGCTGTCAACAAAAACTGTGATATTGTGACGTCCTGACACACTGGGACACGATGGCAGCAGAGACCTTTGGTCAACAGGGCAACGGCACAGTGCAACACAGCAGCAGCGGAACCAGCACGCGCGTGAGTCCCGGCAGCAGCGTCGTCTTTTTCGAGGCGATAGCGCTTCTTCTTCTTCGGGCGCTACACTGTCTCCCTTTCGAAAGAAGCATCGTCTCGATGCTAAACGAAAAAAAAAAGAAAGCACCAGCAAAAAAACATGGTTAGTGTTTGCACGTGTTGTTTCGCGATAAAAGTGCAGCGGAGAAAACACTGACGGGTTCCTCCAGGGACACATGCAATACGGCTTAGGCTGGACAACCTGAACAACTTCAGGACGTCTATAAGTGTAATAGATAATGCGCCTTTCCTTTCCTGTGAACCAATTGTTAATAATATTAAACACTTATTTTATCTATTGGAAGGGAAAGGCGCGGTAACTGTTTCACTTGTTTTCTGTGGACACCTCAACCGCGCCGTAAGGGAAAAGAGGAAGTTGGGAGTGAAAGTGGAAAGATAGAAAGAGGAGCCGTACTGGAGGGCTTCAGAGTAATTTCGACCACCTGGGGATCTTTAACGTGCGCTGACATCGCACAGCACACGGACGCCTCTTCGTTTCGCCTCCATCGAAACGCAGCCGCCGAGATCGGGTTCGAACCCGGGTACTCCGGCACAGTAGTCGGGCGTCTTACCACTGCACCACACTACTCTGGCGGGGGCGAACGCTCTGGTCCCTCCTCAAAGTAAGAAATAATCTTTCGCCTATTAATGTTATTCCTTCCTGTGCTACGCAATGTTTTCAGGTTGATATCAGAGTTTTTGCATTGTTGCTGCGACTGTAGGAAGAAGGAAAAGAAAATGCACGGACCTGCTGACTGGCTCTGTAACTGAGCCACCTCCGCTGCCTCGTGCGGATAGCAGAGAAAATAGAAAACAAAGAAAACGAAGAGGGCGAGAAAAACGTGAGCCGGTAACAGCTATCGTCCACCACTGAAGCGGAGGCGGATGCAATGACGGCCTACACCAGATATTCGGTGGCAGGCCAGCTCCCGCCGCAAGCGGCATTGATCTACCTGTCCCAGCCCCGTAGGGCAGGGAACAGCCACCCTTCGCCTCCTCCTCCTTGTTATGTTACTTAAGTCATCAGCGTAAACTATCTGAGCGTCTGTAATAAGATACTTATTCGCACATCTGTGACCATGTCAGCTATGCAGCAGTTAGGGTAGAGAAAACGTAGTTGATTTCTTGGGTGGTTTTCTCCACTTACATCTGCCCAACTGCCTTGTATCAAAGATTTTAATGCTAAACATGTTGAATAAAAGCAAACGCTGAAACTTGGGCGATTTGATATAAATTCACTCTAAAGGAAGACCTCAACAAGAGTAGCGCGTGTATCACCCACCGATGTTGCCCTGAAAACAAAGATGGCTTTCATGTTAGAAATATAAATCAATTGTGGATGCAGCGTTCTTTAATGACCGCCTATTGCTCAAACCCCTATCCAAAATTTGGTTCTCATTCAAATAAGATATTTTACCGAGGCACCGTTTAAATTGGCAAGAAAAACCCTAGAACATTTTAGTGAGACTGATTGGGCAAATCCAGACAGAGTAAGTGGTTTTTCGTTTACTTAATCACTGTGCTGTTTTTGGCGCGGTTTGTATTAAGTTTTTACTGGGATTGTGACTTGCTCCTTCAACATTAACTGCTTACTACTAACTTTCTTAATAGAGGTGTGGTGATCATATATATTAGTGCAACTGTCATCCACTGCAACCAGGGAAACAAGCTGGGCAAAGGTGCCACAAAATCTCTGGGCAACCAAAATAAAACAGCACTCTGCGCCAGTGCAAATTTCTCAATACAAGTTTGAAGGACAGAAGGTAAAAAGTCGGTCTCAGCGTGATAAAAAAATAATATTCCATCAAGCTAATAGTAACTTTTTTTGTGCAAGGTGCATTTATTGTGGCACTAAGAAACACGTTGTTTTCTATTTGAGATTGCCGCCTTACTACACTCAAGTCGCTTTAGGTCTTTAAACCTTACAAACCACTGCTGAAGGAAATTCCGCCGTCGTCTTCCCCGTATCTAAAAAAGTTGCAAAGAAGTAACATTTTGAATCATCCAGTGTCCCTTGAAAACACAACAGGCGACCAATTATCCCTTCGTTGAGACAGAAAAAAAAAAAGAACCTATGTGAATCTACGGGAGACCGCAAGCGTAATGACCTCTGCTCTTCAGTGTAATTACACTAGCTGAGGCTCCACTTGAGGTTGCCCCTTTTCGTATAAATAAAAATATAAATAACTGCTAGCATTTCGCTAGCAGTTATTTATACTGTTATCTTACCGCTTCTTTTCTTTTTTGCGCCAAAATGTGCGCCAACTTGTGTTTATATATATATATATATATATATATATATATATATATATATATATATATATATATATATATATATATATATATATATATATATATATGAGGCCACAAGTCCCGCTGGCAGTCTGTCGTCAGAAAAGGGACACGTGAGCAGAGGTGGGCAACCTCATGAGGTTTCGACCTCATGAGGTCGACCTCAACCTCAAAATGACCTCAACCTCACGGAGTGAGGTGAGGTTGAGGTGAGGTCGGTGACAGCTCGAAATTTTTTGAGTGAGGTCACGAAATTGGACCTCAACCTCACGCGTGAGTTTGAGGTTGAGTGAGGTCGTCATTGTGTGAGGTCGAAATTTTGAGGTCCAGGCTTTTTGCTGTTGCCGCGGCTTTCTTCGAAGAGCGCCCCTTTTGACGCGGAGCTCGAGCGTACTGCCGCGGTGTGCCCGCCGACTCTCGGTGTTTGGTTACCCCCCAATCGGACGACCGGATGCGGCAGCCCCTGCCCAGCTTTCGGCATTCCGCCGTAATGTAAGCAGCCCGAGACCGCTTCTCTCTGGTCTACTTGGAAGGAGATATATTTTTTTTTTTTACTTCACGAACTCCTCATGCCCCCCGCCAGCCACCTCCGTTTCCTCTGACTTGTTTGTGCCGATGCTTGCGGCAGGCTCAAACACCCAGGAACGCGCAACGCACATAACTCACGTTGACCTGCGGTGCTTTTGTCGGAGGCCGCAAAGAAAGCAGCAAACTAAAAAGCGAAGCAAACTGTCTTTGCGCAGACGGCGCGGTGCAGAACTGTGTCTTGTGCATGCCCGTTTCCAGGCGCTATAACGGCCTTACATTCGATAAAGGACCGTGCGGTACATTACACGGAAACTTAACAGAAAATGGTGCAGCTAAATTGTTAGGGGACGTGATACTGACAGATAAAAAAAAAAAAAACATCAACAAACCAGAAAAACCGGCACAATACCATCTGGGTATTTTATCGAAGTCCTCCCTTTCGAATTGTACGTCATCGTTCTATATTTCGGTCCTGTAAATTTATATTCTTGTATTTTCCAGAACAACCTCTCTTAGTTTTGTGCTGCTTGTTTCTTATACAGATTCACAGGTGGCCCCGAACAACTGCAATGGGATGAAATGGATGGCACATCTTATAAGACGCAACTGGTATACAGGAAAACGCATGCGCATGTTGACCATTTGCCGAGATAGAACAGACAAAAAAATATATGGGGCTTGTATGCAGTCAAGCTCAATGAAAAAAAAAAATGATTTCGCTCCGCTAAGGCTCTTTATTTCTGTCTCAAATTCTATTGAAATCAAGCAATGCGGGAGGAAGGAGGACAGTAAGGGATTCTTAACTTCATAATATCAGGTTTTTCTTGAAATCTCTTATTCAGGCGCAGAAAAAAACAAAAACAAAAAGAGAACAGCGTTCTCCTACATGTTTTTATGAGCTAGAAAGTATTAAGATGGTCTCCGGCTGGAAATTTTGGTGTCTAGACGGACGAATTGGTATGGCGAACTGAACGTGTCTGTTTTGTGCTCCCGTCTGCTCGAGACGGACAAATCAATCGGATGAAAATTTTTGTGGCCAGATGTCGGAATAATTTTTTTCAGATATTTGTTTGTTTCTTTAAAAATCAATTTTAACGTACGGGATGTGAAGCCAATTACATGCTAGCACTGAGGAATGCCGTATTAAGTCGATGTCTCAAACCTTCTATAAGCTCTGGGAAGCGCAGTTCTCTTCTGTTTTTAGTGTGCGATATTTGTTATTACTTTCGTCAACATGGTATTTATTTATATATAATTTCTTGTATGTCAATTAATTTCGTACACTGCCGAAAAGAGAACAGGCTTCTTCCCTCACATTACGCTCTTTTTCAGAGGCCCATAGCCCAACCCTCCTTTCCACTTACCCGCGCGGTCATTTAGTTTTTTTTTCTTTTTCTTTTGCAAGTATTGGAAAGCGCGATCTAGTCTCTGAAAGCGGAGCTGGCACACATACACCATTGCCGTTTGGTGTGTACTGGTGACAGTTGGGCATTCACCGCATGAGCAAAACAAGATGCCTACAGACCATGCATGGCAAAATTACTTTTGAAAAAGAATTAAATTACATAACTAATTACTTTGCTGAAAATCTAAGAAAAGTAATTAAATTACATTACTCATTACTGCGGCTCTAAAAAGTAATGAAATTACATTGATTACTTCTACTGAGAAATTAAATTACTTTTAAATTATTTTCTAGTTTCCATCCATGCAAAAACTAATCAAAGCTAATAAACAAAACAAAAGCTTGGTCTTCGGACGCGAAGGACACACATTCTTTCGTCTTCCCGCCAAATTCTGTCCCAGAGAGCTATTCCTTCCCTCTCTCCTACAGCATGGGCTATTACAAAAAAAAACAAAAAAACACGTGGTTGAACAGTCGTGAAATGACCGGCGAACCCAGCGTCTTGCTGGCACGGAGCTGTCTCCGCCATTTGAAGGGCCCGAAGAAGCTAGGTTATTTATTGCTTCCGCAGTCACAAGAATCGACGTCGGCACATATGTGCTCACTGCTCAGTAATGCTCAAGCCACGGTGCCTCACGTCATGGACCCTTCCGCCTATCTCCCCCAGCCCCAATCCTCCCTCGCACCGTGGTGTTGAGTGTAACCAGGCACCACTGTGCACTAGCCGACGCAGCAGGGAGTGCCGCTGCGCCGCGCTCGCAACTAGTTTTCAGCTCCAGCCTTTTTGCACCATTTTTCCCTTCGGGATTCCCTTGACGCCTTGTATCCTGCTACTTGGAGAATGGTTGCCCCTGCTACACACGAGGTCTCAGACGCACTGTTATGCTTAATCTGTCCCCCTTTGCCGATCCGTTACGCTGGCTTCGCTTGCCGCACGTCGTTCTTGCTTTCGCGGCACTCTACTTCGTTGACTATTGAAGGAGTAGTGGCGCACTTTAGTAAAAGTAATTTCGAAAGAAATTAATTACTTTTGCTGCGAAATTACTGCCAAAAAGTAATTCATTACATTACTAAATTACCAACCCGAGAAACAAATTCATTACATTACAAATTACCGAGAAATGTAATTCAATTACAGTAATTTCATTACTGTAATTCAATTATTGCCATGTCTGCTACAGACGGACGGCGAAGGGAGGAGCGCGGGGACAGCGGGGGGCGTGGTCCCTCCGGGCTGCTTGCTCGCCTCCTTTCTGTTGTTCTTGCCTTTATTTTACGTTTATGTGCTGTAACTATACGACAGTAACGAGGAAACGGTTTCTCTAGATTCACCTACGGTGCATGCGGCGAAGCAGCTTCGGAGACACCACCGTGCAATGTATTAGTTCAGTCTTCAAAGGAAAACAAGTGAATACCACAAAGAAGCTCGTCTCAGAATTGTTGGCGAAATGGCATCCAGTATTCGGTTCGGACGTACAAGTATTTATATCGCGTGTGTGTGTGTGTGTGTGTGTGTGTGTGTGTGTGTGTGTGTGTGTGTGTGTGTGTGTGTGTGTGTGTGTGTGTGTGTGTGTGTGTGTGTGTGTGTGTGTGTGTGTGTGTGTGTGTGTGTGTGTGTGTGTGTGTGTGTGTGTGTGTGTGTGTGTGTGTGTGTGTGTGTGTGTGTGTGTGTGTGTGTGTGTGTGTGTGTGTGTGTGTGTGTGTGTGTGTGTGTGTGTGTGTGTGTGTGTGTGTGTGTGTGTGTGTGTGTGTGTGTGTGTGTGTGTGTTAGGCGGGTGGGAGTAGGACATAGGCCACAGTCCGTAGGGAGTAGGCCACAGTCCGACAGCGGCCAGCACAGTTCGAAGAAATGGAGTCAGCCTTGTTAATGCATGGTTCGGAAATGTGCTCGCGAATGGTGCTGTCGTGAGCGACGAAATGCTTCAAGAGAAGGCTCGCTGCCTCGGCAACATTATGGGTGCTTCTCTCCTCCGTCTTGATAGGTTTTACCTGTGATGACTTAGGGAATTTTTGTTCAGTACAACAGGGAGATGTTTACTGAGAAATATTATTCTACGCTCTGTCTAGGCGTTACTGACATCAGCTACTCAAAAGGATGGCTGACAAGGTTTAAGAACAGACATGACGTTTCGCGTCGACGGATTTTTGGAGAAGAGGGTAGCATCGACATCTCGGCGGTGTTTATATACCCAAATTAATTAAAACAGCACCCATTAATTATAAATTTTTTCTCAATTATATACTTTTCGTTTTTATTCATGACTCGTTATTATGGATGACTCGCTTTATGGACAGTTTTGGTCGGAAACCAAAGCGTTCATACTAACGAGGCACGACTGTATTCCTATTTTTTCTTAATTTAATGTATTCTGTCGCAAAACAATGTACAGTGTATTAAAAAAAAGCTCGGCAATCATCAATTTTTTTTTTCGAATTAAGAAAAAGAGCAAGGATGAAAGCTTGGGCGCGTTGGTGTCGGTTTTCTTGCCTCATAGCGCTAAACAGACAGGGACACAGCCAGACATGCGGGATGGGCGATAAAAAAAGTGCCCGTCCCGTGTGTCTCGCTGTGTCCTTGTCTGTTTAGCGCTATGTGGCAAGAAAAGAAAAAGAGCATATCGTCATTGTTGTCGTCGTCACTAGGGTCAACAGCATTTGTCTTTTCAGTTTATAGTAAAAACTGGCTCGTTTTATTTTTAATTGAATCTTATTCACGTGGGTCAGATGGGATAAACTCTTTGTATTGCATTATGGGCCTATGCGTAGTAACGTGGTACCCATGTAGGCCTTAGATTGAAACCGACCACAAAAGGGTAGGCGAGGAGGGGGAGAGGATTACCACTTTAGTGCAGAGTTGGACATGTAGTGTCCAGAGTTTCTCTGCTTTTATCCAGGATATTAATTGTAGTATAAAATTAGGAGTAAAATACAGCCTTCATACGACAAAATTCTGGCTAGCCTATATATACCCCAGGATTACCGAGAAATGTATATTTGCTTTAAGTTACGGTTTAATTTAATGATTCTTTTTTTTTTTTGAGGTCGAGCGCCTGACCTCAACCTCACATTTTGAGTTTGAGGTGAGGTTGAGTGAGGTCGCCAATGGTCACCTGAAAAGTGAGGTGAGGTCGCCTGGGGGACCTCAACCTCAATTGATGAGGTTGAGGTTGAGTGAGGTCGCCAAATATTTTTTGAGTTTGAGGTGAGGTCGAGGTTTTTGAGGTCAAATGCCCACCTCTGCACGTGAGCGGAAAAGATATCAGAATTGTGATTTTACAGCCGAAGAGAAAACGTTCTTGTCGTGAAGCAAACCTGCTAAAACTATGTTCCATCGTTGTTGTCAAAAAAGGTCCCATTTGAACGTGAGGACCGACTTTTCTGAAATGCAATAATATGTCGTATTCGCGCAAGTGAGGTAGTTTCCCTAAAAGCCAATCATTTTCTAAATCAACAGGCAAGAAAGAAAAGAGCCTACTATGCATACAGAAATGTACTCGACCAAATAGTCTAATTTAATTTCATTTCTTTTCTATTTTGAATGGATACCACTAAACATCTTTAAAACTGTTCTCTCCGCACACTTACCCCACACCCTCCCGCCCTTCCTAAAAAACAAAAAGGCTTTCTTTTAATGATCAACTCCACTGCTCGGTTTCTGTATTTTTAGAATTAAGCATATATTTATGGCCTATCTCTTTTTTTCCATAATTAATCTCGTTTTGGTGGCGGAATATATCTTGCCCTCTTCGATCAAAATTATCGTACAGCCTTTATTACTCGGTTCACCCCGTATTCGTTATGTTCAAAACTCATTTATGTTTAAAAATGGTAGCAAGATTGTTTCCATGAGGAAAAAGGAATATACCATGGTAAAATAGTCAAAATGCTTACGTTCAATTATGGCGTCATGTGACACAAACAAAGTGGAAGCTTACATTAAAAACTTTGTTCACTAATCATGTCTGTACTCTGTGCTCCAGTGGAGGAACATGCGCTTAGAGAAGTTTCAGTATGCTTTTAATGATCTGACAGGTATGGTATGGGTTGTTCGTTGCATGTATAGTTCCAGAAGTGGGCATTCTCCATATATGCCGTGTAGAAAACTGCATAAAATGAATCGACGGTTCTAAGCCGATGAAAAGCCTCAGCAGAAGATGCTATGCTACAAGAGAGCGCTTAGCTATAGCAATGCAGTCGATCGGGAATGCTGTGCCTGAGTTTGCGGATCAGCGCCTTACAGCTCCCAGTGGCGGCATTCAGCACCAAAAAACATCCTTCTTTTACTGCATTCTTCATTCCAGAATTCTCCTAGTTTCTCCGTGAACTGCTACAACTAAATACGAGATAATTACTTTTTTGTTATATTTGGGATAAATGCCGTAAATTTGGCCTTTGTTGTGACATACAATGCTAAATAATGAAGCTCCACCTCTAATTAAATTAGTAGTTTGGTTTGGCTTACTATGGTGTTAAGCGTCCCAAAGAGATTAAGACTATGAGAGAAGCAGTTGCGGAGGCCTACAGATATCTGGCGCTCTTTAATGTGCACGGACATCATTCATATGTCAGTACTTTTCATAGCTTGCATAGAGGACTGATTCAGCGACATGGAATTGAAACATAGTAATAAGGGTTGATGGAGAATACCCCTGAAATCTCAGTAATCAGTAACTTCGGGCATAAACTGCAAAAATATTTGATGACCTAGACTAGAAAAGCAAAAACGTAGGCTTGAAAAATCAATACCCAGAAGACTAAGGTAATGTTCAACAGCCACAGGTAACAAGATCAAATTACAATAGCCAGCGAAGCGCTAGAAGTAGTAGGCCAATATGTCTACATAAGACACGTAGTAACCGCAAATCTGTACCATGAGCGGGAAATAACTAGAAGAATAAGATTGGAATGGAGCGCACTGGGCAAGTACTTGCATTTTATGACTAGCAACTTACTGGTACGGTTCCGGAGGAAAGTAAACAGTTGCATCTTACCTGTTCTTAGCTATGGGGCTGAAATAATGTAGGCTAACGAAAAGGGTTTTACTTAAGTTGAGGCCACCTAGGCGGCTATACAACGAAAAATGGTCTGTTTAACATTAGGAGAGAGGAAGCGTGCAGGGTGGGTGAGATAAATAACTGTACTTAATGACATTTTAGCAGAAATCAAGAAAAGAAGTGGGCATGGGCAAAGCATGTAGTGCGAATAGTGGATAGCCGATGGTTGCTCAGGACAGCAAATTAGAGTTCAAGGAAAGGAAAGCGTAGCAAGGGAAGATAACAATGCTAGGTGGGCGGATAAAGTTAAGAAATAATTCGGGATCAAGTGAATGCAGCTAGCACAGGACCGGGATCCGGCAAAATATTTCAGCAATGATGACGATAATGATGATATCACACAGTACATGGCCGCCTTCCTTTTCGTCTCCATCGAAAACCGGCCCGGCTTCCTTGGCCGGGATTCTATCCCGCATCCTTGGTTAGTCGCGCCCTAACCACTGCACCACCACGGCAGGTAAACCTGATAATGACGACCAAATGCACCGCCGCTGTGGCTAAGTGAAGATGCTTAGCTATCGTGCCAGCGTAATCAGTTTCGAAATCCACCGAGGTCATCACGTTTCGATCACCAAGAAACGCAAAGGCGTCAATGTACCAGTCGATGTCAATGCACATAAATTATCCCCATGTGGTTGAAATTATACCAGAGTCCTCCAAAAATGCACCCTTTTCTCTCTTCTTTCAATCCTACCTTCCGCTCTTACAGCGTTATTCATCTATGGAAGGAGGAATGTGTCATTTACAGCGCCTTCTCTTTCCTATAGAAATAGATGAACCGAGAGATCTACCCACGCCAATCAGGAAGCGGCTCACCATTAAGCCTCTTCCCAAAGACATGCATCCTATACACCACGAGGGTAGTAGGATGGCCAGGGCCCTGGCCCTTCGTAACACTCATAAGCACCAATCAGATGTTATCTACGTTGAAGTGGCTGAGCATGCAGTTAAAAAAAGAGCATTTGCAGTGGCAGGGATTACGGAAACACACTGCACAGCCCTCTCGGCCTCCATCCGTGCACGCACATCCGAAATGGCTGAAGAGGCAGCCATCGCTTTAGCCATTACAAATTCAGAGGCAGATATTATTATCAGCGACTCCAAGACTGCCATAAACAATTTTGCTCGAGGTAGAATTGCACAATATACTCTAAATAATCTTAATAAGATTACCTTCCTAGATAGAGACATTGCATTGATTAGGGTACCGGCACATTCTGGCAACCCTGGAAACGAGGTGGCTCACCAGACAGCCCGAGGTTTACTCTGCCGGACGGTGACCACCTCCGCTCTGGGGACAGCCAAGGATAACCTGATATTATTTCCCGACTTAACTCAATACTTCCGGCTTGAACGAAGAAAGTCTCCGGCCCCGCACAACCGACTTAGTAAAGAACACGAAATTACCTGGAGGAGACTCCAAAACCCGGTAGTTCTCTCACATATTTTTCCGAGCCAATTTTCTCCTGACTGCATACTGTGCGGTGAGAGAGCTACCCTCAACCATATACTCTGGGGATGCAAGGATGCAACCATATACTCTGGGGATGCCAGATTTAAGAGACATTCTGCATTCAGATGACTGGGAGACCCTCCTGAGCAGCTCGGACCCGGGCTTACGAGACCGGATCCTCAAGCGCGCCTATGATGTCGCCAACAGGCTTCACCTGCTGGCCATCTAGTAGGGCGATGTAATTCAGCCCTATATAACTATCCGGCTAAATAAAGGCTTTTTCTCTCTCTCTCCCTGCATGCATCGTAATCTTAGAAGCCATGCTTGAATTGGCATTGGTTTGGCTTGAACATCACTGAGTTGGAACCAGGCGAAACTCTGAGTTGTAAATAGACTATCTGAGCCTTCGCCCTTAAAATGATTTCGGCGTGCTGTTATCGTAGTTTGGTTTGCGCCAAATTTCATAGCACACACTTAATCTACTTTCATTCACATGAGCTACGATAATTTTTTAGGCAAGAACTTGCCTCGCACATTTTATGTTGAGGAAGCGTTGCTTTGCAGGGAAGACACCAGAGCTTTCGAGTAAAAAAAGGGAGGAAGGCGGCAGTGGAAGCAGAAAAAGGAAAATGCGCCGCATCTGAGAACGAGGGAGTAATTTAGAAACCATAGTGATGTATTACTTCTACTGGCGCCACGCTGCTCACGGACACCTCTATCCGCTACTGGAGGTTTAGTTCGAACCCCGATAGAATGCTACATTAGGTGGGCATCTTAACCATTGTTGTGCCCGGGCAAATATGATAGTCAACTGCACATGAACACCTTCGAAAGTACACAAAAAGTACTTTATATGTAGACAGAACTTCCAATGAGCGCGCATAGATTGCATAAAATTCTGCAGAATTTCTACGTAGAATTGTTAGCAGCAATACAGTCGTATAAACTGAAGGGAATGAAAATTGCTATAAATAGACGAAGTATATGAAAGTAAGCGCTAATGAATGTTCACGATTCATGTAAATTATGGACACTCAGGCTTTATATTATCTTCTCATGTAGTTTGCAATTAACAGCTGCAGCACTGTAAACATCCACTAAGCTAAAAAAGAAATCATCTTACACATAAACCCCATCTTTCTCAGCAACCCTTGAGCAGACCTTAACCATTTCACAGTGAGCAAGCATTCCTCTAGACACATATGCACAGCTTGAAAGACGTATGTCTCACAAACTGCCTGATGGCTACGCATATTTGTTTACAGATAGGAGTTCCCAGTTTATATATGACGTAGATTCTCACGTCGCCAGAAATTTGCTCTGTCTTGCACGCGTCTGTTATTTTAATGCATACGCATTGTATGGCTGTATTTCATCGCACATTACAGTGCATGCGCTCCCGGGTAACGAAAACGAGGCTCCTTGCGTTTTACTATTTCAATTATTCAGGGAAAAACCTATTTTCAACCCGAGCTGCAGTGTCCTGACTTATGTTCACATGAACAACTGTCGAAATTATCTTTAGTCTTCTTGGGATGAAAATGAAGTTCCACGACGAATGCTTTGTTGTGGCTGCTGCAAAGGCAACCACAGCGTTTAACGCTGCTGGGCTTAAACCAATGCCATAACTGATGATGCATATGTGCTTATATCATTTACTATTGCGGCCAAGGTCCTCTGGCGACGTCGGTGTGCGGACTGCTGCTGTTTCTGTATGCGCTCTTGAAGCAACTGGTGCTTTCTTTCGAGGCTGGGGATGTTCCTGGTAGCAGGACCACGAATCGCAAAGGAAGCTGCAAGATGGAGAAAAAATTGAAAGAAATGCGTGCCACACTGCACAGCATCTGAGTTGGAAACCGAGTAGACACATTGACTGAGCCTTTGCGACTACCGGTGTAACTCATGTATAGTACGCATTTCTCAAGCCGGTAATAACCACCTCTATAACTAATGAATAAGTGCAATAAAATGAAAGTGGACATGTGAAGATCTAATGAACACTTCTATTAAGCTTGAAGTTGACATTTCAGTTAAAACTCAAGTGCTGTATTTGAAGTTCTATTCGAGCCCTAAAAAGTGATGCAGAGTGCCAGAAAAACATGCGTATTCTATCATGTCTATTCTATGAAACGTAACAGAAATGAAAATTGAGGTACACCAGCGAGGAATTCACAGCATGCTGCTGGGCGCGCAGAGGTGCGAGGCGTCACCGTCGTCTCGGCAGCGTCATTTATTAACAACACTTCTTTTGAACATATTATTTTAATGCGACCACATAAATTATGTAAAACTACCATCTACGCACCAACCCCTCAGTAAAAACTCCACGAGCGACTTCATGAAGCTAATTTATTTATTTTATTTATTTATTGTACCCTCAGGGCCAAAGGCATTACAGAGGTTAATGCTGGTTAATGCGATGCGTAACCGAAATGAGCAGCAAAACTATCAGGAGGAAAGCTGCACAGAATGCCACGTGCGCCCAGAAAGGAAATTAAATGTCGCTTTCTCAGTTTCTGAGGTAAAATTCCAACACTTTGCATTCAGCCGCCATTCTAACAGTGCACGCCGCCCCTTGCCGCACCGGAAGTTCTCTGCGGAGAAGCGCTGACGCAACACCAGCCAAGAAGCTTTGCGCTATACAACCTTTAGCCACAACCAACACAACGACGTGCGCCTACGTCTGGCACATTAGATACCTCTTTCATGTCGCGTGCTACTTCTAAATGACAAGAAGAAGACGTGACGATACATTTCCTTCCTGTGCGACGATACAATGAAGACAATGCTGAACCGCCGTTTTCCCACTCACAACCCCTTCTCGTTCTGAAAGGCTCCGCCGGGCTTACAAGAGCAAAAAAGGCCGCTAAAAAAAGGTGCACTATAATTACTACACAATAACTGTGCCGCGTTATTTTGAAGAAATCAAGAAGCTAAATTTCATCAACATAAGAGCGTGAAAATGTTAATTTGTTTTTGTTTTTTACTCACTAATTTCAATATTCACAACCCCTTTTGAAGATGCCCATCCAAGCGATTGGCGTCGCTGACAATGGGTATTTGTCCCCGTTTGGTGCCAAGTAACGCAACCATGGGATGGGCATTGTCACCGCTGCGAAACTCCTTGTTCGTGGCCAATGTAGCTTTCGCTACAAAACCAGAAGCTGCCACACAACCAGTCAGAGGTAAGCGGTATCTGATTCCAGGTAATAACATACATTTGCAAAAGGTAATAACATACATTTGCTAGAATATCGGGGTGTAATTTTAGGTGAGAACCTTTCAGAAATAAGTGGTTTTGAGGTACCTTTTCAAATGCCTTGACGAAGCAGAGGAAAATTGTGTCAATTTGGAGGTCAGCATCAAGGTTAGCCTGTAAGTCATGAATGGGGAGTGCTAGTTGACTTTCACAGGAGTAACATTTGACAACTCCGTGCTGCCAAGAATGAAAAAAAATATTTGAATCTAGAAAGTTCATCGTTAAAGAGTAAATTACGTGTTCCAGGAGTTTACATGGTTTGCTAGTGAATGATTTGGGCCGGTAATGCCGCTCCGCTGACAGCTCCGCTCATTCATGCCGACGCTGTCCCGACACCCGGACCCACGCCACTGTCTTAAGCTGCGGGTGCCGCAAGGCCACCCTATTCTACGCCTTTTCCATCGTAGGTCCGCCTCAGCGTTCATTTTTCAATCAGCGCCGTGCACCACCTATTCTACGCCCTTAGCGCACATCTGTCAACCGGCCCAGGTGCTTTGGATGTTTGAAGTTTGAAGTTTATTTTTAGTTTCCTTAAACAGAAACAAAAGGACCGCGAAGAAACAGTGCGTACTTGCACCTGAAAAGGTTCAGAGCCCCATACAATTTGTACACAGGGGAAAAGCGCGGAACAGAAGAAATTGTTTTTTCCACTCAAAGATGCAAATTAACAATAGAAAAATACAACAGTAAAAAGCCCTAAAAAACTGAACGAATTAAAAAATGAAAAACAAACAACAGCTGTAACCGGCACTCAAGAAGCTAAACAATTTTTGACATCGCTGACAGTTTTAATTACAACACTTATTTCCACACCTCGTTCAGTGTACGTTTAAATACACCAAGTGATGCATGGCGTTCAATAACGGCAACAAGATCCTTATTTTTGTTCAAAAGCATGGGTATTTGGGATCGCAGGCTTTGCCCACCGTAATTTGTTCTCAGCTTTTGTAAACTCTATTGTTTTTTCCTGAAGTCAAAATTTTGATTTATGCTCACATATGTCTGTGCAAAATTGTCACGGTTTTTTCTGATTTCATTGTATATTAAATCGCAAATTTGTTTCCATAAAGTTGATCCACCCTCACTACTCCATAACTGCAACGAAAAGCATGCGTGCTTTCGCTGTACTTCAAACATTTTAGGGCACAGATCGATTTTTTCTGTGTAATAAATATGTTTGCCAAATTGGTAGCAGTAGTTGTGCCCCATACGGGAAGGCAGTAATATATATGGGACTGAATCATTGTAGAGTAAATAAGCGCCCTAAATTTTTCAGGAATTTGGTTTCTTATTCTCCATAGTGCTGCTACCACTCGAGATAATTTTAGTTTAAGTTAGTTCCTATGTGCATTACACAAGAGGTGCTCATGAAAAAAAAAAAACTCCTAAAAATTTTATTACGTCTGTACGTTCTATCACTTCGCTTTTAAAGTACAAGGAAAATTGTGCAATAATTCTAGTGTTACTCGCTCTGAAAATAAAGTATTTGGTTTTGTTTGTGTTAAGCTTCAATTCATTTGCAGTTAGCCATTCAGACAGTTCGCACAGCCATCTGTTTGCGTCTATTTCTTGTTTATCGAGGCTGGGGCCAGAAAAGAAGACATTTGTGTAATCTGCATAATGGAGCAATTCTTGTCTGAATGGAATACTGGCTATCAGTTCAGTTCAGTCGTTCAGTCGTGTCCGACTCTTCGTGACCCTATGGACCATGTCACGCCACGCTCTCCGGTCTCTCACTATCTTCCTAACATCACATAACTTCATCTGCAGTGAATCGAGGATGCCATCTAACCATCGCGTTCGTTGCCTACCCCTTCTCCGGCGACCGTCAACCTTTCCCAACATCAAATCTTTCTCCAGCGACTCCTCTTTTCTCATCAGATGACCAAAGTAGCTGAGCTTTAACTTTAGAATTTGACCCTCCAATGAGCAGTCAGTGTTTATGGTCGACAATATTGACTAATTTGATCTTCTGGCAGTCCAAGGAACTCTCAAGAGTCTTCGCCAGCACCACAATTCAAACGCGTCAATTCTTCGGCGGTCAGCCTTTTTCACAGTACAACTCTCGCAAACATACATCACAACTGGAAAGACCATAGCACGAGTTATACGGATCTTGGTTGGCAGACTAATGTTTCTGCTCTTTACTAGGCGGTCAAGGCTAACCATTGCTCTCTTTCCCAGAAGCAGGCGTCTCCTAATTTCATGGCTGCAGTCTCCTTCCGAGGTAATCTTGGAGCCCAAGAAGAGAAAATTTGTCACAGCTTCCACTTCTTGTCCCTTGATGCTCCAGGACTTGATAGGGCAAGACGCCATGATCTTGGTCTTTTTAATGTTCAGTTTAAGCCCAAAATTCTCACTCTCTTATTGTATGCGCATCAGAAGTCTCTTGAGTTCCGCTTTACTTTCTGCCATTAAAGTGGTATCATCTGCATATCTAAGGTTGTTGATACGTTTTCCAGCAAATCTTCACTCCAGCTGAAGACTCGTCCAGACCGGCCTTCCTCATGATGCACTCTACATATAGGTTAAATAGGCAGGGCGACAGTATGCAGCCTTGCCTCACTCCTTTCTCAATCGGAAACCAATCAGTAAGACCATGCCCAGTTCTGACTGTGGCCTGTTGCCCTTCATACAGGTTCCTGAGGAGACAGATGAGGTGAATTGGAACTCCCATCTCTTGGAGAGCTTGCCACAATCTGCTGTGATCTACGCCGTCAAACGCTTTCGCATAATCAATAAAGCAGAAGTAGATGGGTTTCTGGAACTTTCTTGCTTTTTCCATGATCCAGCGAAGGTTGGCAACTTGGTCTCTTGTTCCTCTGCCCTTGCGAAACCCAGCTTGCACGTCCGGAAGCTCCCGATCCACATACTGCTGCAGCCCACCTTGGAGGATTTTCAACATGACCTTGCTAGCATGCGAAAAAAGCGCGATTGTGCGGTAGTTGGAACAATCTTTGGCACTGCCTTTCTTTGGAATGGGGATGTAAACTGACCTCCTCCAATCCTGTGGCCACTGCAGGGTTGTCCAAATCTTCTGACATAATGTATGCAGAATGTTAACAGCGTCATGGTTTAGGTTTTGAAGCAACTCAGCTGGGATGCCATAAATTCCGCTAGCTTTGTTCTTAGCAAGGCTGGCTAAGGCCCATTCAATTTCACTCTTCAGGATGTCCGGCTCGAGATCAGTGATCACAACCGTCTTATGTTGGGTTTGCACATTCGGGTCCTTCTTGTAAAGTTCTTCTGTGTATTCCTGCCATCTCTTCTTTATCTCTGCGGCTTCAGTGAGGTCCTTGCCTCGTTTGTCCTTTATCACGCCCAGCTTAGCACAGAAGCTTCCTTTGATATCTTTGATTGTCTTATACAGAGCTCTTGTGTTCCTTAATTGGCTGTTGTCCTCAACTGCTTGGCAGTGTATGTTCAGGAAGGCATTCTTATCTCTCCTTGCTATTTTCTGAAAATCTGCATTGAGAACCTTGTATCTTTCTCTTTCCCCCATAACTTTTGCCATCCTCCTTTCCTCAGCTATTTGCAAAGCCTCTTCAGATAACCAGTTTGCTTTCTTGCATTTCTTTTGCTTTGGAACTACCTTAGTAGCAACTTCTTGTATTATATCACGAACATCAGTCCACATCGCTTCGGGCGCTTTGTCTTCTAGATCTAATTCTTGAAATCAATACTGGCTATATCCATCATTAATATAAACAGCGCGAACACGAAGACAAGGGACAAGAAACAAGAAAGCCACAGTACATGCGCTGACTCACAACTAAGCCTAAGCCGTTTACTCCAAGGCCCAGAAAAACAAACATGAAGAAAACGAAACAGTCACGTGAAACAACCCCTGGGTTCACCTGCTGCATAAGAATTACTTTAAAAAATCACTTAAAAAAGACACCTCTTTGCTTGAAAGAGCAAGAGACGTCTTGCTGACACACTTATTGTCCGTTGAAATAAAATACGATTCCACTATCTCTCTCGTTATCTTCTCTTTGTGGCGATATAAAATCTTAACACTGTCAAACTTAGGAGTGCACTTCTTCTTCTCCTTCATCATTTCACATGACCGGCAATGGGATACCAGAAACGTTTTGTCCTTTCCAATTTCCAAGTTGTTACAGTGTTCCTGTAGTCTCTTGTTAATACACCGTCCGGTTTGTCCTATATAACTGGCTCCACAGGAGAGTTGAAGCCTATACACAACACCTGTCTTGCATCCAACATATGGGTTTCTATGTTTCACCCCACATTCTTGCTTCTTCGCTTCTCTTTCCCTTTGAACAGCCGGGCAGATCCTCTTCATCTTGAGCGGGGCGGTCAGTGCGACGTCCACATTATACCTCTTGCCTACATTTTTGAGGCCATGCGAAATCCTGTGCACATATGGTACCACTGCAACCTTCCTCTTCCTCTCACACATGCTGGGCAGGGACTTCAGTCTGTGCGTTTTAAGGTTCTTCAGTACCCGGCAACTGGCCTCAATAATAACTGACTCCCGATAACCGGCCTTTGCAATTCTCTTCACTTGTCTTTCAAATCTCTTGCCCATGCCGTGGTAACAAGATTTCTTCAACGCATTTAATAAGCAAGTGTTTATCATCCCATTCTTCACTAATTTGGAATGTCCTGAATTGGAGCCTAGCAACGGCTTCATCGATCTCGGGTTGTATTCCCAACAAACATGATCATCACCGAATTGAATCAAAATATCTAAATACTGTAACCGATCGTCCACTGGTTTCTCAACAGTAAATTCCAGGCCGGATCCACACTCAGTAAAAACATCCATAATGTCCTTCATTCGTTGATTGAATCCTTCACGGACCCGAGATCGATAAAGCCGTTGCTAGGCTCCAATTCAGGACATTCCAAATTAGTGAAGAATGGGATGATAAACACTTGCTTATTAAATGCGTTGAAGAAATCTTGTTACCACGCAATGGGCGAGAGCTTTGAAAGACAAGTGAAGAGGATTGCAAAGGCCGGTTATCGGGAGTCAGTTATTATTGAGGCCAGTTGCCGGGTACTGAAGAACCTTAAAAGAACGCACAGACTAAAGTCCCTGCCCGGCATGTGTGAGAGGAAGAGGAAGGTTGCAGTGGTACCATATGTGCACAGGATTTCGCATGGCCTCAAAAATGTAGGGAAGAGGTATAATGTGGACGTCGCACTGACCGCCCCGCTCAAGATGAAGAGGATCTGCCCGGCTGTTCAAAGGGAAAGAGAAGCGAAGAAGCAAGAATGTGGGTTGAAACATAGAAACCCATATGTTGGATGCAAGACAGGTGTTGTGTATAGGCTTCCACTCTCCTGTGGAGCCAGTTATATAGGACAAACCGGACGGTGTATTAACAAGAGACTACAGGAACACTGTAACAACTTGGAAATTGGAAAGGACAAAACGTTTCTGGTATCCCATTGCCAGTCATGTGAAATAATGAAGAAGGAGAAGAAGAAAGTGCACTCCTAAGTTTGACAGTGTTAAGATTTTATATCGCCACAAAGAGAAGATAACGAGAGAGATAGTGGAATCATATTTTATTTCAACGGACAATAACTGTGTCAGCAAGACGTCTCTTGCTCTTTCAAGCAAAGAGGTGTCTTTTTTAAGTGACTTTTTAAAGTAATTTTTATGCAGCAGGTGAACCCAGGGGTTGTTTCACGTGACTGTTTCGTTTTCTTCATGTTTGTTTTTCTGGGCCTTGGAGTAAACGGCTTAGGCTTAGTTGTGAGTCAGCGCATGTACTGTGGCTTTCTTGTTTCTTGTCCCTTGTCTTCGTGTTCGCGCTGTTTATATTAATGATGAATAAGTACCAACTCCCCCAACAAAGTATACTGGCTATATCATTTATGTATAACAAAAAAGCAACGGCCCAAGAGTTGAGCCCTGGGCACACCTGTTAAAACTGGTTCTAATGTTGAAGAGGTTGTATTATATATCACGCATTGCTTACGGTTTGATAAGTGCCTCTCAATAAGTTGTAATGCTCGTCCTCGTATACAATACATCGGGAGTTTATCAAGTAAAATATGGTGTTTAACCGAGTCAAATGCTTTGCGTATATCAAGAAAGATTCCCACTCTAAATAATTTACGTTCAATGTTTTCTATTAGCCTTTCCTTCACATACAATAGAGCTAACTCATGATGGAAAATAGCGCGAAAGTACACGAAGGACGGAAGGCGGACAAGCGCTTGTCCGTGTCTTTCTTCCTTCCGTCCTTCGTGTACTTTCGCGCTATTTTCCATCATGAATGTTACCAACTCGCCCAACTTTCGGCATTACTTAAGAGCTAACTCAGCTGACTTATTTAAGAGGTGAATCTTTGTTACCCACCTTGTGGACCAGAACGACCTTCCCCACTTTCCAGTCCTTGGATATGTATAGAGACTGTATAGACTATGTATATGGATATGTACAGAGACCTGTATAGAGGCTGCGAAAAAAGCAATCATAAAATCTTAGAAGACATATAGTTACCATTTTTTGGAACCTTTATGTTAATTTCGACAAAGCCGGCGGATGATGACAATTTTAGTTTGTCAATAAGACATGATATGCCGGTTTCCGAGAAAGTAATGACTGGCATTGAAGTTCCTTGGTCGTTTGCTGTCGTAAGGGTAGGTGGTTCCTGTTCTTTAGTGAATACAGATGCGAAAGCAGAAATAAAGATGTTAGCACACTCAACATCGGAAACAGCGCGTCCGGAATCATCAGTGAGGGTAACAGTGCGTATAGATTGCGGGTTTAAAAGCTGCCACGATTTAGTAGCATTATCTTTAAGTATGTTGGGCAGGTCAATGTGACAAAATGAGCGTTTGGTGTTTTTTACTGTAACCAGGTATGTCTTTTCAGCAGCGTAATATTTTTCCCAAGCGCAGTCCTGCCCAGTCTGTTTGGCACTGCAGAACAAACACTTCTTTTTGTTTTCTAATCTCCCCAGAGCCTTGGTGAACCATGGTTTCTGTTTGTTCGCGCATTTTATCAGTAAACGTCAACCAATTTTCGTGGATGGTTTGTTCTTGGAAAGAGCGCTGAAACGTTGGGGAAAAAGCTTTTAATTCCCTGTTTTATGGCCTTGTAGTTTCCTTTGTTATAAACGATAATTGTGTTTTTGGAGGTTTCATTTGTTGTCGGAGTGAAGTTGGAATTGTTGAAATTTGTGCAGTAGAACAGGCAAGTTCTATTATGGGGAAGACATTGGCTAATTTCTATACCAAGTGTGAAGAAGTGCGTTCCACGCAGCGAATCCTTGCTTACCGACTACCATCACTGGCAGTTTTAGCTCGGGCGGATATTAGTTTTCGCCGCTCAATGTAATTTTTTTGACGCATACATCAACATGTTACAATATGCATGTAATGCTCTATGCTGTGTCTCGTGCTCCAGGTTCGGGCTTCCAAGGACCTCGTCTTAGCGCGTTCACTTCCTGATCTTCGCCAGAGGCAGGTTGAAATTTTCTTGTCTCTGTGCGGGCTAGTTCAATTTTTTTGGCAAAGTCGCAGGCATTTGCAAACGACAGCGCGCTTTTCTTTAGGAGCTCTGCTTGAGTAACCTGGTCCCTCAAGACCAGCTACAAAACGGTCCCGCGCAATGCTTCATCCAAGAATTGGCCAAAATCGTAGGTCGCCGCTAGCCTTTTCAATTCCACAGCGAACGCTGTCACTGTCGTTTAAATGCTGCGTTCGGCAGTTAAAACGAAACCGCTCTAATATCATTCGTTTTTGTGAGTAGTGCTTTTTGAGCACCTCCACCAAGTGATCGCAGTCGCTCTCTTCTGCCTTCTCAGGAGCTAGCAAATTTTTGAGCGTCCGATAAGACTTACCCATGGCAGTCACAAAGGTCGCTACCTTCAACTCGTTTCTCACCTGGCAATGTTGAAAGAGTTCTACGTATGATTTGAAATCTTCCGCGTCTTCGACATCGGCTCAACTGGCCGAGAATAGCCATGCTGCTATCCGGCGTCCGGGTGCTTGCCTTATCCGGCGTTCCAGTGTTTGCGCTATCAAAGTGTGCTAATTCAATTGCAGGGTGGAACCCATCCTCGTCGCCGCTGTTGCGTCTTCACCAAGTAGCACACACGACAAGAGAGCACGACGTATGCCTGGGTTTATTCAGACGCTATCTGGCTCCCGAAGAACTACAACCAAGATCAGTGCAGCTGCTTTTATAGCTGCTATCACCTGACCCGTGACGTTACACTAGCCTGCCATGAGCATTCTGTGAGAGCCATGACACAACATTGCTTCGTACTGCATAGTGCATTTCTCGTGACAATAGTCGCCGTAGATACACTGTGAATGTTCTTCTGCACGGTTGAAAGGTTACAATGCGAATTGATACAGGTTTGTCCGTTTGTATTGTTCCAGGAAGAGTTTATCAGAAGTTCTGGCCAGCCCAAGCTCTAAGAAGCTGTACACTAAAACTGAAAGCTTGCAGAGACATGCCTTTAAAGAGTGTAGGGACGTTATTCCGGTCGAGCACTATAGCCAAATGGTTACTCTGCCTCCTTTCGTTGTGCGCACTTCACAAAGGCGCGAACTTTACCGTTGGGTCGCGACAAGCTGGAAGCTTTAAAATTAGACTGGATGAGCGTCTGTCGAGGTTCTGTCGAGAGGCCAGTCATAGAGAAATAAGAGAAAGGGATTGTGTAAAAAACGGACACGGCGAAATCTGGCCCCAGGAAATGACGCATGACTGATAACGTTAGTCATAGCGTCACGCACCACGAAATGAATGGCGCCAGCAGTATCTATCACGCCACGCGCGCGGGTGCCGCCGGCGCAGACCGAAGCAGACTACGGAAAGGCAGGGCCGCCTACGCGGGCTGCGTGTTCGTGAGGAATGACTGCGGCTTCCTTGGCCTTCGAAGCGGAACTACTGCCGTTTGTCAGGATAGTGAGGAACGTAATTTTGACTTAAAAGGTGGGATTTCGAGCAGTTTATGCTGACCGCTCTGGCCGGTTTCTTGAATGGCGCACCTCGTGAACAGGCGCCGTTCCACACATCATGGGTTGGCCCGTTCATGACACCCCGACAACTTCCAGCAAACGCAAGGTGAAAACTGTTTTCTGTTTGCAAACTACGCCTTAGAGAAAGGGATAGGGTAAAAGCGGACACTTCCATAGGGCCCAGCGGCCAAATTGACTGTAGGGCACAAAGCGGCTGATGCTTGAAGCACATCCGCTTTCGGTTGAAGGCGCGCAGTTTGAATGCTGAAACGTGCTGCGCCATGGCACGCAGTTTGAATGCCAGCAAGCGCTTGCCGTATTGCCGCGCCCTGTTGACACATTATTTCTATTCTGCACGATGTGCTATTCTGTTTCTACTTATTTTCAGCAATAAAATATAAAATTAGGGTACAATTACTGCTGACTTGCCCCCAACGCAGCTGCGTCATAGCCTTTGCCAAACAGCAGTATTGCAAGAAAGATGCCAGCTCTGTGAAATGAACATTTATTTTGCTTCATACAAAGACAAAACAGATACTATTCAGTCAGTTTGGTGTACGAAAGCAACCAGGAAGACCGACAAATGTAGGATACATCAGCCTACATGTACGTACATTATAGAAAACAAAATAACTACACAAGGCAAGGAACAATACATAGGGAGACAAATGTATCATTACATCCAGATACACAAAGTAGGGAAAATGATACACACTAAAATGATACACTTCTCAATATACATTTGCGGCTCCCTCACAATACCCTGTATTTTATTTTAAACACAGATTTCAAGCAAATATACTTCAAGTAGTCTTGGGTATATGCCACAGACACATTGCTTTCAGCTTAAATGCGCACCCGTCTCCATACAATCAAGTATTTTTGGATACGACCTTGGCAGCGAAATTCCAGCAGATGGTCACTTCATTCATCCTCAGCATAACCTTTTTCAGAAAAATTGAAGGGCTCCTGATCACAAATATTCTGTAAGCGCGAAATAAGCTGGAAAACATTGGCTCAAGCTACAAAGTGCCTTGTATTCATTTTACAATGGCACGTAACTAGCACTAGTTAAATTCATAGCCAGAACGCTCTACAGTGTCAGTATAAGAATGGTTCGACTAATATGTGCGTCTTAGACTTGTTCCTTGTGGGACGGTAAATAGAATGCAATCGAGCTTAGCTTGCAATATTTTCAGACGGTCAATTTGTTGGAATGTGAAAATAATACACTGATACTAATATTTCAGGAAACAATTCGGACATTTTTTTGATGCCTATTAAGACATTTTGCATGTTAAATAACAATTATATCGTTTTAGAAATACCTGATGTGTACATTACCTCAAGTGAAATGGCTAGACGAAAGTGAAAGCTGAAACCTATCGACTCCTGAATGTGGGATATCGGTACGGACCTCTTGCACGTATGCTACAATTGTCTCACCAAGGGACACAGCAGAGACTGTCGAATCTTGACATTAGCTGGAAAATTTACAGTAGAAATATATGTCATCGTGATACACCTTTTACTGACACTGTAAAAAGATTAAACGCGAGAAATCTGTAAAGGAATAAAGTTACGAATATTGATCAATGATATATTGAACCTGGCGTGCATACCCACGTATAATACGCAAATCAAGCTACACGACGAAGGACCCTACGAGTAATTTCCAAGCATTGCTCCATTTCCCGATGTTAGTCTTTGGTTTTAAAAGCTGCATTGACAGCCGACTACGCGTTGCATTCGATAAAAATGTTTGACACCCAGCGGCAACACAGGGAATACCACAGTGAGCGTTAGGAGCACTGAAAATAAATGCGCGGGTAGAATGCATGTATTCAGAAACGGAGAGGACAGAATATTCGGCGCGCCACTTCTTTAGTATCAAGCTGTTTAGAAGCACCTCGGCGTTTCCTTTTCTATTGCCTTCTTTTAAGCGCATTGTCCACTGGTTTTCCGTTGGAGATGACGATCCTCGAGACAAAAGGTTTTAGTTCTCAAGATTTTGTGCGGTACCTTTTTTTCCTGGCCTCTTATCAATAACGGTCCCCTACGTACAACGCGAAAACGCTCGTCTTTAAATCATTAGCCTACTCTCGATGTTCGGATTTCACCCGGCTAACACATCACCTGAAAGAGATTGCGCACAGGTGAAGGCCATAAAACACCCCAACACGCAAAACTCAACGAGAAACAACGCAAAAGTAACCACTAGGCAAACCAACCAAAGAACGTCAGGCGTGGGTTCGCTCTTATTGCCTAGTAACCGGCGAGCCCTTGTTGCGCCATCACCTAGCACATATTGGCCTTCCCTTCACAACCGTGCCAGCCAGAGTGCTGCGCTAAACTGCTTGAAATGCAGCGTATTTTTCAAACAGAAACAATTTCTCACCTTGCCTTTGCTGGAAGCTGCCGGGGTGTCACAAACTGGCCGACCCATGACGTGCGCAACAGCGCCTGTTCACGAACTGCGCAATTCGAGCAACAGGCCGGCGCGGTCAGCATAAACTGCTCGATATGCAACGTTTTAAGCCAGAATAACGTTCCTCATCTTGCCGTCTTGACAAACTGCAGTAGTTCCGCTTCGAAGGCCAAGGAAACCGCAGTCAGTCCTCACGAACACGCACGCAGCCCGCGTAGACGGCCCTGCCCTTCCGCGGTCTTCTTCGGTCTGCGCCAAGGTATATGTCCGCTATGTCTGCGCCGGCAGCACCCGCGTGCGCGGCGCCACAAATGGTGGTGGCGCCATCTATTTCGTGGTGCCAGGGGCTTATACTAACATTATCAGTCATGCGCCATTTCCTGGGGCCAGATTTTGCCGAGTGTCCGCTCTTTACCCAATCCCTTTCTCTATGACTAGGCTGCATTTCAAGCAGTTAAGCTCAGCACTCTGGCTGGCGCGGTTTTGAAGTGAAGGCCTATATGTGCTCTGTAATGGCGAAACGGGCTCGCCAGTTACTGTGAAGTTAGATAAGAGCAAACCCACGCCTGACGTTCTTTGCTTGGTTTGACTAGTGGTTACTTTTGCGTGCTTTCTAGTTGAGTTTCAGTGGTTAGGGTGTTTTTTGTGGCCTTCAGCAGTGTGCAGTCTTTTAGGTGATGTGTTGGCCAGGTGAAATCTGAGCATCGAGAGTAGGCTAATGTGTTGTATGAGACCGTTATTGTTAAGACGGCAGGAATAAAAAAGGCACCACACAATATTTGGAGAATCAGAAACTTCTATATTGAGGATCGTCATCTGCAACGAAAACCCTGCGGAGAATGCGGTTTAAAAAAAACGCAAAAGTAAACACCGAGGTTCTTCTAAACAATTCGATACTAATGAAGCGGTGCCCCGATAATTCCGTCCTCTCCGTTTCTGAAAACATGCATTTCACTCGCGCATTTATTTTCAGTGCTCCTAACGCGCACTGTGCAGATCTGGCTGGTATCCCCGGCGTTTTTGCCACCGGGTATCAAATTTTTATCGAATGAAGCGCGTAGTTGGCTGCCAAAGCAGCTTGTAAAACCTAAGACTAAAATGGGGAAATAGAGAAATACTTGAAAATTACTCGTAAGGGTCTTCGCCATGTAGCTTGATTTGTGTATTTTACGTGGGCATACTCGCGAGGTTCGATAAATCATTGACCAATATTCGTAATTTTATTCTTTTACAGATTTCTCGCGTTTAATCTGTTTATACAGTGTCAGTGAAAGGTGTATCACGATGACATATATTTCTACTGTGAATGTTTCAGCGTATGTGCCTTGGTGGTACAATTGCAGCACACGTGCAGGAGGTCTGGACCAACATTCCGCATTCCAAGAGTCGATAGGTTTGATCTTTCACTTTCGGCTTGCCATTTCATGTGATTTAATGTGCACATCAGATATTTCTACAAAGATATAATTGGTATTTAACATTAAAATGTGTTAGTACGCATGAAATAAATGTCCCAATATTTTCACATTCCAATAAATTGACTATCTGAGAACATTGCAAGCTAGGCTTGATTGGTTTCTATTTATCGTCCCAAAGAGACCAGGCTATAGAGACGCGCATAATAGAGGGACCATTGTTATATTCACACTGTTGAGCATTTTTGCTATGAATTTAACGAGTGCTAGTTACATCATCATTGTAAAATGAATACAAGTCACTGTGGAACATGAGTCAATGTTTTCTGAAAAATATAATTTTGAGGATGAAAGATGTAACCATCTGCTGGAATTTTGCTGCCAAGGTCGTATTAAAAAACCCGTGATATTATAGGGTAGGGTACGCATTTAAGCGGAAAGCAATGTGTGTGTGTGTGTGGCATAATACGCAAGACTACTTGAAGTATATTTGTTGGAAATCTGTATTTAAAATATACGGTATTGTGAGGCAGCCGCGAATGTATTCTGAGCATACTGTGTCTATCTTCTTGTGTATCATTTTCCATACTTTGTATATCTGCATGTATTTTTCTTCCTATGTATTGTTTTTTGCCTTGTGTATTTCTTTTTACTTTTTTATAATGTACACGTGGGCTGATGTATCCTACGTTTTATCTGCCTTCCTGGTTGCATTCGTACACCAAATTGTGAGAGAATTCTATCTGTTTTGTTTTTCTATCAAGCAAAATAAATGTTCATTTCACAGAGCTCCTGGCATCCTTCCTGCAATAAGGCTGCTTTGCAAAGGCTTTAACGCAGCTGCGTTGATGACCGGTCAGCAGTAATGGTGACCTAATTTTATATTCCATTGCTCAAAATAAATAGATGAATAATACCACACCGTACAGAATACAAATGTGCCAATTGGACGCTGCAGTACGGCAAGCGCTTGCTAGCATTCAAACTTCGCGCTTTTACCGAACGCGGATGGGCGGCGAGCTTCAGTCACTTGGTGCGCTGCAGTCAATTTGGCCGCTGGGCCCTGTGGAAGTGTCCGCTGTTTATCCTATCGGTTTCTCTATGGGCCGGTCGCTTTTACGTTGAAAACACTCAGCAAAACAGAATAAGGCTACGCCCATATCGAAAAAGAGGCACTCGCTGTTGTATTCGGACAAACGAAATTTTAGAAGTACTTGTTCGGGCGAAAGTTTTGCATTTAAAGTGATCATCAGCCCTTAGTAGGCCTTTTAGGGCATGACAATCCGATTCCCGTTTGTCAGCAGCCCGTGTTCACCAATAGGCGTTGTTACTGGCAGCATGCAACTACCGGTGGCTTTATCGGAAGTCCACAGGAGATTGCGAACGCTGCCGCACTATCGCGGCTGCCATTGACAACCCAAGCTGATGAGCCTGATTGCGTTAATTTTTTTCTGTACTTGATGAAGTACCTCTCTCTTCTAAGAAAAAAAATTCGAGGACACTTTGGCGAATAAAGGGATAAAAAGCCTGAGGGCTGCGTTCTGCTACGCGTTTTTACCGGGTGCGCGGCATTAGTTAGTATTTATTTAGGTTGTTATGGAACTCTCACATATTAGTAATTATTTATATCCAGTCATTAATTTGTAAGTGGGTATTGATAGCCATATGGCCATTTAAGGCGGCAGGAATTATTAATCAATTAATAAATAATAACGCAATCGCCACTAATTAGCAATTGTTATTCAGTAATTGAATAAGTTATTGATTAGTCATTATTTATTAGTAATTACTTATTGTTTACCGCATGGAAGTATAAGGCGGCATTAATTAATTATTGATTAAGCAACTGTCACTAATGAGTAATTATTTATATTTGTCATCAATTATAATTTACTTAAGTCATTCATTACGTATTAGCAAATATTTGTCAATTAGTACTAAGCTATCATTTATTTATTCAATATTAGTAATTAGGTATTGATTAGCATATGAATTTATAAGGCGCGCATTCGCGCATAATGTAGTTCAGGGTGCGCTGCGTAATTAATAATTAATTAGCTGACTACGCTGCTGTCACTGTCTAGTAATCAGTAAATAATTAGTAATTAGCAAGTAGTATTTGGTAATAAGTGTTCAGTAGTTAGGAAATTATCAAATATTTAATGCCAACTACAACTGAGTAATTATATAATTACCTAGTCATTATATTAGTAATTAATCATTGATTGGCATATGGCCACAAAGGCACGCATTCGTGCATACTGTGGTGGTGCTATGTGATTTTTCGAGACCTCAATGACATTATCTCGTCTCGACCAAACAGAGCCGCCGCAAAAGCATAACATTTTTGCTGACGACAACAATGAGCTTTCGCCTTGATAAAACTGAAAACGCGCAAGGACAAAATTTTATCAAATGTGCTCCAATATATAGAAACCGGTTAGCCTTCGAGCATTCCAGATAATCTGCTCGCTCCATTTTTTGTTCGCCGCCACGGACTTTCTGTCGACCAATATTGTGTAACATGGGGAAACCGTGTAGTAGTGCCAGTGTGCCTGCGTGCACAAGTACTGTCAATATTACACGAATGCCACCCGGGAATGACCCAAATGAAAATGCTATCGCGAAGCCACGTGGGGTGCCCGACAATGGGTTCTAGTGCTCGTGGACGCGCATTCTAAAGCCGCGTTCAGACTACGTGTGCATCCGTCGTAATTACCGTATTTATCGCAATGCGCATAGCAGCTGGAACTCTCGTTTACGTAGCTGGCAACCGCTCACGTTCACACTAGGCCGTTCGGTAAGATACGTTCTTTCCGACTGGCCACGCACCGCTCTCAACAAGCCGCCGGTTAGCAAGCGGCTGACAGCGGAGGTCTAGAATCTTTAAGATCAAAATGAGCTTATCATCGTGTTAGCAATAAAACGAAAAAAAAAATGTGAAAGAACAGACTGGGCACAAAAATATCATACGAAAAAGAACAATGGGTACATTAACAATTAACCACTCGATTACAAACGCACTTCTTTGTTTTGCACAGTTTTCAAACGTCTGCTCACTTGCTGACGCACCCTCACTCCTTCGCACTACGCTTCACGCGGCAGCTCTCATTGTCGACGCACCGCGCACTCCAGTTCGGTGGCCCTTGATCGCACTCTCTCGCACCAAAACATGAACTCTGTATTCGCTGTACACTAGGGCCATTTCAATAAAAACTTCACATCCAAAACAAAATAAAAACGGACGGCACGGCACCAGCCAGCGCGGCGTCCACTCGTCGGAGGCACGCTGCAGGTGGGTGTTTTCAATTCACATGTTCCTAGGCGCACTCACGGGAGGCTCAAATGTGGTTCAAGGTTCACACAGCCGCCGCCCAGGCGGAAATTCCCGGCGCAATAAGTCAGCCGCTAACAGTAGTCTGTGCGCTCAACCTACGTAGACGACTGTTGTGTTCTACCGGCCAAAGGCCGGCAGCTACGCGATGAAAACCAGGCAGATTCTCAGAGCGAAAAGACGACGCTTTATTTCCGGCTCGAAAATATATAGAGAAGAAAAGAAAGGAGGGGGAAGAAGGAAAGAGGGACTATCTACGCATGCGCTGGTTATCTGCAGCATTGTTGTCAGCAGCATTTCCTTCCCCTAATAGCCATAGCGCTCCACTGGCTTTCTAGTTCTTGTGGACCGGCGTAGCTCAGGAACAGGCCCTTCGGGAAGGTTGTGAGCCTCGTCTGGCGGGGCCCCTAAGGTCGCAGGAGGCGATTCTGCAGGACTTGATACTTCTCTGCTTCCGTCGGTGTCTGATGAGCGTTTTCGGATCTGGTCGACATGACGTCGAACGACTCCGTCCTCAGCAGCCACAGTGACTAAACGGGCACCACTCGTCGATTTCACTTTGCCTGGTGTCCACTTTTCTCCTACGCCGTAGTTGCGCACGTAGACTGCGTCTCCCGGGGTGAAGTACCAACTGGCGGAATCAGTCTCTGAATGCTTGGGCATTTCGTAGTTCCTGGGAGGAAAACGCATATCTAATTTTATACGCAAACGGTATCCCAGAAGAAGTTCGGACGGAGTAGAGCCTAAAGCTTGTGGCGAATTTCTGCAGTTGTGGCGAATGCTGCTGACAACAATGCTGCAGATAACCAGCGCATGCGTAGATAGTCCCTCTTTCCTTCTTCCCCCTCCTTTCTTTCCTTCTCTATATATTTCCGAGCCGGAAATAAAGCGTCGTCTTTTCGCTCTGAGAATCTGCCTGGTTTTCATCGCGTAGCTGCCGGCCTTTGGCCGGTAGAACGTAACAGTGGCGACGAGGATTCTGCTGCAGCAAGGAAACCAGCAATACGCCCAAGCACTACAGTCACGCAGAAGGAACCCACCGCCAAGGATCAGCCATGGCACACAGGGTACCGGAATTCGAAGACGAAAAAGATAAGTGGCAGCCGTACCTTGTCAAGGCTCAAGCTTATTTCGAAGGGAACGATCTGATAGACAATGCTAAGAAAAGAGCCCTGCTGGTAGCGGCGCTTGGAACAAGGACAATAGAAATTTTCAACGCGAAGGTAGCACCGCGAAAACCTAACGACCTTACCTACAAAGAAGGAGGGCGCTGTATGCAGCCGAAGAGAGCGGACGCATTTCACATGGGCTCCGCGTTTGTTCGACTTTTTTGGCAGCTTTTCGAAGTTTTCACCCGTATTTGTTCTCTGAATCAAGTGGCGGAATACGCAAGGACCACGGCGACACCAATTTTGGGCAAGTGGGCCTCTTATTCGGCATTTTTTGGCTTTTCAAGACCCGCTTGGAGTAGCTAAGCCTAACGGACGCTTCGACGAGCTAAGCCTAGGGAGCCGACCGCGTCCTCGCGGGCCCTACCCGAGGCCGCTCACTGTAGAAGAATTTAAGCATGGAGGCCCCACGGGCAACGGTGGTAGCGTCTGCGGAGACGCCGGCAGAAGAAGTACCGAGGGAACGCACCGGCCCAGCAGCTCGCAGAGCTTCTGCGCCGGCCCGAACGTGACACAACCACGGGCGGCGGCTGCAGCATCGGCGGAGACGCCAGCAGAAAGAAGAAACGGAGCCGTATCAGCCGCGGCAACTACCGGAAGTGACAAACAGTCAACGCTGTCGGCTGCAAATCAAGAAGAAAAAAGTGCTCCCAACGCTGGCGAAGAGATGGACCTCGGCGCTTTCGACGATGAAGGGAAAGACCAAGGGGGCTGGTGCCGCTCCATAGGCGGCAGATACGTCCCAGAGGAAAAAGTGGCAGAAGTATTAGCAAGAAGAAGGGAACGAAAAACACTAAACCTGAGGAAAAACAAAGCCATGGCAGAGAGGATTGTCGACAAGCTGCAAGTTCGCCTACCATCGGGAACAGAGAAGGTTGTCCTACGACCAGCGGGAGGAATCGACAACATAAAGAAGCTGGGGGTTTTTGCTGGAGACGCTACACTGGAGGCGGCCGGTCTATCCCCCATGGCAGAAGAGGACCTTGTCTTCAACAAAAATAACCAGACGATCCTAATATCAACCCCGGACAAGGAAAGGGCCGAGGCTTTCGCCAAAATCAAGAACATCCGAGTCGGAGAAGAAGATGTCGAAGTGACTGGCCACCCGGCGATGCCCGAGGGGGGCAAAGGCGTCATCTACGGGATTAATCTGCAGTTGACGGAAGAACAAATACACAAGGCGTTGGACAACCCACGGAACCCAACGTATACGGCAGTAAGAAGACTAGGAAGGACGTCCGAAACAGTCATCATTAACTTCAAAGAACTGGAAGTACCAAGGGCCGTAAAATTCTTCAGTCAATGGATTCCATGCAACCTATATAAGAAAAAGTACGACGTGTGCTACGCATGCGGCAAGATTGGGCACAGGCAAGACGTCTGCTCAGATCCAACCAGTACCCGCTGCCGAGGCTGTGGGCTAAGAAATCAGCCAGAGGAGCATGCCTGCGAACCGAAGTGTCTTCTCTGCGGGAAAAAGCATCAGTTAGGGGACCCGACATGCAGGGAACTCTACAGGAAGCATCACTGGGTTAAACAACGCGACGCGGCCCAGGCCGAGGCTAGGGCCGAACAAGACAAGAGAGGAGCGACCACGGGCAGAGGCAGGCCTCCAAAGAAGGTCATGCTTCCACCTGCGGCCAAAAAACAACGATCCGAGTCCAGGGACACAAGTGCACCCAAGCCGCCACCCAGAGACCAGACCCACTGGCCGGACCTGCGGGAACCAGGAGAAAAGAGGACCCACTCTGGTATGCCTGTCAGCTTCGCAAGCGCGGTCTCCCATGATATGACACCAGAATTAGAGGCACAGGCCAATATGTTTAAAAAAGAGATTGAAAAGAGAGATGAGGAAAATCGCCATCTAAAAGAAATAATTAAAACTAATGGTAACAGTAAACCAACTCAAAGAGCAAGTTGGGCCGCTAACGAACACTACAGTGCAAGCTACGCAGGCGGTGCAAAAAAGACCGCTTACCCCTGTCCAGAGAATAGCCGCCCCACAGGCGCAGCACGAGGGCAGCATGGATGTAGATACGGTAGGCACCGCAAAGAGGAAGGCAGAGGATCATGAGACGGCTCAACCCGAAAGAAACAAAAAGATGCACAAAAACATTAACGAGAGCGAAACTAGAAGCACGCCTCAAGGAACACGAGAAAAGCATACTAAGCAAACTAAGCGATATCATAGATAAGAAAGTCCAGGCTATAACAAATCAAATGAACTCACTTCTGACCGTGCTAGGAGGCGAAGAAAGAGCTCATCCCGATCCGAAGCCTCCCTCGAGGCCGGAAGCCCCGTTCTCTCGCTCATCATGGACAAGACAGGGACCATAATTTGGCAGTGGAACTGCAGGGGCTTCAAAAAGAAAAAAGCATTGCTGCAACAGCACATTCTAAATCAAGGAGAGCCTCCGCTTGCTGTGGCGTTACAAGAAACAGGAAAGCCCCCAGTCAAAATTTCAGGGTATCGCACATTCGACAGCGGAAGAGGGGACAAATCTAGAGTAGCCACCCTAGTCAAGAATAACATTGCGGCCATTGAACATGACGCAAGTACGGATGAAGTGGAGGCCGTACTCGTAGAAATTCTCACCGGCAAAAAGAATAGGGGAAGCATATTCGTCCTGAACGCCTATAGCCCCCCTCGTCACAAAAAGGCACAGTTTGAGGCGACTTTTAAGAAAGCGTTGAGGACAGCAAAATCATGCCCTCTGCTCATAGTGGGGGATTTTAACGCAAATCATCACGAATGGGGTTACTCCAAAATCGATAGGAAATGTAGAATGCTGTGGGAAGCGATTCAGAAGACAGGACTCTCGCTATTCACGGATCCGAACAAGCCAACCAGAACGGGCAACAGCATCTGCTGTGACACATCACCGGACCTAACACTAGGACACAGGACGGGCAAAACGTTGTGGAAGAACACGGGCGAAAATCTTGGCAGCGATCACTTTATAATCGAAATCCAAATTGATAGGAAACTAGGGGTGCCCATACATAATTCAAAACAGGCCACCGCAACTGACTGGGACAAATTCAGGGATATCAGATCAACAGCAGACTTAGGCGAAATCGGAAACATAATAGAGTGGACGTCAACCGTTGTCTCACACGTAAAACAGGCCACCGAAACAATAGAGGGAGATGACCTCCCATTCCGATTAGACAACAAACTTAGAAATATGTGGAACCGAAAAACAATTCTTGAGAATAAGCTAAAGCGCCAGAAATGGAACAGGAAGCTCAGGAAGAAAATAGCCGAGCACAATAGAGAAATAGAGAGCTACGCATTCAAACTAGAAGAGAAAAGGTGGGATCAAAAATGCGACGAGCTAGAGAAGAATATGAGCCATCCCAACACGTGGCGGATGCTGCGTCACCTCATAGACTCCACCAACACCAAAACCCACGCTAACATTGAGCAAATCAAGGCCAGATACAAATTTGACGGAACCGATGAACAGCTCATCGACCGACTTAAAGACATATATATAGGCCCCGCATTCCCGGCAGTGGATAAAGAATATCAGGGGGCGGAGAATCCGCTACTGGACGAACCCATTCTAGTAGCAGAGGTCAGAGCTGCGCTCTTTGACCTCAAAAGAAACACAGCACCTGGACCAGACAAGATAACCTACGGCATGCTTAGGAACTTAGACGACAACTCTATAGTCCACCTTACAGCATATTTTAACAAAGGTACACCCTTTACTGGGTTAGAGTTTGCGGTATTCCTACAGAAAAATGGAGTCGAGCATATTCGTACTCCGTCTTATCACCCCCAGAGCAATGTTCTTGCGGAACGGGCCGTAAGAACAGTCAAGGAGGGTTTGAACAAAATGCCGGGCGTGGAGTTGACAACTGCTCTGGCGAGAATTCTTTGTAACTACAACGACGAACAATAGAAGGTTATGGGTTTGTCAAATCTTCGATGGCGCATGCCGGTCCCCATCATTCATTCATTTCATCCATTTTTATTTCCCTAAAGACCCCTTTTGAAGGGCATTACATAAGGGGTGGATACAAATTTTAGATGAGATGATACAAAGTCATGTGCTATGATGATAAATAGCTGTAGGCCTACAGCTGTAGCTGTAGGCCAGACAGTGCTCTTACACGCCAGCATTCGTCCTTGAGCTTCCCCAATACTCTGTTTTGCAAACGTCTAATGCCGCCACCCCGCAACACTCGGTCAAAGGAGCAAAGCAGCATCTTTTTTTTTTCAACAACCCCCACTCACACGCAGTTCCGGCGTGCGGTCCGCCGGCATCCCTGCCTGCGATTTTACCAGTGCCTTGGAGCGATTTCGGAGACGGGCCGGAGCGGTGACTCAAAGGTCGTACTACTGACTCCAAACAATGATCTGGGCGCGCGGCGGACATGGAAGCAATCGCGGAACTTCGTCCTCCCTCCCCCCCCCCCCCCCCCCTTCCAGAAACACTGTTTTCGTTTTCTCTTTTACGGCGAACTTTTTTCAAACTTCGATGAGTCCGCGCCAGCTTCGTTCTGCGGCCGACCCCGCATCGGCCTTTCACTGCAGGCCAACTGTTCCCTCACTTGTCAACGAAGCCGGTGGGCTGCGAGAATGCACTGGGATGAAGCGGGCATCTCCCGCCTCCAATACCTCACTTTTCTAAACTAGAGGAAGCATTTGCTTGTTTAGGGCTTGCTCGCACCTGAGAAAAAAGGAATTGAAAAACCACTTACTGCTTTGACTCAGCGCATTGGCAATTTGTAGCCAGGCATCGTTTTGCACTTCTCTCTGTGCGGTTTCAGCTGCTGGTAGTAGAGAGCTGGCCTCTGCCGAACTTTTTTAATGAAAGGCTGATAATTCTGCAGCGAAGATTACGCACTGCGCATGAACAAGCTGCGGACAGACACAATCATTGACGTAACATTAATAACACCGGCGAGCCGAGACACTGCAGCACAGTAGGAGCGCTGAATGATGCCGCCCAGTAGCAGGTTTGCGCGCGAAATCTGGGAGGACCGGAAGCCCCGTGACCGGAAAGGGAAAACCGAAACGGCTTTTTGCATTGGTCGCGAGTAGCTGACGTATCTGTGCTAGCCGTAAAAGCAGTAAAGGTAGCTGGTCCTCCGACAGGCGCCCAGGCTGGCTGCGGAAGTTACGCATCTTACGCTCAATGCGACAGCAGTATGAACAAACCATTACGTTTTTTGGGCTTACGCTTACGATCTTTACGAATGATACGCGCTTTGCGCACGTAGTCTAAATGCGGCTTAAGTGCGTGGAAGTGTTGTCATGAGTTCGACGACCAGTAAAAAGACTGGAAAAACTTCGTGGCGTCATTACCGCATACGGGTTACCAGAATAGGTAGTGACTGACAACGGCCCGCAGTTTTTTTCTGCATATTTTGAAAACTTCTTGACCAGGAATGGCTTTCGGTATAGTAAATCTCCTTCTCATCCTGCTTGAGATGGCAGTTCGGACCGCTGTGGGCAGACAGTGAAAAGAGACCTCTGCAAGCAGATCCAAGACGATCGCCGGAAAAAGGAGACAATTTATATACAGCATCGTATTGATCAGTTCTTGTTCAGATATAGGAACACCCCAACCACAGAGGAAACACCAGCGCAGAGATTCCTATCGTGATCGCCAGAACCCGACTGAGCTTGCTGCACCCTGACATGGAGCAAAGAATGAAAAGCAAACTGGATGGTATAAAGCAGTCTGCAAACCAAGCCCGCGTATCCCGGATAGAGTTAAAGGAGGATGATTACATGCTGGTAAAAGGTCTCCGACCTTTTGATGAAAAATAGATAGCAGGGATAATCCGCAGGCGGCTGGGCGCCTGCACGTACTTGGTTTTTACGGGGAACGAAGAACAATACGTTCATGCTGATGACTTCCGACGGTGTACATTTCAGGACAAGGTGACGTCTAACCACCCTACCATCCCTGCCGGAGGTATCCGAGCATGCAGCTGCACATGACTCCACCCGAGGATACAGGGCTGCGCACCTCGAAACGACACGGCAACAAACGAAGGCAACACTTCAGCGCCAGAATTTCCGCAATCGGGCGCTGTGCCTGCTCCACAGCCTGATCCTCAACCGCCACCTGATCCTCAGACAGATCCTCAACCGCCACCTGACCCCCAGCCTGGTCCTCAAACGCAACCTATTCCGCAACCGCCACTCCGTCGTAGCACTCGTAGGACAAGGGCCCCAGACCGCTAACGGCCATAATAACGACGTACACTGTATAAAAGAAGGAATGTTGTATCATTGCTCTCATAGCATGCTAGTGTGACGTCACAGGTCAGGTGATAGCGGCTATAAAAGCAGCTGCACTGATCTTAGTTGCTCTTCTTCGGGTGCCAGACAGCGTCTGAAAACCCAGGCATATGTCGGGCTCTCTTGTCATGTCTGCTACTTGGTGAAGACATAGTACTCTATCTCTCGTTTATTTTCGTATTCTGCTGTTTTAAATTACTACATTACAGAAGACATGACCTGAGAACTCATCATGTATACCACTGTTCGTGGCTGCAGAATCTTCTAGTTTTCTTCAGTCAAACTTCCGTGTCAATGCCTTCATTCAGAAGAATTTGAGACCTCCTGGTGTTCGCACGATCCTTCCTTACTCTGGTAGGGTACTGCTCCATGAAGAAGCGAAATTCTTTCCATCCTACCAACAATATAGGCCCTTGTTAGCTGCGCAAGTGTTAAGCGCAAATGAAAACGCGCACACCATTGCGCTGCCGCTCATCGAACTGTTTGGCGCCAACTCCATGTATGCAACCATGCTCGCTGAAATGTCTGCTGTACATATTAGAATGACCGCGCGATCTTTCGCCTCTTTAAATCTTGAATAATGGATATTCCGTGAGCCTACTTTTCCTGCAGCAATGAGAGCTATGCGTCAGGTTCCGTCGCTTCCGTGCGGGTTCAGAGCAGTAACGGGCCCTGGCAACAGTTTAATAAACTTCAGCAACCTCAGCAACGACACATGATGAAAAAGCGAAATACTGGCACTTGTTTGTAAGCAAATTCCTACAGAAATAAATGCCACCATTATCTTTTCAAACGCAGAACTTCAATCAAGCGTCTGCTGCAGCTCCAATAAGGGGACTCACGTGATCACGATTGCTCCCCTAGTCGACGCAAACGCGATTCGCTCCACTGGTGGCTCTTAGTGCAGCAAGGGGGTGGGGAGGGGGATAAGGGATTCGGTCACTGCCTTGGGAAATACTGACGCCAGGCGGTCAGGTGGCTGACTGCGTTACATGGGTGGTAACGTGGTAATTAAATTTTTTGTAGTGCTGTAGCTAAGATAACCTGGCCGCCATATTATATCTGAGAGCGATGGAGCAACCGATAAGAATTAAACCGGCAATTGTGAGTAGCAAGACCTAACGCTCTTAAAATGAGGGGGCGGAGTAAAGACTTTCCTTAGGGTATGAAAAGACCGCATCAAAGCCTCCCTTTGCCTTCGTGTTCTCCATTTAGATTTTTTTTTTACAGTCATACAATTTGCGCTTCGCTATGGTGGTTCAGTGGTTGAGATGACCAGCTACTGCTTCGAGTGCCCGGGTTTCTCCGACTTCGCTTACATTCAGGTGAAACTGAGAAGCGTCCGAGCGCTGTGGGATATCAGCACACGCTAAATATCCCCAAGTGGTCAAAATTACAAAGTAACTGTTTAGTCCAGTGCGTTTTTCGCTCCCGCCTTCCTCTCTTCCCTTACAACCTGGTTGAGGCCTCCAAACACACCAACAAGCAAACCCAGTGACCGCTTTGTCATTTCCGAACTGGATGTAAGCAAGCCATGCCTGTGATTTTTCACTTACAACGCTGACGCACGGATTTCCTGTACAACGGTACTTTTACCGTTGGCCCGTTGAAATGTCGCGATGCGGCCATTTCAGTCGCCAATCCAACGTTATGAAATCGTCTCTCATTAGGATGGCATAATTTTTTAGTAACCAGATTTCCTTTGACACGCCGTAGAAACTGTAAATGCGCGACACAACTACACAGGCGTAGTTTCCAGGCATTGCGCATAGAATGTGAAGAAACAGCTACAAATAAGAAGTAAATGCTAGGAGGCTTACGGGAACATGGTGACAGTTGGAATTAAAAGGTTGCATCTGATATAACAGCTGGGTTTATGTCGCTTAATTTGTTTTGCACCAATGCACTTCGCAGAAATTAGCATTATTGGCAAAATAGTCAGTTTAAGTAGTTTCAAAAGTGATGAAAATTGAATCTCGCTGCGCAGCTGCAGATACGTATTAAGCAATAGCTTATATGTACCATCTGACTCGTCTAATTTGTGCAAAAAGTAAAAAAAATTGTTATAGGCAAAGAAACCCAGTCATAATAAAACGGGAAGTTAAGCTAGTCGGTGTAACGTTTCTTAAACACACAGCGCAACTCCCCTCTACTCGCTTGTCCTTCGTCCGCGGCGCTGTGTCACATACAGCTGCCAACCATTCTTTTTGTTTTGCAATTATTCACACATTAAACAAGCTGTGAAGTAAGCCCACGAAATGCAAAAAAAAAAAAAAAAAAACATCAGATGGCAAGCGCATTCGCGCGCCGCAGTTATGCTGCTCTCAACCGTGGATTGAGTGAACCAAATCACTTGCGGCCTTTACTCGACAGCTAGGTGAGGTTGAGGGCACCAGACTCCGACAAGTATGTGTAGCGCACCGTACATGTCGGAGTCTGGCCACCCCCTCTAGGCCTCAGGTCATCCTCATGAATAAAGGTTATGAATGAATGAATGAATGAATGAATGAATGAATGAATGAATGAATGAATGAATGCCTCGACAGCCCAGTTCCAGCGTTAGGCTGACAGTTGGCGATTGCCGAAGCCCGCTCAGCAAGCTCGCCGCGCTAGCCGCCACTTTGCATCGTTCTCCGCTGACTTCGCTCCCGCGGGCGAAGGCACCACCGCAGAAATGTCGGCTTGCCGCAGCCAAAGGTACCACTCACCCACGGCCGCAGCTGATTTTATTCACTCAATCCGCGGTTGAGAGCAGCACAATCGCGGCGCGCCAATGCGCCAGTCAAGTGATTGTTTTTGTATTTCGCGGGCTTTCTTACGCATCGAAGCTGCATGCCGTTATGTGAGCAACTCCTGGGAAGCTGCCCACGAAGCCTAGGAGTTGACGCCCAAATGATGACGATTGAAAATAAATGTTGATAATTTACTGAAACTGGAGCCGCCCAATGGGTTGAATTTCATCTCGCAAATAAATCGTTTAATTTTTCAGCATGTCACCTTAGCTTAGCTAGATTTCAAATCTCACCAAATATGGGGAATGGCGCAAAGGCACCCTTGGCGCAAAGGCCGAATTTAGCGCCGAGGTAGATTTGCATAATATAAGAGCTCTCTTTGGTCAGATGAGTCACCGGTAGTGAGTGTTCGAGGACTATTTCACAACTTCTAAACGTTAGTACATGCTTTATTAAAAATTGTGTCACCTTTCAAATCCTCCGTTGTTACTATGGGTCTTTCGGACATGACAGTCGTAATACCTCTTTTTGCACTTGAACTTCAGTAGCTGATATATACTCGAGCAAAGTACATTACGGCGGTTCAAAGCCTTCATTAGGCCAGTAACGAGAAGAAATGGAATTATTATCCAGCTATCAGCCTATTGAGAAAATACGTGGCCAGATCAGAGCTAAAGGATTAACGACCCATTTTCAAAAGTAGGAGAAGGAAGCTCAACTCAGGGCATTTCGTTGTCAATGGCCTCGTCACAAAGGATAATGAAATGAGCTTATTACATTTTTGCAGAATCAAAGAAACCTGAAGAGCACCGTTAGCTGTGTCGTCTAACGTTTTGAGTGGTTTTAAAGCTTCTTTTTATTAATGTCTGGGCTCCGTAGAGAGCAAATGAAGTTTTGAGCTGCTACTGAAAGACTACCGATGAAATTTTGTGGATGCTTATACGTAATTTAATCTTCACCACGTTTTCGAAACTTCAGTGCGACTAGATGATACTGGCACGTAGTGGTGACGAGGTCGACGACACAAATGAAGGGTCGATGATTGCACTAAAGAAACTCTTTATTTGGGCTGACTTGCGCCCGCAAGAGAACTAAGCAACTCGGCGGCGGCGATAGAAACAAACGTGCTCGTCGATCGCCGAACAAAGAATGCCCGTCACACTCGGCAACGCTCAATTTAAAGGCTGCACAGAACAATCTATATAACGTCGCAAACAGCTACCAGCACGGGCTGGAACATTGTGGAAAGACACCCGAGTGGCCGGAACCTTCGAGACAGATCTCGGTGCGTCTTGCGCTACAACAAAACTGATAAAGGTGTGACTCGCGACATCGAGCAGTAACAAACAAAGATTACAGAACTGATACGCGGTCCAGAATAAGAGTGATAAGCCTGTATGCCGGCGGCTGTTAAAAAACAACAAATACTGTTTTGAAGGTTTCGCGGCATTACTCCCCCCTTAAAAAAAACATCGCCTCGATGTTTCAAAACAAAGAAACTTAAACATAAACACTGCAAAGTTTAAACACCACAGATTCTTTAACGCGCGTAATATGGCTTCAGTCGTAGAACATGTACAATTTCTGGGCGTGCGCGTCGCCGTTGTGATGCTGATGTTCCGTCGGGAATGACTTCATAGTCCAGGGGTCCGACGCGGCGAAGGATTTTGTACGGCCCAAAGTATCGACGTAACAAATTTTCACTTAATCCGCGACGGCGAATTGGTGTCCAAACCCACACTTGGTCTCCTGGATTGTACTCTGCGTGGCGTCGTCGTAAACTGTATCGTCGGCTGTCAGTGCGCTGTTGGTCCTTAATACGCAGCCGTGCGAGTCGTCGGGCTTCCTCTGTTGAAACTTGCGTTTTTCTCTCCTTTTTTTGCTCCCTTTGTGTAAAGTGTTCGCCTGACACTAAACAGGCACCTTCAGCAATTTATGGCCGGCGACAGCTCCTCCCCGGGCCACCCTCTGCGGGATGCCATGGGAGAGGGGCCAACGCCGGGACAATCGGACCGCGGACCCCTCCGACCGGAGGGAGAAAAGAATGCGGGCAGACAGAACGAACGGGGAGCCCCATCGATGAGCATGTGTATTTCCGAGCTCTTGCTCCCCTCTTAAAGATGTTGTATTTGATTCTCAATTGTTGTTGTAAATAAACGAAGTTATCTTAAAACTACAACAGCCGTAACGATTTGAATCAGTTACAACAGTAAAAACAAAACTTTTGGTGCCGAAACCCGGGAACGGAAATCAGGACTATCGACCGGACCCAGCGACTAAACGACCAACGACAGCAGCGACATGGATGTTCTGAGGAAAAAGAGAAAGACCATCAGAAGCCAAGCGACGCGGCTGACCAAAGAAACGGACGACATCTTGGGCGCTGAACCACTACCCACCATCGAAAAGGTGAGCGTTCTCATCGAACGTTTACAATTGGTGAAGCAACAGCTTAACGATGTGGATGCGGCAATAGAACCTACCGTTAAAGAAGATGAAGCAGAAGCTGAATTTGAACAAGTCATCGAATATAGCGACAGAGTGACCACCTGCATCTGCCGTCTAAAACTGAGAAAAAATGAAGCTGAACACGCAATCAGGACTCCAGATATCCGGAATCAAGCTTCAATTGGTACCAGTCCCGCGGCTCAGAAAATTAAACTTCCGAAGCTGGAACTGGCAAAATTCGACGGCAAGCGAAAAAACTGGCAGCCATTCTGGGAACAGTTCGAGGTGGCAGTTCACAAGAACACAGATCTTTCTAACATAGATCGCTTAAATTACCTAAAGACGCTGCTGACAGGGGAGGCCAAGACAGCTATCGCCGGACTGCAAGCATCAGGTGATTGCTACAACGACGCGGTCGACATTTTGCAGCAGCGCTTTGGGAATCGGGAAGCGTTGATTCAAGATCACATGCAAGGCCTGATTGATGTGAAACCTGTGGTATCTGCGAAGAACGTGGCGGCCTTGCGGCGGCTATATGATGATGTACAAGTTCACATGCGGGGACTCAAGGCGCTGGGCATCGACGAAGGTGGTTACCAGGCGATGCTGTATCCCGTCCTTCTCCGTGCTATGCCGAAGGAGTTGATCCTGGACTTTCATCGCACATATGCTGAGGCCCACAAGGCAACAGCGTCAACGATGAGCGATGATTCTGGGTCAACGAGCTCGCCATCAGACCCCGCACAGGTGACGCCTCTGCAATCTCTGCTGAGGTTCTTCCGCTTCGAGCTGCAGAGTCGCGAGAGGACGATGGAGGACAGGCCCGACGACACGCATGGTAAGCCTTCTCCTCATTTTGATGGGCACAAGACCCGGAATCAACGAGGGAACTTTCACCCTTCTTCCGCCTCAGCCCTGCATGGTGCAGCATCCTGCATGGAATGCGTATTTTGCAAATCGAAAGGGCATGACAGCCAAGAGTGCCAATCGAAGATGTCAGTCAAAGAAAGAAAAGCGATATTAACATCGAAAGGCAGATGCTTTCGTTGCACGAAACATGGACATCGTTCGAGGCAATGCAGAGTCCGCATCAGCTGCAAAAAATGCAAGCGCAGACATGCGACGGCGCTATGCGACCCTGCTATCAACGAAGCCGAGAACGCACGGTCGGTCAACGAAGGGGTGCAACCAGTAAACCTGCACGCTTCAGGATCAGAAGACCCCACTCACCGCACCGTCTTAATGCCTACCGTGACAGCCCTGAACAAGGGAAGTAAAGCAAGAAAGGTTTCTCGAGTTCTGTTTGACAGCGGCAGTCAGAGAACATTCATAACAGAAGACTGCTCTAAAAAACTTAGTTGCAAATTGCTCGGAACAGAGATACTGTCGATTGGAATTTTCGGAGGACAGCAAAAGCAGCGCACATTCCGGCGCGTTGAGGTGTGTCTATTGGCAAAGGATGATCTGAAAACTCAATTCAAATTTGAAGCCTTAGAAACGCCTACAATATGCGAACAGGCCATTCCTTGTCCAGATAAGCGAATCATAGAAACTCTCCACGAGCTTTCTTTGCCACCGGGTGACGAATGCTGTTATCCCAATACAGCAGGGATCGACGTACTGGTGGGCTCAGATCACTTTTGGGAGTTTCTAGCTGGCAAGGTTAAAAAATTGGGCGACAGGCTAACAGCACTCGAAACAGTGTTTGGCTGGGCAGTGCAGGGGCAAACGTCTTTCCCCTGCAAAGACGTCACTTGCGCCCATGCAGTCGTGCTAAGAACTACGGTTGCAGACCAAGAAGTTGAGCCTGTTTTGAGATGTTTCTGGGAGTTGGAAAGCATTGGAGTCTCCGACACACAGGAAGATACCTCCGACGAGTATCTCCGGGAGGGCTTTACCAAGACCGTAAAGGTTGTTGATCAGCGGTATGAGGTGAAGCTTCCTTGGAAGGAGCAAGTCGATCTTCAAGACAATCGAGCAGTAGCAGAAAAAAGATTCCGCCTGCTGGGAAAAAGACTGAACAGGACGCCTGCTCTAATGAGTGAGTACGATGTCGAAGTGCGACGCTTGGTGACCGAAGGCATAGCGGAGATCGTGCCCGATGAGGCTTGTAACGACGGTCAACATATTTACTATATGCCCCACCAGCCTGTACTTCATGAGAGCAGCAGCACGACAAAGTTGAGAATTGTCTTCGACGCATCGGCTCATGGATTGGGAGCAAAATCTCTTAATGAGAATATAGAATGCGGACCAAATTTAAATCCAGAACTTCTTCGGCTGCTGCTGAATTTCCGACGCCATCGAATCGCGCTGGTGGCCGATGTGGAGAAGGCATTTCTACAAGTTAGGATGGCTCCTGAAGACAGGGATTCATTGAGGTTTTTCTGGTATGAAAGCAGCCCCAAGACGGACAAACCGCTCCCCAAAACCGCAGTGTTAAGAATGGCACGTGTGCCATTTGGAGTTACGTCCAGTCCCTTCCTGCTGGCGGCGACGCTGCGACACCACTTTGACAGTGTCAAAGACCAATACACCGATACTGCTGAGCTTCTCAAGGGAAGCATTTACGTCGACGACTTGCTGTGTGGCGCTGCCAACGATGAAGAAGCCGCAGAAATTTACGAACAGGCGAACGGCATTTTTGAAGCAGCCTCAATGCGTTTGCATAAATGGGGATCGAACAGCGAGAGGATGAAGTCAATTTTCCAGGAAAGTTGCCCGAACGAAAGGCCGCTAGGTCAGCCAGCGGACTTGTTAAAGGTGCTTGGTCTCACCTGGCAGGCAAACGAAGACATTCTCACCTTTTCCCTGGACCCGATCATTGAATTCTCCAAGGAAAGGATAAACACCAAGCGCTTTGTACTGCAAACAACGGCACGATTGTACGACCCTCTTGGATTTTTATCCCCATACACGATGAGGGCAAAAGGCGCTATTTCAAGTGATTTGGAAAGGGACCCTTTCGTGGGACCAACTGCGCCAGGGACACACTCGTGCAGCTTCGAGAGAAGTACTGGATTGTGCGCGGCCTTCAGCTGGTGAAAAGTGTGGTGAGGTCGTGTGTGGTGTGTAGACGGTATAGTGCTTCTCATTTCGATGCACCGACTGGGCTCCTTCCACCTGATCGAACGTCCCAAGCAGACCCATTCCAGGTCGTGGGCCTGGATTTCGCCGGACCCCTCATGGTGAGGGAGAACAGTCGGACGCTGAATTCATATATTGTGCTATTTACATGTGCTATGACGCGAGCCGTGCATCTTGAACTTGTTGTGGACATGAGTACTGAGCGTCTAATCCAGGCGTTCCGACGATTTGTGTCGCGAAGGGGCTTGTGCCGAATCATTTACTCAGACAATGCTCTTTCGTTTAAACGAGCCTCGAAAGATATGGGCATTTTGTGGAAGCTCCTGCGACACCCTGACACACAGGACCATTTCGCTAATTCAAGCATAGAATGGAAATTTATCGCTGAGCGGGCGCCGTGGTGGGGCGGGTTCTACGAGAGACTAGTCAGTAGCGTGAAAAGCGCGCTGAGGAAAACGATCGGACCTCACTGCCTGGACGCTATTGAGCTGTCAACCGTTTTGGCCGAAGTAGAGGCAGTGATAAATTCCAGACCCCTCGCGTACACTTACGAGGACCCTAAGGACGGCGCCCCACTGACACCGGCTAGCTTCTTAACCGGAAGACGCCTAACTGCTCTGCCTTCGCCTGAAACACGAGCCATTGAGACGTCCGCGGCTTCGCTGCGTGCGCTCTGGAAGAAAAGAGGCCAGATCTTGAACTTGTTTTGGCAGGCATGGCAGAGAGAATACTTGGGGCAGCTGCGCTCTGCGTACGCCTCTAAGCGAACCAATTCCGCGAATCCTCGAGTTGGAGAGGTTGTTTTGGTCCGAGAGAACCGGCCGCGACTGCTCTGGAAGAGCGGGATCATCGCTGCCATAAATCCCGGGCGCGAAGGAAAAGTTCGCTCTTGTGAAGTCGGGATGTCGCAGGGGAAAACGATACGACGCCCCGTTCAGCTACTGTACCCATTAGAGCTTTTCGAAAACGGAGAATGAGCAAGCTCATTCGGCGGGGCAGTGTTGAAACTTGCGTTTTTCTCTCCTTTTTTTGCTCCCTTTGTGTAAAGTGTTCGCCTGACACTAAACAGGCACCTTCAGCAATTTATGGCCGGCGACAGCTCCTCCCCGGGCCACCCTCTGCGGGATGCCATGGGAGAGGGGCCAACGCCGGGACAATCGGACCGCGGACCCCTCCGACCGGAGGGAGAAAAGAATGCGGGCAGACAGAACGAACGGGGAGCCCCATCGATGAGCATGTGTATTTCCGAGCTCTTGCTCCCCTCTTAAAGATGTTGTATTTGATTCTCAATTGTTGTTGTAAATAAACGAAGTTATCTTAAAACTACAACAGCCGTAACGATTTGAATCAGTTACAACATCCTCTGCACGCTGCAGGTAGGCGGCGACGTCAAGGTTGTCTTCGCTGGTTACGTGCGGCAGCATTGCGTCGAGCGTCGTCGTGGGCTCCCTGCCGTACACAAGCTTAAACGGGGTCGCTCTGGTCGTCTCCTGGACTGCCGTGTTATACGCGAAGATCACGTACGGCAAGATGGTGTCCCAGGTCTTGTGTTCAGCGTCGACGTACATAGCGATCATGTCCGCGATCGTTTTGTTCAGGCGCTCCGTGAGGCCATTGGTCTGGGGATGGTACGCAGTTGTTCGTCGATGGCTTGTGTGACTGTATTCCAGGATGGCTTGCGTCAACTCTGCCGTAAACGCCGTTCCCCTGTCCGTGATGAGCACTTCTGGGGCGCCGTGTCGCAAGAGAATTTGTTCGACAAAAAATTTGGCGACGTCTGCCGCGGTACCATTTGGTAGTGCTCTTGCTTCGGCGTAACGGGTAAGGTAGTCAGTGGCCACGATGATCCACTTGTTACCCATAGACGAAGATGGAAAGGGGCCGAGGAGATCCATCCCAATTTGTTGAAAGGGCAGGATTGGGGGCGGAATCGGGTTTAGTAGTCCTGCTGGTCTGATCGGCGGCGTCTTGCGTCGTTGGCACTCACGACACGTCTTCACGTAGTGGGCAACTTCGGCAGGCAGTCGCGGCCAGTAATACTTCTCTTGGATTCGACGCAACGTCCGCGCAAATCCGAGGTGGCCTGCTGTGGGCTCATCGTGCAACGCGTGAAGAATTTCTTGACGAAGGGTTTTAGGCACTACGAGAAGCTGCGCGGTCTTGTTGGGTGCGAAGTTCTTCTTAACGAGGAGGCCATTGCTTAACGTGAAGGATGATAAATGTCGCCTGAACACACCAGGAGGGGAAGCGGTCTTTCCTTCCAAGTAATCGGATAGCGCTTTCAGCTCAGGGTCTGATCGCTGTTGTTCTGCGAAACTGCTGGCGCTTACCGGTCCCAAAAAGGCGTCGTCGTCATCGTCCTTCGGGGGAGCATCGACGGGAGCGCGGGATAAGCAGTCTGCGTCGGAATGCTTTCGGCCCGATTTATAGACTACAGTCATGTCAAATTCTTGAAGTCGTAGGCTCCATCTGGCAAGGCGGCCGGAAGGATCTTTCAAATTAGCCAGCCAGCAGAGCGCGTGATGGTCGCTTACCACCTTGAATGGTCGGCCGTATAGGTATGGACGAAACTTAGAAGTGGCCCAGATGATCGCGAGGCACTCCTTCTGGGTCGTCGAGTAATTGACTTCGGCTTTTGTGAGGGACCTGCTCGCGTAGGCGATTACTTTCTCCTGTCCGGCACTCTTCTGGACGAGAACTGCTCCTAGGCCCACACTGCTCGCGTCGGTGTGAATTTCGGTCTCGGCGTTTTCATCAAAGTGGCCAAGTACAGGAGGGCATTTCAGGCGGCGCTTAAGTTCGTCGAAGGCTTCTCCTTGCGGCGCTTCCCATTTAAAAGGTACGTCAGCCTTTGTAAGCTGCGTCAACGGTTCGGCGATCCGCGAAAAGTTTCTAACAAATCGTCGATAATAAGCGCACAGCCCAAGGAATCGGCGCACAGCTTTCTTGTCGGCAGGCGGTGGGAATTGTGCGATTGCAGCTGTTTTCTCCGGGTCTGGGCGAATACCGTCCTTGCTAACGATGTGACCTAGGAACCGGAGTTCCTCGTAGGCGAAGTAACACTTCTCCGCTTTTAGCGTTAGTCCCGATGACTTGATGGCTTCCAGCACTGTCTGTAGTCGTTTTAGGTGGTCTTCAAAGTTTGACGAGAAGACAACAACGTCATCCAAATATACCAAACAAATGTGCCACTTCAAGCCTGCCAGGACTGTGTTCATTACTCGTTGAAACGTGGCTAGTGCGGAGCAGAGGCCAAATGGCATCACCTTGAACTCATAAAGGCCGTCCGGTGTGATGAATGCGGTCTTCTCGCGATCTCTTTCGTCGACCTCAATTTGCCAATATCCGCTCTTCAGGTCCATTGATGAGAAGTACCTTGCATTGCAGAGCCGGTCGAGAGTGTCGTCGATGCGGGGAAGCGGGTAGACATCCTTTTTCGTTATGCTATTCAAGCGGCGGTAATCAACGCAGAAGCGAAGTGTGCCGTCTTTCTTCTTCACCAAAACGACTGGTGCCGCCCAGGGGCTGTTCGATGGCTGGATTACGTCATCACGCAGCATTTCCTCAACTTGATCGCGAATGGCCTGGCGCTCTCGCGGCGATACACGATAAGGGCTTTGGCGCAGAGGTCGGGTGTGTTCGTCCGTTATTATGCGGTGCTTGGCCAGTGGTGTTTGTCGTACCTTCGATGACGATGAGAAGCACTCCCCGTAGCTTCGAAGCAGACTGAGAATCTGGTCTTTTCTGTTGTGGGTCAATGCCGGGTTGATGTCAAATGTGGGCTGACGGAATAGGTCCGGTGCGTCTTCCAGCGTTTGGTCGTGGAGGGCGAATACATCTTTGAGGTCCGCTAATTCGTCGAGAAAAGCGATCGTCGTGCCCTTGTTGAGATGCCGGTATTCTTCGGTGAAGTTTGTTACCAGAACCTGAGCTTGACCTCTCCGGAAGTTTGTGATGCCTCTTGCGATGCCGACACCTCGCTCTAAGAGCAATTGGGTATCTCCTTCGACGATGCCCTCAGCGGTTTTGATGTTTGCGCTACCTACGCTGACTGCGATGCTTGATCGGGGCGGGACGGTCAATTCTTCATCGAGGACGTTTAGAGAGATGTGTTGCATCGACGTCGTCGTAGCAGGAATGGCTTTGTCTGCAGAGAGCTTGATGAGCTTGGATCGCAGGTCGATGATAGCCCTATGTTCATTTAGGAAGTCCATGCCTAAAATCAAGTCGCGGGAGCACTGCTGCAAGATCACAAAGCTGGTGGGGTAAGTACGCCCATTTACAGTTAGTCTTGCAGTGCATCGTCCCGATGGAGTAATCAGGTTGCCACCTGCGGTGCGAATCAGCGGGCCATCCCAAGCGGTGGTAACTTTTCTGAGCTGAGAGGCTAACGGTCCACTAATGACTGAATATTAGCTCCGGTATCTACTAGGGCAGTGACTCTGCGACCGTCGATATCAACTTCAAGGTCACTTGTTCGCGTCCTCGCATTGCACGTGGGCCTTAGTGTCCGATCTCGGCTCCGTCGTTTCTTCAGGTCATGGCCGGGGCATACCGTAGTTACTGCGCTGGGCGGCGTGGTCTGCTTGCAGTATGGTCGTGATGTCGTCGATGACGTCGTGTGGAGCGGCGGTGAAATGGCTGCGTCGTCGTTAGTGGTCGTCGGCGGCGGAGGATGTTCGTCTTTTCGCCGTTGAGCAACCTCACCTCCAAAGGTTGCTCTGTTTAGTTTCCCCTGCGCGGGCTTGGGGACCTTCCGCGCATACTCTCATCATAGGTACGGCCTGGCGACGCAAAGCGGGCCCTGTACGGCGATGGAGACCTGAACCGACGACTTGGTGGCGCAATCTCACCGCTACGCAGGTAGTTGTCAATTTCTTGTGGTCGTTCACCTGGGCGGGGTCGTGGAGCGTTGACTGCAAATCCGCGGAGACCGATTCGTCGGTACGGGCAGTGGCGCAGAATGTGGCCGGCCTCACCGCAGTGGAAGCATAATGGCCGGTTGTTTGCAGTCCTCCAGGCGTCGCACTTCCTGGGGTTTGGGGGTCGTTGGTAGGCTTGGCGGGCGGGGGCCAAGGGGCGGTTTTCAGGAACAGGCCGGTAGCGGCGAGGGCTCGGAAAGTCATCACGTCGGGGCGGAGGGCGACGTAATGCACCAGCGTAGTTCATCGCTGTTGCCTCTTGTGCTGGAACAGTCGCAGCCGTCGCTTCAGGAACGCCCAGCGCCTGCTGGACTTCTTCACGGACGACGTCCGCGAGCGTCGCCACCTGGGGTTGTTGCGATGATGGCATTAATCGGCGGAGCTCCTCTCGCACGATCTCCCGGATGAGGTCACGAAGGTTCTCTCCGCTTGTAGATGCGCTGGAGTAGTGGCTTGAGTAGTCCGGTTGAAGTGGTCGCTCGTATTGGCGCATCCGGGTGTCCAACGTCTTCTCGATGGTCGATGCTTCACTTTCAAATTCTTCCACAGTTTTCGGCGGGTTCCGGACAAGCCCCGCAAAAAGCGACTCTTTAACTCCTCGCATTAGGAATTTCACTCTCTCACCTTCGGTCATGTTAGGGTCGGCACGGCGAAACAGGCGTTTCATCTCCTCTACGTAGACCAGGACGGGCTCGTTTGGTAGTTGAATTCTTGATTGGAGGAGGGCCTGAGCTCTTTCCTTTCGGACAGAACTTGTAAAGGCCATCAAGAACTGTGCTTTGAATATCTCCCAATCCTTGAAAGAAGTCTCGTGATTTTCAAACCAAATTCGGGCATGTCCTTGAAGAACAAAGTAGACCTGCCTGAGTTTTGCAGCGTCGTTCCAGCCGTTGAAATCTGCCACACGGTCGAAAAGGTCCATCCAATCCCCCGCATCTTCATCCGGTCGTCCATGGAAGCAGGGGGGCTCACGGGGTTGGATGAAAACAACCGGTGCTGTAGGCTGGGCCATTGTCAGCGTCGATGCCTTCCGAGATCGAATGGGGTCAGGCAGCAGACCGTGTTCGGGTTGTAGGCCTTGGAGTCGGCGGCTGGCTCGGTGACCTGTAGGCTGGTCTTCCAGGGCGACAGGAACACGGCTTGGGTCTTCGTTTGAAGGATCAAAGGCAGCACCACCACCAGATGTCACGTAGTGGTGACGAGGTCGACGACACAAATGAAGGGTCGATGATTGCACTAAAGAAACTCTTTATTTGGGCTGACTTGCGCCCGCAAGAGAACTAAGCAACTCGGCGGCGGCGATAGAAACAAACGTGCTCGTCGATTGTCGAACAAAGAATGCCCGTCACACTCGGCAACGCTCAATTTAAAGGCTGCACAGAACAATCTAGATAACGTCGCAAACAGCTACCAGCACGGGCTGGAACATTGTGGAAAGACACCCGAGTGGCCGGAACCTTCGAGACAGATCTCGGTGCGTCTTGCGCTACAACAAAACTGATAAAGGTGTGACTCGCGACATCGAGCAGTAACAAACAAAGATTACAGAACTGATACGCGGTCCAGAATAAGAGTGATAAGCCTGTATGCCGGCGGCTGTTAAAAAACAACAAATACTGTTTTGAAGGTTTCGCGGCAATACGATAATGCACCAGGGTTAATTACAGCAACGTCGCTGCTGGATCACGCCAAGTAAACTCAGGAACCATTTCTAAGTAGAACTAGCTTCGAGATAAATGAAGCTGTACGTCAACGTTGTCAGCCAAAGATCACGAACTTACCTCTGGAAGGTGACAGCTGGCAAGCAACACGGCTGCGCTCCAAATGGTTGCCGGGTTGGGCGAAAACATGATACCACATAAAACAACTGAATTGGTTGGAACTTGTAAAGCAGCCAGAACGTTTGGGTTAGGAATCGAGCTCACCGGGACCCTTCTATGATATGTTAAACAAGTTACTCCTAGGCCATAAAGGTAATTCCTCACGTATGAAGGCAAAAACGCTAAAATGTCTAAATAACTGATGAGTGTGTACAGGATTTTAGCGTCCGCAGAAGGTGACGCATCGTCATTGTCGACAAATCAATTAAATAATGAGATAGGTACGGGTTGTATGAAGCAGAGGTTGAAAAATGTGTCTGTATGCAAAATTTTCTTTATAAGACGTAAGTCAAGGGCGCCAATAAAGTACGCAGACATAAAAACAGCCACGGAGGTCTAAAGTTTCCGAAATACGCCAGAATTGGGCAAACAACCGTGCAAAACCTTTGCAAAGCCTTAATGTCAGACCTCGTCATAGCGTTGCATCGAAAACGGTTAGTCAAGTATAAAATAGAAGAGTAGTAAATACCAAAAAAGAACAAAAACAGTAAAAAAAGAATGCAGAAATCATCATGGTTACTTTTAGCGATGGAATTATGCATCCTGAAAAATGTATCTGCCCCCTAGTTCTTGCCCGATCCCAGTATGTATGCACATGTCATCTATATAAGGGATAACGACAACCAGAACCGGAACAGAAAAAAGTAGAAAGAGTAAATATAAAAGCAAAATAAAACAATAAAGCGGAAAAGCCAAAAAGGAAGAAAAGATAAACACAAGAAAAGGAGAAAATGCGAATGAAAAACTGCCAAATGAGTGCAAACAGTCGAACGAAAGGATTTCACCTTACCACACCTAAATGAGATCTAAGTGCCTCCAAAAAATTTTTACATCAGTCGCTATAACAAACAGCATGAAGCCAAAGCACGCGCACATTACTTCATGGTCTGCAAGTGCTCATGTTTCCCAGAAAATTTACTAGTTAAAGCCGTCAGGTCATAGAGGTAGCAAAGCGAAAAGTTGAACTGTATGTTGTCGCGCAAAATACGCACCGTTATCTTATATGAATTTGGACGGTTCGAAAGCCAACCTCATGCATACGAATGAAAACAATATTCGGACATGTGAATGGTGTTTTGGAGAAGTCGCCGATTGGTCTTGAATATCTAAATAGGCACAGGAGCAGGCGAGTATAGTGAAGAACTTTCCACATTATAGAACTCAAGGTATGCTCGAAAAGGCTGGCGGCAATATCTGGCTGTTATGTTTCCGGTACTTGACAGGGAGACACGTGGAGCCAACTCTTTATGCGGCCTAAACCGCTGGTGTTGCAGAGAACATCCAAGGGCTGGCGTTGCAGGTGTGAATGTGTTGCAAGAGAACATCTAAAGCAAACTGTGCTAAAGCTACGCAGGGCTTATTAAGTTCAATATACGTTCCTTGCAACGTTTTCAAGAACCGCTGACCGGTCTAAGGTAACGCTGAACAGCCTTGGAAAGGAACAGCAGTTTAAAATAGGTAGCGAAGCGTGGTGTGCGAATCTCTACTTGGACAGGTTAGTGACCGCCGATCCGGACCATGAAAGGCAAATAACACGGAGAATAAGTTGGGATGGAGCGCATTTGGAATCTACTCAAGCATTTTGTGGGGGTTCTTACTAAGCCGTCGGGCCTCTTCTGAGGTCTAGGCCGCAAACACAGAGCTCCCGCGATCACACACCACGGGCAGCCGTTCTCACGGCCGCAAAGTGGTAATGCGAAGTACGACACAACACAGAACAGGACTTTGCCCGGAACCAGATGTTTATTGGGTTTTCCCAAAAAGAACGCTGGTGAAGGTCTTGCTGGAGACTCTATCCTTTTGGATGGGGCCTGACACTTCGAAGGGAAAGATGGCGACAACAAAGAAGTATAGCGGGGAGGTATTTACCTTGCGTCCTTCCGTTGTCGCGGCTCGCTGTCGTCTCTCTCCGGCGGTAGCCGGTTCCCGCCGATCTCGGCGCATCTTGTCCTTTTTCGGCCAATGAGCGTCGCGTCTGCGACGCCTAGCGGTGCGCTCCTGCGCCCGGCGAAGGAAGAGGGAAACGCGGCGCAACGAGCAACCCGTTTGGGTTACTCAACCTCGGAAGAGAAGGAATACTTTTGTCCACTTCATCCTCCGCGGCGCGCGGTGCTTCGGAGGGATGCGCGGTTCTCCGCGATCCCTACAATTTTAAATAGCATTTTACCGGTATCACTCAAGAGGAAAGTGTATAGCAGATGCATCCTACCGGTACTGACATATGGTACTGACCTATGAGGCATAAATAAGCTGGCACTCCTGATGAAGCTGGGACAGGTAGGTGACCGCCCGTTTGCGGCGGGGGCTAGCCTGCTACCTAATTTTTATCTGTTGTAGGCTGTCGTGACGCTGGGGCTACGTCGACCCGGCCTTCACTTGGTAGCGTGCAGAGACTCGGGGTTGAAGTAGGATTGAATCTTCGAAGTTGGTGAAATATGTACAAGCAGGTTTAATGGCACTTTGAGAAAACTTATTTACAATATTTACACGAAAAAGAAGGGTACATCAGCAAAATGGCAAGCGTTAAGAGTTCATAGCGAGAAGCGACTGGATGAGCCGTTTACCCAGGGCCCAGAGCGACATTTCGTGCTCTGCAGCGTCCTTAAAACCCCCTATGTCCAGCCCCTCTCTGAAGATGCTGACCAACCAAATCCAGGGCACGCCCCTCAGGTATCGGCATCCAATCGAACACATCACTGCACTGATGGTCTGAAGCACTGACTGGTCCGGCATTCATTCGTTGGGCGTGATCACTTGTTGGCGGGAAAAGCTTGGGAACGGCGAGGAGAGGAGGTACATTTCTATTCTTCAGCAAAGAAACCACAGGCTGGTTCTGACAAGGGGTTTTACTTCTCAGAAACCCGAGTGCACGTGGCGCCGCATAGGGCTCCCAACATTGTCCCTTTTCGACAATTGCAAATCTTTCCTGCATTCCCGGGAAATCACTTAATGGCCGTATGAGTCATGCTCCTTTCTTGTCCTGCACGTCAGCGGACATGTCACTCTGTCGTCTCCTTTGGATAGGAGGCATTCATCACTGGAGGATAGCACTTCTCGACTGGAAGGGTGAACAAAAGAAAGAAAGCACTTCCTGCTATTTCCCGCAGGGGGACGTTTCTTTGTGTTTTTCCAGACGTTCTCTTGGCAGGGTCAATTTGGCATTTGCAGAGTGTCCACAAAGCAAAACAGGCTTACAAAACAGGATTCCTGGAAACAGGCTCACTTAGAGCCATTGGACCATCACCACATATTCACAAAACTTATCCATGCCCACAGGCGAACAATAGAGCGCGCAATTGCGGATGCTTGGTCGTAACAGCCTCCTCCCCCGCCAGAAGAGTCTCGGAGGGCAGCAGTCCCAGCTGCTGCATGAAGAGACGACTTAATGGCCTGCACGTGAACGCTTGAAGCTCGCTGTTGCTTGTCGCGTTGTCTTGATTGTTGTAGGCCAAATTGCTCGAGCTGTCTGAAACTCAACCACATGTCGAAGCAAGCACTCGGCTCCCGTCTGAAGAGACCAGGTCAAAAGAAAACTGCCATTGTTGTTCGAGAAAAGCCCACTCTCAAGACGTTCAGGACCCACCTATTCCTAGAAAACCAAACGTGCTGCTTTACATAGTCACACATATACAAGCGCACGAAAAAAAAAAACCTGATTATCAATTTGGATACATGGTGAGGAACATCTCGGACCGCTTAGAAAGAGCGGCTAAGCGCGTCCGCATTCCCATTTAACTTCCCCTTTTTGTATCTTATTTCAAAATTGTACTGCTGTAAAATCAAGCTCCACCTAAGAAGGCGACTGTTCTTCGATGTCGCAGTTTGCAGCCAAGCCAGGGGACAATGGTCCGTCTCTACGGTGAATTTGGCCCCTCCAAGATAGCACTGCAATTTTTGAATGGCCCATACAATGCAAGCGCACTCTTTCTCTGACGCGCAATAAGCCCTCTCTCTAGAACTCAGTTTTCTGCTCAAGTAGAGCACGGGGTGCTCATTACCGTCGTCATCTCTCTGGCAGAGAACAGCACCTAACCCTCGATCACTGGCATCACACTGGACCGTGAATTCTCGGCCATAGTCTGGAGCTCGCAATACCGGACGGCTAATCAGCACAGCCTTCAGGTTTACGAAGGAGGCTTCCTTTTGTTCGTCCCAGACTACATTTGTCGGTTCTGTCCTGCGGAGAGCGTCGGTCAGAGGGCTAGCCAAAGCTGAATAGTTAGGGATGTAGTGATTGTAGTACCCAGTCAGACCTAAGAATGCCCGAATTTCCGTCTTCGTGCTCGGCCGCGCGTAGTCTGCTACCGCAGAAATCTTAATCTCGCTGGGTTTCCTGAAACCTTGACCTACATTGTGACCCAAGTAGTCCACGGTCGCCCTTGCCAGGCAACATTTCTCGGCCTTTACGGTTAGTCCAGCTTGACGCAAAAGGCTCAGTACAGCTCTTAGATGTACCATATGGTCCGCCCATGAGTCGGAAAAAACCGCAATGTCGTCTAAATAAGGCACCGCGAATGTTTCACACCCCTTTAAAACCCTATCCATGAGTCGGGAAAAACAAAATGGAGCATTTTTGAGCCCGAAACTCATCATTGTTGGCTGGTAGCTGCCCGTCGGAGTGACGAAAGCCGCGTATCGGCTGGCGCGTTCAGTGAGCGGTACTTGCCAGTATCCTCGAGTAAGGTGCAGCGTAGTCACATATGCCGCTCTACTGACCTGTTCTACTCTCTCCTCAATATTCGGAATAGGATACACTTGATCCCTGGTGAGAGAATTTAGCTTTCGGTAGTCTACCACAGGCCTAGGGTCTTTACCTGGAGCTTCTACTAAGATCATAGGCGAAGCATAATCGCTTTCCGAGGTTTTTATTACTCCCAATTCCAGCATGCGAATTACTTCCCTATCCAGAATTTCTCTTTGCCTTGGAGAGAATCGGTAGCACCTTGATCGCACTGGCACGTCTGAAGTCAGCTCAGTATCGTGCTCAGTCAAATCAGTCCTGCCTGGCCTGTCCACGAAGCAGGCCTCAAACTCTGTTATTATTTCGCCCAGATCGGACAGCTGGGATTTCTTTAGTTCTCCTCTCTGCTCCGTCTTTTTGAGAAGCTCCTGAGCGTTGCTTCCTTTTCCGCTGAGGCAAAACAAGTTGTCCCCCATCTCCTCGGGAAGGTTTAACGTTAGATTTACCACGGCTTGCTCCATAGCTAAGTCCTCTCGGGTTCCACTTAGTAGTCTCGTGAGATTACTAGACACTGGCGGCAAGATGTTACTCTCAAGAACGTCCTCATTCCGCGTCTCATCAAGCTCACTTTCAAGTTGACATATCTGAGATGCCTCGCTCTCAAAGTTTTCTGACCTGCTATCTTCCGCATTTACCACTGTTTTAACTGCCGTTTCCTCCGCTGTTGATTTTTCTGAAATGAGCAGTGTAGCTAGTTCTCGCGCCTTTGAACGTGTTAAGGCCTGCACATCTCTGTCTCCGAAAAGGATGCCCCTCTTTCGCAGCAGCATGTCCGATTTGTTGGAGAACAAATACGGATAGCACTTAGGAAGCTTTCCTGAAACGGCAGCCTCGGTTGTTAATTCGCCGAAAGGGCCCTCGATGACCACGTTCGCGATCGGCAAGCACACACTCTGTTCCTCAACTACCTGGCGGATCCACGCACACTGTCCTGTATAGTCGGAAGGCGACACATACACCGGATGGACAACATCCATCGTTGCGGCCGAATCGCGCAGTACCTTGCAAGGCTTCCCGTTGACTACTAGGTCATGCATGTAAGGTTCCAAAAGCTGCATATTTTCATCGCAGTCACTGACATACGAGAAAACAAACTTTTCTTTCCGGCAGTTGACGGCAATGTGACCCTGCTCATTACACCTAAAGCATGTGAGCGGCTTCCTAGCCCCAAGCTTGTTCTTTGTGTTCTGCGCGTTGGTCACTTCCCCACTTTTCTCACTGCCGTCATTTCTAGGGCGTTTGCCTGAAAAAGCCTTCCTTTCTTCGTTTGCAAATCTAGCAAAGTGCCTTTTCTGACGGTTATTTACACTCAACTTGGGATTGCGGAGCCTATCCACTGCTGGGTTGCTGAATTGTCGGCGCGAAGCGTACTCCTCAATGACTTCGGCAGCTTCAGTTGCCGACTTAATGTCGCCTCGGTCCTGTAACCAATTTCTTTCTTTTTCTGGGAGGCAGCTATAAAACTGCTCCAAAAGAATTCGCTCGATTACAGCGTCCCTATCACTGTAGGAATCAGTGCTCTTTAGCCACTCGCCCAAATTTACTCTTAAATTGTACAGGAATTCAGGGTAACTCTCGTCCCTGGACTTAGTAGCTTTCCGAAAACGTTGTCTGAACGCCTCGGCGCTAAGCCTATACTTTCTCAGAAGGCAAGCTTTGACCTTCTCGTAGTTGTCCGCGTCCTCCTTGCTTAGCCGCGCGACAACCTCCGCTGCCTCGCAGGGCAGAACCGTCAATAATCTCTGAGACCAAGTGTCTCGCTGGAAGGACAGTTTTTCGCAGGTTCGCTCAAAGTTAGCCAGATACAGACCGATATCCCCTGATATCACATATGGCTGCATGTACTTTGACATCTTGAAATCTGCCTCCTTGTTGAGAAGAGGTACCGCTAGCTGGGGACAATTGCCCGACCTCTTGCTCAACTCTAGTTCTAATTTCCGGAGCTCAATTTCTTGGTCCAGCTTTTTTGCTTCTCTTTCACGCTTCTTTTCCTCTTTTTCCCACTCACGTTCGCGCTCCCTTTCCTCTTTTTCCCTCTCAAGTTCACGCTCACGCCTCTTTTCCTCTTTTTCCCGCTCTTTCTGCTGTCTGAGGTGCTCCTTTTTTTGACCGATGAGGTTCCATGCTTCACTGAGCTCCTCATCATCGGTTCCCAGATCAGTGATTGCCTTTATAATCAAGGGTTTTCGTGCCAAACCACTTGTATCAATTCCCAATTCCTCACACAATTGCAACAGTTCCGGTTTCTGCAGCTTTTGTAGGTCCATGATCGCTCCGAGTGTCGGCTACTTCCAAAACAACAGTGCAAACTACCAAACCTAAAGGCGTTTCAACACTTTTTACCAGTTCTAAAATCTAACCCTGTTCTAGAACCTGGTCCACATCAGAAGAAAAGCCAAGCACTCACCCACACATGCGATCGATGTTCCGAGCTGCTTTCTTGTTGGCCGATTGTTGCTCCTGCTTGTTGCTTGAGATGCCACCTCCGATCACTAGATGTTGTGGCTTGCAGATTCTGATCCACCTCCAATCACCAGATGTTGTGGCTTGTAGATTCAGATCCCACCTCCAGTCATCAGATGTTGTGGCTTGTAGATTCAGATCCCAATGCTGGTCACCAGTGTTGGGGCTTTATCCCACCGCTGCCACCAGTTGTCGTGACGCTGGGGCTACGTCGACCCGGCCTTCACTTGGTAGCGTGCAGAGACTCGGGGTTGAAGTAGGATTGAATCTTCGAAGTTGGTGAAATATGTACAAGCAGGTTTAATGGCACTTTGAGAAAACTTATTTACAATATTTACACGAAAAAGAAGGGTACATCAGCAAAATGGCAAGCGTTAAGAGTTCATAGCGAGAAGCGACTGGATGAGCCGTTTACCCAGGGCCCAGAGCGACATTTCGTGCTCTGCAGCGTCCTTAAAACCCCCTATGTCCAGCCCCTCTCTGAAGATGCTGACCAACCAAATCCAGGGCACGCCCCTCAGGTATCGGCATCCAATCGAACACATCACTGCACTGATGGTCTGAAGCACTGACTGGTCCGGCATTCATTCGTTGGGCGTGATCACTTGTTGGCGGGAAAAGCTTGGGAACGGCGAGGAGAGGAGGTACATTTCTATTCTTCAGCAAAGAAACCACAGGCTGGTTCTGACAAGGGGTTTTACTTCTCAGAAACCCGAGTGCACGTGGCGCCGCATAGGGCTCCCAACATTGTCCCTTTTCGACAATTGCAAATCTTTCCTGCATTCCCGGGAAATCACTTAATGGCCGTATGAGTCATGCTCCTTTCTTGTCCTGCACGTCAGCGGACATGTCACTCTGTCGTCTCCTTTGGATAGGAGGCATTCATCACTGGAGGATAGCACTTCTCGACTGGAAGGGTGAACAAAAGAAAGAAAGCACTTCCTGCTATTTCCCGCAGGGGGACGTTTCTTTGTGTTTTTCCAGACGTTCTCTTGGCAGGGTCAATTTGGCATTTGCAGAGTGTCCACAAAGCAAAACAGGCTTACAAAACAGGATTCCTGGAAACAGGCTCACTTAGAGCCATTGGACCATCACCACATATTCACAAAACTTATCCATGCCCACAGGCGAACAATAGAGCGCGCAATTGCGGATGCTTGGTCGTAACAAGGCCTTTATTGCACCCGCCACCGTCTCGGTGGTGCAGGACGGCTTTGTTGCGGCGCGCGTCTTTCTCTCCCTTTTCCTTTTCTTTCTTCTCTATTTTTTCTTCTGTCTGCACGAGGCAGCGGAAGTGGCTCAGCTACAAAGCCAGTAGCAGGCCCGTGCATTCTCTTTTCTTTCTTCCTACAGCCACAACGACAACAACAACAGCAAACAAGGAGGTTAACGAAAAGGGTTGTACTTAATTTGAGGCCAACGCAGAGGGGAATGGAACGAAGAATGGTAGATGTAACGGTCAGATAAATAATCGAGTTACTCACATTCTAGTCAAAATTAAAACGAAGAAATGGGCAGGACATTAGTTCGTAGAGAGGATAACAGATGGTCTCTATGAGTAACCGATTGGATTCCAAGGGAAGGTAAGCGTAACAGGGAGCGACAGAAATATAAGGGAGGGGGGGGGGGGGGGGTGAGCATAAGAAATTCGCAGATGTCAAGCGGATGCAGTTAGCACAGGACCGGGTTAATTGGACAAAATTGGAGAGGCCTTCGCCCTGCAGTGGGTACCGTCCGGCTGATGATGAGGATGATGACGGGCTCAAAATAAAACATGCGCAAGACCGCTACATATTCCGGACAGGTAGTAGCGGCCTCCCCGAAAAGCGAAAACGAGGTTATTTCCGTCTTAGAGTAAAAGCGATAATCTCTTGCAGGAAAATGGATAGTTTTATTTATTTATTTACTTACTCCCAAGGTCAAGGCATTACGGACAGGAGTGGGTTAATAAACATATTAAGAACAAAAACAAGAACGGAGATTCAAAGTAAAAGCGCAGGCCACCTCGAGACGCACCAATGAAGGGCACCAAGAGAGGACCGGTTGAATACATTATACTATGGTAGATTAAACGGTATTGGCAATAGTTGTTTTGAAGAGACTGGTGCCAATAATAGCAGCGAGGGAGGCAGCAAGGTGGTTACACTCATACAAGTCTTTGGTATGAAAGAATTGAAATGTAGATTCGTTCGGCAGTCGGGTATGGCAACCTTGAACTTGTGGTCGGTACGGGATGAAATATATGATGGTGGCGGAAACAGAGAAGATCTAAGAGTGCAATTAAAATGATAAATCTGATGAAGTAAGCAGAGGCATGGTATTTTTCAGCGGAGAGACAGATCAGGTAAATTAAAGGTACACTTCATTTTGGAGACACAGGCAGTAATTTGAAAGTTCGATAGTATGAGATGTGCATAATGACTGTGGATAGCTTCAACATTATTGTCACGTAGTGGTGACAAGGCCGTTCACACCAAAAGACGACACAGGCTTGATGGTACTGAAATTAACTCTTTATTGCGCTGACTTGCGCCCGTAAAACAACTAAGCAACTCGGCGGCGGCGATAGCAACAAACGTGCTCGTCGATCGTCGAACAAAGAATGCCCGTCGCACTCGTCAGCGCTCAATTTAAAGGCTGCTCAGAACAATCTAGATAACGTCGCAATTGCTACCAGCACAAGCTGGAACATTGTAGAAAGACACACGAGTGGCCGGAATCTTCCAGACAGATCTCGGTGCATCGTTCGCGACAAAGAAAATGATAACGCGTCGTATCGCGACAACGAGCATGAACAAATACGGGATACAGAATTGATAAGCGTGCCAGAATAACAATGATAAGGCCGCATGCTAGCGGCTGTCGAACAGGAACAAACAAAGATTTACACAGTTCGCGGCATTACTCCCCTCCTTAAAAAAACATCGCCTTAATGTTTAAAAATAAGCAGACACGAATTAACATAAACATTGAAAAAAAAAACATGAATAGCCTTTAGCGCGCATAATATGGCTTAAGGCGTACAACATGCACAATTTCTGGATGCACTCGGCGCCGCTGCGATGCTGCCGCGCCGTCGGGAAGTACCTCGTAGTTCAATTGTCCTCGTCGCGAAGCCCCTTGTAGGGGTCGTCGACTTCGTCTTTAGTGAGGCACCTGCTAGCGTAGGCGATTACCTTCTCCAGTCCGGCACTCTTCTGGACGAGAACGGCTCCTAGGCCCACACTGCTCGCGTCGGTGTGAATTTCGGTCTCGGCGTTTTCATCAAAGTGGCCAAGTACAGGAGGGCATTGCAGGCGGCGCTCAAGTTCGTCGAAGCCTGCTCCTTGTGGCGCTCCGCATTTAAAAGGTACGTCAGCCTTTGTAAGCTGCGTCAACGGCTCGGCGATACGCGAAAAATTTCTGAAAAATCGTCGATAATCAGCGCACAGCCCAAGGAACCTGTGCACGGCTTTCTTGTCAGCAGGCGGTGGAAATTGTGCGATGCAGCTGTTTTCTCCGTGTCTGGCCGAACACCATCCTTGCTAACGATGTGACCTAGGAACCGGAATTCTTCGTAGGCGAAGTGGCCCTTCTCTTTATTTAACGCTAGTCCCGATGATTTGATGGCTTCCAACACTGTCTGCAGCTGTTTCAGGTGGTCTGCAAAGCTTGACGAGAAGACAACGACACCATCCAAGTATACCAGGCAAATCTGCCACCTCATGCACGCCAGCACAGTGTCCATTACTCGTTGAAACGTCGCTGGTGCGGAGCAGAGGCCAAATGGCATCACCTTGAACTCGAAAAGGCTGTCCGGTGTGATGAATGCGATCTTCTCGCGATCTCTTTCATCGACCTCAATTTGCCAATATCCGCTCTTCAGGTCCATCGATGAGAAGTACCTCGCATTGCAGAGTCGGTCCAGATTTATCCCAGCGCGTATCCCAGATTAATAATGACGCATTCTCGTGTTTCGATCGGTCCAGGTTTTTTTAAAGCATCACGTTTATATTAATAGGGGCATGAGAAATACTCCGGCGTAAGTAACCTGTGTGCGACTCGCATGTTTTGTAACGTAGTCGAAGTGGGTTTTCTTTGAATAGGCATCAGAAATGCGTACGCTGAGGTACTTATACGATGCAACTTTAGTGAGGTGGACGCCGTCAAGCTTGTAATCGCAGGAAATGTTGTTAGTAATACCACGTGAAGCTCGCCTTGTCTTGCATTTAGTATGATTTAGTTTCATTAACCAAGTGTCACACCAAGAAGAATAATATCTAGATCAGATAGAAGGTCAAGTTGATAGGCAGGATTAAGGATTTCGCATTAAATCACACAATCGTCAGCAAACAGTCTTATTGAAGAAGATATGTTCTCAGGTATGTACCTAATGTATAATAAAAACAGCGGAGATCCTAAGACAGATCCTTGCGGTACGCCAGATTTTACAGGCTATGCTAGTGAATTGCAATCCTTAGTTGTTACGAACTGGGTGGGGTTAGAAAAAAAAAGCACTTTATCCATTTAGGAACGTTTGGATCGAAGTTTAGTGCACTTAGCTTGAACATTAGTAGTCTGTGGCACACGGTGTCGAAAGATTTACCGAAGTCCATGAATTTGCCGTCGGTAGTGCACGAATGATCAATAGCATAAAATAAGTCATTAGCAAAGCAGAGCAGTTGACTTTCACAGGAGCAGTTTTTTCTCAAGCCGTGCTGATAGTTACTGAAAAACGAATTGGACTCGAGGAAGTTTGTAATGTGGCAGTAAATGATGTATAATCCGTTCAGCAAACTTGTAATTACAAATCAGCCAACTGTCAACAACCTATCGCTCGGAGAACATGTGAATGGGTTCCTATATGAAAACCTGGAGTTGGATATTAATTGATGAGTAGTCCGCTATTGCGTATTCCCTAAATATATTCAACCTATTTTGCCAAATTACAAGGTGAGGTGTTAGACACAATAAAAGCGACTGAGTGATCCCTGACACCCGGAAAATCAAAGAGAATGAACAACGTCTGGATGTGCAGTTAGTACAAGATCCAAAATAGTTGCACTAGTCTGAGTAACGCGAGTAGGAATTCTAACAAGTTATTCCTTCTTCGGCAAAAAATCTTAATTCTGCGAAATGGCGAAAGCCACTTTATAGGCCTGCTTTCACTAAATGCATTGTCATTGTCCTCCTTACTGTCATCACTGTCCCTATTACTACTATAATCATTAACTAAATGTATCATCATTGTCATCGCTGCTACCGTCGTTATTACCATCAGGGACTGAAGCGTCATTATTATTGCCAGTGTCATCATTAGGATTATCACCAACTGCATGGTCATCGCTATTATCCTCAAACTAGGCAAAGATAATAATGTCCGGCAAAAAGAAAAAAAATGTGGATAGGTATTCTTGGCGTTAAAAGCAATTCTCAGACTGACGCTTCATACAGCAGCAGGTGTCTGGCCTAATTTCATGTCTGAGAGGGCCTTGTTTTTTACGGGTCACTTAGAGTAGAGAAGCAGTGAAGTGGGCTTGTTGGTTACCGTTGGTAGTAGAACATCACCCGTCAGCCAATTCGCCGCAATCGCTGCGTGTGCAGTCAAGAAATGTGTACTGACCTGAAATGCAAAATGCCGTTCTTATACCGTCTTTGCCAAACGTAACCGAGCAGTCCCGCCGGCCGGCAGTGAAGGCGCGCGGCCAAGACGCGGCGCTAAGATCGCGGTCACTGGCCGCTGCTCTCCGGCAGCAAGAGTAAGCTTGTTTACGAAAGCTTGCTCCCTCGCTCTCCTTCGTGGGACGATAAGAACTAAGCGAGCGATCGTGTGCGCCATCTGATTTGACGCTTTCGAATTGTGCTACCGAGGGAGGAGGCTCGAAAACGCATAATTGGGGCTCCTCATAGCATAACTCATTCGACGCCCCTTTCTGGCTGGCGCAGCTACGCAGCCGTTTTCAGTAGAATATTTTGCGCGTTATTATATCAGCTCGCAGCTCCGATAGCTTTCTCGATTGGGCAAATACTTCCTTTGGTGCTCGTTTATCTTACCGGGAAATTAAGGCACTGAACTGATCTTCACAACTAGACAAGCTGTTACGAGCAGTTTCCACTGATATTTTTTCTTTTTTTACCACGACCATCTTTGTATTGCTTTGTTAAGCTGGAGAAGATAAAAATAAAATGAGGCAAGATTTCCAGGTGTTTCAAGTGCCCTTTTTGCCGCGTTCTGTAGTCTGCACATTTTGTGACGTTGGTAATCTTGCGACTTACAAAACTGCGCAATAATTTTTTGCGTTGTTCTTCTACCGTTGGTCTTCTTCTACCACACGGCCACCAGAGCATCCGCCTCGCATTCGGGAGGTACCGGGTTCGATCCCTGGTGCCGCCGGTTACCCACCGGCTTTTCAATGGGTACAATCTTTCCCCCGGCCTGGTGCTCGGCTCTTCTGGGGTAAAATGCTTGGGAAAAGGTGCCACGGCTCAAATAGTTGCGCCGATGTGGCAGTGATTCGTTCCGCCATCGGACAACAATAAGTCCGCCTCGCGCGGCAAAAGCCCATTATGTGGCCCTTTTTTTTTAAGGACTGCTGCAGCTGAGGCTCTAAGGGAGCACTTCAGGTGAGGCTCAAAGGAAGTACCTTTGCAAGACAAACAGAACCACCCAGGTAGCACAAAGTGGGCTATGAAGGGTGGGCCCCGGTGGGCCCGATGAAGGCAATGCAGGACAGCCCCGGTGGGCTCAATGTGGGTGCTGCAAGAGGGGCCGACGTAGGCCCGAAGCGGGCTGTCGACAAAGCCCCAATTGGCCCCACTAGGGGCCGATGCAGGCAGCCCTTGCGGGGCTGCCCACATTTTTCCGGCATTGTTAAAAGGGCACATCCCGCGAACTCCCCGCGATGGTCCTACTTTGGACCGATTTGGGCAGCCGCTTTGGAGGAACATTTTTTTTTTATTTCAGTTAGCCCCTCAGAAAATGACATAGGACCAATGCGGGTTCTATAGCGCTAGCCGCACTTGGGCTTGCCCACATTATTCTCATAGGGGTCCGACGTAGGAAATTGATGGAAAGCCCTAGTCCAAGTTTTCCCAATCAATATTTAGGCACATAATTAAGTAATTACTTTATAAATGTCTGCACTTTCTAAACAGCCACAATATTAAATTTTACAATAATTCATAACTTTCATCTAGCCGAAATGACTTCATGTACATCTTGTTCAGGCTATGGAGATGTGTGTTCTGAACAGTAATATTGTACTGCGAGTTGCAGGCTGTCCAAAGCAACCACATAAGAGGCAACAGTTAGCAATCAGTTTGTTTTAGTATATGTAGAGCAATTTGCACGAGCGCGAGAACTAAAGCCATGTAAATTTCTAATCGACTAAACATGGCCACAACTGTTATACAAATCATCTATAATAGTAATTTAGGGCAACATCTAATGCAAATAAAAGTTGGAAACAATGATTACGCAATTGCACGCACTCCATCTAGCCCCATTACGGCCGATGTGGGACCTACAGCGGTTTTGTGTGGGCAGCCCCAATTGGGCTGGGTGTTGGTTTTGAACCTAAAGCCCACTTGCTATTGCACGTGCCTTCAAATTCCCCACAAGGGACCAATTTTGGTATCATGCGGGCTCTCCCGCCTTCCAGCCCCATTACGGCCCATGTGGGATATAAAGCATTTTTATGTGGGCAGCCCCAATTGGGCTGGACGTTGTTTTTGAACCTAGAGCCCACCTGCTGTTGCGCGGGCCTTCAAAGCCCCACAAAGGACCGATTTTGGTACCATGCGGGCACGCCCGCCTTCCAGCCCCATTACAGCCTATGTGGGACCTAAAGCGGTTTAGGTAAGGCTGCCTCATTTGGGCTTCACGAGGGCTTGCCCAAATTGAGCCCTTATTCATATTTCACCTGCCCTCAAGTAACCTACAAGGGGCCGATTTGGGCAGCATGTGGGTATGTCCGTTTTCTTGCCCCACTACGGCCGATGTTGGTCCCACAAAGATTTAATGGGGGCGGCCTCACTTCGGATCTATGAGGGCTTTCCCATAAAAAGCCCACATTTAGGTTGGATTGCCCTCAAATACCCGGCAAGGGACCCTTGTGGTCTGGATGCAGGAATGTGCTCTGCATTAGCCCAAGAAACGCCGCTATGGGACCCATGCAGGAGGAGCAGGGGCAAGCCCAAATGGGGCTTGCCCACATTTGCCCCATCGGGGACCGATGCAGGTTTTATGATGGTTGCCCCAGCCCCACTTGCCTACATCGGACCTACTGGGGCCCCACATTCTGTGCTACCTGGGCACCTTTGCAGGCTGCGAGGTTCGAAACTGGGTTTGGGCCCAGTCACTATCTTTTTTTTATTTTTTAGGACTGCTGCAGCTGAGGCTCTAAGGAAGCACTTCAGGTGAGGCTCAAAGGAAGTACCTTTGCAAGACAAACAGAACCACCTTTGCAGGCTGCGAGGTTCGAAACTGGGTTTGGGCCCAGTCACTATCCTTTTTTTTTTATTTTTTAGGACTGCCGCAGCTGAGGCTCTAAGGGAGCACTTCAGGTGAGGCTCAAAGGAAGTACCTTTGCAAGACAAACAGAACCACCTTTGCAGGCTGCGAGGTTCGAAACTGGGTTTGGGCCCACTGCGCAGGAGGGGCGCGCAGCGGGGTTTACGGAGCTTCTCCCAAACGCACACCTCTGGAAAAGCCTAGCGCTAGGCCGGGGGACGCTTGTACCCATTTTTACTGGTGGGTGTCCGGCGGTGGGTTTCGAACTAACCACCTCCCGCAGCCAGCTGTTCCGGCGGGCCTGCAGGATTGAGGCGGTACATGGAGCCCTGGACTGAGGGCTCCACTCAGGAAGAAAAGGAAGTTTAAATAATAAATGTTTTTCCTCCTCCTCCTCCTTCTAATTGCAATAACCTGCATCATTCATTTTAGCATTGCCTAAAAAATGTCACTCTCGAACATACATCACTCAATTTCACAACACGTGTATCATTTTTTTTTATTTATTTTTTTTGCGGACACTTGTTCATTGCAGTGCGATCCTTTATTTCTCTCGCAGCGTACACCCTTGATAGGAACATGACCGAAACAGCGGCGGTATATTACTTCGACGCCTCATAGTGAGAGTGAAGGTTTACTGCATTATGTTCCGAACCTAATATGTTCTAGAAATGAACAGAACGCCAGAAACGCGGCAAGAGGACTGCGAACTGTCTTTTGTGTTATTCGCAGTTACCTAGCTACTCGATTGGTGGTGCAGCGCCAGCTGGCGGAATGGCACCATCAGTAACAGGTTTAAAACGATGAATGAAACTTTCAAGTACCACGCAGGAATACATTCGGGACCTGAAACTTCTCTCCCCTGCTGGAGTCCTTGGCCGCCATATGGTGAGGTCGGAATGCTCAATGCCACAGAGAAGCCATTTATTAGTAGTCGCCTTTCATAACAGGGATGCATTCTTAGGAGACCTTACGCTAAGGAGCATTTCCATCACGCATTTGCTATATTGCCAAATATTTTTAAATGTACTTGCACTCGTTACTAAAACTGTCCGTATCCGCTTTTGTGCTACACTCGCCAAATCTTTCCGCACTTCAGCACTTTAGAATGCAGCTACAAATGCACAAAGGCGAGTTCACCTCATTACACATGTGCAAATAGCCTCACTTGAAACAGCGGCAAGCACTCCTCGTGTTCCTCTCATCTCCAGCTGAATGAAGCGTCACATCCAAAGACTTGTCATCGGGGGAAAAACCACATCAATTATTTAAATCCCATCGTACATTGAAGTGACAGCAGGGTTAGTTGGTTGACGTTAATGGTTAATAATTTGCGCGAAGGGAATATGAAGAAGGACAAGAAGGACAAACACAAAAGATGACCAACAACCAAAGTCTATTCCGCAAATCAACACGCATTTTAAATGGAAAAGTACATACAAGACATGGAATAATTGGGAAGCCGCGTCACACGGTAGAAGATACGCAGCAAGCAATACATACTCCATCATCGCGTGTTAAAAAATGAGGCGGCATTATAGGAAAGAACTGAAGATGGAGGCCAAAAAATTAGGTTAATATCCTCCATCGCGACAGACGGTACGATGCCTTCCGTGTATAAAATTCCGTGTTATCGCACAATAAACTATAGTTGTGAGTTATCGGTATGCCTAGTCTTTCCTGTGTGTCTTTGCGCTATTCTTCAGCGTGAACTATTCCATATAGGTGCGTTCTTTTGAAATTAAGAGGTAACGCAAAGATTCTGTCCTGATATTTCGAATTCAAGTTTCTACTTGTCTAGAGCTTCGAAGAGTAAAAGCTTCAAGTTAGTTGGCACCTTAAAAAAACTGTTTCGTAGGTGGCCATGTGCGCAAGAACCGTGAGCTTGCCAGAAAAAAGTTGCTACATATAAAAAACGTAGGTATCTGTAAGTAGACACCGGTTAACAAGTTGGCAATGAAAAATAAGAGCAAAATCTTCCTAAACTGACTCACAGAAAATTATCATAAACCTCCATCTAGTAACACAAAGCTTTGTTAGTCGACTGTTTCACCAAAATGCGGAAACTGCACGGTAAATTGACCTAAGGAGCTTGTTTTTTCACGATATAACGCAGTCATTAGTTATGGAATATATTTGTGAAGCCGTTAATGTAGGTGAGTGAGACCAAATGTCCTTGCACTGAACACTGCGGAATATCAGAAGTTATATCTATAGAGGAGAGGCCACTAGCAGTTATATATTGAGCGTGATTTAACAAGAAGTATCCGATCCATTTAAAGTTACTCTGGTCATGATTACGATTGCTTATATATGTGGTTTCGGCAATGGTAGTCCGCGGCGACGCCAGTGAAAACGCAGTCAACACTCTCCGAAAAATATAGCGCAAAAAAGCAAATCGATAACCAATGACAGGAACTACATTTATAATAAATAATGTTTCCAGAAAACGTGCCGTCGATTATTAAAACAGGAGTGTTTATATCAAAGAAAGTCAAGTTTGGCAAGAAAAACGTTTCCAACCGTTTGCAAAGAAGTGAATTGTCATGCGGTGTTGGTGCAAGTAGTTTATAGCAAGCAAAAACAAAATAAGGAAAAGGATGCTGCCGCTGTGGGCAAGGACTCAAGTTGCAGCCGGAGGAAATAAAAAAGGCGGGGGGGGGAGGGGGGGGGAAGAGGAGAGCGAGGAGAAATACAGAGTAGAGCGATAGTAAGAAAGAACCAGGCGAGCTTTGTGATAAATGAAATAATTAATAGATAGCGTTGTCGGGCGAGTGGGTCAATCATGATTACAGATTACAGTTCTTACAGCTGGCATTCGCGCAAAGTTTAGTGCATGGCCGTAGCGTTACAATGCAATAAAAAGCTGCGCTAATAAGACACGGACGAAGGAAAGGTAGGACGCACACAAACGCAGACTGACAACTTTATTTCGTGAAGAAAACCAAGGCATATATACGCGATCTCGGATACTATCTAATCACAAAAAAAAAACAGCAAGCGCAAGAGAAAACCAAGGCATATATACGCGATCTCCGCTACTATCTAATCACAAAAAAAAAACAGCAAGCGAAGAAGTGACTTGCGCTTGCTGTTTTTTTTTTTTTGTGTGTGATTAGATAGTATCGGAGATCGCGTATATATGCCTTGGTTTTCTTCACGAAATAAAGTTGTCAGTCTGCGTTTGTGTGCGTCCTACCTTTCCTTCGTCCGTGTCTTATTAGCGCAGCTTTTTATTGTATTGAACTATGAACCAACTAGCCCGACAAATTTTACCCGTAGCGGTACACACATAATTGGTGCATACGGGCAACAGCAATGAAACAAACCGTGCATGCTGTCAAAACGAAACTGTGTAATGGTCAATTTTAGCTGAAACCAGACTTGAAGATGAGGTTGCTCTTTTTTATTGTTCTTTCGTACGATGCACCCCCATCATTTATCTGATTGCTGTTGTCTTACGAAAACAAACCAAAAGCTAATGTAGGTGTTCACCGGCATCAGAGTGCGACCTGATGCCGGTGAACACCTCCGGCAAACGCACTCCCTCACCAGAACAGGAGTTGGCCACCCTGGTGCAGTAATTGGCCACAACCTCCTATGATAAGCTCCATAAAACCCCGGCCCTCAGTCACCAGCGGCTGCGGAACAACTGACCACGGCGGCGGTCAGACCTGTGACGCAGCAGGGGGTGCTAAGAAAGCCTGGCTCCGCTGGACAGGCCGCCATTGGAAACTGACCCTGGCAACGTTTAATGCTAGAACCCTAGCTAGTGAAGCTAGTTTAGCAGTGCTGTTAGAGGAACTAGAGGGCATGAAATGGGATGTTATAGGGCTTAGTGAGGTTATCGAGGTTTACCGGAGAGGCGACAACTAGGAGTAGGTTTCCTTGTCAATAAGTATATAGCGGGTAATATAGATGAATTCTAATGTATTAATGAGAGGGTTGCAGGCATCGTAATTAGGCTTAATAAGCGGTATAAACTGAAGGTTGTACAGGCCTATGCACCTACATGTAGTTATGATGACCAGGCAGTTGAAAGCTTCTATGAAGATGTAGAATCGGCAATGCGAAAAGTAAAAACGCAGTATACTGTACTAATGGGCGACTTCAATGCCATGTTAGGGAAAAAACAGGCAGGAGACAAGGCAGTAGGTGACTATGGCATTGGTTCTAGGAATAGCAGGGGGGAGTTACTAGTTGAGTTTGCAGAGCGCAATAACTTATGAATCATGAATACCTTCTTCAGCAAACGGAAGAACCGGAAATGGACATGGAAAAGTCCTAACGGAGAGACTAAAAATGAAATCGACTTCATAATGTGTTCAACCCCCGCCATTGTGCAGGATGTAGAGGTAATCGGGAAGGTGCGATGCAGTGACCACAGGACGGTGAGGTCCCGAATTAGCCTAAATCTGAAGAAGGAACGCAATAGATTAGTAAGAAAGAAACCCATCAACGAATTAGCGGTGAGGGGGAGGGCAGAAGAGTTCAGGATCTCGCTACAGAATAGGTATTCAGCTCTAACTGAGGATGGCGACATTACTCTAGAGGCAAGGAACAATAATTTCAGAAATATCATTACTGAGTGCGCGGTAGAGGCAGGCGGTAGGATAGTTAGAGAGGATACCGGTAAGCTGTCTAAGGAGACGAAAGATTTGATTAAGAAACGCCAGAGTATGAAAGCTTCCAATCCAACAGACCAGATTCAATTGGCCGAGATATCAAAGCTAATCAATAAGCGCAAGGTGGCCGATATAAGGAAGTATAACATGGACAAAATTGAGCATGCTGTAAAAAACGGGGGAAGCCTTAAAGCGGTAAAGAAGAAATTGGGCATAGGCAAAAGCCAGATGTATGCGATAAGGGACAAGGCGGGCAACGTCATCACTAATATGGAAAAGATAGTCAAAGTAGCCGAGGAGTTCTATACAGATCTCTACAGTAGCCAAAGTAGTCAGGACCGTAATGAGATTGGCGGTAGGGAAAAACAGTCAGACGTTCCATCAGTGACGAAGGACGAGGTCTAGAAAGCAATAGAAACTATGAAAAGGGGGAAATCAGCTGGAGAGGATCAGATAACTACAGATTTGCTGAAAGACGGGGGGATATCGTGCTAGAAAAACTGGCCATCCTGTATACGCAGTGCCTGGTGTCATCGACGGTACCGAAACAATGGAAGAACGCAAACATTATCCTCATTCACAAGAAAGGGGACTCTAAGGACCTTAAAAATTACAGACCAATCAGCTTACTGTCTGTTACGTATAAGGTATTTACTAAGGTAATCCCTAATAGAATCAGGACAACCTTAGACTGCAATCATGCAAAGGATCAAGCAGGGTTTCGGAAACGGTACTCTACTATCGATCATATCCATACCATCAATCAGGTGATAGAAAAATGCTCGGAATATAACCAGCCCTTATACATAGCATTCATTGATTACGAAAAAGCATTTGACTCAGTTGAAACCTCGGCGGTGATGCAGGTATTGCGAAATCAGGGGGTAGACGAGCCGTACGTGAAAGTGTTGGAAGATATATATAGTGGCTGCACAGCAACCATAGTTCTGCATAAAGAAAGTAACAAAATTCCCATAAAGAAAGGTGTTAGGCAAGGAGACACAATCTCCCCAGTACTATTCACAGCTTGTTTAGAGGAAGTATTCAGAGACTTGGAATGGGAGCAGTTAGGGATAAGGGTAGATGGAGAATACCTCAGTAATCTGCGATTTGCTGATGACATTGCCTTGCTAAGCAACTCGGGGGATGAACTGCAAATAATGATTGATGACCTAGACAGAAAAAGTAGAAAGGTAGGCTTGAAAATCAATATGCAGAAGACTAAGGTAATGTTCAACAGCCTCGGGAAGAAACAGCAGTTTACATTAGATAGCGAAATACTGGAAATAGTAGGTGAATATGTCTACTTAGGACAGGTAGTAACCGCAGATACGGACCATGAAAAGGAAATAACAAGAAGAATGAGATTGGGATGGAGCGCATTTGGCAAGCACTCGCAGATTATGACTAGCAGCTTACCGGTATCGCTCAAGAGGAAAGTATAAAACAGTTGCATCTTGCCTGTACTCACCTATGGCGCTGAAACGTGGAGGCTAACCAAGAGAGTTCTACTTAAGTTGAGGACAACCCAGAGGGCTATGGAACGAAAAATGGTAGGGGTAACATTAAGAGATAGAAAGCTTGCAGAGTGGGTCAGAGAAATAACTCAAGTTACCGACATTCTAGTGGAAATTAAGAAGAGGAAATGGACATGGGCAGGACATGTAGTGCGAAGAGAGGATAACCGATGGTCACTGAGGGTAACAAACTGGATTCCAAGGGAAGGAAAGCGTAGCAGGGGGCGGCAGAAAGTTAGGTGGGCGGATGAGATTAAGAAGTTCGCAGCGGTCAAGTGGATGCAGCTAGCACAGAACCGGGTTAAGTGGAGAAATATGGGAGAGGCCTTCGCCCGGCAGTGGGTATAATCAGGCTGATGATGATGATGACACTTTGCACTGACTATGTTAACGAGCTCAAGATTGTAAATTTTCTCGAAATGCGAACAATAGTTACGTATTTGAACTTCACCTCCAATACTTATACTGAGTTCATGAAGCTATTGAACCTGGAAGTTTTATGAACCGTTTTTTTTTAATACAAAATCTACCTTCTTTCATTTATAAAGGTGTTCGGCCTGAAAGTATAAAAAACAATTTAGGAACTGTGTTACCGTTGTGCAAAATGGAGTATTTATGGTGTTTTCATTGCTTTCACAAGTTTGGCTTCCATATTCTGTTTTTTCTATAGAACAAAGTATGGGAGGGCAAGAGTTTCCTTTGCTTATACTATTTATTTCCCCTATTTTTGACAAGGTGCACTGAAAGAAGGGCTGAAAAACAACATCCTGCTCAAAAGGCGGCCAGAAATAAACCTTAAGAAAGGCACATATTTGAAATAGAAAAGGTAAGAAAGAAATACCAGGCAGAATATTTTTTTGTGTGAGTACGGGTGCTTTATGCTACTCACTAGAAAGGAACCAGGTTTTGAAATGATTTAGAATAAATATTTATAAACAGTTTCTATTGCTGAAATGAATATTTCAATGCATATCGTTAGGAAAACAGTATCTGGAGTTATTGCACACATTTTTTAAAGGTAGCAAACGGCAGTTTTTTGCGAATAGTTATGCCCAGTTAACCGATCAAAGCCTTTATAGGATACTTCATAAAAAGTGCAGTAGTGTCAGCAATTTGCTTTTTTACTTACTACTTTGGAGAAGTCTGTTTCCTGCCTAATGAGCCTAATGAGCCTAAGCGCCAAAAACTATAATATTATATGAGCCGAATTCTTTCCCTCAGTCATCATTGGAACTGAGAATAAACCCACGTTTCTGAGCCTCAAGCTTTCGCTAGAGTGAAAGCTATTTATAATTTGCAAAAAATAAAAAAATAAAAAATATACGGTTTCTTTTTACTGACACGCTTATTAGACACACATTCCTTTTTCCCCGGTCACAACCGCCGCATAGGAAAGAAGCTTATGGGGGTTCTCACGAGACTCGGGCTCTTCTCTCAGAGTCAAACACCACACCGCTGTCTGTTGCCAGAGGGCCGTGAAGAACGAAACACCGAGGCATAGCCAGCGGGCCAGGCTGTTTATTGGGAGTGCCCAATTTCCAGCATCGATCATAGCAGCTTCGCGCGCTCCGGTGCCGCGGAGTCGTCTCTCTGGATGCAGATGCTGTCCGCTGATATGAGAGGGAAGGAGGCCAGAAGGGGAAAGGTGAGGGCTCCCCGTGTAGAGAGAGAGAGAGGGTGTTCGCCGCGTTGTGGGGGCGAGGAAGATGTTGCATTCTCACTAGCCGTACTCCTATGAAAAAGTTAAAAACTCACATTAAAATTACTAACAACTGATTTTGTGCGCAAGACCAGTTTCTAGGTTAGCAAGAATATCGAAAGAGAGCTGATAACGCAAATCTGAAATGCAGCAAATGCTTGCTGTCTTCGCTTTGTGGTGATCATTGAACCCTATTATATTGCCACACCGCTGATCATCTTCTGGCGCCACCTGGCCGAATGGCTTGGCACGTGGCTAAGCGTGATCCTCGTCTTTCTTGAGTTTTCGCTTGATTAAAAAGGGCCAGCTCGGTTGTTGTGCTGCTTGCTACGTGTGTTGGTGACATTTGGTGGAGGTGAGGGGTAAGATCTCATGTACGTTGCCCCCGAAGACGTCAGTGACGCTGCTCATCAACGCGTGGACGCGACTCCTGTCCATAAAGCCAGCCGTCGCCTGCGAGGCCTACAACCGGAGTTTGAACCGCTGTCCACCCCGCTACGAACCATGACATCCACGACGAGCAGCCAGACAAGCCAGCCCTCCAGCAACGCCCCACCGTTCGTCCTTCTCGCCACACCACTGACCATCTTCTGGCGCCACCAAGTGGCCGAATGGCTTGGCACGTGGCTAAGCGTCATCCTCGTCTCTCTAGAGTTTTCGCTTGATTAAAAAGGGCCAGCTCGGTTGTTGTGCTGCTTGCTACGTGTGTTGGAGACAATATGCACTGAGCATAAAAGAACAAACGTCCGAAATTCTTGAATGTTTTGAAAAGTATGACAGACATGTACTCATATAATGTTATCTAATGTGAACAGTATTTGACCGTTTGTGTTCTTACTTCTAGATTATAAATCAATTAAAGCAGCTAAAGCGGTGTTAAAATAGAGATTTGTGCGACGCATTTTCTTCTTACACATTTCCCCTGGGCACGCTACTAAGGCGGGATGGGGAAGGATGGGGCACCATCATCATCATCATCATCATCATCATCATCAGCCGGACTATACCCACTGCCGGGCGAAGGCCTCTCCCATATTTCTCCACTTAACCCGGTTCTGTGCTAGCTGCATCCACTTGACCGCTTCGAACTTCTTAATCTCATCCGCCCACCTAACTGTCTGCCGCCCCCTGCTACGCTTTCCTTCCCTTGGAATCCAGTTTGTTACCCTCAGCGACCATCGCTTATCCTCTCTTCGCACTACATGTCCTGCCCATGTCCATTTCCTCTTCTTAATTTCCACCAGAATGTCGGTAACTTGAGTTATTTCTTTGACCCACTCTGCACGCTTTCTATCTCTTAATGTTACCCCTACCATTTTTCGTTCCATAGCCCTCTGGGTTGTCCTCAACTTAAGTAGAACTCTCTTGGTTAGCCTCCACGTTTCAGCGCCATAGGTGAGTAGAGGTAAGATGCAACTCTTATATACTTTCCTCTTTAGCGATACCGGTAAGCTGCTACTCATAATCTGCGAGTGCTTGCCAAACGCGCTCCATCCCAATCTTATTCTTCTTGTTATTTCCTTTTCATGGTCCGGATCTGCGGTTACTACCTGTCCTAAGTAGACATATTCGCCCACGACTTGCAGTGCTTGGCTACCTAACGTAAACTGCTGTTCCTTCCCGAGACTGTTGAACATTACCTTAGTCTTCTGCATATTTATTTTTAAACCAACCTTTCAACTTTTCCTGTCTAGGTCATCAATCATTATTTGCAGTCCTTCCCCCGAGTTACGTAGCAAGGCAATGTCATCAGCAAATTGCAAATTACGGAGGTATTCTTCATCTACCCTTACTGCTAACTGCTCCCATTCCAAGTCTCTGAATACTTCCTCTAAGCAACCTGTGAATAGTACTGGGGAGATCGTGTCTCCTTGCCTAACACCTTTCTTTATGGGAATTTTGTTTCTTTATGCAGAACTATGGTTGCTGTACAGCCCCTATATGTATCTTCCAGCACTTTCCCGTACAGCTCGTCTACCCCCCGAGTTCGCAATGCCTGCATCACCGCCGAGGTTTCTACTGAGTCAAATGCTTTTTCGTTATCAATGAATGCTATGTATAAGGGTTGGCTATATTCTGAGCATTTGCATTCACCTGGTTGATTGTATTGATATGATCGATATTAGAGTGGCGTTTTCGAAAACCTGCTAGATCCTTCGCTTGATTGCAGTGTAAGGTTGTCCTGACTTTATTAGCAATGACCTTAGTAAATATTTTATGCGCAACAGACAGTAAGCTGATTGGTCTGTAATTTTTAAGGTCATTAGCGTCTCCTTTCTTATGAATGAGGATAATGTTTGCATTATTCCATGGTTATAGTACCGTCGATGACACCAGGCACTGCGTATACAGGGTGGCCAGTTTTTCTAGCACGATATCCCTCCCCCCTTTCTCCTTCAACCAATCTATAGTTATCTATCTATTTATTTATACAATACTGCAGGCCATAAAAGGCCCTGGCAGGAACGGGGCACAATCGAGCATCGTTATACACACCTATGTACAGTAAATTTTTCCGTGGAAAGAAGAGAGCAGAAGGAAAGAACAAGAACACATTTTGATATATTACAAAAAATAGACGTTATTGCTTCAAAAACTGTTGAATTGCGGAGAGGACATTTGGACCTTCAAACACATGCGAAGGCAATCCATTCCACTCGGTTAAAGTTCTTGGGAAAAATGAATATTTGAATTGGTTTGTGCGGGCAAATACAGGAGTTAGTTTATGAGGATGATGACGCCTCGTAACTCTGGACGATGAGGGTTGAAAATACAACGAAGGATTCATACGGAGCGTGCGATAATAGATATTGAAGAGCAATTTTATTCTTGCTAGCCTTCTCCGAGATGCTAATGATTCGATTTCATTTAATCTTATCAACTGTGATGGTGAATCATGTCTGCGGAAGCGGTTATATATGAAGCGTACTGCTGATCTTTGTACTTGCTCTAACTTATTAATATCCTGCTTTGTATAAGGATCCCAGACTTCGCAGGCATATTCTAGCTTGGAACGGACTAAACAATTGTATGCTAGACGCTTTACATCGGAGGTGCAGTGCTTGAGCCTATGTCTCAGTTGGCCTAGTTTGCGACAGGCAGATGAACAGATGTTCTGGATATGGAGGGACCAGTTCAAGTGATTGTTAATTGTAACTCCTAAATATTTGAAGCTGTCGGTTTCAGTTATAAGGGTGTCTTTGATAGTGTATCGGTAAGAATGGTACGATTTTTTGTTCGTGATGCGCATGAACACGGTTTTATTGAAGTTAAGTTTTATATCCCACTTTTCACACCAGTCAGAAACAGCGTTAATACTTTTATTTAAAACCACTTGATCACTTGTATTATTAATAGCCCTGAAGAGCAGGCAGTCGTCCGCAAATAAACGAATATTCACACTTTCATGGATAGAGGCAGTCAAGTCATTCACATAAATTAAAAAAAGAAGAGGACCTATCAGGCTTCCTTGCGGAACACCGGAGGTTACGGAAAGGCAGTCTGAATAATGGCCTTCAATATCGACAAACTGCTGGCGCATGTCTAGATATGATGAAATCCAATTAAGCACAGTTTGAGGTATACCCAGCTCGTCAAGTTTATATAATAGACCGGAATGCGTAACCATGTCGAATGCTTTACTAAAATCGAGAAATATTACATCAATTTGGCCAGCATTATCGAGTACCGAAGAAAAGGAATGTATTGTGGAAACCAGTTGAGTAGTTGTCGACAACCCTTTGCGAAAACCATGCTGAAATGGGGAGAGAACGTTGTTCTTATCTAGGAAGTCAGATATGTAGTTCGAAATAATATGTTCCATAAGTTTGCATGCAGTGCTGGTGAGAGATATCGGGCGGTAGTTGGTTAACTGATCGCGGTTGCCTTTCTTGAAAACAGGCACAACACGGGCAAGCCTCCAGTCAGATGGAACATCGCCAGTAGAAAGTGATGAACGAAATATAATAACAAGAAAGTGTGCTAGTGATTCAGCGTAACGTCGCAGGAATACGTTTGGGATGCCATCAGGGCCACAAGACGATTTTGGCTTCAAATTGAGAAGCATTAAAAAATTCCTTCATATGTTATGAATTCCGGGCTAACGCTGGTCGTGTTATTGTAAGAACTAGGGTGGGGACGGGGATTCGGGGATTATCTGATCCTCTCCAGCTGCTTTCCCCATTTTCATAGCTTCTAATACTTTCTTAATTCGTCCTGTCACTGATGGAACGTCTGACGTTTTCCTGCCGCTAATCTCATTACGGTCCTCTAACTACTTTGGCTACTGTAGAGATCAGCATAGAACTCCTGGGGTACTTTGGCTATCTTGTCCATATTCGTGATGACGTTGCCCGCCTTATCTCTTTGCGCAAACATCTGATTTCTGCATATTCCCAATTTCTCCTTCACCGTTTTAAAGCTTCCCCCGTTATTTACAGCATGCTGAATTTTCTCCCTGTTATACTTCCTTATATTGGCCACTTTGAGCTTATTGATTAGCTTTGATATCTCTGCCAGTTCTATCTGGCCTGTTTGGTTGGAAGCTTCCATACTTTGGCGTTTCTTAATCAAATCTTTCGTCGCCTTAGACAGCTTACCGGTATCCTCTCTAAATATCCAACCGCTTACTTCTACAGCACATTCAGTAATGATATATCTAAAATGATTGTGTTTTGCCTCTAGGATAATGTCGCCATCCTCGGTTAGAGCTGAATATCTATTTTGTAGCGAGATCCTTAACTCTTCTGTCCTCTCCTTCACAGCTAATTCGTTGATGACTTCTTTCTTACTAATCTGTTGCGTTCCTTCTTCAGATTTATACCATTTCGGGACCTCACCATCTCACCAGCAACTTATAGCCGGTTGTTAAGCCTGCATCAACAAAGGTGGAGGTGGCGAAGTACGACACCAGGGTAGCGAAATCATTTCCTGCTTAGAGAGGGCGAAATCTACACTGGTGGCCAGAGTACGGCCACAACCTAGGATCGCTTACTGCATTCCTTCGGCACTAAGATTTCGCTTCTGCCGGCGAGAGATTCTGTGGCAACAGTATCGAAACTCGACGCTCTGGCATGCAGGTTTGACGTTCTACGTGTGCGTCATCGCTGCGAGCTAGCTAAGAATAGCTTTATTATTTTTCAACTCTCTGTAACTGATGCGAGGGCAGAGACGCGCCATGCCTTTGCAGGATGAAGGCATCAGGCTTTCCGAGCTACCGCTTTGAAGCTGGCCGCCAGCAGCCATCTTTGTGGGTCACCCGCACAGTTTGATCGGGATAGCTGGCAGAGCAGATTCCGGCGTCCTCTCCTGCTCGCAAGGGACGCCGGAAGCTCGCGAGCTGAAAGGAATGGAGAGAATGGTACGAAGCCACAGAAACGTGACTTTGCAAGGCCCCACCTGCGGCTCCCGCTAATTTATGGCAAAACTCGAAGCCGGGCTTCAGCGTACCGCACATCCGGAAGGATCAGGCACTGTTTCAAGGTAAGCGTTGAGTGAGGAATTGAGAAACAAAGCTTTTCCCCATGAGCGACGATGCCACAGAGCCGTGCCAGACGTCCGTCAGTAATTCTGCCGTCAGACTGTGCGTCCCGACAGTAAACTGTTCCCACGCACTCAGGAACGCTAGACGTGCGAGAGTGCGTTGAATCTTGCAGCCTATATTTTTATTTTTCCTGCCAGCCCTCATTTCAGCACGGGGAAGGAAATATAAAATAAAAAAGTCACCAGCAGCTTGTTCCAGAATTCAATAGATTCAGAAAAAATAACCAGACAATGACACCACCCTCTTTCTTATAAAGTCAGAATCGTCAGGCGCAGGAAAACACAAGTAGATAGAGAGAAATCCTGAAGAATTCTATGCCAAGGAGCTAAGCTCTGAATGAGTCAGCGAAGGCTGCGTCAGGTCTACAGTGTCGTGACCCAGGTTGCGTGTTGTAGGCTAGGTTGGTTGTCGGAGCAAGAACAAGGACGGAGCGGTTGGATATCGGACTTTGAAGTGAGACGGGAAAAACTTTTATGTACAAAATTTACATAGTAGCGTTTTTCACGGGATACTGTAGAGCAGCATTCTCCGTTCTACGACTCACGACAAGTATTTGTCGGTTTTTATAGGGCTGATTACCTAGCGCCCCCAGATAGAAAGGCAGGGCAGGTTCTGAGGGAGTGTCTCTGTCACCTCACTTTGCTGCACTCTCACTCTCACTCGCACTCTTTGTTACTGCCCGCATGTCCTCTCTCCCTTCGTCGTGCCTGAACTGAAAGTCCTCTGCGAGTTCAGCGGCGCGTTGTAAGCTTTTCTTTTCGGGCTTGTCTTGTACCCACAGACGCGTCTCTACATTCAGAGATTTGTAAAATTGCTCTAAACAGATTGCATCCACAACCTTTTCACGCACATCATAGACCTCGGCGGCCTTCAACCATTCGATAAGACTTGCCCTGAGATTGAAAGCAAAATCCGGAAAAGATTCAGAAGGCCGTTTCACCGCCTTTCTGAACCGCCGACGGATGGCTTCGGCTGAGAGGCGGTACTTCTTAAGCAAAGTTGTTTTTACCTTATCGTAATTGTCTGCCTCCTCTTGGGTAAGGCAAGCAAGCCCGTCGGCCGCCTCACACAGAAAAACTGTCAAGAGGTGCTGGGGCCAGGTGGGACGAGTAATTTAGTGTTTCTCGCATGCGCGCTCGAAGCTGACAAGGAAGAGCCCCGATATTCGGACCCATTGTGAAAGATTACACCAAGTCTTTCTTTTATGCAGTTTGGATGTCTGACGACTCCCAAAAGCAGCCCTGTCCGCTTTCGCCACTTTTACCTGTGCTTCTGCTAGCCTCAACTCCAATCGTTTAGTCTCTAGCTCCAATCGCTTAGTCTCTAGCTCTATTTCCATTTCCTCTTGTCTTTTACGTTGCTCAATTTCGTCTTGTATTTTACGTTCTTCAATTTCCTCTGTTCTTTTACATTCCTCATCCTGCGCTTTGCTGTTTACATCCTCACAGCAGAAGAACAGCTTACGTTATGCCGTGCAAAACACAATTAGAGAAGGTGATACACTCACCAACCCAAGCAAGGACACCACGCAGAAAATCCCACAGCTGCCATTCAGTTGTCGTGACCCAGGTTGCGTGTTCTAGGCCAGGTTGGTTGTCGGAGCAGGAACAAGAACGAAACGCTGGAAACCGGACTTTGAAATGAGATAGGAAAACTTTTAGGTACAAAATTTACACGGTAGCGGTTTTCGTGGGAGGCTGACTAGAGCAGCAGTCTCCATTCTACAAGCTACGATAGACACTTGTCCGATTTTATAGGGCTGATTCCCTATGTACCCCAGTCCCCCAGTGTCTCTGTCACCTCACTCTCCTGCCCTCTCACACACACGCACCAACGCTGTTCGTGCTCGTTGACACGCCCCGTTGTCTGGTTCTGGCTTGAGGGTGAGGAGGGGGCCGTCTAGACAACGTGATGGTGTCAGCCGCTTGTCCCCGTGCTTGGTTGCAGCTGGGCTGACTAATCGGTTCCCGCGTCACGCGGCTGCATTCAGCGAGGCCACTTAGTCGAAAGCTGTCCCCGTGGCTAACCACGGGAAGAAAGGAAAGAATGGATATTCGCTCTTCTTAGCGAGGATCGATACTTGAAGGGACCGGAATTTGGTCGTTTTCCTTCCTTTGTTCCGGTCGTCGATGTGTTGACTGGACCCTGATAAATGCCGCCGCGTGACGAACAATATTCTTCGGCCGGCCGGTGCCAGGGGCAGTGGCATCTCCCCGGCGCCGATGTTGGGAGCTTATACCATACGATCAACCCCTCCCCCCCGCTCTGGCTTGGGAGGGGTCAATGGCAGCTGCTTCCCGTCTTGATCTTGTCGCCGGTCTTAACATCCGACGGGGTGGCCTCCACCGCTCGTCCGATCATAATGTAACAAAGTACATTGGTTGAAAAGGACAAAATTTGTCGCATTCGAGATTGCGGCACCATTATGTGAAAATCGGTCCGTCGTTTTTGTCTACAATGGGTGGTAGGACTGGTACCCATAAGATAGAGGCAAGTAGGGCGTCCGAAATTAGATGTAGTTTCTCTGAAACTACTACAAGTACTACTACTACTACTACTACTACTTTTACTACTACTACTACTATCTACTACTACTTCTACTAATACTACTACTACTACTGCCTTTACTACTTCTACTACTACTAATAATAATAGTAATGATTACGATACACTCGCTGGCGTTGGGGTTTGAACCAGGCCCTTCGCACTCTAGGATTACACTCATTGCTCCCGGTTCTGCGTTGGCAGTTTTCAGCTAATAATATTCAGTTGTCTTAAAGCCTTGTCTACTTATTGCTGTTGTGAACCCGTTGTTTTCCGCTGGTGTTTCCATTAGAAAGACATTTTAGGTTAATTAACGTTCCCACTACATTTTTTAGTTAGCATCATGCATTATCAACTACTTTTTCATGACTAAGACAAAAGCTCGACCTACTTGGTGGTTGCAAATATGTTTATTTACTAATATCAATTTCTTCGTGAATAATTTGGTAGAACCTATGCATCCTTGCTCTTTGCGCCTTGTTTCTAGTAACTATAGGCCATGTAGACCGTGCCAGTTTACATCTCAGTTACTGAACTTGACCATCTCTATTTTCAAACGAATAAATCGCGCCTTCTGCCTTCCAGCCTGTTCTGTTTCAGCTGAAATAATCATAAGGAGCCAACATTAGTTACGTATGTTCCAGGTAAGGCCGTATGAGTAATTTGTACGTTAATAGTTTGGCGAATTTTGTTGCAATGCTCAACTTTGCTCTTCCGAAACACATCTTACTTTGTGCCACTCCATGCACATTTTCAACATTATTGTGCTAACTACATCATCAGAAATTAACAACCCCTGGCCCTTACAGTGCTCAACACTCTATCCTTAAGGGGAAGATTAAACACCCTCTGAATTAAATACGTGGGGTGGTGGCCTACGACCGGTTGCTGGATAACCTGGTAGTAAGAACTGTGCGCTAATTGGAATGCGTGAGAGATTAGAAGCAGAAATTAAGGCATTGGTAATTAAGGAAGTATAATAAAGGGGTTACATGTGTGCAAACGGGAAACCGCAAAGAAGCGTACATGACATGAACGCTATAATTTCGCAACCTTGAACGTGGGGTTTAATTATTGAACATTTGTTTCCTCGGATGCCAATCTGCCACGGGAGAAAATCAATTTTGGAATGATGATTCAACTGACGCAAATGGCAATTTTTTTTTTTATTAGGGATGGATGGATGGATGAATAATTGTCCGCTAAAACTTTCGGAGCCTCGTAGCCATGGTGGATGCCTGTTACGTGAACTATAGAGGTAAACCTCGTTTGTGTGTTTATCTAGTAAGGAGATATCACTTCATATGAAGGTCAGAGAAAGTGATACAACGGGTGTTGAGAAGGAGACGGAAACTGGTAAGATATAATGGGATAGTGATAAAGAGATGTTAGAGGTGTTGTCATAACCGCGAAGCATGATCTTCGCAAGGCTTCCAAAGCACCGTCGAGCGGCGCTGCTGCTCCTGACAGGGAGCGCCATCTCTGACAGAAAAATAGAAACTGGGGATACACCCGGCGGCCCCACCTAGGCATCCCGTGCAAGTTTTCTCCTTTCGCTCGCTCGCTTCCGCGCACGTGCAGACGTCTCGCGCTGCTTTGTCGTGCGGACAGAAAAGCACACACTGGACGCCGCCGGCTCAGCTCGCTGCCTTCACGGCGTGCGCCGTGCGCTCTCTCACACGAGCACGCGCCTTGACGCGCCCCCGCAGGCGCACCGCGACATGCCACCTGCATTCCGTCTTGATTGGTTAACCTGACGCGTAGTTTCATGAAGGATACTTAATTATAGGCGGGAAACTTTTTATTCACGTCTGCACTGTAGAGCAGACAACAGACGGGGATGAGTAAATATTGATTGTGAATGCGTGCCACGTTAGCAAAAACGTAGGAAATGCATCTCGAGTTAAGTCCGCTATGTAATTATATTGTCGTATATAATATGTTTAAGAACTCTAAAGTATCATCAATACTGTGAAATAAAGTGGCCCGCTCGTTAACCAACGTTTTGGCCTGCAGCATGCGATCTATATACGGATTTGTTTCTTTATTATTACGACGTTACCAAAGGAAATTTTGCAGTAGAAGAATAAGTATATAGTCCGAAGGAGGTCTTTCTTCAAAGACAAGAACGCTAGCAATATCTCACAAGCACATGCGTGCTCCATGTGCTTGTGTACGCTACATATCCGTCTCGCTGGCTCGGAAGGCAGGTGAAATCTAAGCTCGTACTACATAGTGTTTTATTTCGGTTCTTATTAAATGGTTGTGCTTCATTTAGGATAATATTTGGTTTGCACTCACGAACCCTGTGACGCGAATGGGGTGCTCCGTGCGAGTAGTGCCAGTCGAGCCATAGTAAGGATCCCTTTTGTACTGCACTTCCGACGTATCTTCGTTGTTAATAATAATAATAATAATAATAATAATAATAATAATAATAATAATAATAATAATAATAATAATAATAATAATAATAATAATAATAATAATAATAATATTTGGTTCGCGTATTGGCCAATTTGCGAAAATCTGTAAAAGCGTCTCAGAAGGCATGTTTTCCAACGCCGCCCCCACCCCCGAAAAAAAAAAAGGCCTCATTCCTAGACATTTTCTTGGTCAATCTAGAAATGAAAAGGCAGCTGTGGACACTTAGGGCACATTCACACATCAGTCTCGATCGCGGACGTCGCATCTGTTGTTTTGGTTGCTTTCAGAGCACCCACAAAGCAGGGAGAGAGCACAGAAAATCGGCAAAACTAGACACGCGGGGAGCGAAGATCAAGATAATCTTCCATCCTCTTCACTTTTTATACATGGTGTTAAACCACTGTACTTTTTTGTTGCCTCTCCAAGCCGTCTTTGTCAACTGTCAACATTTCTGAGTTTACAAAGAAAGGGGAAATTGGCTCTTTTCGTTTCCACAAAGAACGCAAGACTTCTCAGAACGCTGTCATGCGGTTGAAAAACAGGTCTTACGGACACGCTTCAAAGAAATCTGCAAAGTTTCACACGTGAGCCTCGTCTTTTGGTGCTTCGCCTACTATTGTGGGTTCCCATGATACAACGCTACTTAGTACATCCGTTTCGCATCACCGGAAGCGTTTTTGTATCGCCAAATAACCGCCAGGCGCAACGCGATCGCCGCGCGTGCACAGGAAGCTAGCGGAGCGTCTGCTCCGGCGAAGCCCCATCGTTTCACATTTCGCCACCACGCCAAGAATGCGACGCTGCTGTCGCGCGGTGAAACTTGAGCTTGGGTTCCCCTAGAGCAAAGCTTTGACGCGTGTATAACTTGGCTACTTGCGTTTTGGACCACACGTATACAAATTTGTACCACAAACATTTGTTCTTCCCCACCCGCTACCCAGATAAATGCCCCACCTGCCACCAACACCGACCTACACTATATTCATTCTGTTTGGGCCTGGCCAAAGCCACCCGGCGGCATTCCACCTGTACCTCACCCCACCCTCTCATCTTGGGAAGATGCCTTGTCCCGCTCGGAGCTGACCGAACAACGCCGGCTAATCGAGCGGGCCGAGAGGATTGCCGTGGCCCATCGGCTTATGGACTGATTTGCATCTATTCTTTCTGAGACCGTTTTATTTGCAACAAGCCGCAAGACCAGCGACAGCTGTTCTGGCGGGCCTGCAGGATTGAGGCGGCACATGAAGCCCTGGACTGAGGGCTCCACTCGGGAAGAAAATGAAGTTTATATAATAAATGTTTTTCCTCCTCCTACTCCCACAGCCTGAAATTGAACTTTGATTTGACCTTTGCTGAAATGTGGCTTGCAAGTCTCCGCGTGCTGCTCTTGACGTGTCCACACATATATTAGGTAGTTTTAGAATAGGTGGACCCAAGGCTTGGGGCCCCCAAGGAAATAGCGTGCGGCGGCGCAACGTGCTAGCCGAGCGGCGAGTTTTAGAATAGGGGTTTTCCCGACGCAGCGGAGCCGGCCTTGCGTTCGTCGATTGCAGCGCCACGACGGTAAACCAAGAAAAAGCATTTAAATATATAAGAGCCAACAACGCTATTTTGTTCATCAAAACGTGCTACTATTGCACAAAACTATATTAAAACTACCAGTTATATAAACTGTTTTTGTCATACAAGACGAAATCGGCCAATTGTCAATCCAGGCCGAGGCCGGGAAAACTCATTTGAACCTTCCGCGCTTTCCGCCGTCTGGTCCCCATGGCAACCGAACGAGGCGAACTCGCGAGGCCTAGCAGCTCGGTAAATCCGGAAGCAATCAGAAAATATAGGGCGTTTTATTGCTAAAATTTGGTGGTGCGGGCATCATGAGACATAGCATAAGCTTCGTTGGCCTTTCGTTTGCCATGAACGCGTGACACCATGGAGCGGTGACGACGAATGTATGCCGAGGCGAGCGGCCGCCGCTTGGCCGGTCGCCGCCATGTTGCCGTAACCCAAGCGACCCAACGGCGGCTTGGGGCGAACGCTATTTCTGAAAAATAGGGGCCGCCCCTAGCGTTAACCCAAGACCCGAAGCGCGCTTACGTTCTGCGCATGCGCATTTCGACGCCCCAAGCTCCTTGGGGGCCCCAAAGCTTTGGGCCCCCTATTCTAAAACTCTCTATTAAGCGATAGCGTACACAGCCCGGTGGGCCGAAAACCCGAAAAACAAAAAACTGGAAATTGCGAAAGGCGGTTCAAAAATGCTGGAAGGCTCAAAATGTAAATCTAATTCTTGATAATCACAATTTGGAACGTAGCGCTTGTAGCTGATGAATTAAGTGAAATATTTGTAACAATATAAAATGTAAAAAAACATTGTTTTGATTTGTGTGTATAGCGTTCCAAGGCGACTCAGGCTGTGATACGCCGTAGTGGAGGTATCCAGACTCTCCATCATCTGGGGTTCCTCAATGTGAACTGACATCGCACAGCACACTGGCGACTTGCTTTTCCCAGCCATCGAAAAGCGGCCGCCGCGACCGAGACTCGATGCCGTATGCTTCGGTACAGGCCGCTTCAAAGACGTCAAATAGTCAAAACTAAAAGCCAATGCTATCTGTTGCCAATTGAAAAATATAGAACATATATTTGCTTAATTAAATATTTGAAGCAATTGAAGAATGAAAAATTGAAAAAGGTAGAAATGAAAGGTTCAAAATGCTCAGAATGGAAAGATATGTTTGCTCGTGTAATGCATAGTATTTGAAAAAAACGAAAAAAAAATAAAAAAAAAAATAAAGAGCTCTGCAGAATCTGCATTGGAGTAATGCGAAAGCACGGATGCTGCCACTGGTTGCTTCTAGTTGCTTAATTCACTCCTTGTTTGACCATTTTAGTCTTTGGCACTTTCAAATCGCGCGGCACCCCTTTCTCTCTTTACACTTTCACTTCCACCTTCCGCCCCGCCGGGGTGGCGCAGTGGTTACGGCGCTCGAATACTGTTCCCAAGGGAAGCGGGATCGAATCCTGGCCTCGGCGGCAGCTTTTCGATGGAGGCGAAAACCAAGGCGCCCGTGGGCTGTGCGATGTCAGTGCACGTTAAAGAACCACAGGTGGTCGAAATTCCGGAGTCCTCCACTACGGCGTCTCTCATAGCCTCAGTTGCTTTGGGACGTTAAACCCCACCAACCGAACCTTCCACCTTCCTTCTTCTCTTACGGCGCGGGTCAGGTGTCCACAGAATGTGTGGTGGATACTGTGCGTTTCCTTTTTTTGTGAGCCAGTTGCCCCGCCGGGGGGGTGCAGTGGTAAGGCGCCCGACTACTGCCCGGAGTTCCCGGGTACGAACCCGACCACGGCGGCTGCGTTTCGATGGAGGCGAAAGGAAGTGGCGTCCGTGTGCTGTGCGATGTCAGCGCACGTAAAGATCCCCAGGTGGTCGAAATTACTCCGTAGCCCTCCACTACGGCTCCTTCTTCTCTCTGTCCACTTTCCCTCCCACCTTCATCCCTTCCCTTACGGCGCGGTTCAGGTGTCCACATAGGAAGTGTGACAGATACTGCGCTTTGCCCTTCCTGTGAACCAATTATTATTATTATGTGAGCCAGTTATTATTTAATTTAGCGGTCTAATTATTTTTTGGACGCAGCCTTACGTCACCCTCTATCGAATGACAGCAATCGTTAACCTCAAACACTTCTTACAACTGCTGCGGACACGATTTTTCGGACACGGTCTGCGGACAGACATCTGTGAACATAGTGAAGTAATGCTTTCGCCTTAATAAAAAATTCCGACGACACTGCAGAATCTGCACTGGAGAAATACGTAAGCCTGAGCGTTGCAGTGTTGTCCGCCAGATTTGCCAGCGGGATACCGCGAGCGACAGATACAGCGCCTTTCCTTTCCATAAAACCAGTCATGGAACGCCGGTGAACACTCGAAACGCTGGCTGGGGTCGACAAGGGACGCGCGATGAATCGTTTGCAGAGAAACGATCAGGCTTCCGCATTCTCCAATGCAAATTCTGCATTGTTCCCGGAACAGCACCGCTCCGCCAGCTGTGCTCATGCGCGGAGTTAGTCTTACTCCGCAGCTGGCGTGTGCGCCGCGCGCCTCGCCACTGCACAAACGGCGGAGCAGAAGCTTCAAACTGGTTGCCTAGCCTTACCGAATGGGAGTTGATACTCTTCACGGGCGATTTCAACAAAGACCCCGAGAAAGACCCGACGTTGCTTCGAGCCGCCGAAGAACGATTTCAACTAGAGTTGAATAAACTACAACTACCGACGCAAACTGGGAAGAACTTTAGATTCTTTTTTTTTTTCGATGTTTATTGCCTCAGGGCATAAAATGCTATGAAGGATGAAGGGTGTGGTCAAATAAATGAATAAAGGTTGTCTGATGCAATCAAGTCGAGGAGTGAAAGATGATGTCCCTGCGTCTAAGCCACATATGACTGCGGAATATGCATAGGGGAGAAGCCAGTTGCCACCAGATGCCGGGTGTGCGTTGGCCTGAGTGCTGCACATTCCCACAGTAGGTGCTGTATGTCATCTTCTGTATTTCTGAATTTGCAGATGGGGCACCCAGGGAGTTGATACCAATGTTGAAATTGAGGCCTTTCTGATCACTACCGGTGTTAGGTCCATCCCTACTCTTATCCTCCGAAGCGCTACCTCCTCTGCACGGGTTAGACTGCGGGGGAGGCTTACCGTACACGGAGGTATCAAAGCATGTGTTTGGTGTAGGAGGTGTTCCTTTCTTGTCAAAAGTAGAGTAGCATTGTCTAATTTTATGAGGTTCGGCGATGTCGAGGTTGAGGATGACAGGCGGGCCGCAGAATCTGCCTGGCTTTGAGTACCTAAAAGGTCGCGCGGAGTCCATTCGATACGAATTGGCTGTGGTATACATGTCGCTAGACTGTGTATGATTTGGCAGATTTCTGTGCTATTACTAACGCGTCTAAGTAGCTTTGCCACCTAGAGGGCATCAGTGCGTATGACAATACGGGCCGTGGGAGGCATGAGAATGAAGGTCACCGAGCAAATCGCCTCCTCACTGCAAGCAGTTCTGCACAAAAATAAGATGGAGGTTCCGGTAATTGAAACTTTGATGTCCTGTTCAGTGAAGGCTTGCTGGGACAGTGAGCTGCAGTTGTCACTTCGCAGGTGTGGATGCTCGCGTTGATGTAAATTATAATGAATCCTTGTGGCAAGCGGTGTCTTGTTGCATAATTCGCTCCCGAAGTGACGACGCTGTTTCCTGTGTTCTATGGGCCGTCGTAAATCAGTTGGCTTGTTATCGCTCAAGTGTATACAAAACGCCAAGGAGGAAGAATTGGCAGTGGCGGTGGTTGAAGTGAGTGTGATGAAGCATAGGCCCTCAGAGCACACGTTGAGTGAGAGAGGGTGGCCTTAAGCCTGCGTGAATCACATCGTTGGTGCACCAGTTCATCTATTGTGTTTAGTTGCCCGTTTTCTTTAAGTGCCACGATTGGTGTATTGCGAGGGAGGCAGGTGATGACCCTCATCGCCTCTCGGTTTATAGCTTCAAGGCGATCCCATTGTGCCCTTGTTAAGTGCAGGAATTGGGCTTGATAAACAACGTTCGGTTGCACAACTATCCGCATCAACTGTCTTGCAACATCTGAGCGAGCGCCACTCGTTTTTGGAGCAATGCGTCTGATCAGACCCAAAATTTTTAGCACCTGTTTTTTAGCCTGAGACAGCCATGAAGTTCCAGTTCCGGACTCATGAATTATTAAACCCAATACTCATACTGTTGAACTTTCCGGAAGTGGGGTTCCTGGACAGATGTGGACGAATAGGTAGGGGTTGCCGCTAGTTTACGGCGCCCCCATCGGTTGGCGACTGATATGAATGTAGTTTTACTGGCGGAAAGTTCGATGCCAATGGAAGATGCACGTAATATCTAAAGCTGATTTTAGGGCAGCGGATTGAGTCAGCATGTCGTTGTGTGTGCTCCACACCATGATGTCATCAGCATATATTAGGAATTTAACATATGAAATTTCATGTAACCGCCATGCAAGGGCGATAAATGCAATATAAATAATGTTGGTGACAACTCTGATCCCTGGGGTACGCCGCGAAGAGGGACAAATGATCCAATGGCATCGCCAATCAGGCGTATTGAAAATTGTCTACTCTCAAGGAAAGACTTTACGAAGTTGCGTAATCTATGTTGTAAAGGTAGCATGCCAATTGAATCCAGGATAGCAGCATGACTGATATTATCATACGCCTTTTTGACATCCATGGTGAGGACGGTGCGTACATTGTGGCTGCGAGTGGATGATAGTACTGAGGACGCCAAGACAGCCAAGCCGTCCTCGATGCCTATAGATGGTGTAAAGCCAATTTATGCCGGGTGATAGAAATCATGATGTTCAAGGCACCACGAGATTCTTGTGGCGAATACTTTCTCAGCAAACTCGCAAATTGTTGGCGTTAAGAATACAGGTCGAAAATTGCTAATGTCTGTTGGCGTTTTCCCCGCCTTTGGAATAGGGATCCCAATAGCCGATTTCCAGCTCTCTGGTACATCGCCGTCTAGCAATGCCTTATTTATGGTGTCAAGGAGTTGAGAAAGTGCATCACTACTGAGGTTCTTGTAAACCTCGTACATAATGAAGTCCGGACCAGGCGTTGTCCTCGGGTTGGCTTCATCTACAGCTGCAATTAATTCGGGCATGGAGAATGGGCTCGCGATTCTTTTGGCGTTCGCAGCGGACGGCAGCTTATCGACATATTCTGGCATGCCCCACAAATTAGTTCTTGTAACTGGTTTAGACAACACGTCGCACTTGGGGGAAAAGCTTGCGCGCTGCTTCTCTTGCGAAATTATACGGAGACAAGTTTGATTCAAAGCATGCGGTGGCCGCTGCATCAGGACGACAACAACCATGCTCCATGACATGAAAAGTTCGCCAGAGATTAGCATTCTATAAATGTGTGAAGAAATTCTCGCACCACAGATGCCATTGCCGTGGGGAGGTATTAGGCTCATATTTTGGAGCCTTAGCAGCAGTGTAATTCAGTCTTGTACGTGTTTGCGGAGAAGTTAGGTCTCTAGTTGCAGTCAGTTCCGCTTGTCGATGAGCAGCCCACAAGTTTAGCAGAGGCACATCCGGTGTTGGTCAACCAACCTCCACCAAGGTAATGGTTGTAGCCTCATTTAGTGCGTTTTTATACGGTCTAGAAGTAATGGTGTCGACTCCACAGAGTAATTTTGAAGAATTGCACGGAAATTGTCACAGTAGAAAACACAACACTAGCGGCGTAATCGTCTGGCCTGTGATGAATATAGGCCGATGACGATAGGTGTATGGTCACTCTCCCAGGAGTCCGGCTCCAAGTGCCACGAGGGAGTGCCGGGTCCTGACCACCACGTAAAATCTGGAGCGTTTATTCCACCCCGAGTATGAAACACGTACAGCCCTCGTTGGTGTATCGGGTTGGTTCAGGAGAATAGACAACGCATCCGTAAAGGCGTTACGCACTGGCCTATACGCGAGGACTAAAAGTGGAGTACCCCCAGTCTGGGTGAGGTGCATTGAAGTCGCCACCAACTAAAACTGGACATCCTCGGTAATGTAGTTTAACATTCAGTAGCCATCCCATGTTTATGAGGGAGGAAGAGCCACCGCTAGGTCGGACATAGACTGACAGAACTTCAACAGGTGCCGTACTAAACTTGACTACCACTGCAACTACTTCCTGACATGGAGTACACCAGTTTTCCAGAGCAAGGCGGACCTCAAGAAACCGTGTGTCAACATACACGGCCACCTTTCCCGGAAGAGTATCTGAGTGCACACGTCGGTCGCTCATGGAAGGAGACACGTATTCGCTGAAACCAGGAATTGCTGGCAACGCGTTGGTCTCCTGCAGTAACAGTACATGAAGCTTGTTCATGCGGTGACGGGGTTTGAGCTCTCCGGCTCTTGTAGAGAGCCCTCTACAATTCCACTGAAGCACACCGCGATAACTTATAGTCGTCCTCTTGATTATGAGTCCAGGTGTCGCAAAAGCACAGATGTCAGGTTAGATAACAGAGTGACCATAAAGCTCAGTAATGATGCCGAAAAGCTATCAGGCAGGGCCTTGAGGGAATCGGTGAACGAGACAAGAGTATGGGACGTTATCGTTTGCAAGGCAGAATTTATATTGGCAGTCTGGGATTTCATTGCTCTCATACGAAGAGCAAGTAGTTCACGGTGTTTGCGGAGCTTAGAGACCCCCGCTAAAAGCCGTTCAATTTGATCGTCAACTGCAGTCACATCACGCGGAGGTTCCGGCATGTTCTTCATGTTTTTACCCTGTTTGTGACGGCGTTGTGCGCTCACTTTAGTGCTTTAAGCATGCGGCGTAGAAATCGTCGGTGGCTCGGTCTCAGATAGTTGTGGCTATTTATCGTCGTCCAACTGGAGAGCCTCAAATCTGTTGGATGTCTGAAGTGGTGGCGAACTAAAATGTTGAGACATTTGCTTCTGTATCCCATGAAGGACCTTTTGAGTTGCGGTCTGTTTTGTTGGGAAAGTGGGAGAGGTTATCTCATGGTCATTAACCTTGCAAAGTCCGTACCAGTATGATACTAGCTGTTCCTTCTCGCATAGTTTCATCTGGTGTTGTAAAAGGGCAGGACCTATGCACATGGCCAGGTCGGAAACAGCTCTAACAGTAGACAAAACTGTTGAGGGCGTAGAATGCATCATAATAGAATAGGCGAGTTGGGGGAGTCAGAGGGCCTTGCAAAGTGACGATGCAAAAGCGCCCCTTCCCCATGCGACGAGCTTGGATCACACGATAGATAGGACAGCATAGAGCTCGCGCTGAAGGGCATCCTGGTCCTCGTCAACGTCTACATTGTAGACAATACAGCGTTGTCGGTCAGAACCATCAACAAGATAAATCTGGACCGGAACCGACACTTCGCTTGTTACTGAAATACATTTAGGTGTTTCCAAACGCTCAACAGCAAACTCGGGAGCCAAACACCAATGGTTCTCGACTTCTTCCTAGCTGTGAAGCCGCGAAAAGCGTTGGTCCCAGACATGCGTCCAGGTTCGCCTGAATAACTCTATTGGGTATCTCAGTAAGGCACTTGGTTATCAGTACCTTAAAAAAATATTCATTCAGCTATTTGAACCGTGTAGCACTTCAAAAACTCAGGTCATAAAGTATCGAGAAAGCAGCTGCAATAACAGATTTTAAACCAATGGTCACTATAGGATACTGATCCGGGTGTCGAAAATACCGAGTTATCAGTCGTACACGAACGCTTGCCTTGTGAACTGTTGTTTGCGGAAGGTGACCCCGGTTCACTGTCTTCTGAAGGACGCCTCTGAGAACCGCGCTGAACCAACCGTTCAGATGGTTGCGCTAAAGAAATGTCCATATGCGTGCTCGGCTGCTCACGCACATTGGTGGGAAGTCCATCACCAAGTGGAGTCTGGTTAGCTAATTCCGGGCTCCGCCCTGGGGCATATCACTCACGGCTTAGTGTGCATTTTGAGACTTCAGGGTGTATGCTGCAGCCGGGGGACCATGAGCAGGAACCAGGACTTAGGAACTAGGCTCGGATGTCAATAACTGTGCGGTCTGTAATGCCGTCGACACGGGCGGCGTTGACCAAGGTACCTCTGCCAGCGTGCCACCGAAGGCACTAGGCCTAGTCTCGGAGCGCAGTTCAGGTGCACGAATTATGCGGTGATTTCCACACACCCAGATGATACATGAGTCTCGGAGCTTCCTCGGACTCTGAGAAGTCAATAATCTTAATGTAAGGATTGTATTTACCCGATAGGTAAGATTTTCCCTCAAGCGATGAGAAGCCACCTCAGCAGGGCACTTCTTCGTCGTTCCAGTTTAGATTTAATGCTTCATCAAAACTTTTTTGATTCAAACTATGCTGTCTACAAAGTGAAAACAAAGTCCCACTACTTTACTGAGCACCGGTGCGTCTTCATTGATATAAACAATAAAGCTCAATCCGTTACGTAAACCGTGTGTCTTACTTTCAAGCGAAACCTAAGCTTAGCAAAGGGTATCTAGCTATCTCTCGCTACTCCACCAGGTTTAGCCAGAGCTACACCAGAGTCTTTTTTTTTTAAGACTACACTTGATTGATTACCTTTACTTACACACTTGCTAATTATTCCCAACCACTTGTACAAGCAACTCACACCTTTTCCCGCTGGTTTACGTTCAAGCATTTCAAATTTCCCGCCACCAGAAGTTCGTCCTACGACACCGCAAGTCCTAATTTAGTCGTTGCTATTACCCCTCCCGGCTATTTTGACGTCTGATGAACTTAATTTTCACTTATTATTTTCCTAATTAACCCACATGCCCCAATTATTTCCCCAGCAAAATTTTTTGGTCCTCTATGTAGAGCAACCATAGTTTTTCCCCATATCTTATTTGATCCAACCCAATCGTGATGTCAATTCTGGTGACACGACACTGGCGACATACCTGCTTTGATTTCTCATTAAAGAGCTGAACTTATTATTTTCCTAATTAACCCACATGCACCAATTATTTCCCCAGCAAAATGTTTTGGTCCTCTATGTAAAGCAACCATTCTTTCCCGCATATCTTCTTTGATCCAACGTAATCGTGATGTCAATTCTGGTGACACAAAACTGCCGACATATCTGCTTTGATTTCTCATTAAAAAGCTGAACTTATTATTTTCCTAATTAACCCACATGCACCAATTATTTCCCCAGCAAGATTTTTTGGTCCTCTATGTAAAGCAACCATTCTTTCCCGCATATCTTCTTTTGATACAACGTAATCGTGATGTCAATTCTGGTGACGCAAAACTGCCGACATACCTGCTTTGATTTCTCATTAAAAGGCTGAAAAAGCGTAAGGTGTGTGAAGCGCTAATGCTTCATACCATTAACAGTGAATTGCCCCGGCACTGCATCGAACGCAAACAGCACGGTTCGCTGAGCGCGCACTGCGATGCATCAAGTTTAAAGAAGCAGCATCCGAGATCACCTTTGACGTCATAGCCAAACGAGTAAAACTTTAAAACAAGTGTCAGGAAAGTGATAAAAATAGCGTCAATGAGGGCTTGCAAACCCGTCAAACCCTTAAATGTGGACCTTGTGTCCACCTAACTTTCGGGCCACAACTCAAAATTCGAAATTAAAAAAAAAAAAAAACCCAAAGAGTTAAACGATGATGAAAACTGCTTGGCGACGATCACACGTGTCTATGCTGGTCGAGTTCGTAAGCAACCAAAGAACAATAATATTGCAGCGTGAACAGGAGCTGTTCAGCAGCAGTAAGGGTGAATAATAGGGTATTTTCAATTGCCAGCAAAGATGCTTTCAGGGGTGAAAAATATACTGGCAGTAGTTAGTGGGTAAACTCCTTGCTGGATCATTGAAACCTCGCTCTTAGACAGCACGACGTCATTTTTCAGAAATCATTTTTTTTCGCGTTGCGGAATAACTGAAATGGGGAATTGCGCTTGGAGGACGATGCGACTTTATTGTGCAGGAGGGCAGGGGTATGTGGACACCGAAATAGGCGAGGCTAGGTCGAGACTCAAGGCAGCGCAACCTATGGAGTCTCTTCCACTAGCCTTGCCTAATACCTTGCCCCACTCGTCTAGTATAGATTTGTTCTCCATTGGCGTTGAAAATGGCGCTATCTATGAAAGATTCCTTTTCACGGATTAGCTGCAAGGCTTTCTTTGCAATAAAAATTATTCACAGGGTTTGATATGTGCGAAGATATGATGAAACAATGACTTAAAAAACGACTATTTTCGCCATGCAGTTTCCTAGGTAACGCATGCAATAATTTTTTTTCTATGAACCCTTTGGAGGGTAATGAATTGTATATATGAAGAAATATAGCCTCATATTATCTATGACCGGTCATAGGCGCAGAGATTAAAGGATGCCGATCGTCGCCTACACCGCCGCGGTTGCAGAAACAATAGTGTTCCGACGGGGCGGCGGGGCTGCTGCAGGATAGCAGCTACTATAGTGAGCGCCACTAGGTAGCAGGTTGTTTAGGGGCTGCATATTCGCCGATTAAGCTACAGAGAAAAGCCACGTGCGCTAAGGTTTCGCCACACGCGTCGACAGTAAAACACTGCAAGACTGAATGCTCCTCTTTTTATATCATAAACGTTTAATTCTAAGCAAGCAGAAGCTTTTCTGTGTTTTTCCGTACAGATCACTTAATTTTCTAACACATCTACACGCATCTTCCACTCTAGCAGCAATGAAGACGACGCCGCTGCAGACTTCAGTAGTATAGCTTGCCTCGTACGGCAAATACCCATTTTGGTTGCATTAGGTCGCCAAGAACAATCCCTGGTTGCACAAATGGCACCTCATTCACAGGGTTTAGTGATGTGCTGCTTGGACGCGCATGTTTTCTTCAATTGCAACTGCAGTTTAGCTCATAGATCTGCTGGTTTGATTATTTTGTGGATCGGACTACAGCAAGAAGAGCATAATTATGCATTTACTAGAAAGGAATGTTTTCTACGTTGCTGTCATGACGGCTACTCACCTTGAAAGAAGAACGCATTGTTTTCCAGCGCTTCCGAAGAAACATTCTAAGCCCAAGCTATAAACAAATTTTCCTCGAGCCTGTGTTCGAGACACTCGAACATGACATACGCATAAGAATGAAGCCCTTGCGTTAAGCGCTACTGTAGAAAAAAAGGTCCCTCCAGTACTCTTGCTGATGCTTGCTCCAGTGTTGTGCTAACTGAAAGCGCTTCGCGTCCAGGTTGTTAGCGCCACCTGCAGGTCCCCAAGCATGAAGTATCGTGGTGCATGGAATTGAAGGATCGCCCTGAGAGCGCCTCATCACTGAACATCGCTTCATTTCGGTTAAAAGTAAGTTTTCGGCGTTCTTCGCGAAACGACGCTTGCTACTTTGACATTGCTTGCCAGCGAGAGACTGAGCATGGAAAATATAGGGGCTACGAAATAAAGCAAGCAGACTAGCAATATCCAAAGGTGACTACAGTCGAGGCTAGCCTTGGAAGAAAGTAAACAGACTACTAATATCAAAAGTTGACTACAATCGTCTATGACTACAGTCGTCTATGAGCCTCAGTTCGCAGGTCCAGTGAACGTTTCGAAAGTGGACTTGTCTTCGTCTGGCAAGAACGGTCATCACTGGCAGGGGTTTGAATACGCTTGTTCTACAGAAGATAAAAAGCTGGAGAGGGGGAGGATGGGTGAGAAGGAATTAAGTCGAGTTGAAAAAATAAACTATGTTTCTTCAGTATGTATTTTTCAGCCTGAAGCTGGTAATCAGGTGGCCTGAAGAGAAAATAAAAGAGGCAGAAGCAAGAAAAACTACAATGCGGGGTGGAGGATTAGTCAGCACCTAAAGGAGGTTCGGTGCTGGCAAACCTTTGCTCAATAGGCGCAGGCATTCCAAAAGGTCCTGATAAGGAATACACCTGCACGGGAACAATTCTCAAAGACTTTGGGCAAAGGGGAGGACAAGGAGAAAGAAACAGAATAATAACAGAGCAGTGAACCACACTTGCCAGGCCAAGAAAAAAAAAACAATAAAGGTTCAAGGGCTAACTAATTTAGGAAGTTATAAGAAGGAACTGTGTTTGGAGAAACACCTGTAGCTTGTGCTATTGCCGAGGAGGGATAGAGTGTACACGTGCTGTGAATAAACTGTACATATAACGCTATATGGGATTGTTTGCCCGAGTAGTTATGATGCAGAGGGAATATATTTAAGGGATTATAGGATTCCTTTAGAGGTATGTATTCCTGCTGGCTCTAATGTTTTAAATTTATGGATTAGATATGCCTCTCTATAGTTTCTGTCCCTTGCAGACGTATAGCCTGAGTGGCGAAAAACTGCATTTCTTCGAACTTATGGTCTTTCTTTTTGAAATTCCGGGAAACAGATTTCGGGAGGTTTTTGACTGTGTCTGTTCGATGGCCATTAAGCCACATACTCAGTGATTGCCCATTCTTTTCGATGTACTGCTTATGACAGAAGAAGCATTCTAGAAGGTAGACAACGTTTCGAAGATGCGCATTTAGAGCCTGATTTTGTGAGAAAAGCAAAACGGCTTGCAGTTTACCCGTGGTGAAGCAAAACTGATAATTGAGCGAGTTGGTATAACGTCTTGGTAAATAAATAACTCACAGTGGTGCGGTGTGCTTCGCTTCCTTGTCGTCTGTACTATTTATTTTCGAAAATGTTAACCGCGGGGTCTTTGTGTCTATGATTGCACGTCTTACATCTGGGCCAAGAGCAAGGATGTGGTTGTGTTGGATGCTTGTTGTCGAGTTTAGATTGTACTAGAATATCTCAGTCGTTTGTATTAAGTTTGCATGTTACCCGTGGTCCCAGCGGGAGTATTTTCTTCAGGCGTTTATTACACGTTAGTATGGCGTTGTATTTCTGCAGAATATTGTTTATGTTAGGAAGGGCATTGGAGTATTTAGTTACGAAAGAAGGCTGGCGTTCAGTGTAGGCCTTTGGTCGTTTTGTGAGCACATCGTTGCGGTTTAAAGTGCTTGTTTTCTTGAGGGCCATATTAAGGGAGTTACCGGGATAATTCCTTTGAATTAGTGCTGCTTTCAATGAATGTAGTTCGTTTAGGCAATCATTATCATCCGTATATATTCTTCTAGGCCGTGTTGCATCTCCTACAAATATTCCTTGCTTACAATGTCTGGGATGATGACTGGTAAAAGGTAGGTATTGTACAAGGAAGTTCCGAGTTTTTCATTATCTACTGAGACCATGGTGTCGAGAAAGTCAAGTTTATATTGCGACGGAAAACTGAATTTAATGCTACTGTGATGATAATTAGGATGCGAGACGAACCACTGGAGTGATTCTGGTCCATGCTGATGCATATTATGAAAATATCAATATAGCGAAGGCATATAAGTGGTGTTTCCGGAAAAGTTTTAGTATATTCGATTCTAGAACTTCCATGAATATATTTGCGTAATTCGGCGCGAATAAAGTGTCGATGCTGGTTAAAGATATCTGCAGATTATAGGACGAATCAAACTCGAAATAATTTAAACTTGGGACTAATTTAAAGAGCCGTTATAAGGTTAGTTATTTACGGGTACCTAAAAGCAATTATTGGAGTCTTATGACAGCTGGTCCATATTGAATGTAGGTGATTTTGTTATCAACGTTTCAAACCGTGCAAAGAAACAGCGGCTTACCTGGTGAGTGGGAAGGCGATTCCAATTTTAATAATTTTTAAGGAACAAATATCGCTGATGGCGTCTAAGTCAACTCTGTTTTGTCCGCTCGCTGCTAAATTCAAGTGACATACACACACTGGTTCATGTAGGTTCCCCTTTTTAAGGAAAAAAAGAAGACCAATGTTCTAATATATACATGTGGAAGGTAAAGTAATTTATGATAAGTAGGGGTGTGAAACATGGAGATGAAGATGATAGTAGCATTTCCAGAAGGCACAACGAACTTTCTTATAAGAACATAGGCTAGCTGTTAGCGATTTTGAATCGAGGGCTCCAGTAATTGAGGGCGACTTCCAATTTGTAACTGCTTCGTAAAAGCAAGACTGAACAGACAAATCGTATTTCACAATTTCGAAAAAAAAAAACGAAGGCGAAATATAGTTTCAGTTTACCTGAGTTTGTTCTGGTGCCCACTAGCCCTAATTCCATACATTATCTAAGATCTGCACGAGCATTTGAGATGTCGTGCGTAACTTATAGAAACGTCTTTTTACAACACGAAGGAGCAACTGACGCCTATATCAGATGCTCCAGCAAAATACAATGAAGTTTTTAAACAAACTTGAAGTGTCCTGGCTCCAGTAAAAGAAATGGAGAGCTGGCGAGAGGCGCCTGACGAAGGCTGGTGTATGTTTTTTTTCTTAAAATATATATAATGTGTACGCACTAATTACTCATCTTTGTAATTATTGACTGGAGCAAAAAACGGCAAGAAAGGTTTAGAAAGTCTTTAAAAGCGACCAGCTGCGATGTTTTCATCAAAGTGCGATTTCCATAGCTTTGTGTATTGGCCTCAAAAAAAGATATAACGAGACCGGATTCTTAAACATATCTTGTCCCAGCTGACACACAAAGCTTTACCAGGCAAAGCACTCCCATAAAACTTTATCGCCTATTTTGGGCCCCGTATCGAGGCCTTAGACTAGGACCCCTGTCTCCAGGAGGCGGTTTTAAATACTCTAGTGTCGTTTTAGTCGTGTAGATTGCGCAACCAGTAGCTTAATAGAAACCATTTTAGAGCGTAGCTCTTTGGGCCCCGTTCCTACGTTTTGAGTCGTCGTCGCCGTCAGCGTCGACGTTGCTGTTGTCCTTCGTAACACGTTGCGCAGCCCGGGGCAGTGCGCGTTCCTGTCACCACCATTCGCCGGTGTTCTTCGGTTGACGAAGCGCCGGCTCGGCATCAGCGGACAACGATGCGTGTATCCCAAGCCGAAACGCACCGCCACGTTGAATTGACTCGTTAGTGGCGTCAGCAGCATCAGTCAGTCGCTGCTATCTTTTCGCCGCGCAACCTTCCTATGGGTCCAACGCTATCTCCGGCGTCTTCCCGATAACTTGATGGCTCTCTCCGCTCCTCCTCGAAAGTTATACTTATGCGGCGGTAATCAGAACGCTGGATCGGCGGCGGCGGATCTCAATATGTGCACCGCCCGAGCCGAAACGCATAGCCGCTGCCGTTCGCCACTGCGAACTGCCTGCCTAAAAGTTGTCTGTAATATACATGTCTTGCTCGAATTCTTTGCCTCAATCTATCGAAAAGCTGAAACAGCTGATCACCCGCGCTCAATTTTTGCATTGGGAAGTAACATAATTATCGGCAAATTCTTTAGCCGTTTTTCAAAACCTTTCCTCAAATATTTTGTTCCCCAAGACGATTATATAAAAACTTAGCTAGGCATTCCTTACTGATAAACAAAGTTTTTAGACCAAAGTCTATACTGCAAACTAAGCCACGTGACTCTAAACAGCCTTCTGCTGGTTTCACATAAGAAACGCCGTCGTTTTCAAAACATTTGCTATATTCAATTCAGAGAGCATTGTGTAATTCTGCAGTTGCTGCCGACCTCCAGTGGGCGCATATCAGTGACTCCGAATAATGATGCAATAAAGGGTGAATACGAATACTGGCGATAGTTCAGAAGCTCTAGTAAGACCGAAACTTTATGGGTTAGGCAATCTAGCACAACTATCTGGAATTGAAGCCATTATTATCCGGCAGCTGGCGGCGAACACGCGCTATCTACATTTTGCGACGACCGTGTGCTCTTTGCCCTTAAACGTATGGCTGCGAAATGGGTACGCTCAAAACGCCAACAAAGTATATGAGGCAAATTGCAACTCTTACTCCATCCTTTCATTTCGCTGCCAACTGGGCAGTCGTAACCCAAACGCCATTTGGCACGCACTGCGCGATGCTTCGCTGGCCGCGAAGGGGGAGCCCTCGCTGTTGCCTACCCCGCACACTTGGTGCACGAGTCTTACCCAGCCTTATGCCGCAGGCACGCACCAGAATCCCTCAGTAGAATCCGTTTTCCTTCTAAACATTTCTGTTCGTAACTCTCGCAATAATATTCATTTACTGTCGCCTTAACTAAGACGCATAACTGCGCGATGCTCAAACCTGCAGCATTGTTCACTCTATATCGAAACAGTGTGAGAAGGCCTGATCAATGATCCACCGTAGTAGTTCAAGTGCCATGCTATTCGGCCACTCAGACTAGCTGCTGGGTATTATTGTAGGAGAAATGCCAAAGCCCCAATCTGCAACACATTTTCAATGTGCGCAGTACTAACCCATGTAAGAGGTCGAAACGTACTATAGGGGCATACATCACAGCCTTGCTCACAGCCTCTCGTATTTCTTTAGGGTATTAAAACACTTATACCACGGTCTTGCAAATTAGTCCATTAGAGGAAGGCGAATCTGACAACGAACATGAATATGTGAGGCAGTGCAAAAAAATTCGCAATACTGTGTACTATAAACATTAAGCGCGTACACAGACGAGGATGCAGAAGAAAGGCAACGAGACACGCGAACACTGACCAAATTTCAACAAGAAGAGGCAGGCGGTGGCGACATACGACGAAGTAGGCATCAGGACATAAACATAAACGGCACAGCTACAGTAATTATTGCGCATGGCTTCTGCGGACAGTTATTCCTAAAGTATTAACTATTTCCGCCTCGATAATTTCTTACCTCAGTTCGCAAGGGCTTTGCGTGGTAATTGTACATTATTGATAGAGTTGTGAGCGGGTCTATTTTGTACGGGGGTGTGCACCTAGGTCGCAGCAGAGGTCCGGATTTCGGTCAGAACGTAGTGTTGTAGAAGGGTCTGCGCTCAGTTCATATTCCGCAAGGGGCGCATGTAGAAACGCTACGCACCTGTCCCTCACGTTTCGCTCACAAAGGCGATAATTTACGTGCCCCCCTCTTTGACCGATATATTGTCTATCCGCAGTCAATACGTAAGCTATACGCGACTAATATTGCACAATCGACTAAACTGTGCTTGTGCTCCTTTTTGGACGCCATCTTTTGGGAGCATTTGGGATTATGCAGGTTATAAAACTTGTGAGGGGCGCAAAAAATAACTGACATTTGCACTTTGTCCAATCTTTTTCAGTGTGACTCAGGTCTGGACCTCTTCTCTAAACAAAGTATCCTAGAAGAGGGCTTTGTCGGGCTTGTTAGTTCATGTTGAAAGAGACAAAGAAGCAGCGCTAACAGACGGGACGAGTGGCAAGGCGAAACACAAGCGCTGACTAACAACTAAATGGTTTATTGCGAAAAAAAGGAGCAATATAAAGCGCGAGCCAAAGCACAGGTAAAAAAAAAAGAACAATTGCCCTTAATCGTGGTCGTGAGATATACACGGGAGCTATCGAAAGCGTCCCTGATTAAGATAGGTAAGCTCTTGTGGGAATAGAGCTACCGAAGGTTGGCTGACACATGTGTCAGAAAATTCGTGCATGTCAAATGCCTCTGAAATGAGCCATGAGGAATGAGGTCTGGTCTTCATTTTCGAGGATGATTGTGGTCTGGTTTAAAAATGCCTCACACTCCTTGAAATCGGTGGTATGGATGACAATGTTATTTCAACGTGGCTTGTTTTATATGTATTTCGCCTATTTGCGCAGTCGCTTAGTGATGCACCGTACAGTTTCCCCGATGTAAAATCTGCCTCACATCAGCGGAATCTTAAACACAACACCACAACAGTTGACAAATTCTCTTTCGGTGTTTCTTCTCACATGACGTCATTTGAATTTCTTGATTAACTCTGTTCGCAACCCCTAACGTATTACTGACGGAAAAAAAAGGAGCTTCACTTCATCTTTGCTCCCGACCTTCAGATGGTTCACGCGATTAAAAAAATAAGAATGTGGCGTATATACCCTCCAAGAGTGAAGGAACGGGCTAGTTGGTAAATCATTTTGGAAAGCAAAACAGCGCATTACAAAACACAGACAGAGAAAGAGAATGACAGCACAGCGCTGACTTCAACTGGTTTTTTATTAGAGAGCGACACAATACATATGTACGAAAAGTGGGCGGGAAAGAGTCGTATGTTCATAAAGGTTTGCACAGCCTAAAAAGTATCGTGACAGAAGCTGGCGTGAAGCTCATTATTTTCCGCCAGGAATCCTTTGGTAGGGTTATGGAAGATAGTTAGTTATTCAAGAAGTTGGAAAGAAGGCATATGAGAAGGAACACCTAAATAAATCTTTCAACTGTGACTGTCGTGTTGTGTATATGATGCCGCTTTCATGGGGCCGATTTAACATCGGTGAAACTCGATGATGCGTTAATAAGCGACTACGCGAACACGCGAAATACATAGAAAACCGGTCATGCTGCAATAACGTAGTCATCCATTCCACCGATTGTAAGGACTGTGAGGCGTTTTTGAACCAGACCACAATCATTACCAAATATAAAGGTCGGACATTGCGCCTCATATCAGAGGCTTTTTACATACACGAGTTTGATGAAACATATGTTAGTTAACTGTCAGTAGCTCTAATCCCACAAAAGCTTACCTATCTCAATCACGGACAGTTTTGATAGCCCCCGTGTGTATCTCACAATCATGATTGTCAACAATTATTTCTTTTTTTTTTTACACCTGTGCTTTAGCTCGCTGCTTTATATTGCTCCTTTTTTTTCGAAAAAAAAAAAAAGCCATTTGATTGTTAGCGCATGTGTCTGTCTCATCTCCCACTCGTCCCTTCTGTTAGCTCTGTTTCTTCGTTTCGTTCTGAACAAAATGCGTGCACAAGCGCGTATTGAATCCATTCACCGTTTCTTCAAGGATCACAACTGTCAAAAAAAGCATTCACCAAATAAGACGTAAAATACAAGAGGCAGAAATCATTGATAGTTTAGGGAATAACGGTGTATCGAAGCTTTGTACTGCTTTATCGCCATAAAATGTACTCTACATGCGTTGTTAGTAAATGCGTAAGGTTTGGCAGTGCCTTTTCCTCGGTCCGCCATTCCAAAGTAAATTGTTACAAGTTGGCGCCCTTGCGTCTCCCGTCCTTTACGTCCCTCCTCATCAGGGTGAGCGCAGAAATTTTCATGTATTACTATACCGTACATCATGTGTTGTAGTTCACTCGTATTCACTTGCCTGCCTTTACAGGGTTACTGTGAAATAGTCAAAGCCTCTGTCGCAATCAAATGAACAGGTGAATGCAGGATGGAAGAATAGGAAAGTGGCGTCACTTTGGGCCTCTTCCGGCCTGCCCCAAGGCCTCTTCCGGCGCGCCTTGTAAGCTGTTTCATCCTCCTCCCCTCGTTTTTGTTTTCTGTCATCCTCCAAGGAGCAGCAGCAGCCGGTGACATATTTTGCTGCGCGCCCGGAGTCCTGGTTGCTGCGGTTGGAACGCAGCGCGTCGAGGTGGCTGCGGAGGTTTCGGTGGGGTGGAAGGGAGGGGTGGAAACGCGAACACGAAGAGTGGAGACACACACACACACGGTAGGCGTTCATAACCGCCGCCACGACGAGGAGCAGCGGTATTTTTAGTGATGGAGCCAGGTTGCGGCTTGTAGCGCGGGGTCGCTCCGCCACCGCATCAAAGATGGCAGCCGTCTTCTTTCTAAAAAAGAGGGCCCGCTCGCGGCCCCCGAACCCTCTCCTCCCCCTAACCTTCCCCTTCCACTAGGCGGGCAGGACCCCGACGCCCGATTCGAAAGCGTTTCGCGCTGCGCCTCCTCTCTCCGTTTCGATGGGCGCGTGGCGGCTCTTGCGTGTGCATGCCTGTATGAGCGTGAGTCTGTGCGTGACGAAGATTGCGCGCGCCCGGTCGCGGGTCTCTCGGGGGTTCCTGCCCGTGACTCAAAAGACGCGATTCTGCGAACCACCCCGGCGGCTTGGCGACCGCTTTGCAGAACTTTCTCGCAGGCATATGCTTGATTCCACGCAAGCTCGCGACGGGAGGCTTCAGTATCGGCGTGTCTTGGAGGGCGTTCTCTGACTCGTCGACGGAGTGACTTCTCTCCATTCACCGTTGGCCTATGATAGCTGCCAAGGTTTTGTGGTGTGCAGTGTACGGAGCGCGAAGACGTGTTTTCAGGCTTCCTCTAAAGGTCTGATCTTTCAAGATTGCTTCCGTTTTATAGCAGTTCACTTACAACTTAAGCGCTGTCATCTGGGTGCACTTTGCGGGTGCAACTTCAGTGGCTTCTCCTGCGCACATCTGCGAGTGGCAACAATGTCCCCCCTCTGCAAGCGTGCCTCTCTAAAGGGAAAGTGAGACAATGCTTGTGTGCGACAAAGCGTTAGTGCGGAACTGGACTTGATAAAGTGGCCTGACAAGAAAGGAAAATTCCCCGTCGGCAGAAAGAAAGCAAGAGCGAAACGCGGCGACGAAAGAAGACTGAGACCTGTTGGCAGGAACCTTTGTAAGTCTCTTGCCTCGGGGGAATGCGCCAGGGTCGAGAGGAAACCGTGATCACAGGAGAAGAATGCACCCGAGAAGAAAATAAGTAACACGGCCTCGCATCGCGCCTCGTGGCGTGCGTCAACAATACGGCAGTGCCTGCACGGCCAAGAGTTAGCGGAACCGCGCTGAGAACACAAGAAAGAACACTTTATCCCCGAGGGTAGCTCTGAAATACTGGTGACGCTCCCAAAGATTGATCCCTAAATTGGGTCCACCATCGTCGCCTCACATTGTGCTGCTGAGCCGACGCTGCGTTTCTTACTCTGCACGCTTCGTCTCGTTGCCTCAGAAGACATGTGCCACCTGTGCGACTTTTCTTAGAGAGAGAAAATAGAGACTCGGGGGATTTACGCTTTCTCAATGTGGATGCTTTCGCCGTGGCTATCTTTCTACTTTTCTGCGTGGGTGCTTCTTCTTCGCAATCAAAGCGTCGTAGCCTACGTTGGTTACCATGGCGTGCCGCCTACGGTTCGTGTCGGTAAGTCCCACGGGGCCCATTGTGTTCGAAGCTATTACTTAATTGGTTAGTTCTTTGCGATTTTTGAGACCCAAATAGGTGCTTGTGGAAACCAGCATTTTGTATGCTTGCAATTTGCTTACAAATGTCAACAGCGCCCAGGCGCAGTGACGAATGTGCCAGTTTTTCAGAGGCCGGTGAACTTTATAGCGACTAGAAGAATTTCGAACACTCCTTTGACCCACGTCAGATTGGATTGAGAATAATAAATTGAATGGCCGCACGACACGGTCTTATTATGTGAAGTTTATATTCAGTAAAATTTCTCAGCATAGGCTCATACAAAAGATTAGACAGCTATTTTCCTCTTTCTTAAAGCAGTAACGTCTTTTTTGTTGCCAGAAGAAAGCCTCGACGGGATCGTAGTAGGAATATCCGAAACCACATTTAATCATATGTGTGAGATATAAAGAAAAATTGACGTTCTGCGCAAATACATCACAATCAGATAATTCGTGACTTTGGGCAGGCATAACTAAATGGCTTAAGCGTGTTTCACTTTCTGAAGAATAACAAACAATGCGTCACCTATTCGCATTGCATTTCGAAGCACCATGCCACGCCGTGACACCACAATAATGCATGCTGTTGCTGATAACTTGAGAGCGAAGAGGTTAACTAAAATCAAATAAAACCTACAGGCAGGAAGCGAGGTTTTCCTTCACAGCATCCTCCGGGTCCCACGGCTGTACCTATAGGTTTATCGCAACAAACATGTTTTTTTGCTTGCAGCTGTTGAAAACTAAACCCGCAGAGCTTTCTCCGAAAGAATTTCGCGCGCTGAAAAATTCGGACAAACTTCCGGTAGTCTTTCCCACGCATGTCGATGAGGATCTGTTTTCGTGTCTTCTAGCCATATTGCCGGTAAACCTTTAACTGCCACTGCATTTATTAAAACTGCCATTTTGTAAACGACTACGATACTGTCACGGGATGGCGACAAGGGCAGTGACAACAAATGCAGAGTTAGGGATGGAAGTAAGGAACTCGTTATTGGCCTAATTGCGCCCGCAAAAAAAAAAAGAAGAAAACTATGCCATTTGTATTTGGTGGTTACAGCAAGCATGCTTGGCGGTGATCGAACTGCGAATGCCCGTTATACTTTTCAGAGCTCAATTTAAGAACTTCAAAAAAGCATATTGATAAAGACTAAATACGCAAAATGTGACGCGAACAACCAATACTGAGACAGAGGTTATGAGAGAAAATTTAACACATCATGGTAACTTTGCAAAATCGTTATATATCCGATCATCTCTCCCGGTAGGCTTGAAGTGCTTACTACACATCATATAAAAAAAAAAGCCTATTGCTTCTCTATGACATACCTAATTACTTGCAGGGAACGCAGAGCAGACTCAGAGCCAATACTTTGGTACGACCTGGCAGCATAACTTGTTTCTAAGAATAAGATCACACAAGTAGTTTGCAGAGTTATAGAGCTGCTCTCAAATACGTTTAAAAAAGAGAAAACAAAAACGTGCCATAGTACTTTTGCTTGTCAGCCTTGATGAGTCGGTTTTCGCGCGAAATAGTTTAAAGGAAAATTATACTACCCACCCCAAGCTCACCATTGCACTCATAACCGTGCCTTGGCTTGTTCTGTAGTTTAATCGCTGTTTACGAGGTGTTCCATTCAAATTAGATTAGGGAAATATACCTGGGCATTTTTTTTTTTTTTTCAGTTTGTAAATTTGTCCGTGTGAGGAGGAAATTTTTCGATAATAATTAAAGCTTGAAAGAACAAGAAAAAAGTGTTCTAAATACAGCTTTCTCTAAAGTAAGAACGCAAGTAGACATATGTCATTCAATGCACCAAACCAAATTGAAAAGAAGTTTTCTTTACCAGCAATCAATCTATACCTTTGCTACGCCGAAGAGAAGCATAGCTGATGATTATTTGGAGACCATTTTCAGATGTGAAATATGGCAACGCGCTGCCATATTGCCGCTCCGCTGCGACATCAGCCAGAGAGAGGAAGGAAACGCTGCTGCTTTTCTCCTTGACCGTGAAAATGGTCTATAGAAGTCACATGGCTGCAAAAAGATTAAAATTGGGATTTTAAAATATATTGGTAGCATATTTTGCATTGTTTTACATATATGAATCATTTTTTCTTAAATAGACCGATTCATGGGACCGAAACAATTTTGTCTTTGAATGGATGCTCAAGCCTTGTCCATTTATCATTGCTGTGAAGACAAGGGTAACCAACAATAGACTCGCAGCAGTTGCATAACATTCTCGCACAATTTATGTTATAAAACATTAGGCAAATACAGCTGATGTGCGGGTAAAATGAGCCACATCCACGCAGTGAGTCTCTCTTGTTAGGTTGAGTTATATAGCTTGCTTTGTCTCCAGCATGGTTTCATTTCTACAATCTGCATCTATACTCTATTACCGACTGCGTGGGATATGGACATGTTTATGGATTACCTGAGCCCTGAAAGCGCCAATATCGAAGGGGTGTTTAGCATTGTCACAGTGAGGGCTGAAACGTTCTTTTGTTACGCTGATGTTTATACATCATAGTTTCAGTATTTCTTATTGTCTGCCTATTTCATTATCACTGCAGAAATGATGGACGTAGACAGTAAACGTCTACGTCCATCATTTGATCTACGACTTGAAGATGAAATAACCTACGACTAGAAGGTAATTTCGATAGTGTTGGATTTTTTATTTGATATTCACACCACATTGTTCAGCGTCCCTTGTTTTGTATGCCGAACGATTATTTTGAAAACACTCAGTTGCACAAATGAGCAAAAAGTGGGAAACATCAGCCAAAGGTAGGTTTTGGTCAATATAAGCGATGATGACGTTGGACCAGCGACGAAATGCTTTTCTCTAAAGCTATAAACCGCACGCGGCAAACTTCACCAGTCTTTTTGACATCGCAAAAGTTTGTAACCTAGGTATTCACACATCGGAGATATTGGAAAGGAAAAATAAAGAAAATAGGTCGAGGGTGCCGCCGCCGTGCCCCCTTCCTCCGCACATCATTCGTGAGAATGACAGGGCACAGAGAAAAACCATTATTTGATGTTAAACTGAATGGGGTGGTAACAAACGCGTAGTCATCATCATCATCATCAGCCTGACTATATCCACCGCAGGGCGAAGGCCTCTCCCATATTTCTCCAATTAACCCGGTTCTCTGCTAGCTGCGTCCACTTAACTCCTGCGAACTTCTTATTTCATCCGCCCACCTAACTTTCTGTCGCCCCCTGCTGCGCTTTCCTTCCCTTGGAATCCAGTTTGTTACCCTCAGCGACCATCGGTTATCCTCTCTTCGCACTACATGTCCTGCCCATGCCCATTTCCTCTTCTTGATTTCCACGGTGTAGTACCACTCGGTAACGAAGGGTTGCCAGGCAGCATTTGTGAATTGTAGGGTGCAGCAAGATCTTCTTAATGTCCTGAAATACTGTCCAAGCAGTATTATAATATAAGCATATTATTGTTAAAATATTGTTTGAAGATCTCTTTAAAACTTGTGACGACACGATTTTGGTCAACAGGCCTCAAGTTACCAAAATAAGGCACTAAGGGTCGTCCTGCAGTAGATGCAAAGCGAGTATGATGGCCGGGCGCAAATGATTTGATGCACCCAAGGTTGCCCACAAAAACCTCCCCGCCTGCAAGTAAAAGTTTGAAACTCTACTGCAGCTTCAGCAAAACATCAAACAGCCTAGAAATGGGTAACAATGATCAGAAATCCGAAGGGAACGTATAGTGAAAGTTTCAGTAAAATTTTCACTTTTTCATCAGCTTCGCATCTTACCGCTATCAATGGCATCTAAACTGAAGATAGCTGAAATAGTAAACACAGTAATAAAATCTAACAACCCCCTGCCCCTTAGTTTATTTAGATTACCAATGAAACAAACAAGAGCTGCAACTAACAACCTATTTAATTTACCACCTTGTTATAATATGTACGGCCGGAGACTCCTAGAATATAGTGGAACCCATGTGTGGAATGAAGTCCCAGTTGAAGGTAAGGAAAAAAATAACTTTTCAGCATCTTTAAAACACTACCTAATTTTCACGGAACTGACGGAATAAATTGATTGTGTGTGTTAATTTTGAAGTTTTCTGTAAAATTTCTGCAGTAGCATTGTACTTGTTTTTCATTTGGACCCATTACTAGCCGTAAAGGCTATGGGTCCACCCAACTGTTCGTGTACAGTTTTTTAGCACAAATAAAGAAAATAAAGGCGAAAAAAAAGGAGGCTAGAAAAACACCGTAGTCCGTTAAGCCTCGTAAGTCAGCAAGATGAGGCGGCGAAGTAAAAAGTACGTCCACCCCGCTGGAAGCCTCAATATAGAAACATTGCAATACCTATTAATGACGAGAGCAAGCTCGCTTCCCTTCTGTTCTCAGCACTCTGCTCAACGAAGTATGAAATCTCAGGATGGTTCATTAACGAACCCTAGAACTATCCCCGCTGAAGAAAAGATTTCAAAACAGCCTCAAATGTGCGCCAACCCGCATAATGGTGGCTCTCCGCACTTTTCTAGTCGTGGATGTACACGCGTATTAATTACGCCGATTCTTGAAGAGCGTAGGCGTTTATTTTAAATATTTTGTGGCGGGGATATTTCAAGGAAATTAGCTATACAGAACGTTGCTTGCAAATCATTTTTCCTCTGGGTAAAAAGTTCGGGGCTTAGGCGCGCATTTGCACGAGCACATTTAGTAAGCTATTTCTTTACCTTTTAAAGTGAGTGCACTTGAACATCTTTTTATTAAATGATGTTAAATGATTAAAAAAACAGGTAATGAGGATGCATTTCAAAGGCGGTGTCTTTTTCATTTATGTGCACCTAACGTGGTCTCTGGCAATTAGCGAGCCCTGGGACCGGACACGTGCTTAGTCCTACAGTAATCAAATTCGATATTCGTGGAATGGATGTTTGATTCAGCGGCTGCACAGGACCATAATGTTTGAAAATTATTCGTAAAACTTATGAGGCCACAAAACGGAAATTCGCAAACCGACAAAATCAACGGAGAAAAACTTGTGCTTTTTAGAACTTACCAAAGTCTGCAGAAAAGCCCATCATGGTGAAACTCACTACATCAAAATTACTGGTCATTCACCCTGAAGCACTCATAGAGTTCCTGCGGTCTCTTATTAACTGAAGCTGCTCTGGGCATGCATTAGGTGATATCTTGGCAGGACTGCTTGAAAGCAATAAAAGCGCTTTGTTAAGCAGTTTTGCGATGCTGTACTATTCTGTTTTCATTCGATTGCTCGGAAGAAATCTCCTTACAAAAAAGCTTGGTTTATTTCTTTGATTCTGTAATGCTGACGCATAAACTCAAATTGTCAAGCTGCATAGTTTTACGTGCACATTTCTCACCCCCACCCCCTTCCCTAGAAGTTTGACAGGTGCTCATTCTCATGCAAATGGCTCCTCAGGCATTGTGCAATTCCTTAAGGAAACCCTGCACAGCGCGACCCCCTTGTGCCTGCATTGTCAGCCCCATTTCACCGGTAGAGCGTTGACGATCTCTCTGATGTTATTAAGGCTGGCAATTCGAACGAGACCAAAAATAGTAGTTAGGTTTTCTCAAACATTTTGCACGTGGTGAGCGCTCACGATAAAAGAAAACATGTTATCCCTGACCCGGATTCTGGAATGATCCCAATGTATTTCACCTGGATCAAAGATTACTACAGGGTTTGCGAATCACAATGCACAAGAACAATTAAGCTCGCTTATAAAGGTGCGCCATCTATTTCGTACGCCCAAGTATTACGAACGATAGTGGAGCCGGCATTAAAAAGGTGCCTCTGTGTTCAAGATAAAACGGACAACCGTGGATGTTCACCTCGGTTATAACGAACCAGGAGACACGAACCCGCAACGCTGCTGTCAAACAACGCTCACTTCCCGCCAATAAGAAGGCCTATTGAAGACAGCTAGTGTCGGTCGCTACCATGGTGTCGATTACTACCATAAAATACGGTACCAAGACAATCGATTCGGGCTTGTAGCCCGGTAGGATAAAGCGCCTCGAGTGGGAGCGAATGAGCAATGAGCAAGAAAAATTGAGGGCAGCGAATCAAGTGGAAACCGCTGCACACGTCCAGTGGTTAACCATCACCTCCGATTTAAGGTCTGAATACTAGTAATTAGGCATGCCTTAGAGGCTTGCCCGTGCAATGCGTCGCCAGCCGACTCGGATCTCGCCGTCTGCTGCTGCCACATATAGGCAGTGAACAGAGCACAGATTTTCTGTGGTAGCTTCGCCGCTGGATCCTTTTCAAGAATGGGAGAGATTAATAATGGCCTACCCAGATGTTGGGAGCGTAACAATCGCTATCGCTATTATCGTGTTCGTAAAGCGGCTAGTCGCCAAAAAGTGTCGCGGCGAAAATAACTTATTATAATGCTAAAACCTTAGAAAGCGGCTTGGTAGTGTCTACTTTTAAAAGACAGACATCTACAAGCAAGCTTTAAAGAATTAATTGTCACTAAAACTTTGCGCCATTTTGGATGAAATCGGGCAAGTTCATTTACTATTAACTTCGCTTAAAATGAACGGACATCATGTGATCTTGAAATTTGTTTAAAGTGGGCTTGACTGTACCTGCTTACTTTGTCTCTTATTTTTATTTATGTCCAAACTGCATCAAAAAGATATAACAAAAGCAAAGAAATACACGTCTCCGTTCTTGATCAGCCTCCCGTGCCATGATAGAGTCCCACTTCTGTTACTGCAAAGGTTTGGCTTGGTTTGGTTTCCAGGGTTTAACGTCCCAAAGCGACTCAGGCTATGAGAAACGCCGTAGTGGAGGACTACGGAAGTTTCGACTACCTGGAGTTCTTTAGCGTGCACTGACATCGCACAGCACACGGACGCCTTGCTTTTCGCCTCCATCAAAAGCCGTTTCTCTCGCGTAGCGTTACTATATCTTAGCCGCTCGTTATTGAAATCAAATTCCAAAACTGCACCTGCAGGTTAGAGAGGTCATGACATCAGTTTTAGAATGTCAACTGCTTATGACGTATTATTCCTGATGTGCCAAACAAATAAACCTTAAAGTTTCAGCTGCAAGAGCTGCAGATATTTTTAAAACTAGTAATTTTGTTTCTGCTTAAGCAGCTTGCTTATCTGGTAACCTGCAGAGCCAGTGATGACATAGGCAGATGCTGCGTCGTATGCTGCATGTTCTGTGCACGAGCATCGTCGATTGTGGTTACGCGAAGCAGCGCTAATATCGGCCAAACAGCGCTGATCCCACGTACCCAGGTTACCGAAAAGTGAGGTTTTCGTCGATCTCTGTTGTGCTTTAAACCGAATACCGGCATCTGTTGGCGGGATTCAGGTGCACGTCGGCGCCTGAGTACGAAAGGCTCACGAGCTGCCTCTCTCGAACAGCGTACACATTGTACACTTAAACACGTCTCAAAAGCAACACATAAAATGAGCAATGTATATAGTGCCGCCTGACAGCGCGCAGCAGCGTATACGTAGCGCATAGGGAGCGGCGCACTACCTCGAGGCACCCAATACCCCAGCAGCATGCTAGCGGCTCGTTGACGGGCCCAAATCTGACCCTACCCGCATCATGAAAGTAGACGATAAGCTCATGAGGCTTACAGCACCGGAAGCCGCAAGCTTGCAGAAACGGCTCTGCCCTCGAGCGCGAAGGACCACAGCGCTCTGGCTGTCTGTTTCTCCCTAATCGTGGCTATATAGGCCTAAATTCGCAGCTAAGCCAGAGCGGACGGCATTTTCTAATTGATCAGCGAGGTGTTTGAGAAATATAACCACTTGATCATGAAACGTCTTTTTACTCTTCATCATATTGTTTCGTAGGAAAAGAAATGATTATCTTCGGCGACGCCTTAGCAGCGACAAGCTATATCGTACAACACGGCCGGCACCGCACCAGCTAAGCAAGGACTCCCACCGTATCGGTGCGCATTGCACAGGAAGCATTTATTTTTTAAATTCGTTTTCGGAGGGCCTATTAGTATTACGAGAAAAAAAAATACCATGCTTTTCTGACACTGGCGCAAGGGGCATTGGCGCGGACGGTTTGGGTGGAAGGCTCGGCCGGCGGTGTTTACGGCGGTGGGGGCAGTGCTGGCATCGGACAACGCACCAGCCGCGCCGAAGGTGGATGCATGGGCAAGAACTAAATCTCGCTTCTCTACAGTCTGTGTTCTGTGATCAGAAAAATGCTGAGTACACTTATTGGGAGTCATGCTAGCAGGAGTGAACACAGTACATTGTATCGGTTGCATATCGGCGCGGCACAGCAGCAGACGACGCGGTGGCCGGTGTCGGCCCGTTGGCCTTTGACGACAAAAAGTGTTTCAACGTGACTATCGCGGTCGGTGGGAGGAGCTTCGCGATGTCAACTTCGGTCACTTATTTCAAAATCAGGAATGCGTCTAGGGTGCTCAAATTTCGGAGGTAGAATAATAAGGTCCAGTATTACCTGCATGTCAACAAAGCTGTAATATATTGGATGACCCTGGTATGACGCCTTTAAGCATATGCTGCAGAGATTGTTCCCATTCAGTCAATGGCTGCGCACAAAGTGCTAACGGTGACTGTACTTGCATGCGTGATAATTTAAAAATGTGCCGAAGAGATTTATTCAAACCGGGATTTAATATGGGGAAAAGTATTAATGACTACCGCCAGCAATACGAGACAAAGTTCGCCGACTATTCAGAGTGCTGCAGTTCTTCTCTCCTCGAGAATTTTTTTTTATTATTATTATTATTATTATTTTTTGGAGACAAGAGAGCTGCCCTACGTAACCGTTTCCAGATCACACGTTTACTACGCCTGCGCCTTCATTTACTTTGTGGCTTAACCCTCTCCACTCCGCAAAGCAAATGGATTTTTTATCTATCTTGTATTGCAAGCATTGGCAAAAATAAAATTCCCATCAAATAATGCAAATCTAACTCCTGATTGCTTCTGAAAAACAACAGAACCAGCTAAGCCTACACTTAATTTTTCCCACTAATTTTCATACGAGAAGATAACTTATGTAATGATGCACCAATTTTGGCAGCTAATTCAATGCAAATTTTTGAGCTCTAAGTTGACAAGCGTTCGAACACGGCATTCCTCATTCATCAACACGGAATGAAGTTTTATGGACTTATGTGCTCTGCTCCGTCAAGAAAAAAAAACCGTGCAATTCGGAAATTATATGCTGTGCCTACCTAACGTAATGACGCACTAGCTCCGTGCCTGTTGACAAGCTGACTATAGAAACATAAAACAAGGCACGCAACGTACAGGGACTGGAATATTCCAAGGAATCATCCTATACAGGAATATACTCCTATATAGGCAGCATATAGTTCAGTTATACTTCGCAATGTTAAGTACAGTTATGAACATTTCGGCAAAATTAAAAGGGGTGTTTGCAATATAATGATCACTGCTATGCTTTGATTTAACTCATTCGTTCGCTAAGCGTATTTATTTCAGCCTTTTGATCAATGTTTAATGTGCCGTTGCCGGAACAAAATGTTGTTCAAGCTTGTATGCCAGAAAACGAAAGCAAGTATACATTCATACGTCCATTCTCTGCTCAAGCCTGCAGATCGCACTTGTGATAAAGTCTAATATCAAGGCGGACATCATCAGATCACATTTCAACGCCCACCTGTGAGGATGCCTCGATCTGCGCTGTCACCCAATACGAAGCTCGCTAAAGCCCCGGAGCGCGAGCAGTGGTGTAGGCAGGCCGATCGTGTACGCCAAAGAATGCAGATTCGCCCGTCTGCACAGAGCCCCGACATTCGGTGGAGAAAGGCCCGGAAGGCACTACATCTGAAGCGGAATCAGCAGAGACTTAATCATGAAGGTAAGTCGTGTGCGAGCGATAGCTGTCCACCACCACAGAGCCTCGAGACTCGCCGCCGAAAGGCTAGAGAGGCACAGCGCTTGAGGCGGAGTCAGCAGCGGTATAGCAGCGGCTCGATGCGTGGGCGCAGCCAAGCACAAGCGCTCCTACTGCGGTCTTCGCGGCGGTGAATTCGCGAACTGCTCTCAAGAAGCTTCATTCGGCCACCAACTACTTCAAGAAGCAGTATGTGCAGAACGAGTTCAGTGCAGTGTGCAGTGTATGTAACCGTTGGTGGTTCTCCTGAGACCTCCGTAAAGTGCCCCAAGGCAGCTGTGAACCACTCCGTGAGCACTTCCCGAACCGCCTAGTTGAAACATTTAGAGTGTGTCGGACTTGCTTGCATTCACTTCGCGCCGGCAAAGCACTAGGGAATCTCAAACAGTCTCGCAGTCAATGCCTAACAGTGTGCCGAGACCTTGAAGCACTTTAGTGAGCCAATGTGCTCCCTATTTTTATTTTAAATATAAAGGTGCCAAACACTGCACACACACAAACAGAAGCGAAAAAAAAAAACACATTAAATGAACTGGTACAGCAACGTCGTGATGCTCGTAGTTTAAGGCGACCCTTTTGCACTCACTGCGAGCCCTCTGGACCTATGCTACATCGCACACCATATTGCCGTCGCCATCGCCAGTTCTTCCTCCATGGAATTTTGTTCACTTGACTGAAAACAAGCTTACTGACCTTCATAGACCAACGACATCTTATGCGCCATCATCCCTTCTGGATGCGATTGCAGAGCACGACACCAAGCTGCCCCAAGGCTCAATAATTGCATATGTAGATGCCAGCATTGACGAGTGTGAAACAACTGCAAATCATTGTCCTTGTAAGCTGGCGCCTAATAGAACATCCAGATATTAGTTTGCAGAATCTCCTTCTTTTTGTGCTGAGTTGTTTGCGGTCCAATATGCGCTTCGCTTTCTATCCCTTATAACATTACTACCTACAGTCAAAATTGCCATCCGTATCGACTCCCTTCAGGCAACACGTTTGTTCCGACGCGTCTACCGTAGCCCAGAAATCTGCCAGAATATACATCGTCTGGCGGCTCGCATATCGGAAACCGTTAGAATTGAGTGGGTTCCACGTGACCTACTCAGTTCGCAAAGCTCTTCAGATTCTGCAACCCGCCAGGCGACTCTACTCTCGTCAATGACAAGCTTCCTCACTATGAATGATGCCACACAGCTTCTCACAAGAAGGGCGCACCTCCGGCGCCGCACACGTGCTATTGTCCCACCGTGTGCCGCAACCCTCCCCAGCGGTCTTATGCGCCCAGAGGAGGTTGCGCTACGGAGGATCCGAGTCCGGGTTGCCCTCACACCTGCTGCAACATGAACATGGCCTCAATACTGACATCTATATCAACGTGCAGGATCTTCCTTCTGCAAATGAGAAAATATTGAGGCAGATATTCACCCCTTGTGGGTTCGCCCGGCACTGAAGCCGACGAGAATTCGGCACCTGACAGCAATGGGACCTTCGCAGAACAACCCATCTTTTTAGATTGCTTGGACGCAAGAGCCTCATTATCGGTCTCTCTTGAGCTTTATTGCACAGCCAACCTTTTTTCTTTCATTTAATATATCTTTTATTTTCTTTTTACATATTCATTTATGCCCTGAGGCAATAAACAACGTTGCTAAAAAAACCAGGACGGCGCTTTCGTTTTTCTTGGCGTGCGTTTGTTTGGGTGCGCTGTTCGCGCCTTTATATATAAATGATCAGCTACCAGCCAGCCCAACAAGAAGTTCTCTTAGGCCTAATATTTGGTTTAACCAGTGGTTGGTCCGACCATTCTGATAGAGAAAACATTTTATGGAAACTTTACACGTGGATTGCATAGTCAGAACTGGGAATTCGCTGGCGCATGCGATTGCGATGTTCCTTAGTGAGTTTAAAACCAAATATGATCTAGCGTTTTGCATCTACTCACATGTCTCTTGTCCATCCCTGTCCCCATTCTGTCCATTATACTCTGTAAAGCCCACTATAGTTTGGTGGGTGGTGCAGCGCGCGAGGGTGTGGAGAATGGCACCGGCAATTTCGTTGGGGTATGACAATGCCTCGAGTGCCAAAGTGTGGCAACGACTGAGGAGTGCGGCCACTCTCGCAGCCTTGTTTTTAACGCGTTTTGATGAGCTCGCGATGGAATTGTTGTTGTTGACCAAATAACTTATGGCACATACCCACAGAGGGGATCGGCCAAGAATTGGGTAGCAAAGAAAAGTTTCGAAGTATACTTGCATTAAAAAAAAGTGATTTGAGGGGTAGAGGAGAGGAAACAAAACGAGAAATAAGTGAAATATAAAATGAAAAGTGGTAACACACGGGAGATTGACACTGCAATTTTAGAACAAGTGATGTTTAAATATTTAGCAAGGCTTCCTTGTGTGGCAAAAAGAAGCACGCCTTCAGACAGGGCTCCCACAAAAATATCGGACTAACTGGCCCAAACTTTTCCTGTTGAATTTGGTCTTCCTCACGGCTGCTGAAGTGTTACCCACCAAACTGTTAAAGACTTTGTATGCGCCAGAAGAAGGCGCGGGGCTAAAAGATCCCATATTGAAGACCTCTTGGGTAAATTATGCTTTCCACGCTTGCTTAGTAACTGTCACTCAGTTGTTGCGACTGAAGGAAGAAGGAAAAGAAAGTGCACGGGCTGTATAGCTGAGCCACCTCCGCTGCCCTCGTGCGGACAGTAGAGAAAATAGAGAAGGAAGAAAAAGAAAATGGGAAGAACGACGCGCGTCGCAACATCCGTAGTCCACCACCGAAACGGTAGTTGGTGCAATGACGGCCTACAACAGAGGAAAGATTTAGTGGCAGGATAGTCCTCGCCGCAAGCGGCAGTGACCTACCAGTCCAAGCTCCGTAGGGCCAGGAGTAACGACCCGAAATCTGCCGCTAAGTTAAAAGGAAAACAAAACAAGCTTTATTACCGGCAACATGTACAGCTACTGACAGCACCGAGTGCGTGTTTTTTTTTTTTTTTGGACAATCAGTTATATAAAAACTCGACGCTGTCAGTAGCTGCACTTGCTACCGGTGATTAAAGCTTAATTCGGAGCCTAGCACTGTACTATCGCCTTCATAAATGTGCCTTGTCCAACTGGTCGACTCCTAAGCAGTGTACGCGTGCCTTTTTAGGACTCGTGGCCGGAGGTTGCTCTCGCCCTAAAGAGGCTTGAATCACTGGCAATGTGTGACGAAACGCAAAATGTGTTCCTGCAAACTACTAGGCTCTTCAAAATGCCTTGAACTGTCAGGAAAGCTCTTAAAAAACATCTTAGGCTCCATTCAATCAGAAAGCCATATGTGTCAATATATTACATCATGACTTGAAAAAAGCTTTAAAAATTCCTTGCCGAAACTGCTCGGACTAGTAGCCCACAAATGCTTGTGGGAGTTCTTTTTGAGCGGTTCTCAACATTTTTGATGTAGTCAAGTGAAGGGAGAAGAGGGCCATTTATACTGGCCTGAATATGCTATTTGTTTACAACGTTATCTGGTTACTTCTAGTGACACAGCCGAATACATATTTCTGTATTTGCCGGGGGGGGGGGGGGGGGGCACGCCACAATCTATTATTTGGCGTTAAAGGCCAGTCAACAGCTGCAGCTGCTCCCAGTGTAATGCATTCGAAAACAGAATGTTCCTTTTCCAGGCATCAGACTTACCTGCACGCCCCTTTCTTCCACATTCACTGCTGCGGATACGAAACAAATGCATGCCGTTGAAGGGTGAGTTTACACTCGTCTACCTGGCATAGGAAGTGGAGACTGTGAACGAGCCAACGGTTTTCTTTGTCGCTCGCGCGTGCAGAAGGAATGGGGCAGGAAAGGGTGCAAACAAAGGCGCTGCGCAGTTCCCTGCGATTGATGAAGACAGCCGGCTTCTGCGCGCGTCGGTATGCCTCGGAGCGGGAGAGCCGTATTCGCGCGTCCCTCGAACTCTCCCCATCGTCAACGTTTCGCCCCGCGAGCGCGCTGCTGTTTGTGGGTCCAACTTGAGCAGGCGAAACGAAGCGCCAACCTTGAGTTCGGCTGCCTGCGCACCTGGCGAAACACGGGAATGCTTTCACAACCGGGAAGCAGTTAGCTGTGGGAAAAACAGGGCCTTTTGTTTTGGAAATTAGCGACGCTGTGGATGCGATACGAGACTGGCTTCAATGCGAATGGAAGAGGAAGAATATGGTCATTAACTGGGCTGCTGTTGTAAAAGAAAACAATAGTGGAGTGAATGAAGTAAATACAGTTTTGTTGTTCGGTTCCCTGGTTTCGAGCTCTGATATGAGGTGCTGTCGTGAACATTTATTATGAAAGAGTGTGTCTTGAGCATACGTTACATAACCTGCGGAGCAAGCACGATGCAGGGTACTAGCGGCTAAGGTCTCTGCAAAACGCCAACCGGAATATGTCGAGTGAGCAGTTGTCAGTTGGAAGTTAATGCTTGCGTGTCTGTATATCTGTCTTCGCTCTGCCTTTTGCTGTGTTGCACTGGAGTACATCATGGAGCGCTAACTAACCCGTGGTCGTACCCTGTGAAGCGTCTTCATAAAATTTGTATTGCCATTTACATTTAACAAAGGCGCTCGCACGAAGCATAAAATCGACGTACATCTATTTAATCTTAGCGGAATATAAAAACTTTGTTCTAGATTCCACCACGGAATACCGCTAGACTCTAGAGTATCAAACAAAAAACGGGAGCATCCTTTGGAAACTGGAAGCACTGCCAGTGCCCTGCTTTCTGTATTTGAATGGCTTCCATTTAAAGATGATTTATGCCGACTTAAAGGCGGTGCATATACTCGCCGGCTGATCTAGATAGAAAAGCTACCGCATTGCTGTTGAGTTTCTCAAGTTCGGCATTTTACAGAAACGGGGCGTGGTAAGAGAAGATGCAAGAAATTGCTGAAGTGGATCGGAATTATTGAAGTAAAATTATGGAACGCTTTATATAGCTTAGCTGCTGAGAAACCCGGCGCCTTGTGATCAGTTGTTCCTTCTGCCGGTCGGATTCGTTGACCTAGACACTCAAAATAATACTTTTCTCGCAGTTAATGTGACAATTCTATCTTTGGAAAACCCAAATATTTTTTCTTTACGCAAGAAAAGGTGGTAAAAGAGCAGGGACCCTTGTCAAGGATGTAGGACGACCGCAGGGTCAGGATAATTAATTATTCGGTGTTTTATTTCGTGTCGACATATCCTAACGTTTTTGTTTTTCTCATGAGCTGACCACAGCGGGAATGAGATTTGTTGCCCTGATGGAATTTAAATAACTTGACGAGATTGGTTGGCAGAAAATAGGAATGTAGCCTTTGTTCGAACGACTTACCTCTGATGATTCAGTTTAGCATGAATCAATCATTTTAAAAATATTATACCTTAATTTTTTTCATTCCTTGATTTTTCAGCACAAATAACCTATTTAGGAGACTTGTTTAGTAACTTGACTTCTAGCTACAAAGCAGCAGGTCACCATCGCATTAGCTTTTAATATCAGCCTACCTTTACACTCGCGGACACCTCTCTGTGGCAAGGCTGGAAAGGAAAGGCCACGAGCCTCGGTCCCAGCCCCGTGTACAGTGGCTTATACTTCAGCCCCACATTTTCTGCTAGGTTTTTACCTTCAACTTTCCGCACCCTTAATAAAGCCAGATAACACAAAACCTATGCGCTATTTACAGAGCACTATAAGGACCACACATTAGAATTCCCATCTCCTTCCCTTTCTTGAATATTGTCTCCTCTGCAAACCAGATAATGTTTTCCGCGAGCATAGCTAACATTGCACAAAATGAAGCAGAAAAATCTGCATATATTTTTGCAGAAAATATACACAAAAACAAACAAGCCGTAAAAAAAAACCTACTTCACCCAAAACGTTATTCACACCTCATCTTTCGTGGTAATCGTACACTTGCAGAGCAGACCCTGCGAACGGCCTCCCCGTTCGTACAATGAGGGTAGCATAAATCTGCGCACAATGGCGACCTTGATGTTCTGCATCGCGAGTACGAGAACAACGAAGTAACCGCGATGAATTTTCAAAGCAGCCGGCGAAGTGGGGAGCGTACCAGCCGACTATAATTTGTCAATTTAATTTAGACTGCTGTGGTGCATGCAGCAACACCAATGCACAAAACCAGACTACAGACCGCGACGTTATAAAATCCAAGAGAATAGCCAGATATGCGACCTTTTTCAAGTTCACTCACATGATTGCAGCAGTAGGAACACAGCACAACGCCATGTGTATTACTCGCTGTACTCGACAGATTCATCATCATCATCATCAGCCTGACTATACCCACTGCCACTGACTATACCATATTTCTCCACTTAACCCGGTTCTGTGCTAGCTGCATCCACTTGACCCCTGCGAACTTCTTAACCTCACCCGCCCACCTAAATTTCTGCCGCCCCCATGCTACGCTTTCCTTCCCTTGGAATCCAGTTCGTTACCCTAAGCGACTATCGGTTATCCTCTCTTCGCACTACATGTCCTGCCCATGTCCATTTCTTCTTCTTAATTTCCACTGGAATGTCGGTAACTTGAGTTATTTCTCTGACCCACTCTGCACGCTTCCTATGTCTAAATGTTACCCAAACCATTTTTCGTTCCATAGCCCGCTGTGTTGTCCTCAACTTAAGTAGAACTCTTTTGTTTAGCCTCCACGTTTCAGCCCCATAGGTGAGTACAGGTAAGATGCAACTTTTGTATACTTTTATCTTGAGCAATACCGGTAAGCTGCTAGACATAATCTGTGAGTGCTTGCCAAATGCGCTCCATCCCAATCTTATTCTTGTTATTTCTTTTTCATGGTCCGGATCTGCGGTTACTACCTGTCCTAAGTAGATATATTCGTCTACTACTTCCAGTACTTCGCTACCTAAATTAACTGCTGTTCCTTTCCGAGGCTGTTGAACATTACTTTAGTATTCTGCATATTGATTTTCAAGCCTGCCTTTCTACTTTTCCGGTGTAGGTCACCAATCATTATTTGCAGTTCATCCCCCGAGTTGCTTACCAAGGCAATGTCATCAGCAAATAGCAGATAACTGAGGTATTCGCCATCTACCCTTATCCCTAACTGCTCCCATTCCAAGTCTCTGAATACTTCCTCTAAGCAAGCTGTGAATAGTGCTAGGGAGATTGTGTCTCCTTGCCTAACACCTTTCTTTATGGGAATTTTGTTACTTTCTTTATGCAGAACTATGGTTGCTGCGCAGTCACTATATATATCTTAAAGCACTTTCACGAACGGCTCGTCTACCCCCTGTTTTCCCAATGCCTGCATCACCGCCGAGGTTTCAACTGAGTCAAATGCTTTTTCGTAATCAATGAGTGCTATGTATAAGGGCTGGTTATATTCCGAGCATTTTTCTATCACCTGATTGATGATATGGATATGATCGATAATACAGTACCGTTTCCGAAAACCTGCTTGATCCTTTGATTCATTGCAGTCTAAGGTTGTCCTGATTCTATTTGCGATTACTTTAGTAAATACCTTATACGTAACAGACAGTAAGCTGATTGGTCTGTAATTAATAAGGTCCTTAGAGTCCCCTTTCTTATGAATGAGGATAATGCTTGCATACTCCAATGTTGCGGTACCGTCGATGACACCAGGCACTGCGTATACAGGGTGGCCAGCTTTTACAACACGATACCCCCCCCCCCCCCCCCCCCTTCCGCAAATCTGTAGTTTTCTAATCCTGTCCAGCTGATTTCCCCCTTTTCATAGTTTCTAATGCTTTCTTGACCTCGTCCTTCGTAACTGGTGGAACGTCTGATTGTTTTTCCCTACCGCCAATCTCCTTAAGGTCCTGACTACCTTGGCTACTGTAGAGATGTGTATGCAACTCCTCGCCTACTTTGACTATCGTGTCTGTATTCTTGATGACGTTGCCCGTGATGAACTCGTGGTTCGGTGATGAACAGGGGAAGCCTTAAAGCGGTAAAAAAGAAATTGGGCATAGGCAAAAACCAGATGTATGCGATAAGGGACAAGGAGGGCAATGTCATCACAACAAACAGTATCGCCTCCCTAAAGCGGGGGCGGAGGCATCCGCGTTCAATCTTCTCAGAGTTTCAACTTTGCAATCAATTTGACTGGTAATGTCTTACAGTGAGGTCCTCAGTTTGGCCGTGTTCCTTTGACAATTTGGCGATGGCGATTTTTAAACTGTTTATTTGCTCCGCCAATAGGGGAACCAGCCCGAAGACTGGTTTCTGTGCTTAGCGGAGGTCGGCAAGAATTCTTCAGGCTTTAATGTGAGTGAAATGAGCTGGCGCTGTTGTGCCAACTCTTTGGTACGCTGGAGGGACACCCAATCATCTACTGTAGTCGAATTGTCAGACAAACGTTGTGTACATGTCCACATCTTATGGACGAATGTGGCCGGCGTGCCTGTAGCCTTCAATAGGAAGCTGCAGATTGCTTTTTCGTTGAACTTACTCGAGAAAAGAATGCACTAAAGGACACTCGGTAATCGCATACATAATGCTCGTACAACTGCATATCATGATAACTTTAGAGTCATAATTTTAGATGTGTGCTGTTACTTCAATGCAAATTTATGTCCACACTTGCCTAGAGCAGTCGAGCGGGGCTGTGCGGAGAAAGTGACTAGCCGCAAAAGCATGCAAGCCACACATGTCCAGTTACATTCCTCTAACCAAGCACCTGCATTAACATCTGACATAATTTGGTCTGCATCCTATCGCTCGAGCGTTCGAGACAGGTGTGATCGACTCTATGCAACTGTAATTGGATTACGAACTGTGCAGCTTCAAAGCATTCTTGAGAGATACGCAAACATACCTACCCCCCACTACTCTGTAAGAGTGATCGCCGTATTTTCACGCTTTTTGGAGGTTGCCAAGCAGCCAGTTAAGTCAGCGAAGTGGTCAGCTATTGCGCAAGGAAATACATTGCAGACAAATGATTACTCATATTTTGAAAAAGGTATATCACAGGAACTTCGAACCACACAGGCAGTCCCGCTTGGTAGTGTGGTCAGCCTTACACACCATGATTTCTCTCACCGAAGTGTTCGGCACTGAAATGATTTAGATACTCTTTAGCTAGGGCCTTTTAAGTAGATCATGTGCTTAGAAAACTTCTACCTACATGTGAACTATTGGTCGCTACATGAGCTTGACTGTTGCCAAAAAAAAGGCTACTGGGTGGAAGCACGTCTGGAGCAGAGGGGGCAAGATATATGCAAAGCAGTTGGATGGCTCGCAAACAATAATCATTAACAATGAGAGTGACCTTAACAAGATCCAGTAGAGGCACACAGTTTGCCATTTCTTATGCTAACTGCTTGGGAATAATGGATCGACGCCAGTGTTAAAAACAAAAAAACAGCCCTAAAATTATGAAAAGTGCTTCTGAAAACCAAACATTTAGTTTCAAGCTGGGAAAGATCACTGGCTTTGAAAATGTATTTTGGCAGACTGTCACTGCAACTGATAGCGAAAGTGCATGCCCCTTTGCTGTGTCTTGGCATAAACTGATAAGTGTTATAACATGCGCGTGCTTACCGGCCGCCCAGTTGCTTAAATTTTGGGTAGTATAGCTATCGGTGAATGCGTCGATCAAAGTACGCTTTACTGCAAACAATTGCCTTATGTCCGATCGATTTCTTCACTGTATCCCTTCTTTCTTGTGTTTTTTTCGTCATGGCTTTCAACGATGTAAATTACCTAGATATATCAGAACTGAGCACGTATGCAAACAACAGTTCTCAGGCACGTTTTAACTGCATTCACTTCAATTTGCAATCTGGCAGAAACAAATATGCTGATCTAGAATGTTTCTTTCGCGAAGTTGGAGTACAATTTGATGTAATAATGTTTTCTGAAACTTGGTTCAACACTGAGCATGATGTGTTCCGAATGCCCAAATACCGATCATATTTCATGAATCGTACTGACCAACGAGGGGGCGGTGTTTGTGCTCTAACTTCAAATAACACTAACTGTGAACTGCTTCCAGACTTCTGCACTGTCACACCAGATTACGAGACGCTAGTGCTAAGATCAAACTCAAACATTTTCTGCGTCTGTTATCGTCCACCCTCTGGAGACACATGCCAGTTTTTTTCTTTCTTGGATTCTATATTGGAGTTTGTTAACAAGAACAAATACCACGTAATAATAGGTGGAGACTTCAACATAAATTGGCTTACACAGTGTCAAGCAAAGTTTGGAAACACTGTTGAACTGCCACCTATGCTGGAATGTTATAGAGTCACCCACAAGAATAACACTTACTTCTCAGACTCCATTAGACCTGTTCATCACAAATTTCGAAATAACCCGTCTGAAATGTGGTGTTATTAATTACGCGCTAAGTGATCAGCTTCCGATCTTTATGTCCATTGAGCCTACTGTCAACACTAACAAACACTTCAGACAACCTATCTATTACCGTGCTATAAACCCAGAAAAGCTATCGTCATTTCGCGACCGTTTAGCTGGCTTAATTTGGGCTGACGTGCTTGCGTCGACTGACCCCGAAGACGCATACAATAAATTAATAGAAAAAATTATCGATGTCTACTACGACTCATTTCCACTAGTTATGTTAAAGCGGCCTAAAAAAGCTCGTAAGCCATGGGTCACAACCGATATAGTTATGATTATTAAAAAACGGGACAAACTATTCGCTACGTTTCTGCGTACTAGAGACCTTGAAACATTGAACAAATATAAAGAATGCCGAAACTTCGTTAACAAAGAGTTACGTGCAGCCAAAAGGCGTTACCACATGAATCTTTTCAATGCATCTACTGGGCGATCGGGGGATGTGTTGAAGGTCCTGAATTTCCTAACCGGGCAGTCTTCCGAAACAGTTTCAAAGGTAACGATAGATAACACATAATTAAGTGGGGCTGAGCTAGCCAATGCATTTAACGATTATTTCCTTCCCGTGGCTTTGGCATAAAATAGAAATATGAATACTAATTTATGTTACATGGAGCCTAGCAATGGTCACACTATGTTCTTAAAACCAGTCACTAAGGATGAAGTTATTGCAGCGTTTGTGTCACTCAGCAACAGCAAATCGGAAGATGCACTTGGCCTTCAAATTACTCCAATCAAGTACGCCATTGACGTAATCGCACCCTATCTGACGCATGTATTTAATATTTGCCTATCATCAGGTGTGTTCCCGCGCAATATGCAATCTGCCAGAGTTACCGTAATCTATAAAAAAGGCAACAGAGATAATCTATCAAATTATCGTCCAATTTCTATTCTTCCTGTCTTGTCCAAAGGATTCGAAAAAATTATTCTTCAACGCTTAAAGGCCTTTTCCGACAAGCATAATATAATAACTCCGGCACAGTATGGTTTCCAAAAAAACAAGTCAACCGAGTTAGCTCTACTTGCTCAAAAGGAGCTGATATTACAAAATTTTGAAAATAAAAACATTGTGTTTGGCATTTTTTTAGACTTCACGAAAGCCTTCGACCTTATCAACCGCCGAATCCTCCTTCAAAAGTTGGAACACTATGGCTTTCGCGGTAAAGTCCTGTCTTTGTTATCGTCTTATTTACAACACCGTACACAGTTCGTTGATATTAACAGATATTGCTCAGCCGTGAAATCAGTAGCTTCAGGCGTTCCTCAGGGGAGTATTTTAGGGCCATTCCTGTTTTTAATATACGTCAATGATATTGTTAACATTGATAAGTCTGCTGACTATATTATATACGCCAATGATAGAAGCGTGTTTTTCTCCGGACAATCAAGGCTCACTTTAGCCGAAAGAGCAAACAGGACATTGGCGCTGATAAACACTTGGGTAACTGAAAACGAACTGAAAATTAACGTTGACAAGACCAAAGCAGTTATTTTCCATCCAAGTCATAAGGTTTTCCATCTTCCATCCCTTGTGATCAATAACACTCCCATTGAAGTAGTTTCGCAATTTAAAACTTTAGGAATAATTTTTTCTGATAATATGTCATGGGAAGACCACGTTACCTACCTTGTGAGGAAACTATCGCGCACAACCGGTTATTTACGCCGCCACTGTTCACTGTTTCCCATTTCTATTAATATATTGCTATACAATTCCCTGTTTTCCTCAGTCGTGAATTATGGTGCGCTTGTCTGGGCAACTACTAGACTCGGAAATATTAATAAACTTTCGCTTGTACAGAAAACTGCAATTCGCATAATTGGTAAAGTGCCTTCTTATTCACACACAGCCGAATTGTTCAAAACGTTTAACATTATCCGTATGCAGTGTCTACACCCCTACAGACTGATCCGCTATTACAAATAGGAAAAAATCAAACACAATAATTCATTAGCTGAACTAGCCAGGCTCTCGGCGAACGATCCTCTGTATTGTACGCGAAAACCGGAAAAATGGAAAGTTGACGTTTGCCGTACAAATTACGGGAAACAAATGTTGAGGTTTTGCTTGCCATCCCTCTTTAACGTGCTTTCCGGAGAAGATGGCACAGACGTCACTGACAAATCATTCAAGGATTTGCGTATTATTTTTTTGCACAAATACGTATAGTAATATTGTTAGTTTCGTTGTCTTACCATGTCATATGTACTCATTCAGCTGTGTTTTCCAGTGCTATGCAATTTTCGTTCATCATATTTGTCATGTTCCATAACCTAAAAATTTGGCATTGTTATTCGTATCATATTTGTATCCTTCTTTATGAATTTCTGTTTATGAGCAGCTGCGTCCTGCTAGTATATTTCTGCTATTGACGCATCAAACGCTGTCCACTGTATGCCTTGTAGGGGGCACGGAGCTCGTCAAGCCCATCGAGGGCTTTTTGTCCGTGCCCCTAAGCATCATAGGATGTTTGAATAAACTGATTTGATTTGATTTGACAACAGATGGACATCAACATTACACAGTTGCAGGAAAATAAGCGTTAGCTATGTGAATCGGGCCTCAGAAAAAAGTATTTGGGCCAAGGGGGATGGCATAACAAGGTTGCGATATAGTTGTTGCACAAACGGACGGCCTTCAGGAGATGCATCATCTCCAATTTGGCCTAAACACGAATTTAAGACAGCGGTTCACCACACAAATAAACGGGCAAGGCCATCTGCCCAGACAACGAGTGATTCTGACAAGTAACTAATATGTCCTCCTCGTAGACGACCGTATATTGACAAGATGGTACGAAGCTGAAACCCAGCAGACGTTGCCTCACGAGTTCGCCAAAACTGAAAAGGCTCCACTATTCACATGTGTGCGAAACTGCCACAAAGCGAGTAAGCGATACACGTGAAGCAAGTTCAAGTTCAAGATAACTTTATTGCCGTCGATGTAGAGGCCCTTCCGCTTCCTCGGGATGACCCTAGGGGCAGCCAAGGAAGAGGGAGCCCCGAAGGGGGACGTCTTTCGCAAAACGTCCCGTGCCAGACCGATTACTCGAACTTGCTGCTCCGAAGCACGGCTCCAGAGGAGGGAATCCCAGGTTTTTTTCGCTCTGATGCCATTAATATGCCCGGGAGAATTGAGGAATTCCCAAATGGAGATGATCCTGATTGGCTATTACCCCGCATTTTGTGCAGAACTTTGTTGGTTCCTCTCGCTCCCCATGCAGATAAGGTGGAAAGAATCGGTTTCTTGTAATTTTCTCCAGTCTGCACTCGTTAGGTGTGACAGACTGATCTGCAGGTGGGAGATCTATCCTTTCATTCCTGTGTGCAGCCGTGATTTCCGTGTACGTAATGAGCGGATCCATCGACCCAGGTAAGGGTGATCGGCCGCCCGGGTGTAGATATCTCGGGCGAGACTGTTAGCAGCCTCATTGCCTGGAATCCCCTCGTGAGCCGGGACCTCATGATGGAGTTCTCTCTATCCAATACCGATTTTCCAAGTATCTTAACTGCTTCTTTCGAACCGATTTCTTTATTAAAGTTTCTTACTGCTATCTTGCTGTCTCAAAGTATCAATATCACTTTCGTGCTCCTGCAGGCTAACGCCAGAGCAGCCGTTTCCGCTATGAGGGAGTTTCTAGTGTTGAGGGAACCGATGATCACTGTCTCGTGGTACCCATCAATTACAGCCAATACCACCGTCCCTTATATGCTAGCCGCATCGCAGTACGCAATTTGATCAGTCTAGAGTCTACCACTCATGGTATTTTTCTTATAACATTGACTCTATGTGCCCTGCGCTCCTTGTTGTGTGTCGGGTGCTTATTAATCGGAATTGGAGGAATCTTCAGCGTTTTTCGGACCTAAAGATCTATTGCTACTGACATGTATGACAACTCCCTCTGCGTTTCCCTTATTCTGGCCCGGCATTTTCTTCCTGCCCTCGTGGAACACAGCCTCCAGAGTTGCGCTTCCGTCACCGCTCTAGCGTCCTCACGCCACGTATTCTGTACCCCCGTTTTCAACAGCTTCTTAGTTGAGACGCTGGTGGGAAATTGTAGGGCTCTTTTATACGACCTCCAAATAAGAATATATAGTTTTTGTTCCCCTCTCTAGCTTAGATTCAGGGATGGGGCTGCATACGCGATCCTGCTAATAAAAGCGTGTGTTAGGCGCAAGAGGTAGTTCTCCCGCAAACCCTTATCTTTGAGTGAAATTCTAAGGAAGATTCCAGTTACCTGAGACACATAACGGGCTAATTTGTTTATGACTGTATTGTTGTTTTTTTTTCATTCTCTTGGAGAAGGAAGCCTAGAACTTTGATTACTGGTACCATAGGTACTCTGTTGTCCCCTACCAGACCCTTCACCGGCGGGTAGGGTTTTGGAAGGCGTCTTTTTTTATCCTGTCCGTAGAATCCTGCACGAACTGCGCACTGGAAGGCACGCACTACAACTTCGGGGATGGTCGCGTGGCGATTACACTCCGCTAGAGGGCAGTTCTGGCATGCACTCGAGGCACAGCTTCCCATCATTCCCGGCGGCCGCGAACGGTTACCACAACCCAACCTAGACGGCAAAAAACAAAAAACAAAAAGAAATCTCGTAGTTGGTCCGGCAACGGCGTCGACGCTATGTGGACCTACTAGACGCGAAGCATTGTTGAACGCCGATTTGTCGTTACAACTGTTACAATCATCATCATTATCGTCATCGTCAGTCTGACTATATCCACTGCAGGGCGAAGGCCTCTCCAATATTTCTCCAAGTAACCTGGTTCTGTTTTAGCTGCATCCACTTGACCTCTGCGAACTTCTTAACCTCATACAGCCACCTAATTTTCTGCCGCCCCCTGCTATGCTTTCCTTCCCTTGGAATTCAGTTTCTTACCCTAAGCGACCATCGGTTATCCTCTCTTCGCATTACATGACCTGCCCATGCCCATTTCCTCTTCTTAATTTCCACTAGAATGTCAGCAACTTGAGTTATTTCTCTGATCCAATCTGCACGCTTCCTATCTCTTAATGTTACCCCTACAGTTTTTCGTTCCATAGCCCTCTGCGTTGTCCTCAGCTTAAGCAGAACCATCTTGGTTAGCCTCCACGTTTCAGCTCCATAGGTGAGTACAGGTAAGATGCAACTTTTGTATACTTTCTTCTTGAGCAATACCGGTAAGCTTCTAGTCATAATCTGCGAGTGCTTGCCAAATGCGCTCCATCCCAATCTTAGTCTTCTTGTTATTTCCTTTTCATGGTCGGGATCTGCGGTCACTACCTGTCCTAAGTAGACATATTCGCCTACTACTTCCAGTGCTCAGCTACCTAAGGTAAATTGCTGTTCCTTCCCGAGTCTGTTGAACATTACCTAAACCTCATGAATATTGATTTTTTAAGCCTACCTTTCTACTTTTCTTGTCTAGGTCATCAATCATTATTTGCAGTTCATCCCCCGAGTTACTTATCAAGGCAATGTCGTCAGCAAATCGCAGATTACTGAGGTATTCTCCCTCTACCCTTATCCCTAACTGCTCCCATTCTAAGTCTGTGAATACTTCCTCTAAGCAAGCTGTGAATAGTACTGGGGAGATCGCGTCTCCTTGCCTAACACCTTTCTTCGTGGAACATTGTTACTTTCTTTACGCAGAACGATGGTTGCTGTGAAGCCACTACATATAACTTCCAGCACTTTCACGTCTACCCCCTGATTTCGCAATGCCTGCATCACCGCCGAGGTTTCAAAGGAGTCAAATGCTTTTTCTTAATCAATGAATTCTATGTATAAGGCCCGATTAAATTCCGAGTATTTTTCTATCACCTGAATGATGGTATGGATATGATCGATAGTAGAGCACAGTTTACGAAAACCTACTTGACCCTTCGATTGATTGCAGAATAAGGTCGTCCTGACTCTATTAGCGATTACCTTAGCAAATACCTTATATGTAACAGACAGTTAGTTAATTGGTCAGTAATTGTTAGTGTCCTTAGAATTCCCTTTCTTATGAATAAGGATAATGCTTGCATACTCCAATGTTGCGGTACCGTCGATGACACCTGGCACTACGTATACAGGGTGGCCAGTTTTTCCAGCGCGATATCCCCCCCCCCCCCCCCTTTAACAAATCTGTAGTTATCTGATCCTCTCTAGCTGATTTCCCCCTTTTCATAGTTTCTAATGCTTTCTTGACCTCGTCCTTCGTAACTGGTGGAACGTCTGATTGTTTTTCCCTACCGCCAATCTCCTTAAGGTCCTGACTACCTTGGCTACTGTAGAGATGTGTATGCAACTCCTCGCCTACTTTGACTATCGTGTCCATATTCGTGATGACGTTGCCCGTGATGAACTCGTGGTTCGGTGATGAACAGGGGAAGCCTTAAAGCGGTAAAAAAGAAATTGGGCATAGGCAAAAACCAGATGTATGCGATAAGGGACAAGGAGGGCAATGTCATCACAACAAACAGTATCGCCTCCCTAAAGCGGGGGCGGAGGCATCCGCGTTCAATCTTCTCAGAGTTTCAACTTTGCAATCAATTTGACTGGTAATGTCTTACAGTGAGGTCCTCAGTTTGGCCGTGTTCCTTTGACAATTTGGCGATGGCGATTTTTAAACTGTTTATTTGCTCCAACCAATAGGGGAACCAGCCCGAAGACTGGTTTCTGTGCTTAGCGGAGGTCGGCAAGAATTCTTTAGGCTTTAATGTGAGTGAAATGAGCTGGCGCTGTTGTGCCAACTCTTTGGTACGCTGGAGGGACACCCAATCATCTACTGTAGTCGAATTGTCAGACAAGCGTTGTGTACATGTCCACATCTTATGGACGAATGTGGCCGGCGTGCCTGTAGCCTTCAATAGGAAGCTGCAGATTGCTTTTTCATTGAACTTACTCGAGAAAAGAATGCACTAAAGGACACTCGGTAGTAGCATACATAATGCTCGTGCAATTGCATATCATGATAACTTTAGAGTCATAATTTTAGATGTGTGCTGTTACTTCAATGCAAATTTATGTCCACACTTGCCTAGAGCAGTCGAGCGGGGCTGTGCGGAGAAAGTGACTAGCCGCAAAAGCATGCAAGCCACACATGTCCAGTTACATTCCTCTAACCAAGCACCTGCATTAACATCTGACATAATTTGGTCTGCATCCTATCGCTCGAGCGTTCGAGACAGGTGTTATCGACTCTATGCAACTGTAATTGGATTACGAACTGTGCAGCTTCAAAGCATTCTTGAGAGATACGCAAACATACCTACCCCCCACTACTCTGTAAGAGTGATCGCCGTATTTTCACGCTTTTTGGAGGTTGCCAAGCAGCCAGTTAAGTCAGCGAAGTGGTCAGCTATTGCGCAAGGAAATACATTGCAGACAAATGATTGCTCATATTTTGAAAACGGTTTATCACAGGAACTTCGAACCACACAGGCAGTCTCGCTTGGTCGTGTGGTCAGCCTTACACACCATGATTTCTCTCACCGAAGTGTTCGGCACTGAAATGATTTAGATACTCTTTAGCTAGGGCCTTTTAAGTAGATCATGTGCTTAGAAAACATCTACCTACATGTGAACTATTGGTCGCTACATGAGCTTGACTGTTGCCAAAAAAAAAGGCTACTGGGTGGAAGCACGTCTGGAGCAGAGGGGGCAAGATATATGCAAAGCAGTTGGATGGCTCGCAAACAATAATCATTAACAATGAGAGTGACCTTAACAAGATCCAGTAGAGGCACACAGTTTGCCATTTCTTATGCTAACTGCTTGGGAATAATGGATCGTCGCCAGTGTTCAAAACAAAAAAACAGCCCTAAAATTATGAAAAGTGCTGCTGAAAACCAAACATTTAGTTTCAAGCTGGGAAAGATCACTGGCTTTGAAAATGTATTTTGGCAGACTGTCACTGCAACTGATAGCGAAAGTGCATGCCCCTTTGCTGTGTCTTGGCATGAACTGATAAGTGTTATAACACGCGCGTGCTTACCGGCCGCCCAGTTGCTTAAATTTTGGGTAGTATAGCTATCGGTGAATGCGTCGATCAAAGTACGCTTTACTGCAAACAATTGCCTTGTGTCCGATCGATTCCTTCACTGTATCCCTTCTTTCTTGTGTTTTTTTCGTCATGGCTTTCAACGATGTAAATTACCTAGATATATCAGAACTGAGCATGTATGCCAACAACAGTTCTCAGGCACGTTTCAACTGCATTCACTTCAATTTGCAATCTGGCAGAAACAAATATGCTGATCTAGAATGTTTCTTTCGCGAAGTTGGAGTACAATTTGATGTAATAATGTTTTCTGAAACTTGGTTCAACACTGAGCATGATGTGTTCCGAATGCCCAAATACCGATCATATTTCATGAATCGTACTGACCAACGAGGGGGCGGTGTTTGTGCTCTAACTTCAAATAACACTAACTGTGAACTGCTTCCAGACTTCTGCACTGTCACACCAGATTACGAAACGCTGGTGCTAAGATCAAACTCAAACATTTTCTGCGTCTGTTATCGTCCACCCTCTGGAGACACATGCCAGTTTTTTTCTTTCTTGGATTCTATTTTGGAGTTTGTTAACAAGAACAAATACCACGTAATAATAGGTGGAGACTTCAACATAAATTGGCTTGCTGATAACAGTGTCAAGCAAAGTTTGGAAACACTGTTGAACTGCCACCTATGCTGGAATGTTATAGAGTCACCCACAAGAATAACACTTACTTCTCAGACTCTATTAGACCTGTTCATCACAAATTTCGAAATAACCCGTCTAAAATGTGGTGTTATTAATTACGCGCTAAGTGATCAGCTTCCGATCTTTATGTCCATTGAGCCTACTGTCAACACTAACAAACACTTCAGACAACCTATCTATTACCGTGCTATAAACCCAGAACAGCTATCGTCATTTCGCGACCGTTTAGCTGGCTCAATTCGGGCTGACGTGCTTGCGTCGACTGACACCGAAGACGCATGCAATAAATTAATAGAAAAAATTATCGATGTCTACTACGACTCATTTCCACTAGTTATGTTAAAGCGGCCTAAAAGGCTCGTAAGCCATGGGTCACAACCGATATAGTTAAGATTATTAAAAAATGGGACAAACTGTTCGCTACGTATCTGCGTACTAGAGACCTTGAAACATTGAACAAATATAAAGAATGCCGAAACTTCGTTAACAAAGAGTTACGTGCAGCCAAAAGGCGTTACCACATGAATCTTTTCAATGCATCTACTGGGCGATCGGGGGATGTGTTGAAGGTCCTGAATTTTCTAACCGGGCAGTCTCCCGAAACAGTTTCAAAGGTAACGATAGATAACACATAATTAAGTGGGGCTGAGCTAGCCAATGCATTTAACGATTATTTCCTTCCCGTGGCTTCGGCATAAAATAGAAATATGAATACTAATTTTTTTTACATGGAGCCTAGCAATGGTCACACTATGTTCTTAAAACCAGTCACTAAGGATGAAGTTATTGCAGCGTTTGTGTCACTCAGCAACAGCAAATCGGAAGATGCACTTGGCCTTCAAATTACACCAATCAAGGAGGCCATTGACGTAATCGCACCCTATCTGACGCATGCATTTAATATTTGCCTATCATCAGGTGTGTTCCCGCGCAATATGCAATCTGCCAGAGTTACCGTAATCCATAAAAAAGGCAACAGAGATAATCTATCAAATTATCGTCCAATTTCTATTCTTCCTGTCTTGTCCAAAGGATGCGAAAAAATTATTCTTCAACGCTTAAAGGCCTTTTCCGACAAGCATAATATAATAACTCCGGCACAGTATGGTTTCCAAAAAAACAAGTCAACCGAGTTAGCTCTACTTGCTCAAAAGGAGCTGATATTACAAAATTTTGAAAATAAAAACATTGTGTTTGGCATTTTTTTAGACTTCACGAAAGCCTTCGACCTTATCAACCGCCGAATCCTCCTTCAAAAGTTGGAACACTATGGCTTTCGCGGTAAAGTCCTGTCTTTGTTATCGTCTTATTTACAACACCGTACACAGTTCGTTGATATTAACAGATATTGCTCAGCCGTGAAATCAGTAGCTTCAGGCGTTCCTCAGTGGAGTATTTTAGGGCCATTCCTGTTTTTAATATACGTCAATGATATTGTTAACATTGATAAGTCTGCTGACTATATTTTATACGCCAATGATAGAAGCGTGTTTTTCTCCGGACAATCAAGGCTCACTTTAGCCGAAAGAGCAAACAGGACATTGACGCTGATAAACACTTGGGCAACTGAAAACGAACTGAAAATTAACGTTGACAAGACCAAAGCAGTTATTTTCCATCCACGTCATAAGGTTTTCCATCTTCCATCCCTTGTGATCAATAACACTCCCATTGAAGTAGTTTCGCAATTTAAAACTTTAGGAATAATTTTCTCTGATAATATGTCATGGGACGACCACGTTACCTACCTGGTGAGGAAACTATCGCGCACAACCGGTTATTTACGCCGCCACTGTTCACTGTTTCCCATTTCTATTAATATATTGCTATACAATTCCCTGTTTTCCTCAGTCGTGAATTATGGTGCGCTTGTCTGGGCAACTACTAGACTCGGAAATATTAATAAACTTTCGCTTGTATAGAAAACTGAAATTCGCATAATTGGTAAAGTGCCTTCTTATTCACACACAGCCGAATTGTTCAAAACGTTTAACATTATCCGTATGCAGTGTCTACACCCCTACAGACTGATCCGCTATTACAAATAGGAAAAAATCAAACACAATAATTCATTAGCTGAACTAGCCAGGCTCTCGGCGAACGATCCTCTGTATTGTACGCGAAAACCGGAAAAATGGAAAGTTGACGTTTGCCGTACAAATTACGGGAAACAAATGTTGAGGTTTTGCTTGCCATCCCTCCTTAACGTGCTTTCCGGAGAAGATGGCACAGACGTCACTGACAAATCATTCAAGGATTTGCGTATTATTTTTTTGCACAAATACGTATAGTAATATTGTTAGTTTCTTTGTCTGACCATGTCATATGTACTCATTCAGCTGTGTTTTCCAGTGCTATGCAATTTTCGTTCATCATATTTGTCATGTTCCATAACCTAAAAATTTGTCATTGTTATTCGTATCATATTTGTATCCTTCTTTATGATTTTCTGTTTATGAGCAGCTGCGTCCTGCTAGTATATTTCTGCTATTGACGCATCAAACGCTGTCCACTGTATGCCTTGTAGGGGGCACGGAGCTCGTCAAGCCCATCGAGGGCTTTTTGTCCGTGCCCCTAAGCATCATAGGATGTTTGAATAAACTGATTTGATTTGATTTGATTTGACAACAGATGGACATCAACATTACACAGTTGCAGGAAAATAAGCGTTAGCTATGTGAATCTGGCCTCAGAAAAAAGTATTTGGGCCCAGGGGGATGGCATAACAAGGTTGCGATATAGTTGTTGCACAAACGGACGGCCTTCAGGAGATGCACCATCTCCAATTTGGCCTAAACACGAATTTAAGACAGCGGTTCACCACACAAATAAACGGGCAAGGCCATCTGCCCAGACAACGAGTGATTCTGACAAGTAACTAATATGTCCTCCTCGTAGACGACCGTATATTGACAAGATGGTACGAAGCTGAAACCCAGCAGACGTTGCCTCACGAGTTCGCCAAAACTGAAAAGGCTCCACTATTCACATGTGTGCGAAACTGCCACAAAGCGAGTAAGCGATACACGTAAAGCAAGTTCAAGTTCAAGATAACTTTATTGCCGTCGATGTAGAGGCCCTTCCGCTTTCTCGGGAAGGCCCTAGGGGCAGCCAAGGAAGAGGGAGCCCCGAAGGGGGACGTCTTTCGCAAAACGTCCCGTGCCAGACCGATTACTCGAACTTGCTGCTCCGAAGCACGGCTCCAGAGGAGGGAATCCCAGATTTTTTTCGCTCTGATGCCATTAATATGCCCGGGAGAATTGAGGAATTCCCAAATGGAGATGATCCTGATTGGCTATTACCCCGCATTGTGTGCAGAACTTTGTTGGTTCCTCTCGCTCCCCATGCAGATAAGGTGGAAAGAATCGGTTTCTTGTAATTTTCTCCAGTCTGCACTCGTTAGGTGTGACAGACTGATCTGCAGGTGGGAGATCTATCCTTTCATTCCTGGGTGCAGCCGTGATTTCCGTGTACGTAATGAGCGGATCCATCGACCCAGGTAAGGGTGATTCCACGGCCGCCCGGGTGTAGATATCTCGAACGAGATTGTTAGCAGCCTCATTGCCCGGAATCCCCTCGTGAGCCGGGACCCCATGATGGAGTTCTCTCTATCCAATACCGATTGTCCAAGTATCCTAACTGCTTCTTTCGAACCGATTTCTTTATTAAAGTTTCTTACTGCTATCTTGCTGTCTCAAAGTATCAATTTCACTTTCGTGCTCCTGCGGGCTAACGCCAGAGCAGCCGTTTCCGCTATGAGGGAGTTTCTAGTGTTGAGGGAACCGATGATCACTGTCTCGTGGTACCCATCAATTACAGCCAATACGACCGTCCCTTATATGCTAGCCGCATCGCAGTACGCAATTTGATCAGTCTAGAGTCTACCACTCATGGTATTTTTCTTATAACTTTGACTCTATAATATGTCATGGGACGACCACGTTACCTACCTGGTGAGGAAACTATCGCGCACAACCGGTTATTTACGCCGCCACTGTTCACTGTTTCCCATTTCTATTAATATATTGCTATACAATTCCCTGTTTTCCTCAGTCGTGAATTATGGTGCGCTTGTCTGGGCAACTACTAGACTCGGAAATATTAATAAACTTTCGCTTGTATAGAAAACTGAAATTCGCATAATTGGTAAAGTGCCTTCTTATTCACACACAGCCGAATTGTTCAAAACGTTTAACATTATCCGTATGCAGTGTCTACACCCCTACAGACTGATCCGCTATTACAAATAGGAAAAAATCAAACACAATAATTCATTAGCTGAACTAGCCAGGCTCTCGGCGAACGATCCTCTGTATTGTACGCGAAAACCGGAAAAATGGAAAGTTGACGTTTGCCGTACAAATTACGGGAAACAAATGTTGAGGTTTTGCTTGCCATCCCTCCTTAACGTGCTTTCCGGAGAAGATGGCACAGACGTCACTGACAAATCATTCAAGGATTTGCGTATTATTTTTTTGCACAAATACGTATAGTAATATTGTTAGTTTCTTTGTCTGACCATGTCATATGTACTCATTCAGCTGTGTTTTCCAGTGCTATGCAATTTTCGTTCATCATATTTGTCATGTTCCATAACCTAAAAATTTGTCATTGTTATTCGTATCATATTTGTATCCTTCTTTATGATTTTCTGTTTATGAGCAGCTGCGTCCTGCTAGTATATTTCTGCTATTGACGCATCAAACGCTGTCCACTGTATGCCTTGTAGGGGGCACGGAGCTCGTCAAGCCCATCGAGGGCTTTTTGTCCGTGCCCCTAAGCATCATAGGATGTTTGAATAAACTGATTTGATTTGATTTGACAACAGATGGACATCAACATTACACAGTTGCAGGAAAATAAGCGTTAGCTATGTGAATCTGGCCTCAGAAAAAAGTATTTGGGCCCAGGGGGATGGCATAACAAGGTTGCGATATAGTTGTTGCACAAACGGACGGCCTTCAGGAGATGCACCATCTCCAATTTGGCCTAAACACGAATTTAAGACAGCGGTTCACCACACAAATAAACGGGCAAGGCCATCTGCCCAGACAACGAGTGATTCTGACAAGTAACTAATATGTCCTCCTCGTAGACGACCGTATATTGACAAGATGGTACGAAGCTGAAACCCAGCAGACGTTGCCTCACGAGTTCGCCAAAACTGAAAAGGCTCCACTATTCACATGTGTGCGAAACTGCCACAAAGCGAGTAAGCGATACACGTAAAGCAAGTTCAAGTTCAAGATAACTTTATTGCCGTCGATGTAGAGGCCCTTCCGCTTTCTCGGGAAGGCCCTAGGGGCAGCCAAGGAAGAGGGAGCCCCGAAGGGGGACGTCTTTCGCAAAACGTCCCGTGCCAGACCGATTACTCGAACTTGCTGCTCCGAAGCACGGCTCCAGAGGAGGGAATCCCAGATTTTTTTCGCTCTGATGCCATTAATATGCCCGGGAGAATTGAGGAATTCCCAAATGGAGATGATCCTGATTGGCTATTACCCCGCATTGTGTGCAGAACTTTGTTGGTTCCTCTCGCTCCCCATGCAGATAAGGTGGAAAGAATCGGTTTCTTGTAATTTTCTCCAGTCTGCACTCGTTAGGTGTGACAGACTGATCTGCAGGTGGGAGATCTATCCTTTCATTCCTGGGTGCAGCCGTGATTTCCGTGTACGTAATGAGCGGATCCATCGACCCAGGTAAGGGTGATTCCACGGCCGCCCGGGTGTAGATATCTCGGGCGAGATTGTTAGCAGCCTCATTGCCCGGAATCCCCTCGTGAGCCGGGACCCCATGATGGAGTTCTCTCTATCCAATACCGATTGTCCAAGTATCCTAACTGCTTCTTTCGAACCGATTTCTTTATTAAAGTTTCTTACTGCTATCTTGCTGTCTCAAAGTATCAATTTCACTTTCGTGCTCCTGCGGGCTAACGCCAGAGCAGCCGTTTCCGCTATGAGGGAGTTTCTAGTGTTGAGGGAACCGATGATCACTGTCTCGTGGTACCCATCAATTACAGCCAATACGACCGTCCTTTATATGCTAGCCGCATCGCAGTACGCAATTTGATCAGTCTAGAGTCTACCACTCATGGTATTTTTCTTATAACTTTGACTCTATGTGCCCTGCGCTCCTTGTTGTGTGTCGGGTGCTTATTAATCGGAATTGGAGGAATCTTCAGCGTTTTTCGGACCTAAAGATCTATTGCTACTGACATGTATGACAACTCCCTCTGCGTTTCCCTTATTCTGGCCCGGCATTTTCTTCCTGCCCTCGTGGAACACAGTCTCCAGAGTTGCGCTTCCGTCACCGCTCTAGCGTCCTCACGCCACGTATTCTGTACCCCCGTTTTCAACAGCTTCTTAGTTGAGACGCTGGTGGGAAATTGTAGGGCTCGTTTATACGACCTCCAAATAAGAATATATAGTTTTTGTTCCTCTCTCTAGCTTAGATTCAGGGATGGGGCTGCATACGCGATCCTGCTAATAAACGCGTGTGTTAGGCGCAAGAGGTAGTTCTCCCGCAAACTCTTATCTTTGAGTGAAATTCTAAGGAAGATTCCAGTTACCTGAGACACATAACGGGCTAATTTGTTTATGACTGTATTGTTGTTTTTTTTTCATTCTCTTGAAGAAGGAAGCCTAGAACTTTGATTACCGGTACCATAGGTACTCTGTTGTCCCCTACCAGACCCTTCACCGGCGGGTAGGGTTTTGGAAGGCGTCTTTTTTTATCCTGTCCGTAGAATCCTGCACGAACTGCGCACTGGAAGGCACGCACTACAACTTAGGGGATGGTCGCGTGGCGATTACACTCCGCTAGAGGGCAGTTCTGGCATGCACTCGAGGCACAGCTTCCCATCATTCCCGGCGGCCGCCAACGGTTACCACAACCCAACCTAGACGGCAAAAAACAAAAAACAAAAAGAAATCTCGTAGTTGGTCCGGCAACGGCGTCGACGCTATGTGGACCTACTAGACGCGTAGCATTGTTGAACGCCGATTTGTCGTTACAACTGTTACAATCATCATCTTTATCGTCATCGTCAGTCTGACTATATCCACTGCAGGGCGAAGGCCTCTCCAATATTTCTCCAAGTAACCTGGTTCTGTGTTAGCTGCATCCACTTGACCTCTGCGAACATCTTAACCTCATACAGCCACCTAATTTTCTGCCGCCCCCTGCTATGCTTTCCTCCCTTGGAATTCAGTTTCTTACCCTAAGCGACCATCGGTTATCCTCTCTTCGCATTACATGACCTGCCCATGCCCATTTCCTCTTCTTAATTTCCACTAGAATGTCAGCAACTTGAGTTATTTCTCTGATCCAATCTGCACGCTTCCTATCTCTTAATGTTACCCCTACAGTTTTTCGTTCCATAGCCCTCTGCGTTGTCCTCAGCTTAAGCAGAACCATCTTGGTTAGCCTCCACGTTTCAGCTCCATAGGTGAGTACAGGTAAGATGCAACTTTTGTATACTTTCTTCTTGAGCAATAACGGTAAGCTTCTAGTCATAATCTGCGAGTGCTTGCCAAATGCGCTCCATCCCAATCTTAGTCTTCTTGTTATTTCCTTTTCATGGTCGGGATCTGCGGTCACTACCTGTCCTAAGTAGACATATTCGCCTACTACTTCCAGTGCTCAGCTACCTAAGGTAAATTGCTGTTCCTTCCCGAGTCTGTTGAACATTACCTTAACCTCATTAATATTGATTTTTTAAGCCTACCTTTCTACTTTTCTTGTCTAGGTCATCAATCATTATTTGCAGTTCATATCCCGAGTTACTTATCAAGGCAATGTCGTCAGCAAATCGCAGATTACTGAGGTATTCTCCCTCTACCCTTATCCCTAACTGCTCCCATTCTAAGTCTGTGAATACTTCCTCTAAGCAAGCTGTGAATAGTACTGGGGAGATCGTGTCTCCTTGCCTAACACCTTTCTTCGTGGAAATTTGTTACTTTCTTTACGCAGAACGATGGTTGCTGTGCAGCCACTACATATAACTTCCAGCACTTTCACGTCTACCCCCTGATTTCGCAATGCCTGCATCACCGCCGAGGTTTCAAAGGAGTCAAATGCTTTTTCTTAATCAATGAATTCTATGTATAAGGGCCGATTAAATTCCGAGCATTTTTCTATCACCTGAATGATGGTATGGATATGATCGATAGTAGAGCACAGTTTACGAAAACCTACTTGACCCTTCGATTGATTGCAGAATAAGGTCGTCCTGACTCTATTAGCGATTACCTTAGCAAATACCTTATATGTAACAGACAGTTAGTTGATTGGTCAGTAATTGTTAGGGTCCTTAGAATTCCCTTTCTTATGAATAAGGATAATGCTTGCATACTCCAATGTTGCGGTACCGTCGATGACACCTGGCACTACGTATACAGGGTGGCCAGTTTTTCCAGCGCGATATCCCCCCCCCCTTTAACAAATCTGTAGTTATCTGATCCTCTCTAGCTGATTTCCCCCTTTTCATAGTTTCTAATATTTCTTGACCTCGTCCTTCGTAACTGGTGGAACGTCTGATTGTTTTTCCCTACCGCCAATCTCCTTAAGGTCCTGACTACCTTGGCTACTGTAGAGATGTGTATGCAACTCCTCGCCTACTTTGACTATCGTGTCCATATTCGTGATGACGTTGCCCGTGATGAACTCGTGGTTCGGTGATGAACAGGGGAAGCCTTAAAGCGGTAAAAAAGAAATTGGGCATAGGCAAAAACCAGATGTATGCGATAAGGGACAAGGAGGGCAATGTCATCACAACAAACAGTATCGCCTCCCTAAAGCGGGGGCGGAGGCATCCGCGTTCAATCTTCTCAGAGTTTCAACTTAGCAATCAATTTGACTGGTAATGTCTTACAGTGAGGTCCTCAGTTTGGCCGTGTTCCTTTGACAATTTGGCGATGGCGATTTTTAAACTGTTTATTTGCTCCGCCCAATAGGGGAACCAGCCCGAAGACTGGTTTCTGTGCTTAGCGGAGGTCGGCAAGAATTCTTTAGGCTTTAATGTGAGTGAAATGAGCTGGCGCTGTTGTGCCAACTCTTTGGTACGCTGGAGGGACACCCAATCATCTACTGTAGTCGAATTGTCAGACAAGCGTTGTGTACATGTCCACATCTTATGGACGAATGTGGCCGGCGTGCCTGTAGCCTTCAATAGGAAGCTGCAGATTGCTTTTTTGTTGAACTTACTCGAGAAAAGAATGCACTAAAGGACACTCGGTAGTAGCATACATAATGCTCGTGCAATTGCATATCATGATAACTTTAGAGTCATAATTTTAGATGTGTGCTGTTACTTCAATGCAAATTTATGTCCACACTTGCCTAGAGCAGTCGAGCGGGGCTGTGCGGAGAAAGTGACTAGCCGCAAAAGCATGCAAGCCACACATGTCCAGTTACATTCCTCTAACCAAGCACCTGCATTAACATCTGACATAATTTGGTCTGCATCCTATCGCTCGAGCGTTCGAGACAGGTGTTATCGACTCCATGCAACTGTAATTGGATTACGAACTGTGCAGCTTCAAAGCATTCTTGAGAGATACGCAAACATACCTACCCCCCACTACTCTGTAAGAGTGATCGCCGTATTTTCACGCTTTTTGGAGGTTGCCAAGCAGCCAGTTAAGTCAGCGAAGTGGTCAGCTATTGCGCAAGGAAATACATTGCAGACAAATGATTGCTCATATTTTGAAAACGGTTTATCACAGGAACTTCGAACCACACAGGCAGTCCCGCTTGGTCGTGTGGTCAGCCTTACACACCATGATTTCTCTCACCGAAGTGTTCGGCACTGAAATGATTTAGATACTCTTTAGCTAGGGCCTTTTAAGTAGATCATGTGCTTAGAAAACTTCTACCTACATGTGAACTATTGGTCGCTACATGAGCTTGACTGTTGCCAAAAAAAAGGCTACTGGGTGGAAGCACGTCTGGAGCAGAGGGGGCAAGATATATGCAAAGCAGTTGGATGGCTCGCAAACAATAATCATTAACAATGAGAGTGACCTTAACAAGATCCAGTAGAGGCACACAGTTTGCCATTTCTTATGCTAACTGCTTGGGAATAATGGATCGTCGCCAGTGTTCAAAACAAAAAAACAGCCCTAAAATTATGAAAAGTGCTGCTTAAAACCAAACATTTAGTTTCAAGCTGGGAAAGATCACTGGCTTTGAAAATGTATTTTGGCAGACTGTCACTGCAACTGATAGCGAAAGTGCATGCCCCTTTGCTGTGTCTTGGCATGAACTGATAAGTGTTATAACATGCGCGTGCTTACCGGCCGCCCAGTTGCTTAAATTTTGGGTAGTATAGCTATCGGTGAATGCGTCGATCAAAGTACGCTTTACTGCAAACAATTGCCTTATGTCCGATCGATTTCTTCACTGTATCCCTTCTTTCTTGTGTTTTTTTCGTCATGGCTTTCAACGATGTAAATTACCTAGATATATCAGAACTGAGCATGTATGCCAACAACAGTTCTCAGGCACGTTTCAACTGCATTCACTTCAATTTGCAATCTGGCAGAAACAAATATGCTGATCTAGAATGTTTCTTTCGCGAAGTTGGAGTACAATTTGATGTAATAATGTTTTCTGAAACTTGGTTCAACACTGAGCATGATGTGTTCCGAATGCCCAAATACCGATCATATTTCATGAATCGTACTGACCAACGAGGGGGCGGTGTTTGTGCTCTAACTTCAAATAACACTAACTGTGAACTGCTTCCAGACTTCTGCACTGTCACACCAGATTACGAAACGCTGGTGCTAAGATCAAACTCAAACATTTTCTGCGTCTGTTATCGTCCACCCTCTGGAGACACATGCCAGTTTTTTTCTTTCTTGGATTCTATTTTGGAGTTTGTTAACAAGAACAAATACCACGTAATAATAGGTGGAGACTTCAACATAAATTGGCTTGCTGATAACAGTGTCAAGCAAAGTTTGGAAACACTGTTGAACTGCCACCTATGCTGGAATGTTATAGAGTCACCCACAAGAATAACACTTACTTCTCAGACTCTATTAGACCTGTTCATCACAAATTTCGAAATAACCCGTCTAAAATGTGGTGTTATTAATTACGCGCTAAGTGATCAGCTTCCGATCTTTATGTCCATTGAGCCTACTGTCAACACTAACAAACACTTCAGACAACCTATCTATTACCGTGCTATAAACCCAGAACAGCTATCGTCATTTCGCGACCGTTTAGCTGGCTCAATTCGGGCTGACGTGCTTGCGTCGACTGACACCGAAGACGCATGCAATAAATTAATAGAAAAAATTATCGATGTCTACTACGACTCATTTCCACTAGTTATGTTAAAGCGGCCTAAAAGGCTCGTAAGCCATGGGTCACAACCGATATAGTTAAGATTATTAAAAAATGGGACAAACTGTTCGCTACGTATCTGCGTACTAGAGACCTTGAAACATTGAACAAATATAAAGAATGCCGAAACTTCGTTAACAAAGAGTTACGTGCAGCCAAAAGGCGTTACCACATGAATCTTTTCAATGCATCTACTGGGCGATCGGGGGATGTGTTGAAGGTCCTGAATTTTCTAACCGGGCAGTCTCCCGAAACAGTTTCAAAGGTAACGATAGATAACACATAATTAAGTGGGGCTGAGCTAGCCAATGCATTTAACGATTATTTCCTTCCCGTGGCTTCGGCATAAAATAGAAATATGAATACTAATTTTTTTTACATGGAGCCTAGCAATGGTCACACTATGTTCTTAAAACCAGTCACTAAGGATGAAGTTATTGCAGCGTTTGTGTCACTCAGCAACAGCAAATCGGAAGATGCACTTGGCCTTCAAATTACACCAATCAAGGAGGCCATTGACGTAATCGCACCCTCTCTGACGCATGCATTTAATATTTGCCTATCATCAGGTGTGTTCCCGCGCAATATGCAATCTGCCAGAGTTACCGTAATCTATAAAAAAGGCAACAGAGATAATCTATCAAATTATCGTCCAATTTCTATTTTTCCTGTCTTGTCCAAAGGATGCGAAAAAATTATTCTTCAACGCTTAAAGGCCTTTTCCGACAAGCATAATATAATAACTCCGGCACAGTATGGTTTCCAAAAAAACAAGTCAACCGAGTTAGCTCTACTTGCTCAAAAGGAGCTGATATTACAAAATTTTGAAAATAAAAACATTGTGTTTGGCATTTTTTTAGACTTCACGAAAGCCTTCGACCTTATCAACAGCCGAATCCTCCTTCAAAAGTTGGAACACTATGGCTTTCGCGGTAAAGTCCTGTCTTTGTTATCGTCTTATTTACAACACCGTACACAGTTCGTTGATATTAACAGATATTGCTCAGCCGTGAAATCAGTAGCTTCAGGCGTTCCTCAGGGGAGTATTTTAGGGCCATTCCTGTTTTTAATATACGTCAATGATATTGTTAACATTGATAAGTCTGCTGACTATATTTTATACGCCAATGATAGAAGCGTGTTTTTCTCCGGACAATCAAGGCTCACTTTAGCCGAAAGAGCAAACAGGACATTGACGCTGATAAACACTTGGGCAACTGAAAACGAACTGAAAATAAACGTTGGCAAGACCAAAGCAGTTATTTTCCATCCACGTCATAAGGTTTTCCATCTTCCATCCCTTGTGATCAATAACACTCCCATTGAAGTAGTTTCGCAATTTAAAACTTTAGGAATAATTTTCTCTGATAATATGTCATGGGACGACCACGTTACCTACCTGGTGAGGAAACTATCGCGCACAACCGGTTATTTACGCCGCCACTGTTCACTGTTTCCCATTTCTATTAATATATTGCTATACAATTCCCTGTTTTCCTCAGTCGTGAATTATGGTGCGCTTGTCTGGGCAACTACTAGACTCGGAAATATTAATAAACTTTCGCTTGTATAGAAAACTGAAATTCGCATAATTGGTTAAGTGCCTTCTTATTCACACACAGCCGAATTGTTCAAAACGTTTAACATTATCCGTATGCAGTGTCTACACCCCTACAGACTGATCCGCTATTACAAATAGGAAAAAATCAAACACAATAATTAATTAGCTGAACTAGCCAGGCTCTCGGCGAACGATCCTCTGTATTGTACGCGAAAACCGGAAAAATGGAAAGTTGACGTTTGCCGTACAAATTACGGGAAACAAATGTTGAGGTTTAGCTTGCCATCCCTCCTTAACGTGCTTTCCGGAGAAGATGGCACAGACGTCACTGACAAATCATTCAAGGATTTGCGTATTATTTTTTTGCACAAATACGTATAGTAATATTGTTAGTTTCTTTGTCTGACCATGTCATATGTACTCATTCAGCTGTGTTTTCCAGTGCTATGCAATTTTCGTTCATCATATTTGTCATGTTCCATAACCTAAAAATTTGTCATTGTTATTCGTATCATATTTGTATCCTTCTTTATGATTTTCTGTTTATGAGCAGCTGCGTCCTGCTAGTATATTTCTGCTATTGACGCATCAAACGCTGTCCACTGTATGCCTTGTAGGGGGCACGGAGCTCGTCAAGCCCATCGAGGGCTTTTTGTCCGTGCCCCTAAGCATCATAGGATGTTTGAATAAACTGATTTGATTTGATTTGACAACAGATGGACATCAGCATTACACAGTTGCAGGAAAATAAGCGTTAGCTATGTGAATCTGGCCTCAGAAAAAAGTATTTGGGCCCAGGGGGATGGCATAACAAGGTTGCGATATAGTTGTTGCACAAACGGACGGCCTTCAGGAGATGCACCATCTCCAATTTGGCCTAAACACGAATTTAAGACAGCGGTTCACCACACAAATAAACGGGCAAGGCCATCTGCCCAGACAACGAGTGATTCTGACAAGTAACTAATATGTCCTCCTCGTAGACGACCGTATATTGACAAGATGGTACGAAGCTGAAACCCAGCAGACGTTGCCTCACGAGTTCGCCAAAACTGAAAAGGCTCCACTATTCACATGTGTGCGAAACTGCCACAAAGCGAGTAAGCGATACACGTGAAGCAAGTTCAAGTTCAAGATAACTTTATTGCCGTCGATGTAGAGGCCCTTCCGCTTCCTCGGGAAGACCCTAGGGGCAGCCAAGGAAGAGGGAGCCCCGAAGGGGGACGTCTTTCGCAAAACGTCCCGTGCCAGACCGATTACTCGAACTTGCTGCTCCGAAGCACGGCTCCAGAGGAGGGAATCCCAGATTTTTTTCGCTCTGATGCCATTAATATGCCCGGGAGAATTGAGGAATTCCCAAATGGAGATGATCCTGATTGGCTATTACCCCGCATTGTGTGCAGAACTTTGTTGGTTCCTCTCGCTCCCCATGCAGATAAGGTGGAAAGAATCGGTTTCTTGTAATTTTCTCCAGCCTGCACTCGTTAGGTGTGACAGACTGATCTGCAGGTGGGAGATCTATCCTTTCATTCCTGGGTGCAGCCGTGATTTCCGTGTACGTAATGAGCGGATCCATCGACCCAGGTAAGGGTGATTCCACGGCCGCCCGGGTGTAGATATCTCGGGCGAGATTGTTAGCAGCCTCATTGCCTGGAATCCCCTCGTGAGCCGGGACCCCATGATGGAGTTCTCTCTATCCAATACCGATTGTCCAAGTATCCTAACTGCTTCTTTCGAACCGATTTCTTTATTAAAGTTTCTTACTGCTATCTTGCTGTCTCAAAGTATCAATTTCACTTTCGTGCTCCTGCGGGCTAACGCCAGAGCAGCCGTTTCCGCTGTGAGGGAGTTTCTAGTGTTGAGGGAACCGGTGATCACTGTCTCGTGGTACCCATCAATTACAGCCAATACCACCGTCCCTTATATGCTAGCCGCATCGCAGTACGCAATTTGATCAGTCTAGAGTCTACCACTCATGGTATTTTTCTTATAACTTTGACTCTATGTGCCCTGCGCTCCTTGTTGTGTGTCGGGTGCTTATTAATCGGAATTGGAGGAATCTTCAGCGTTTTTCGGACCTAAAGATCTATTGCTACTGACATGTATGACAACTCCCTCTGCGTTTCCCTTATTCTGGCCCGGCATTTTCTTCCTGCCCTCGTGGAACACAGTCTCCAGAGTTGCGCTTCCGTCACCGCTCTAGCGTCCTCACGCCACGTATTCTGTACCCCCGTTTTCAACAGCTTCTTAGTTGAGACGCTGGTGGGAAATTGTAGGGCTCGTTTATACGACCTCCAAATAAGAATATATAGTTTTTGTTCCTCTCTCTAGCTTAGATTCAGGGATGGGGCTGCATACGCGATCCTGCTAATAAACGCGTGTGTTAGGCGCAAGAGGTAGTTCTCCCGCAAACCCTTATCTTTGAGTGAAATTCTAAGGAAGATTCCAGTTACCTGAGACACATAACGGGCTAATTTGTTTATGACTGTATTGTTGTTTTTTTTTCATTCTCTTGAAGAAGGAAGCCTAGAACTTTGATTACTGGTACCATAGGTACTCTGTTGTTCCCTACCAGACCCTTCACCGGCGGGTAGGGTTTTGGAAGGCGTCTTTTTTTATCCTGTCCGTAGAATCCTGCACGAACTGCGCACTGGAAGGCACGCACTACAACTTCGGGGATGGTCGCGTGGCGATTACACTCCGCTAGAGGGCAGTTCTGGCATGCACTCGAGGCACAGCTTCCCATCATTCCCGGCGGCCGCGAACGGTTACCACAACCCAACCTAGACGGCAAAAAACAAAAAACAAAAAGAAATCTCGTAGTTGGTCCGGCAACGGCGTCGACGCTATGTGGACCTACTAGACGCGAAGCATTGTTGAACGCCGATTTGTCGTTACAACTGTTACAATCATCGTCATTATCGTCATCGTCAGTCTGACTATACCCACTGCAGGGCGAAGGCCTCTCCCATATTTCTCCAAGTAACCTGGTTCTGTGTTAGCTGCATCCACTTGACCTCTGCGAACTTCTTAACCTCATACAGCCACCTAATTTTCTGCCGCCCCTTGCTATGCTTTCCTTCCCTTGGAATTCAGTTTCTTACCCTAAGCGACCATCGGTTATCCTCTCTTCGCATTACATGACCTGCCCATGCCCATTTCCTCTTCTTAATTTCCACTAGAATGTCAGCAACTTGAGTTATTTCTCTGATCCAATCTGCACGCTTCCTATCTCTTAATGTTACCCCTACAGTTTTTCGTTCCATAGCCCTCTGCGTTGTCCTCAGCTTAAGCAGAACCATCTTGGTTAGCCTCCACGTTTCAGCTCCATAGGTGAGTACAGGTAAGATGCAACTTTTGTATACTTTCTTCTTGAGCAATACCGGTAAGCTTCTAGTCATAGTCTGCGAGTGCTTGCCAAACGCGCTCCATCCCAATCTTAGTCTTCTTGTTATTTCCTTTTCATGGCCGGGATCTGCAGTCACTACCTGTCCTAAGTAGACATATTCGCCTACTACTTCCAGTGCTCAGCTACCTAAGGTAAATTGCTGTTCCTTCCCGAGTCTGTTGAACATTACCTTAACCTCATGAATATTGATTTTTTAAGCCTACCTTTCTACTTTTCTTGTCTAGGTCATCAATCATTATTTGCAGTTCATCCCCCGAGTTACTTATCAAGGCAATGTCGTCAGCAAATCGCAGATTACTGAGGTATTCTCCCTCTACCCTTATCCTTAACTGCTCCCATTCTAAGTCTGTGAATACTTCCTCTAAGCAAGCTGTGAATAGTACTGGGGAGATCGTGTCTCCTTGCCTAACACCTTTCTTCGTGGAAATTTGTTACTTTCTTTACGCAGAACGATGGTTGCTGTGCAGCCACTACATATAACTTCCAGCACTTTCACGTCTGCCCCCTGATTTCGCAATGCCTGCATCACCGCCGAGGTTTCAAAGGAGTCAAATGCTTTTTCTTAATCAATGAATTCTATGTATAAGGCCCGATTAAATTCCGAGTATTTTTCTATCACCTGAATGATGGTATGGATATGATCGATAGTAGAGCACAGTTTACGAAAACCTACTTGACCCTTCGATTGATTGCAGAATAAGGTCGTCCTGACTCTATTAGCGATTACCTTAGCAAATACCTTATATGTAACAGACAGTTAGTTGATTGGTCAGTAATTGTTAGGGTCCTTAGAATTCCCTTTCTTATGAATAAGGATAATGCTTGCATACTCCAATGTTGCGGTACCGTCGATGACACCTGGCACTACGTATACAGGGTGGCCAGTTTTTCCAGCGCGATATCCCCCCCCCCCCCCCCCCTTTAACAAATCTGTAGTTATCTGATCCTTTCTAGCTGATTTCCCCCTTTTCATAGTTTCTAATGCTTTCTTGACCTCGTCCTTCGTAAATGGTGGAACGTCTGATTGTTTTTCCCTACCGCCAATCTCCTTAAGGTCCTGACTACCTTGGCTACTGTAGAGATGTGTATGCAACTCCTCGCCTACTTTGACTATCGTGTCCATATTCGTGATGACGTTGCCCGTGATGAACTCTTGGTTCGGTGATGAACAGGGGAAGCCTTAAAGCGGTAAAAAAGAAATTGGGCATAGGCAAAAACCAGATGTATGCGATAAGGGACAAGGAGGGCAATGTCATCACAACAAACAGTATCGCCTCCCTAAAGCGGGGGCGGAGGCATCCGCGTTCAATCTTCTCAGAGTTTCAACTTAGCAATCAATTTGACTGGTAATGTCTTACAGTGAGGTCCTCAGTTTGGCCGTGTTCCTTTGACAATTTGGCGATGGCGATTTTTAAACTGTTTATTTGCTCCGCCCAATAGGGGAACCAGCCCGAAGACTGGTTTCTGTGCTTAGCGGAGGTCGGCAAGAATTCTTTAGGCTTTAATGTGAGTGAAATGAGCTGGCGCTGTTGTGCCAACTCTTTGGTACGCTGGAGGGACACCCAATCATCTACTGTAGTCGAATTGTCAGACAAGCGTTGTGTACATGTCCACATCTTATGGACGAATGTGGCCGGCGTGCCTGTAGCCTTCAATAGGAAGCTGCAGATTGCTTTTTCGTTGAACTTACTCGAGAAAAGAATGCACTAAAGGACACTCGGTAGTAGCATACATAATGCTCGTGCAATTGCATATCATGATAACTTTAGAGTCATAATTTTAGATGTGTGCTGTTACTTCAATGCAAATTTATGTCCACACTTGCCTAGAGAAGTCGAGCGGGGCTGTGCGGAGAAAGTGACTAGCCGCAAAAGCATGCAAGCCACACATGTCCAGTTACATTCCTCTAACCAAGCACCTGCATTAACATCTGACATAATTTGGTCTGCATCCTATCGCTCGAGCGTTCGAGACAGGTGTTATCGACTCTATGCAACTGTAATTGGAATACGAACTGTGCAGCTTCAAAGCATTCTTGAGAGATACGCAAACATACCTACCCCCCACTACTCTGTAAGAGTGATCGCCGTATTTTCACGCTTTTTGGAGGTTGCCAAGCAGCCAGTTAAGTCAGCGAAGTGGTCAGCTATTGCGCAAGGAAATACATTGCAGACAAATGATTGCTCATATTTTGAAAACGGTTTATCACAGGAACTTCGAACCACACAGGCAGTCCCGCTTGGTCGTGTGGTCAGCCTTACACACCATGATTTCTCTCACCGAAGTGTTCGGCACTGAAATGATTTAGATACTCTTTAGCTAGGGCCTTTTAAGTAGATCATGTGCTTAGAAAACTTCTACCTACATGTGAACTATTGGTCGCTACATGAGCTTGACTGTTGCCAAAAAAAAAGGCTACTGGGTGGAAGCACGTCTGGAGCAGAGGGGGCAAGATATATGCAAAGCAGTTGGATGGCTCGCAAACAATAATCATTAACAATGAGAGTGACCTTAACAAGATCCAGTAGAGGCACACAGTTTGCCATTTCTTATGCTAACTGCTTGGGAATAATGGATCGTCGCCAGTGTTCAAAACAAAAAAAACAGCCCTAAAATTATGAAAAGTGCTGCTGAAAACCAAACATTTAGTTTCAAGCTGGGAAAGATCACTGGCTTTGAAAATGTATTTTGGCAGACTGTCACTGCAACTGATAGCGAAAGTGCATGCCCCTTTGCTGTGTCTTGGCATGAACTGATAAGTGTCATAACATGCGCGTGCTTACCGGCCGCCCAGTTGCTTAAATTTTGGGTAGTATAGCTATCGGTGAATGCGTCGATCAAAGTACGCTTTACTGCAAACAATTGCCTTATGTCCGATCGATTTCTTCACTGTATCCCTTCTTTCTTGTGTTTTTTTCGTCATGGCTTTCAACGATGTAAATTACCTAGATATATCAGAACTGAGCATGTATGCCAACAACAGTTCTCAGGCACGTTTCAACTGCATTCACTTCAATTTGCAATCTGGCAGAAACAAATATGCTGATCTAGAATGTTTCTTTCGCGAAGTTGGAGTACAATTTGATGTAATAATGTTTTCTGAAACTTGGTTCAACACTGAGCATGATGTGTTCCGAATGCCCAAATACCGATCATATTTCATGAATCGTACTGACCAACGAGGGGGCGGTGTTTGTGCTCTAACTTCAAATAACACTAACTGTGAACTGCTTCCAGACTTCTGCACTGTCACACCAGATTACGAAACGCTAGTGCTAAGATCAAACTCAAACATTTTCTGCGTCTGTTATCGTCCACCCTCTGGAGACACATGCCAGTTTTTTTCTTTCTTGGATTCTATTTTGGAGTTTGTTAACAAGAACAAATACCACGTAATAATAGGTGGAGACTTCAACATAAATTGGCTTGCTGATAACAGTGTCAAGCAAAGTTTGGAAACACTGTTGAACTGCCACCTATGCTGGAATGTTATAGAGTCACCCACAAGAATAACACTTACTTCTCAGACTCTATTAGACCTGTTCATCACAAATTTCGAAATAACCCGTCTGAAATGTGGTGTTATTAATTACGCGCTAAGTGATCAGCTTCCGATCTTTATGTCCATTGAGCCTACTGTCAACACTAACAAACACTTCAGACAACCTATCTATTACCGTGCTATAAACCCAGAACAGCTATCGTCATTTCGCGACCGTTTAGCTGGCTCAATTCGGGCTGACGTGCTTGCGTCGACTGACACCGAAGACGCATGCAATAAATTAATAGAAAAAATTATCGATGTCTACTACGACTCATTTCCACTAGTTATGTTAAAGCGGCCTAAAAGGCTCGTAAGCCATGGGTCACAACCGATATAGTTAAGATTATTAAAAAACGGGACAAACTGTTCGCTACGTATCTGCGTACTAGAGACCTTGAAACATTGAACAAATATAAAGAATGCCGAAACTTCGCTAACAAAGAGTTACGTGCAGCCAAAAGGCGTTACCACATGAATCTTTTCAATGCATCTACTGGGCGATCGGGGGATGTGTTGAAGGTCCTGAATTTTCTAACCGGGCAGTCTCCCGAAACAGTTTCAAAGGTAACGATAGATAACACATAATTAAGTGGGGCTGAGCTAGCCAATGCATTTAACGATTATTTCCTTCCCGTGGCTTCGGCATAAAATAGAAATATGAATACTAATTTTTTTTACATGGAGCCTAGCAATGGTCACACTATGTTCTTAAAACCAGTCACTAAGGATGAAGTTATTGCAGCGTTTGTGTCACTCAGCAACAGCAAATCGGAAGATGCACTTGGCCTTCAAATTACACCAATCAAGGAGGCCATTGACGTAATCGCACCCTATCTGACGCATGCATTTAATATTTGCCTATCATCAGGTGTGTTCCCGCGCAATATGCAATCTGCCAGAGTTACCGTAATCTATAAAAAAGGCAACAGAGATAATCTATCAAATTATCGTCCAATTTCTATTCTTCCTGTCTTGTCCAAAGGATGCGAAAAAATTATTCTTCAACGCTTAAAGGCCTTTTCCGACAAGCATAATATAATAACTCCGGCACAGTATGGTTTCCAAAAAAACAAGTCAACCCAGTTAGCTCTACTTGCTCAAAAGGAGCTGATATTACAAAATTTTGAAAATAAAAACATTGTGTTTGGCATTTTTTTAGACTTCACGAAAGCCTTCGACCTTATCAACCGCCGAATCCTCCTTCAAAAGTTGGAACACTATGGCTTTCGCGGTAAAGTCCTGTCTTTGTTATCGTCTTATTTACAACACTGTACACAGTTCGTTGATATTAACAGATATTGCTCAGCCGTGAAATCAGTAGCTTCAGGCGTTCCTCAGGGGAGTATTTTAGGGCCATTCCTGTTTTTAATATACGTCAATGATATTGTTAACATTGATAAGTCTGCTGACTATATTTTATACGCCAATGATAGAAGCGTGTTTTTCTCCGGACAATCAAGGCTCACTTTAGCCGAAAGAGCAAACAGGACATTGACGCTGATAAACACTTGGGCAACTGAAAACGAACTGAAAATTAACGTTGACAAGACCAAAGCAGTTATTTTCCATCCACGTCATAAGGTTTTCCATCTTCCATCCCTTGTGATCAATAACACTCCCATTGAAGTAGTTTCGCAATTTAAAACTTTAGGAATAATTTTCTCTGATAATATGTCATGGGACGACCACGTTACCTACCTGGTGAGGAAACTATCGCGCACAACCGGTTATTTACGCCGCCACTGTTCACTGTTTCCCATTTCTATTAATATATTGCTATACAATTCCCTGTTTTCCTCAGTCGTGAATTATGGTGCGCTTGTCTGGGCAACTACTAGACTCGGAAATATTAATAAACTTTCGCTTCTATAGAAAACTGAAATTCGCATAATTGGTAAAGTGCCTTCTTATTCACACACAGCCGAATTGTTCAAAACGTTTAACATTATCCGTATGCAGTGTCTACACCCCTACAGACTGATCCGCTATTACAAATAGGAAAAAATCAAACACAATAATTCATTAGCTGAACTAGCCAGGCTCTCGGCGAACGATCCTCTGTATTGTACGCGAAAACCGGAAAAATGGAAAGTTGACGTTTGCCGTACAAATTACGGGAAACAAATGTTGAGGTTTTGCTTGCCATCCCTCCTTAACGTGCTTTCCGGAGAAGATGGCACAGACGTCACTGACAAATCATTCAAGGATTTGCGTATTATTTTTTTGCACAAATACGTATAGTAATATTGTTAGTTTCTTTGTCTGACCATGTCATATGTACTCATTCAGCTGTGTTTTCCAGTGCTATGCAATTTTCGTTCATCATATTTGTCATGTTCCATAACCTAAAAATTTGTCATTGTTATTCGTATCATATTTGTATCCTTCTTTATGATTTTCTGTTTATGAGCAGCTGCGTCCTGCTAGTATATTTCTGCTATTGACGCATCAAACGCTGTCCACTCTATGCCTTGTAGGGGGCACGGAGCTCGTCAAGCCCATCGAGGGCTTTTTGTCCGTGCCCCTAAGCATCATAGGATGTTTGAATAAACTGATTTGATTTGATTTGACAACAGATGGACATCAACATTACACAGTTGCAGGAAAATAAGCGTTAGCTATGTGAATCTGGCCTCAGAAAAAAGTATTTGGGCCCAGGGGGATGGCATAACAAGGTTGCGATATAGTTGTTGCACAAACGGACGGCCTTCAGGAGATGCACCATCTCCAATTTGGCCTAAACACGAATTTAAGACAGCGGTTCACCACACAAATAAACGGGCAAGGCCATCTGCCCAGACAACGAGTGATTCTGACAAGTAACTAATATGTCCTCCTCGTAGACGACCGTATATTGACAAGATGGTACGAAGCTGAAACCCAGCAGACGTTGCCTCACGAGTTCGCCAAAACTGAAAAGGCTCCACTATTCACATGTGTGCGAAACTGCCACAAAGCGAGTAAGCGATACACGTGAAGCAAGTTCAAGTTCAAGATAACTTTATTGCCGTCGATGTAGAGGCCCTTCCGCTTCCTCGGGAAGACCCTAGGGGCAGCCAAGGAAGAGGGAGCCCCGAAGGGGGACGTCTTTCGCAAAACGTCCCGTGCCAGACCGATTACTCGAACTTGCTGCTCCGAAGCACGGCTCCAGAGGAGGGAATCCCAGATTTTTTTCGCTCTGATGCCATTAATATGCCCGGGAGAATTGAGGAATTCCCAAATGGAGATGATCCTGATTGGCTATTACCCCGCATTGTGTGCAGAACTTTGTTGGTTCCTCTCGCTCCCCATGCAGATAAGGTGGAAAGGATCGGTTTCTTGTAATTTTCTCCAGTCTGCACTCGTTAGGTGTGACAGACTGATCTGCAGGTGGGAGATCTATCCTTTCATTCCTGGGTGCAGAAGTGATTTCCGTGTACGTAATGAGCGGATCCATCGACCCAGGTAAGGGTGATTCCACGGCCGCCCGGGTGTAGATATCTCGGGCGAGATTGTTAGCAGCCTCATTGCCTGGAATCCCCTCGTGAGCCGGGACCCCATGATGGAGTTCTCTCTATCCAATACTGATTGTCCAAGTATCTTAACTGCTTCTTTCGAACCGATTTCTTTATTAAAGTTTCTTACTGCTATCTTGCTGTCTCAAAGTATCAATTTCACTTTCGTGCTCCTGCGGGCTAACGCCAGAGCAGCCGTTTCCGCTATAAGGGAGTTTCTAGTGTTGAGGGAACCGATGATCACTGTCTCGTGGTACCCATCAATTACAGCCAATACCACCGTCCCTTATATGCTAGCCGCATCGCAGTACGCAATTTGATCAGTCTAGAGTCTACCACTCATGGTATTTTTCTTATAACTTTGACTCTATGTGCCCTGCGCTCCTTGTTGTGTGTCGGGTGCTTATTAATCGGAATTGGAGGAATCTTCAGCGTTTTTCGGACCTAAAGATCTATTGCTACTGACATGTATGACAACTCCCTCTGCGTTTTCCTTATTCTGGCCCGGCATTTTCTTCCTGCCCTCGTGGAACACAGTCTCCAGAGTTGCGCTTCCGTCACCGCTCTAGCGTCCTCACGCCACGTATTCTGTACCCCCGTTTTCAACAGCTTCTTAGTTGAGAAGCTGGTGGGAAATTGTAGGGCTCTTTTATACGACCTCCAAATAAGAATATATAGTTTTTGTTCCCCTCTCTAGCTTAGATTCAGGGATGGGGCTGCATACGCGATCCTGCTAATAAAAGCGTGTGTTAGGCGCAAGAGGTAGTTCTCCCGCAAACCCTTATCTTTGAGTGAAATTCTAAGGAAGATTCCAGTTACCTGAGACACATAACGGGCTAATTTGTTTATGACTGTATTGTTGTTTTTTTTTTTCATTCTCTTGGAGAAGGAAGCCTAGAACTTTGATTACTGGTACCATAGGTACTCTGTTGTCCCCTACCAGACCCTTCACCGGCGGGTAGGGTTTTGGAAGGCGTCTTTTTTTATCCTGTCCGTAGAAGCCTGCACGAACTGCGCACTGGAAGGCACGCACTACAACTTCGGGGATGGTCGCGTGGCGATTACACTCCGCTAGAGGGCAGTTCTGGCATGCACTCGAGGCACAGCTTCCCATCATTCCCGGCGGCCGCGAACGGTTACCACAACCCAACCTAGACGGCAAAAAACAAAAAACAAAAAGAAATCTCGTAGTTGGTCCGGCAACGGCGTCGACGCTATGTGGACCTACTAGACGCGAAGCATTGTTGAACGCCGATTTGTCGTTACAACTGTTACAATCATCATCATTATCGTCATCGTCAGTCTGACTATATCCACTGCAGGGCGAAGGCCTCTCCAATATTTCTCCAAGTAACCTGGTTCTGTGTTAGCTGCATCCACTTGACCTCTGCGAACTTCTTAACCTCATACAGCCACCTAATTTTCTGCCGCCCCCTGCTATGCTTTCCTTCCCTTGGAATTCAGTTTCTTACCCTAAGCGACCATCGGTTATCCTCTCTTCGCATTACATGACCTGCCCATGCCCATTTCCTCTTCTTAATTTCCACTAGAATGTCAGCAACTTGAGTTATTTCTCTGATCCAATCTGCACGCTTCCTATCTCTTAATGTTACCCCTACAGTTTTTCGTTCCATAGCCCTCTGCGTTGTCCTCAGCTTAAGCAGAACCATCTTGGTTAGCCTCCACGTTTCAGCTCCATAGGTGAGTACAGGTAAGATGCAACTTTTGTATACTTTCTTCTTGAGCAATACCGGTAAGCTTCTAGTCATAGTCTGCGAGTGCTTGCCAAATGCGCTCCATCCCAATCTTAGTCTTCTTGTTATTTCCTTTTCACGGTCGGGATCTGCAGTCACTACCTGTCCTAAGTAGACATATTCGCCTACTACTTCCAGTGCTCAGCTACCTAAGGTAAATAGCTGTTCCTTCCCGAGTCTGTTGAACATTACCTTAACCTCATGAATATTGATTTTTTAAGCCTACCTTTCTACTTTTCTTGTCTAGGTCATCAATCATTATTTGCAGTTCATCCCCCGAGTTACTTATCAAGGCAATGTCGTCAGCAAATCGCAGATTACTGAGGTATTCTCCCTCTACCCTTATCCTTAACTGCTCCCATTCTAAGTCTGTGAATACTTCCTCTAAGCAAGCTGTGAATAGTACTGGGGAGATCGTGTCTCCTTGCCTAACACCTTTCTTCGTGGAAATTTGTTACTTTCTTTACGCAGAACTATGGTTGCTGTGCAGCCACTACATATAACTTCCAGCACTTTTACGTCTACCCCCTGATTTCGCAATGCCTGCATCACCGCCGAGGTTTCAAAGCAGTCAAATGCTTTTTCGTAATCAATGAATTCTATGTATAAGGGCCGATTAAATTCCGAGCATTTTTCTATCACCTGATTGATGGTATGAATATGATCGATAGTAGAGCACAGTTTACGAAAACCTACTTGAGCTTTCGATTGGTTGCAGAATAAGGTCGTCCTGACTCTATTAGCGATTACCTTAGCAAATACCTTATATGTAACAGACAGTTAGTTGATTGGTCAGTAATTTTTAGGGTCCTTAGATTTCCCTTTCTTATGAATAAGGATAATGCTTGCATACTCCAATGTTGCGGTACCGTCGATGACGCCTGGCACTACGTATACAGGGGGGCCAGTTTTTCCAGCGCGATATCTCCCCCCCCTTTAACGAATCTATAGTTATCTGATCCTCTCTAACTGATTTCCCCCTTTTCATTGTTTCTAATGCTTCCTTGACCTCGTCCTTCGTAACTAGGTGGAGCGTCTGACTGCTTTCCCCCACCGCCAATCTCATTACGGTCCTGACTACTTTGGCTACTGTAGAGAGCTGTATAGAACTCCTCGGCTACTTTGACTATCTTGTCCATATTAGTGATGACGTTGCCCGCCTTGTCCCTTATCGCATACATCTGGTTTTTGCCTATGCCCAATTTCTTCTTTACCGCTTTAAGGCTTCCCCCGTTCTTTACAGCATGCTCAATTTTCTCCATGTTATACTTCCTTAAAACGGCCACCTTGCGCTTATTGATTAGCTTTGATATCTCGGCCAAATCGATCTGGTCTTTTTGATTGGAAGCTTTCATACTCTGGCTTTTCTTAATCAAATCTTTCGTCTCCTTAGACAGCTTACCGGCATCCTCTCTAACTATCCCACCGACTACTTCTACCGCACCCTCAGTAATGATATCTCTGAAGTTATAGTTCATTTCTTCTAGGGTAATGTCGCCATCCTCGGTTACAGCTTAATACCTGTTCTGTAGCGATATCCTGAACTCTTCTGCTCTTCCCCTCACCGCTGATTCGTTGATGGGTTTCTTTCTTACATATCTGTTCGTTTCTTCTTCAGATTTAGACTGATTCGGGACCTCACCATCCTGTGGTCACTGCATCGCACTTCCCCGATTACCTCTACATCTTGCATAATGGAGAGGATTCAACACAGTATGAAGTCCATTTCATTTTTAGTCTACCCGTTAGGACTTCTCCAAGTCCATTTCTGGTTCTTCCGTTTGCTGAAGAAGGTATTCATGATTCTTAAGTTATTGCGCTCTGCAAACTCAACTAGTTACTCCCCCCTGCTATTCCTAGAACCAATGCCGTAGTCACCAACTACTTGGTCTCCTGCCTGTTTTTTTCCTACCTTGGCATTGAAGTCGCCCATTAGTACAGTATACTGCGTCTTTACTTTTCGCATTGCCGATTCTACATCTTCGTAGAAGCTTTCAACTGCCTGGCCATCATAGCTACATGTGGGTGCATAAGCTTGTACAACTTTCAGTTTATACCGCTTTATTAGGCCTAATTACGGTGCCTGCCACCCTCTCATTAATACTATAGAATTTATCTATATTACCCGCTATATACTTATTGACAAGGAAACCTACTCCTAGTTCTCGCCTCTCCGGTAAACCTCGATAACACAGTACATGCCCATCCTTCATTACAGTATATGCCTCATTTGGTCTCCTAACCTCCCTAAGCCCTATGACATCCCATTTCATACCCTCTAGTTTCTCTAACAGCACTGGTAAACTAGCGTCATTAGCTAGGGACCTAGCGTTAAACGTTGCCAGGGTGAGTTTCCAATGGCGGCCTGTCCAGCGGAGCCAGGAATTCTTAGCACCCCCTGCTGCGTCGCAGGTCTCACCGCCGCCGTGGTCAGTTAATCCGCAGTCACTGTGACTGAGGGCCGGGGTTTAATAAAAATAATCATGAGAGGTGGCGGCCAATTTCTGCACCAGGGTGGCCAACTCCTGTTCTGGTGAGGGAGTGAGTTGCCGGAGGTGTTCACCGGCATCAGGTCGCACTTCAAGACTGTTTTTGAAATTCCATCGACACGAGGATTATTTTTATCAGGTGGAGAGAGCGGCACCGGGATTTGAGCCCCGGTCCTCTTGCATGCGAGGCGTATGTTCTACCGCTACGCCACTGCTGCACCTCTGTTAACCTCTGTTCACAATAGCTCATGCGTAATGACGACTACACGATCTTAAACAATACTGATGTCAGGAGAGATGGACTTAGTATGTATATAAAAAAACTGCAGAGTAGTAGAAGGCCAACTGTTGTTCGCAATGAGGTCTAGCGTTAACAAGAACCTTAGCATACAATGTTCCTGCCGAGGGGCCCAAAAATACCTGACCACGGTTCGCGAAGGAGACAGGCCCCTAGTAATATGCTCATAAACTCTTCAATCGCAGCAGCGATGAGACGACAGAGTGAATAGGAAACGCCAATCCACCACGCTCACTTGACTGTCCTACCACAGCTAGAGCTACGGGTTGGGTTCTTGTGGCAAAAGAAAAAAAAAAACGCGAACACCGCAGACTTCACGCTCCTCATAAGGCAGAATGGGGGTTTTGCAGCATGGAACAGGCAGTTAGAGTATCCAGCCTCACTGAATAGATTATACATAACGCCGTTCACGCAGAGGTAAATCAAAAGAGCTGGCTAATCGGGAGCTAGTCTTGACGCTTTCCTCAATCGAAGTCCACATTCCATCCCATACACCGAAACAGTCAAAGGTGATACCTAAATTGCGCATCCGCTCCCACCACTGCAACGGAATCGCCGAGGATATGCGCGTCTGTGGAAAGCCTATCACAAAGTAGTTGCTTTTAGAGCAATTAAGAGCAGCTCACGTCAAAAAGGGACACACTCTGGAAATAGAGATAATTTTAAGCACGCTCCGTTCATCCGCAATGTACACCGTCCCTGATATAGGAAATGTGCTGGCAAAACACGGCCTAATGACGGAGCATTGTTGCCAGTATGTTTCTGATATTGACCATGCCATTCTATAAGCTGCTTACAACGATCAAGGTGCGCAATTGCTTGCTGATATTGGCACTATGTCAGGAAACTAGTGTTCAAACAGTGTCCTACCGTACGTATGGTTTGGTAATATTTCGCATATGCTGCTGCGAGCTCGGCAACATTGTCCAAAAGATCTATCGGTCTTCCAAGATTTAATATACGTTCATGTGCGTTCGCAAATATGGTTGCTCGTTTAGATTGGAATGCGAAACTTTGATACACGTTCATGTACATTTGCAAATATTGCTCGCTCATTTAAGTATAACTGCCAACATCTGATATACGTTCATATATGCTGGAAAATGCTGTTCGCTCATTAAAATCACGCTGTCATCATGAGGTGTATCTTGCCAAGCACCGATAAGCATTGCCCGGTTATTTAGGGAGACTGCTAACGAGCGTCGCTCAAATTTTCTCCCTTAAACTGCCAACTCCTGACGTATTTCGACATCCACTTGTTGACAACAGTGTTCCGTTGGTTAAGATATGCCTTTTCAGAATAAAATCTTCTTGTACGATCATCGGTGTTCTAAGTTAGTCTTTACAGCTTTTAGGTAAACAATAAGCAGCCCAGTGAAATTGCTCGAGTGGTTAGATTAGGCAACCAGGCGTACACAAATTGCAGAAATATTTTTCGTCCGCCTTATCTGATAGCGGTTCATGACCATTCCGGCAACATTAACTACCGGTCAGTTTTATATTATAAAACTAGAGGCAGTCGCAGCCCTAGGATACCCTATTTGATTACACGCTCAGTGTACGTGCGGTGTTCTAGAAACATCCCCCGAATTTCACCATTATATTTGCGTGAATACGCACGCAAGACAGAGACAGTGCACGAAAAACATCCTTGACGCTTCTAGCTTTTGCTCAGGACGTTTATTCCTCTTCGCATCCGAAAGCGAAAGGTCTCCGAAAGCGACCTGAAAGAGACACTTGAAATCGACGTCTCTAGTATGCCAATGGCACATGTTAAGTCTTAAAAATTACGAAACACTTTGGCGACTAAAGTGGTGAAAGGCGAAAGCCTGAGTGTCGTATTCTGCTACGGATTTTGCCAAGATACTTTGTTGGGCGAGTTGGTACTTATTCATTATTAATATAAACAGCGCGAACACAGCGCTTGTACTGTGGCTTTCTTTTATCTTGTCCTTTGTCTTCGTGTTCGCGCTGTTTATATTAATAATGAACTGCTACGCATTGGTTGCGAATTAAGCGGTGATTGATGCTGCGAGTAAAGTGAGCGACTACTGTTTCACATTCTGCTAGTGCATTTATTCAATGAAATCTTCTTGGCACAGCGCCTCGGGCGCCTTGGTGCTTTCGAAGTCTGCTTCGAAGTCTAGGTCCATTGCTTCAAAGTTCTCCTCAGGGAAGCTATGTTCTTGACGCTCAAGGCCAGTGAAGGTCTCGTGCTTGATTGGGTCTAGAAACGTCTAACCATTACTATTGGTTAATGATAGATAACCAAGAGTTGCACTTCCTGAGTACTAGTTATTGTCTGGTTAGTGTTAGTTAAACACCTCTTAACTTATAAGTGATGGTTAGTGATAGTTCCGATGACCTCCAAATGCATGGATTCCTATTGTGATCTGCCTAACTATTTTATGATTAGTCGTAAGGTATCATGAAATTGTCTTGAAAATGCCTTACATTATGTTCCGATATCATCCGATTACTATTGATTAAGTATCAATTCATTGGTGATTAGCATATGCCCATATAAGGTATGAATCCGAAACGCGGAAACATATGCTAACGAAAGTATCAGGCATAAAGGATTTCGCCTTAAAACACCTCATCACAGCTGAAGCCGTTCAGGCGGCTTACGCATGAAAACGAGAACCGAAACTGAATATATAGACTGAATCTCTGGTAGCACAGGCGCTCTAGAAGAATTCTACAAATTGGTGCGGTTTAGAACTGTGACCGTCACCAATTTTACGAACTAATAATAGAGGAGGCTAAATTTTTTTGCTACATCGTATTTAAATGGGGGTTGGTTACAAATTAGTTCTTTTTTTGTCTAACTGTCCGCATAGCGTACCTTCGAAATAGCTTTGACGTACTTGTGATTAAGTATTGTAAAAATCCGCAATCTGCGTATCCCGCCGGGGTGGCGCAGTGGTTACGGCGCTCGACTACTGTTCCCAAGGACGCGGGATCGAATCCCGGCCTCGGCGGCAGCTTTTCGATGGAGGCGAAAAGCAAGGCGCCCGTGTGCTGTGCGATGTCAGTGCACGTTAAAGAACCCCAGGTGGTCGAAATTTCCGGAGTCCTCCACTACGGCGTCTCTCATAGCATGAGTCGCTTTGGGACGTTAAACCCCACAAACCAACCAACCAATCTGCGTAGATGAGCCGCATCAAACTGTTTTACTGATTGATTTGTATATTTTTTACATTTCGACAACGCACAGCAGCCTACATTTGACGACGCACTTTACAAGAATGGCGCTGGACGACATACAGCAAAAATAATACAATGGACGTAGTTCAAAACAGAATGGGAAAGTGACTATATAAAAATTAAGAAAAGCATCACAATCGAAAATTTCTGACAACGAATAAGATGCAAAATATCACCATCTCCGTGCTTTTATTTATGCCGCTGTAATACAGTGTAGAAGTGTGGACATAAGTAAACGAAGCACGCTTTTTTTCTTAAAAATAAAGTCACGCATTCTGCACTGGAATTAAGATTACAGTATTTGTCCAAGTGAAAGGACACCGGCATCTATTCCGGGTTTGGAGATACGACTGCCAGTTTTAAGAATGCAATGCGAGACAAAAATTTTCGATGGAAATAAAGTGCTCCTTTTACTTTTGTCCGCACCGGCGTCTGGAAAATTTGACCGCCGCACGCGTCCTTAGGAATCATCCGTCGTATGAAAACAAATTACAAGGGAAAAGGATTGGCAGCGATAATGAATAATATAGGTTATAAACATTTTGGTAGAGGCTATAGTGACTAATAATGACTACTAGTGATTGTAATAACCCATACGTCTAACAACTTTTAAAGACTACAATTTATTAGAAATGAATAAAATTCTTAGTAATAAGTCATAATGACTAAATGGCCTATTAATGACTCACAATGACTACTCATGAGTTGTAATGACGAATATGTCCAATAATAACTTGTAACGACTACAGTTGATTATAAATTACTAAATAGGCCTAGTAATGACTAAAGTGAATAATAGTTACTACTATTGCTATCCTTTCGCCATTCATCTCAGATATCTTAAGAGACCATGTAATATTTGTTAACCTACAATCTCCTTTCTCGCTATCGCTGAACTCTTTCTTTTGCTGTCCCTCTCCCTTACTATTTTTCTTCCGACTCTTCATTTCAGGTGCTTCTGGTGATTAGGTAGCGCGTACCGGTGTTGTCAAAAATCTTTTTACTTCCGTTTTTGTTTCTTTAAATAAAACCCCTTAAATATACTTTTGATTACTATAGATAAGGGTAGGACTGGGTAAAACGAGACAAAAATTTGCCCGCATACAGTTTTTGCTCTTTTATCTCCAAACCCTAAAATAGTGTACAGGAGCCAATTCCTTGGCATGTTAGCTAAGCGGTCAGCAAAACTAAAAAACCTTGCAACATCACCGCTATATATTCATAAATTGTAAGAAAGACTCATTTGTCTCACTTGCCCCAACCCACGGGGCAAAACGAGACATAAGGTGAGGCAAAACGAGACATTTTGTCAAAACCACAAAAATTTGTTCTTACAATCGGAGCACCTGACGTACATTCCACGGGGCCCTGCGCACCCTTCGTGAGTCCACTCGTCACACATCGTGCATTGTATCCACACAGATCGAGGCGCTGTGTTGCTCCATAATTCTTTGCACAAGGCGCTTCCAGTCACATTTGTTGCTTGTTGATGGCTTCGCACATTTTCCTTTCACTGCAATAGCCTGCGATTGAAGACTGCCACCAACGGCTTTTTCTTTCAATTTCCAGTTTCGTTTTTTCGAGGCCATACCTGACTCCTTCAGTTAGAGCTGAATACCTATTCTGTAGCGAGATCCTGAACTCTTCTGCCCTCCCCCTAACCGCTAATTCGTTGATGGGTTTCTTTCTTACTAATCTGTTGCGTTCCTTCTTCAGATTTAGGCTAATTCGGGACCTCACCATCCTGTGGTCACTGCATCGCACTTTCCCGATTACCTCGACATCTTGCATATGGCTGGGGTTGAACACATTATGAAGTCGATTTCATTTTAGTCTCTCCGTTAGGACTTTTCCATGTCCATTTCCGGTTCTTCCGTTTGTTGAAGAAGGTATTCATGATTCATAAGTTATTGCGCTCTGCAAACTCAACTAGTAACTCCCCCCTGCTATTCCTAGAACCAATGCCATAGTCACCTACTGCCTTGTCTCCTGCCTGTTTTTTCCCTACCTTGGCATTGAAGTCGCCCATTAGTACAGTATACTGCGTCTTTACTTTTCGCATTGCCGATTCTACATCTTCATAGAAGCTTTCAACTGCCTGGTCATCATAACTACATGTAGGTGCATAGGCCTGTACAACCTTCAGTTTATACCGCTTATTAAGCCTAATGACGATGCCTGCAACCCTCTCATTAATACTATAGAATTCATCTATATTACCCGCTATATACGTATTGACAAGGAAACCTACTCCTAGTTGTCGCCTCTCTGGTAAACCTCGATAACACAGTACGTGCCCATCCTTCAGGATGGTATATGCCTCATTTGGCCTCCTAACCTCACTAAGCCCTATGACATCCCATTTCATGCCCTCTAGTTCCTCTAACAGAACTGCTAAACTAGCTTCACTAGCTAGGGTTCTAGCATTAAACGTTGCCAGGGTCAGTTTCTAATGGCGGCCTGTCCAGCGGAGCCAGGCTTTCTTACCGTAGACATTACCGTAGAGGCAAGGAAAAATAATTTCAGAGATATCATTACTGAGTGCGCGGTAGAAGTAGGCGAAAGGATAGTTAGAGAGGATACCGGTAAGCTGTCTAAGGAGACGAAAGATTTGATTAAGAAACGCCAGAGTATGAAAGCTTCCAATCCAGCAGACCAGATCGAATTGGCCGAGATATCAAAGCTAATCAATAAGCGCAAGGTGGCCGATATAAGGAAGTATAACATGGAGAAAATTGAGCATGCTGTAAAGAACGGGGGAAGCCTTAAAGCTATAAAGAAGAAATTGGGCATAGGCAAAAACCTGATGTATGCAATAAGGGACAAGGCGGGCAACGTCCTCACTAATATGGAAAAGATAGTCAAAGTAGCCGAGGAGTTCTATACAGATCTCTACAGTAGCCAAAGTAGTCAGGACTGTAATGAGATTGGCGGTAGGGAAAAACAGTCAGACGTTCCACCAGTGACGAAGAACGAGGTCAAGAAAGCACTAGAAACTATGAAAAGGGGGAAATCAGCTGGAGAGGATCAGATAACTACAGATTTGCTGAAGGACGGGGGGGATACCGTGCTAGAAAAACTGGCCACCCTGTATACGCAGTGCCTGGTGTCATCGACGGTACCGGAACCATGAAAGAATGCAAACATTATCCTCATTCACAAGAAAGGGGACTCTAAGGACCTTAAAAATTACAGGCCAATCAGCTTACTGTCTGTCACGTATAAGGTATTTACTAAGGTAATCGCTAATAGAATCAGGACAACCTTAGACTGCAATCAAGCAAAGGATCAAGCAGGGTTTCGGAAACGGTACTCTACTATCGATCATATCCATACCATCAGTCAGGTGATAGAAAAATGCTCGGAATATAACCAGCCCTTATACATAGCATTCATTGATTACGAAAAAGCATTTGACTCAGTTGAAACCTCGGCGGTGATGCAGGCATTGCGAAGTCAGGGGGTAGACGAGCCGTACGTGAAAGTGCTGGAAGATATATATAGTGGCTGCACAGCAACCATAGTTCTGCATAAAGCAAGTAACAAAATTCCCATAAAGAAAGGTGTTAGGCAAGGAGACACAATCTCCCCAGTACTATTCACAGCCTGTTTAGAAGAAGTATTCAGAGACTTGGAATGGCAGCAGTTAGGGATAAGGGTAGATGGAGAATACCTCAGTAATCTGCGATTTGCCGATGACATTGCCTTGCTAAGCAATTCGGGGGATGAACTGCAAATAATTATTGATGACCTAGACAGGAAAAGTAGAAAGGTAGGCTTGAAAATCAATATGCAGAAGACTAAGGTAATGTTCAACAGCCTCGGGAAGGATCAGCAGTTTACGTTAGGTAGCGAAATACTGGAAATAGTAGGCGAATATGTCTACTTAGGACAGGTAGTAACCGCAGATCCGGACCATGAAAAGGAAATAGCAAGAAGAATAAGATTGCGATGGAGCGCATTTGGCAAGCACTCGCAGATTATGACTAGCAGCTTACCGGTATCGCTCAAGAGGAAAGTATACAACAGTTGCATCTTGCCTGTACTCACCTATGAGGCTGAAACGTGGAGGCTAACCAAGAGAGTTGTACTTTAGTTGAGGACAACCCAGAGGGCTATGGAACGAAAAATGGTAGGGGTAACATTAAGAGATAGAAAGCGTGCAGAGTGGGTCAGGGAAATAACTCAAGTTACCGACATTCTAGTAGAAATTAAGAAGAAGAAATGGACATGGGCAGGACATGTAGTGCGAAGAGAGGATAACCGATGGTCGCTGAGGGTAACAAACTGGATTCCAAGGGAAGGAAAGCGTAGCAGGGGGCGGCAGAAAGTTAGGTGGGTGGATGAGATTAAGAAGTTCACAGGGGCCAAGTGGATGCAGCTAGCACAGAACCGGATTAAGTGGAAAATATAGGAGAGGCCTTCGCCCTGCAGTGGGTATAATCAGGCTGATGATGATGATGACCTGACTCCTTAGTAGCTTTTGCTACAACTAGCTTCGCCTTCTAAGGAGATGAGCTCAAAACGGTGCTTGTGTCTGACTTCCTTCTTTTTGCTTTATCAATAGCCCACACAGGAGAAAGAGCTTGAAAGCTCATGCCACTATGAGCAGGCTCTTCTTTGTCTTCGGTAGAGGTAGGCGGGGAGCAGTTAGCGCTGGAATCTTGGCGTTGCCCACAAGTCTGATGTCCCACTGTGCTTACCAATGACGCTTCATCCAACTCCGAGTCATCCAGCGGCGCACGGACAAATAGCCAAACATCACACTTCCGGAATCCATTGGTTATGATGTTTCTTGAGGCTTTGCTTACCACCTCACCTACATTCTACATCGTGATACGACTCCCAATCTTGCTCAGCAACCACTCCCGGCATGAGTTGTTCTAGGCAGCTTTGAAGGATTTGAAAAAGCTGATGTTAAGTGGCTGAAGCTTGTGTGTCGTGTGCGGAGGGGGAGAGAGCAGAATTATTCCATTATCTCTTGCGTACAAAATTGCTGCCATGTTCTTGGTGTAAATACTTTTGCTATCCAAAAAAGCGCTTTGTTGTCAGGACTGCATCGGACTATCTGGAAAAAGTGCTGCAAAAATCGCATGAAAATTGTCTCGTTTGCCCAACCATTATCGGAAGTGCACTGAACTGTTCCAGGAGGGGGGGGGGGGGGGGGGGGGCTGTGCATTGAGGGATATCTTGAAGTGCTTGCGCGCAAACACCATGGATGGCGGAATGGTCACCGTTCGTCCTCTTTCTCCGCTTGCGACGGCAGATACCGTCCTCTTCCCTTTAGTTGCAAATATCTTCGAAAATAACAGAGCGGGAGAGAGACCTTTAATTGAAAATTGAAGTTTTGCAGGCGTTCAGATTTCGCTGGCATGCTACTCTTTGTAGGATGCAGAATATTCGAGAGGGAAAGATCGAACAAGATTGCTGAGGAAAATAATAGAATTGAAGGGGGAGATAAAATGTCGCCGGTAAATACGGGTTAAGGTGCTTCGTGGAGTAATGATATAAAATGTAATGATTAAATGCAGGATCCGACAAATGTGCTTATGGAGTTCACAGCTTGAAAAATACATGAGCGGAACATGCAAGGTGAATTTAGAGTTCGTCAAGGAGTTCAATGTATTTTAAATACGTAAATAAAAAGTTCAATGGGAGTCTCTGATGGTTACAGCAGGCTAAGGGACCTAAAATACCGTCCATCCTTAAAGGCACTGGGAGAGTTTCTCCATGCTATGTTCATAGTAAGCACGCTCGTCAGCGTACGCATGGCACTCAAGTAGGATATGTTCCACAGTTTCAATGGAGCAACAGTTGTCCCAATACGAACTGTTCATGGCATCGAAACGGTAGCGCAAGCTATTTGTATATGGACAGTTCAGGCGAAGTCGGTGATAAAGAGTTTCTAGTTGACGAGGAAATTTCGGAAGGAGTCTTGATCTTAGATGTGGGCCAATTGAGTAATGAAATTGGTAGTGATGTGTTGGCAAGCTCAAAAGTCAATACTTTGTTTCGCAAGCAAATATTTAGCAAGTTGGGATACATCAGATTTTGTGAAGAAGGGCTGAATGTATTGTGAGCCTTCCGTGGATGTTCTTTAATTAATTCATTCCATGATCTTCCTCTTTCATTTGTACATACCATCATCATCGTCCCGCGGCGCCGGCTCAGGCGCGCGCCTGGGCTTTGTCATCGGAGTAAAACGCCAGACACGGCATCCCTTGCTTTGCCGTCTCGACCTTGCCGTCTCGACCTGGCCTTCTTCCACAAGTGGTGGAGGTAGGACTTGATCCCCTTGCTGTTTTGTGCCCTGCCTCTCGCTGCAGCTACGTTCTGGTCGCTGTTTACCGCCTGCCACCATCGTTATGACTACCGAGAGTACCCACGAATCCGCAGCACCCTCTACCTCGGCTGCGCCACCCCCTCCGACTGTGCCCACACGACAACGCGACCCGCCGCTGTTCGCTGGTCGTCGCGATGAAGACGTCGATGACTGGCTGGACACCTATGAACGCTGCAGTAACTACAACCGGTGGGACGATGCTCTAAAATTTCTGAATGTTTCTTTCTACCTCATTGAGGTCGCCAGAACCTGGTTTATTAACCGAGAACCCCACACCACTAACTGGAACACGTTCAAGCAGCAGTTCCGCCAATATTTTGCGGACCCAGCAGTTCGGACAGAGGTCGCGAAGAATAAGCTCGCCTCACGCCTCCAAGGTCCCGATGAGTCGTACGCGTCTTACAAAGAGGCCATACTTGCACTTTGCCGGCGTATTAGTCCCACCATGCCGGAACCTGAACGCGTACACCATATCTTGAAAGGAATTAATTCAGTGGCATATAACACCCTGATTGCCCAGAATCCTTCTACCGTTGACGCCATTATTGCGACCTGCCAACGTATCGACCAGCTGCAGTCCTCCCGATTGCAGCCCGGCATTGCTACTGGCCCGACCTCTGCTGACATGGATCTGCGGACACTGATTCGAGCCATCATCCGGGAGGAGCTCCAAGCGCTCAAGCCTGTCTGTCAACACGGGTGCGATCATTCTTCGGTACCTTCTAATGACGCCGGTCTCCGCAACATCATTAAAGATGAGCTGGCAACAATCACTCGGCCTATGGTGTCCGACCCTCCTGCAACCCGACCAGCATCGACTTACGCAAACGTCGCAGCATCACCCCCTCCTTTTGTTCCGCCGCCACAACTGGCACCGCCCTACAACCACATCAACGCCGTGACGACGGCTCAGCCTACGCCACCCTATTACGCACCTTGGCGCCCCTCTCGCCCAGTTTGCTACTACTGTGGAATCCGAGGGCATATATCCCGCTTCTGTCGTCGACGCATTCAAAACGAGCGGCGTGGTTACGACGCCTTCGAAAGTGACGTACCCTCATATTATCAGCGGCGACCTATTCCCAGCCCACCTCGTCGATCCTCCCCACCTCCAGTATCTTCCTCTGAGCCTCGCGGGAACCATGTATCCCGACGCCGGTCCACATCCCCATACCGCCGCTCAGTTTCCCCTCTCCGCCCCGCAACCGTTCTCCCTGTCCGCCATCCGGAAAACTAAGTGTTGCAGTTTCCGGAGGTCAAACTGCACTCTGCGAACTTACTAAAAGTCCTCCTGATCGCCCGTATAACGTGATTGCTGTTATCGCTGAAGGTTTACCGATTGAAGCTTTGATTGATACAGGGGCTGCAATTTCTGTTATTCACGCTGATTTGTGCTACCGTTTGCGAAAAGTGACAACACCATATGATGGGCCTGAACTCCGTGGAGCCAGTGACGTCCCTTTGCGCCCTTCAGCAAAGTGCACCGTACGAGTTGTTATCGACGGCATCCGCCATCATGTGCAGTTTGCTGTGCTCTCACCTTGTGCGCATCTGATGATTTTTAATGGGATTTTTTGTCAACCGCTTCAGCGTTAATTTCTTGTGGTGAGCGTGTTATCCATATGACAGACAGCGATTTTTCATCTGACTTTCCTGAACGACATCATCCCCTCGTTGCCGCCGCTGATACTGTTTTGCCTCCTCAGTGCGAAAAACTGCTTACTGTTGTTTCTGACCACATAACTGACGGGGACGTACTAATAGCACCATCATATAGTCATCTTGCACGCGGCATCGCCTTCCCGTCAAGTCTTGTCCGATTCCACAACGGCTCAGCGACAGTAGTGGCCACTAACACTTCACGTGAATCCCTCGTGCTCCCAAAAGGAACTTCTCTGCATTGCATGGTGGATGTTCAACCTTTTTCCCTGATGGTGCTCACCGCCCCTCCGCCTCAGCAACGTGTTTCGTCAGACGTCTCTCTTTCTGTTCTCGCAAAGACTATTAATCCTAAACTTACGCCGAGCCAACGCCAAGAACTGCTGACATTGCTTCGACACCACCAAGCCATTTTTGATGCCACTTCCACACCACTGGGACAGACTAGTGTTGCGCACCATCGCATCATTACTGAAGGTAACTCTATCGTTCGCCGACGGCCTTATCGGGTTTCCCTCTCTGAACGAAAAGTAACTGAAGAAAATGTAAATGACATGCTCCATCGCAATATAATTCGTCCCTCAACAAGCCCATGGTCCTCCCCAGTAGTGCTAGTTAAAAAAAAAGGACGGCTCGGTACGCTTTTGTGTTGATTACCGCGCCCTCAACGAAATTACCCGCAAAGATGTATATTCGATGCCACGAATTGATGACGCCCTTGACTCTCTCCAAGGCTCAGAATATTTCTTGACCTTGGACCTTCGCTCAGGTTATTGGCAAATACCTATGCACGAGGACGACAAAGAAAAAACCGCTTTCGCAACACCCGATGGCCTTTACGAATTTAATGTTATGCCTTTCGGACTTTGTAACGCACCAGCGACATTTGAAAGAATGATCGATACTGTGCTTCGTGGCCTAAAATGGAAAACCTGTTTGTGCTACTTGGACGACATTGTTGTCTTTTCGACAACCTTTAATGACCATCTCACGCGCCTGAATGAAGTCCTCACCTGTCTCGCTTCGGTAGGCCTTCAGCTCAACACCAAGAAATGCCACTTTGCACAGAAGGAAATTAGAATATTGGGACATCTGGTCAGTCATGACGGCATTCGCCCAGATCCTGAAAAAACAATCGCGGTCTTGAACTTTCCTCGTCCACAACGGACTACAGATTTGCGCAGTTTCCTCGGCCTCGCCTCTTATTTCCGGCGTTTTATAAAGCATTTTGCAACTATTGCTGCACCACTTCATGAGCTACTTAAAGCACGCAGCCCTTTCGTATGGACAGAACAGTGCGAAACTGCTTTTAATGACCTAAAGCACGCCCTCACATCAGATCCTGTTCTTGCCCACTTCAGTGACGGCGCTCCAACTATCCTGCACACCGATGCCAGTGGTCACGGTCTTGGCGCTGTACTTCTGCAGCGTGATGCAACATCGCGTGAGAAAGTGATTGCCTTTGCCAGTCGGACTCTGACTCCAGCTGAGAAAAACTACACCATTACCGAGCAGGAGTGTCTTGCCGTCGTCTGGGCTGTCCAAAATTTTCGCCCTTATCTATACGGTCGGCACTTCACAGTTGTGACCGACCACCATGCTCTTTGCTGGTTGTCTTCACTCAAAAATTTGACAGGCCGACTTGGCCGCTGGATTCTACGCCTGCAAGAATACCATTTCGACGTCACTTATAAATCTGGTCGCCAACACCAAGACGCCGACGCTCTCTCTCGCTGCCCATTTACGGAATCAGCCTGCTGTTTTTCTTCGCAACGCATTTCTACCTCTGACCACAGCCGGCCATCTCTTCCCCCGACGCATATCACAACAGTTTCTTTTGACGATTCTGAGCACAAACACACACTCCGCTCGCAGCAATTAGCTGACGCCTACTGCCGTCCTATCATCGACCGCCTTATCGGCGCTTCGGACCCGCCCAATGCTAGGCTTCGCCGACAGCTTCGCAATTTCAAGCTCGAAGATGGCATCCTACTCCGTTACGTGTATTGCCCTGATGGAACTCGCTGGATCCCAGTCGTGCCGCGTGTGCTTCGTCCACGTATTCTGGCGGCTCTCCACGATGACGCTACTGCAGGCCACCTTGGTTTTGACAAAACCTACGACCGCGTGAGAAAACGATTCTTTTGGCCTGGCTTATCTTCCACCGTTGCCAAATACGTCGCATCCTGCCCTCTGTGCCAACGTCGCAAACGACTGACTTCTTCGCCCGCTGGCCTTCTACAACCTCTTCCTTGTCCCGCCACGCCATTCGACGTTATCGGCATCGACTTATATGGTCCCCTACCTCTCTCCGATGGGGGTAACCATTGGATTATAACAGCTGTCGACCACCTCACACGCTACGCTGAGCCAGCACCTGTACCGACTGGTTCCGCTGAAGAAGTAGCAAATTTCTTTTTGCGATCTATTGTATTACGTCATGACACTCCTCGGGTGCTCCTAAGTGACCGCGGTACAGCCTTCTTATCGAAAGTCTTTGCCGAAGTTCTTCAAGCGTCATCCACCCTTCATAAGACAACCTCGAGCTACCATCCCCAGACTAACGGGCTGAATGAGCGATTTCACCGCACCTTATCGGATATGATCTCCATGTACATCTCACCGGATCATCGAAATTGGGACATTATTCTACCATTCGTCACTTTCGCCTATAACACAGCAGTACAGCGCACTACCGGTTATTCTCCATTTTTCCTCGTTTATGGCCGTCCTCCCACTACAATTCTCGACGCTTCCTTCTTCTCTACGCCCGACTACTCCACATCAGTACCTACCCATTTTTTATCTCGTGTGGCCAGATGCCGTCATCTTGCCCGCCTCAACACGGCAGCGTGCCAGGAAGACCGCAAGACTCGCTATGATTCTACACATCGAGTGGTCTCTTTCCGTCCTGGCGACGAAGTACTGCTTTATACACCGTTGCGCACCCCTGGCCTTAGTGACAAATTCCACCACCGCTACATAGGTCCCTATGAGGTCATAAGCCAAACTTCCCCAGTGAATTACAAAGTGACGCCTGTTGATACCCCAGCTGATCGACACCACCGTGGAACTGAAATTGTTCATGTGTCTCGCTTAAAACCGTTTGTGCGCCGCGATGCATCGCTTAGTTAGGAGCGGCCAGGCTGGCCGCTTCCGACCCCCCGGGCAGATTGTGTGAGCCTTCCGTGGGTGTTCTTTAATTTATTTATTCCATGATCTTCCTCTTTCATTTGTACATACCATCATCATCGTCCCGCGGCGCCGGCTCAGGCGCGCGCCTGGGCTTTGTCATCGGAGTAAAACGCCAGACACGGCATCCCTTGCTTTGCCGTCTCGACCTTGCCGTCTCGACCTGGCCTTCTTCCACAGTATCTTTGAAGTTGGTGGCCTTTACGAGCCGCTTGATCTGCTTTTTCATTGGCTTTAATGCCACAATGCGCTGATATCCACTGAAATGTTAGGCAGTGTCCTGCGGAAATAACCTAATGATGTAGATACCCGATGTCAAGGGAAACAAGATGATGATTTGTTTTCTTCAGCAGGTTATTAAGGATTTGAAGAGATGCTGTGGAATCAGTGAACATAACCCATCGTCTGAGAGGTTGGTGCAGGATATAGGAAATAGCTTCTTTAATGCCATGGAGCTCAGCTGTCGTAGATGATGTCTGCCGCTGCAGTCGCTAAGACAGGACATGGTTTGTTGAGGGTACATAAAGGTCAGAGGATGAAGTGTATTGAGCAGTCGAACCGTCGGTGAATATGTGGGTGTACTGCGTATTATCCTTGACTAAGTAGGCGAGAGCGGCTTGCAGAATTGCTGCCTGTGGCATGCGGCTCTTCAAATCCACGCCAGGAACAGACATGTTCACCTTTAGAGACGATAGTGTCCATGGAAGAAAAGTGAGTGGTGATATTTTACTTGGCTGAATAATAATAGCGAGGGGCAGAAACTGTATTGCTTGACCAAAGCCAGAATTGCAGATAGTTTTGTGGACATGGTGCAAGAAATGCTTCTTCCCTTGGAGGACATGTCGGAGATGGGTGCGCATAGTTTCTTCTGCGGAAATCACATCTAGCGGCAGGCATCCTGCTTCTGCAAGTGTTCCTGATGCAGATGATATGGGAGTTTAAGACATATCCGCAAGCAGTTGTTCCGTAGCGGTTCAAGAAGTTTCTTGCTTGTTGGAGATAATCTTTGAAGGACCCGTAAATAGTAACGTAACGCTCCTTCAACGTAGGCCTTTTCAAGCAGAACCATCGACCGCCACTTGCTCCCCATCGTGTTCCCGTCATGAATCTGAAACCCTGCGTCGCTGCAGTATTTCTCTCACGGAGTTTTTTATTCTGGGGTGCCCAAGAGACGTTCCTGTCAATCATGACACCTAGAAATCGGTGTCATGAATCGGTGCCTAAAAGGAGTGGGTATCGAGTCATTCTTTTTCTTGTTAAAGCCATATCCACAGCTTTTTCTGAGGAGAGACTAAGACCACGAGAGGCCAGGTATACTGAGATGCGCGGTAACTCTCTCTGAATTCGTTGCTGCGTAGCACAACGGGAACGTAAAGCACTCCAGATGCAAATATCCTCTGAAAAAATTGTTATGCGTACTCCTCGTGGAAGGTTTCTTGTTATATGTATAAGGGCAATACTTAACAGGAGAGGGCTGAGCACAGCTCCCTGAGGTACGCCCCTCTTCACTGCATGAGAGTTTCACCATGGGTACCTTGTGTAGTGCTCATAAAAATTTGCTGGAAAGAGAGAAAGAGGCGCCATATTGGAGGACTCCGGAGTAATTTAGACCAGATCGGAATCTATAACATGAAGTGACATCGCACAGCTCTCGGACGCCTCTCCGTTTCGCCTCCAGAAGAATTGGCTTTTAAATTTCCGTAATAAACCCTGATCCAACCTAAACTAACTAAATGTTCTGGTTACTGAATTCACCACAATACTGATTTATTTATAGGAAGGGAAAGGCGCGGTAACTGTCTCACTGATTTTCTGTGGACACCGCAACCGCGCCGTAAGGGAAGGAAGGAAGGTGGGAGTGAAAGTGGAAAGAGAGAAAGAGGTGCCGTAGTAGAGGGCTACGGAGTAATTTAGACCACCTGGGGATCTTTAACGTGCGCTGACATCGCACAGCACACGGACGCCTCTTCGTTTCGCCTCCATCGAAACGCAGCCGCCGAGGTCGGGTTCGAACCCGGGTACTTCGGCACACCATAGTACGCTCAATGCGGAAAAATTCAATGTAATTCTCATCTCGACAGCGGAGGCTGCGTTTCAAATATTAATAATAATTGTTTGGCAGGAAAGGAAAGGCGTAGTATCTGTTACACTTGCCCAGTGAACACCTGAATCGCGCCGTAAGGGAAGGGAGGAAGGTGGGAGTCAAAGTAGAAATAGAGAAATGGGAGCAGGTAAGGGAGGGCTACAGAGTAATTTCGACCACTTGGGTATCTTTAGAGTGCGCTGACATGGCACTGCATACGGACGTCATTTCGTTTCGCCACCATGGCGGCTGCGTTTCGATGGAGCTGGATAGTTACCGCGGTAACTATCCAGCTCGATACCAAAGTACTGGTAGGGGTCTTCGCCCGCGTCATATTGGCAAAGTGGTCAGGCTTCGATGGCCAATGTCCATGCCATAGCCCAAGACGGCGCAGTTCACCCCACTACCGGCAACATAAGAAAACTCACGGACACATTTGACAGCCTCAAGTACATTTTCCTGGTCAACCGCAAAACAACATCGTCTGCGTACGCCAATAAGTTCACCTCAGCTGCTTGTAACTTAAAACCATAATAGCGTCATTTTACATTGCTTTCATACAAAATGTCTGAATGTAATTGCGCCACGCCTCGGATCTTGAAACGCCCTTCGTAATTCCCCTTGTCTACCGTGAGGATGATAGCGGGATTCCACGAGTGACTGACACGGCGCTTTTCCTTTCCTGTAATTGAATTATAGAACGCCAATGAACTTGGAGGCGTTCAATGAAATGCTGGTTGTGTTTTAAAAAGGGGGTGCGATGTACTGTCACGACAGGTGATGACGTCATCAGGTGATTCATGCATATACGAAGCATACCCAGCCGGACGTGTGATCAAGGCGTGGGTACGGCGCCTTTCATTTGCCACTTTCTGAAACGCGGCGGCTGCGTTTCGATGGAGGCGAAACGAAGTGGCGTCCGTGTGCTGTGCGATGTCAGCGCACGTTAAAGATCTCCAGGTGGTCGAAATTACACGGTAGCCCTCCACTACGGCTGCCCTTTCTCTCTATCCACTTTCACTCCCACCTTCATCCCTTCCCTTACGGCGCGGTTCAGGTGTCCACAGAGCAAGTGTGACAGATACTGCGCCTTTCCCTTCCTATGAACCAACCAACCAACCAACAACAACCGCAACACAAAGCAAACAGAAGCAGACTCATGATGTCCAGGATGCTCCTTCACATTTAAATTCCCGCCACTGGAAGTTAGGCTACAACTAATTACCTAATTAACTCGTATGAGTGTTCTACTTGAGTCAGCTGGATTTTTCCAGTGTCAACAAACAGTTTTCCGGAAAACTTTTTTCCCGCGAAGTATTTTTCGTGAAATAATAATTTTAGAGTGAACACCTGCAATCAAATTCATCGGAAAGTATACCACAGTATCATAAAATATAAATCTCACGCTTAATGTTGATCAAGGAACTATGGAATTTCCAGATCTATGCGACGGGTCTGTATATGTTATTTAGAATCTATGACGCCAGCAGCTTGCGCTAAACCCTCCTCCTAGCGACGCCACACTTTTTCTTAAAGTTAGTTACCTCCTTGAAACCTTTGGTAAACCATACTCCTAGCGACCCCGCACTTTTTCTTGAAATTAATTACTTCTTGCACACCGCACCCCTGGTCCGATGCCTGATCGTGTCCACGGCACAAGGACAAAAACCAGTCTCCTCCTTAGCCTTGGCTGCAGATCCACAGAACGTTTTTCGGAATGTATCTGAATGCGTTCCAGGAATCAGTGTGTATATGAAAATATATCACACATCTTATTATAAAACAATAAAGCTGTCGCAGTCCAACTTTTATGAATGCGGATCCGTAATACTACCCTCTGGCCGCTTGTGTGTGCCGCGCAAGCAAGTGACTGGCTTTGCAACCATAGGCCCGGCAGGAAAGTAAAGGCGGCCCGAACGTCCGCTTCCCTAATAAAAGTCAACTCGGCGTTTTCACTCTCTCTACATATTTTTCCGACTAAACAGATATCGAAGACCAGTTTCCAGCAACAACAGAAATTTACTGCATTTTCAATGGTTTGAAAATATTTTCCCTTTTTATCTTCGAAAGCTTGCATTTCCCACGGGATGGACATTTCCCACGACTCGGCAACACCTTCCCGCATAAACCATTTTTACACTTGCACACCTTTTCTTGTCGCTCTTGCCGATGGCACCGTTCTTTTTTCGATATGCCAAATAGGTATTTTTTTACAGCTCCGACAAGATCACGCCCCTTTGAAAGCCGCCTAAATAGTTATAAAATGGTTATGCAATGATAACCTGCTATTGCGCATGATCCTGAAAGGCCAAGGCTCACATGCCTTTCGCAGTGCAGCAAACACCTTTTGAGTTAAAGTTACAGAATGGATTAAAAACTTGCATAGAATAAGGGGACTTATAGTGGATTAAACTAGATTTTTCTATGTTGAGGTTCATAGAGCTATATTGCGCTGAATTACAATAAATTCGTCTACGGAATAAAAACTAGGCGATAAATATACATTCACAACCAGTGCGTGATCACAAGTGCACTCCCTAAGTTTCAGTCTGAATTGAACAAATGCTAAAGTGCATATTTTTGCGGTTGTATTCCACTGAGAAGCAATCTCCTCGGCCACGATACGTTACCTCGTCATGGGGCTTTGCTACTGAGCTCAGTAGTCACTGGGCCAGCACGGCAGATACTCTTTCGTGACCTCGAACTAAAATGAAGCAGTCTGCGAAATAAAAAGAATAACAAATGTCTGTTGAGTAATTGGGTTTGAGCTCTGAAAATGTAGTTCGGACACGGACATCGGAGAGACGATACACTTGCTTTTCGGAAACCGAGCCAGTGATTTTGTGCTTATTTCTTTATGGCTGGGCAAGCAAGACTGTGGGTTCAATATCAGTGCTTATTCAGTAGGATTGTCCTGGCTTGCCGAGCAATAGTTATCAATGTTCTCTATGTTTGTGTTGGGTATTTTAAATACATTTTTGCGCTTGTGAAATGTGACCTCTGCGCATCGAATGATTTAAAGGTCCATTGTTCGGAGAAAGATGGTTTACCTCATTATTTATATATACATTCCTGGAATGGGAGCCTTCAAAGTCGACATTGTGTGCTTTCTCAACTTTGTTTCTCGGTCGCTCGATGGCAGTGAAACGATGATTTCTATATTGCAACAGCAATTTCATCGTGCGGTTCAAGGGCAAAATAGCTTCGCCGTCGAGCTCTTTTGAGAAGTCGCGACAAAATCTGTGTGTTTATACTTTATCGACCGTATTTATTAGTCAGATCATGACTAGAAACATACCGATATTCTTTTAGAGAAAAATATTTAATGCGCATTAGCTAAATATTATTGCAATCTATTTGGTAACAGCGCATAAATGCCTCTGTCGTCTCCCTTACTGTTACCTAACACGCAATCACCACACTGCCCTTTTTTTTGCATCTGCCAATCGCTCATGGTCTACTACAGCATAACTTAAAGCATACTCCTTCATATCTCCGTTTAGATGTTTATGCCACTCTTATGCAATCTAAAATTGAATATGCTTCTGTTATTAGGGATTAGAATAATTCCAAAAGCGCGCGGTACGTTTTATTTACTCTGCTTATCCACGCCATCTCATCATCACAGACTTGAAAAAATGTTCAGACCCGCTTGAATTATGTCTCCGCTATAGATTCGCATGCTTATCGTTTTTGCACAAGTAGTGTCTTCACTCAACTCTACATAAAAACTTTTTGTTTGCTTTCTTCCAGTTTCGACTGACTGACCTTCCTTTCAAAGTTAAGCGCTTGTAATGTACATGTAACCATGCTTCTTTCGTTCCTATATACTATAACTGGCTTGAACGCTCGGCCATCACTCGTCGCTGTTGCTATTCACCGTGATAAAATTTGCAAAGTGACTTTTGCAGCCCCTACGTTTTAACTTCCTGGCGTTAATTGTCGTCAGTGAATTGTGTCTTCTTGCTTTGTAAACTTATGGATTCATGTTTTATTATTTGTGCTCTTGTTTCCATGAAGTTTCATAATTGACAATTGTTTCACTGTTCTGCTTCTCCATTGAAATGTTTTCTGTTTTTGTTCTGCCCTGTTGCTCGAGTGGTAATTATAATTTATATACTTTCCTCCTCTATTTTTCATGCGTGATCATTGGCGCCAAAGTCAATGGATTGCCGACCGTTGCACTTCTTGTGAAGGCTGCAAAATGTGTGAGCGGACACGATGCGAGCGCCCTTAGTGCGTAGTAACACCCTCTAATGACTTTTTAGCACTTCACTCGCAAAGGGCGCTGGTTGCCTTGATGTTTCTTGGAAGGCAGTTTCGGAGCTGATGCCCAGGCGTGGACACTAGAGGAGGCTAGGGTGCGGCATTAAACATTCGGTTGCACATTCGTCTTCTCTTCTCCTACAGCGAAGTCACTAACACGCCTACTGCGTAACACCACCTTTTGGTTTCTTTTTTCAGTTTCCCTCATTCCTCTCTATGCAAGGAACTTTAGACGGGGGATCACACTCTTTCTTTCCGCTTCGACACTTGAATATTGCCATCACCACAAAGCGTTGCATTTGGTATATTGAACATAATTGAATTAATTTCTTTCATTTTTCCCCTGCGCTTCGCGCAATGTGTCAAATAATTTATATCAGAAAGTAATGAGTCTCTCGGTCTATGCCTTAAATTTCGCTATAAAGTAAAGAGCAATATGCCTAAAGCAATTCGAAATGCTATGGAGCTAATTTGCCAGAAGCTGAGTGGGGCAGTTGGAATTTGGAATTTACGTCTTCTACTAATCATCTGAACATTAAAAAGACAAATATCATGGCGTCTTGCCCTATCTAGTCCTGGAGCATCAAGGGACAAGAAGTAGAAGCTGTGACAGATTTTCTCCTCTTGGGCTCCAAGATTACCCCGGAAGGAGACTGCAGCCTTGAAATTAGGAGACGCCTGCTTCTGTGAAAGAGAGCCATGGCTAGCCTTGCCGCCTAGCAAAGAGCAGAGACATTACACTGCCAACCAAGATCCGTATACCTCGTGCTATGGTCTTTCCAGTTGTGATGTATGGATGCGAGAGTTGGACTGTGAAGAAGGCTGACTGCTGAAGAATTGACGCGTTTGAATTGTGGTGCTAGCGGAGACTCTTGAGAGCTCCGTGGACTGCCAGAAGATCAAATCAGTCGATATTGTCGACCATAAACCCTGACTGCTCATTGGAGGGTCACATTCTAAAGTTAAATCTCAGCTACTTTGGCCATCTCATGAGAAAAGAGGAGTCGCTGGAGAAAAAATTGATGTTGGGAAAGGTTGAGGGTCACCGGAAAAGGGGTAGGCAGCGAACACGATGGTTAGATGGCATCCTCGAGGCGCTGCAGATGAAGTTATGTGATGTTAGGAAGATAGGGAGAGACCGGAAAGCGTGGCATGATATGGTCCATAGGGTCACGAAGAGTCCGACACGACTGAACGACTGAACTGAACTGAACTAACATGAGTAATCATCCGAGTTTTTGTAGGATTCCAGGCAGGCCGAATACAGCCACATTTATTTGAGCCAAGAAATCCAGCAGTAAGCGGAGCAGGGACGGAAGAATCTGGCCGAAACGAGTGTTCCTAATGTTCTCAGGCTCTAGTAATGGCATCGCCTCTCTCATTGGTACACGGCCTTTGCGGATCACGCGAGTCGCTACAGAGCTCCCCCACCTTGACGTTGAGTCTAAATGGGGAGGGGGGGGGGGGGAGCGGTGCTAGACGAATACGCTCGGTTTTATGTAGCCACCCACCATTACGAGCAATGAGGTTAAGGAAGCTTTAGACGCTACGAAAAGGCGGAAAGTAGCTGTGGAGGGCAGGGTATCCAGAGATTTACTGAATGACGGGGTCGAGGGGGGTATATCGCGCCCGTAATACTGGCTGACCTGTATACGCAATTCTTGGTGACATCGACGATACAGGATTCATGGAGGAACGCTAAAAGTATCTCATTTCATTAGAAAAGGGACGCTAAAAATAAAACAAAATTACAAACCAGTCATCTTCCTGTGTGTTACGTACATGGTGTTTACTAAGGTAATTGCTAATAGAATAAGGAAAACATTAGACTTCAGTCAACCAAAGGATCAAATAAGCTTTCAGAAAACGTGCTCTATTCTCGACCATATTCACACTGTCAAATAGGAAGTGCTTGGAATATAGCTAGCCCTTATAGACAGTATTAATCGATTACGAAAAAGTATTTGACTCAGTCTGGTGGTCTGACGGGTATGTTAAAGTATTGGAATATAATTATAGCCTGCACAGCAACTATTTTTCTGTATAATGAAATTGTTAAAATTCCCATAATGGTGATAGCAAAGACACATGGTCTCCCTAGTACTGTTTACAGCTTTTTGGAGGAAGTATTAAGGGAGTTGGAATGGGAGCGGATATAGGGATAAGAGTTGCTGGAGAATGCCTCTTTAATCTGCGATTAGTTAATGACATTACCTTGCTAAGTGACTCAGGTGACGAACCGCAAAGATTGATTGATGACTTAGAAAGAACAAGCAGAAAGGTAGGCCTAAAAATCAAAATGCAGATGACTAAGGTGATGTTCAACAGCCTCTGAGGAAAAAGTAGTTTACAATAGGCAGCGACGCTCTGCAACTGTTATGCAAATATATCTACTTGAGACAGGTAGTAACGCAGATCCGAATCATTAAAGGGAAGTAACTATGAGAACTGGATGTGGATATAGTGCATGTAGAAAGTACTCACAGATTATGAAGTAGCGCTCAAGAGCATGGTATATAACAGTTGCGTCTTACTTGTACTCACTTATAGGGATGAACCGTGGAGGCTAAAAGGATCCAGCTTAAGTGAGGTCAACAGAGAGGGCCGTGGAACAAAAATATTAGGTGTAACTTTAAGACATGGGAAGCATGAGAAGTGAGCCAGAGAAATAACACGAGGGAATGACACAGTAATAAAGAAGAAGAAATGGGCATGGGCAAGGCATTTAGCGCGAAGAGAGGATAAGCGGTCGTCGAAAAATGTAGAAAATTAGACACCAAGAGATGGAAATCATGGCATGGGGCAACGAAAGTCATGTGGGCGGATGAATTAAGAAATTCACAGGAGTCAAAAGGATGCAGCTAGGACAGGACCGGGTTAATTGATGAAATATAGGAGAGGCACCCACCCTGAAGGTGGTATAGTCCAGCTGATGTTGATAATAATTAACCGGGCACCTTCACAAACGTCCAGCTGTAAGACACCACTTTGCGTGAAAGGTTAATGAAATGAAGATAAACCCTGCTTTGAAGCTCAGGGTCATTGCACCCTGGATCCATTTGCTAGCGCTCTGGGACTTCGGTATAGATGAAATACTGCTGAATAAAATATTAGGAAAACTAAAACAAGGTATTATGGCTATTTTATGAAACTCTATTTGCAAAAGAAAGAACGTCACTAGATAAGATCTCATCGTGGTGTCAGACTGGATGAGATCTTGTTTTCCCAAGGACCACAACGGACATGGAAAGCGTTAGAATTAGCTTTCTGTCCATGGCCAAAACGGCGTTAATTCATATAATCTTGAAAAACTTCGCAGATTGAGCCTCTCCCTTAAAACGCTTTTTAAACAGCCGATAAAACAAACCAATGCGGAGTGGTTTGGTACATTAAAGTCAAATTTATTGAATAGCTCCGTGGCTTTCCTATAGGCATATGACATGCTGGATCTTAGGTAATGTAAGACGAAGAACAAAAACTAAAAAAAGGCTTTCTTGCGAATAAAGAAGACAACAACGGGCGTCTAAAAGCACGAAGCTTTTCAGTGCAAGGATATTATTTATTTAATATTTATTTACACATACTGCAGGCCAGCACTTTGGCCTTAGCAAGAGGAGCATTGCATAAAAATGCATATATAACAAACGTACACCTTAGAACAGTGTACGAAGGACAGATAAAAACAGGCCTCCCCTTCACTCTAACATTGTTTAAAATGCCTTCCCAGCATTTCCATAAAGACATCCGATTCAAATATACCAACGGGGAGCGAATTCAAGTCTGCAACCCTTCGCGGGAAAAACCTGAAGTAATTAGCGTGTGGTTTGGCAACAATTGGGGCTAATGAATGCTGAATAATGTGTCTAGCTTTTCTAGTGTTAAGTGCTTTCACACAGTGAGGCAACTGGATATTGATTTTACCTTGGAGGCTGTTTTGAAGCAACACAAGATGGCTAATTCTCATTCTTATCTCTACCGTTTCGATACTATTTTTTTGCATTAACTGAGTTGGTGTGTCATCTCTTGTGTACCCACCGAAAATCTGTCGGATCGCCTTTCTTTGTACTTACTCTAATTGACTGATGCCTTTCTTGGTATTAGAGTCCCACAATACAGCTGCATATTCCAGTCTGGATCTTACAAGAGAATTGTAGGCTATCATCTTCGTATTTACTGGAGCACCTTTTCTAATGTACAACAGCTTCCCTACAGCCATTGAACAAATATCGGAAATGCGCGCTGACCATGCAAGATTATCAGTCAGTGTAACGCCTAGATATTTGTACTCATTAATCTCTTAAACAGATTTACCGCAAAGCATGTAAGGGAATGTACTAGGATATTCTTTTCTTGTAATGCGGAGCAGTACAGTTTTTTCACTGTTCAGTTCCATCCCCCCTTTAATGCACCAGCGAGTCACTGCTTCGATAATTTCTGCAACGAATCGTAATCTAAATCACACAGTCGTCCGTGAACAGTTTTATGGACACATCTTCTAAAATAACATCTACAAAATCATTGATATAAATTATAATGAAAGCTCATTTTCAAGTAACGCCCTCTGTTTACACATTCCTCGGTCCCTCGTGTGGTGCAGGTTTTTAATCTTGTTATGCTGAGAGACCAACCTGAACCTTGAGTTCTCTGCGGGTAAAAAAAGCGCCAGCAGTTTTGCATAAGTAATTCTGTTTTTGCCTTCACAAAATAGGAATTTACTGATACTTGACTATCGTGCGTCATGTATACACTCCTCTTTACAAGGCGTAGCACTTGTACAGAAGCCGAGGCTTACGCTTCCCAATAACGTGAATGTATTTTCTTTAATGAGCAATTACGGATTAATTCCTCGCGCAGTGATACCCGATTAAAATATACCTTACACATCTGAATATGCCCTGTTTGAGACAAAGCTTGGGAAGCCTTATTGCAATGTTTTCGCCCATTTACTTCTCACATTGACCTAATGCCACCCTCTGGTTTTAATTAAAATTGAAATTTTCATATGGTCTTAGGCCCAGAATTAAAAGAAAAGCAATATATTCCCTCAGCTAAGGCATAAAGTGGACATATATAAATCAAGCCTACATAGTCACACGGAACAGCATCATACAATATAAAGGAGGAGTTCTGTGCTAGTTGCTTCTCCACGAAAATATTACCAATTTGTAAACTCTCGCGGAAAATTTGAAGCAAATGACATTGTTTACAGCAGATCATTGGTATTATTTCTACATGCAACAGATGCCTAATCTACTGTGGGAATGCACAGCAGGTTCCTGTCATTCGATGCACTGTCTAGCTATTCCCAGCTAACCCGTCGCCAAATCACAGCAACAGCCATGCTACTGTGCAACAATAGAACTGCATGGCTGGGAACATAAGGCCTTGTAATCTGTGAAAGAATGCAATGCTTCTAGTAGAGATATCAACATTTGAACTACAATGCTTTTGTACAAATAACATATGTGAGTTAAAATTCCATCGTTCGATATTTGCTCATGATTAGGTAGCCTTGGTTTAGTTTCCCGCGCACGCGGAAGGTAGATCACCTTGCGCGCTATGTTGAAGTGAGGAGCTTTGGGAGCGCGAAAGCCCTTCGGATAAGATCAAGTCCACAATGTATAGTGTGTGTACGTGCAGAACCAATAGAGGGAACGTCGACGTGTCACCGAAGGATCTCTTCCTAGTTCCTTTAACCGTGAAAAGTGCCACAATGTCTTCAGATAGCCAACGACAGCTATGCGAATGAACTGCAGGACAGTTAGCTAAAGAAAATTAACAATTTTGATGACGACAGATCATGTCGACCAAAAGTGTAGCTACTAAGGGCATCATGACGAAACTGAAATTTAAAGACGCTACCGAGCCCGCTAATAAGTGACAAATACAAGAGAGAATGACGCAAGACGTGCGCTTTTCAGTTTGTTTCAGTCTTTTCAGTCTAGAACGGTATGCAATATCTAGCCCAAATTGACGTTCTTCTAAGCCACCTCGGGGATGTTTCCAAAAGCAAAGCGCCTGAAGTAAAAATAAAAAATAGGAGGACGCTTAAACCTCTTCTTAAAGGCAGAAGCCATATCACCACTTGCATCGCGTTTTAATTGCGCGAGCTTTTTCGCGTTGATAGTCTAGCTCAGGATTCAGGAAAAGTAACATCTCAATTTGTTTAAAACGCGCCGCGGTAGCGTAATGCTTATTACTGTACCCGGGTTTGAACCCTGCCCTGAACCCTACTACTGCAGTGTCTGGGTTTGAACCCTGCTGCAGTAGATGCATGCGTTCGATGGAAGCGAAATGAAGTGGCATCTGTAAGCTGTGCGATGCCAGTGCACCTAATACAACCCGAAGTGGTCGAATTTTCAGCAGTTCTCCGCTAGGGTGTCTCTCACAGCCACAGTCCATTTGGGACGTGTAACTCTAGGAACAGAACCAAACCAAACACATTTGTTTGGTTTGGACGGGAAGGCAAATCGCAGCTTCTCCCTGTAGCTATGCATAAAAACAACGACATATAGTTAGAGGTACACATTTCGTTAGGTAGAATCCCTGTTGCATGCAAACTTGACTGGCAGAAAGCAAAGGGGCGTGATAGCCAATTTCACGCTGGACGATAAGCGGTTTCATCACAGTTATGATCCGAAATACCCTATTGTACTTTGTCACGACAAGTGTTTTTCAAGGTTATGCTGACACGTTTTTTTACTTAATCAGCTGTATACGCTTCATGTGAAACTTATTCTCTTCATGATGCCCTAAAGAATTTGGCTTTCAACTGCTAAACGAAGTTTATCGGAATCAAGTCGAAGCCGCCGCGCTGGGGTGGCCGTGTTGTAGGTCGCTCGAGTGCGGAGTCGGAATAACTGGGTCCTTTCCCTGCCTTTGCGGCCGCTTTTAGACGGGATGCGAGTCATTACGTCTATGCACTGTGTGATGATAGCCCACGTTAAAGAATTCCAGGTGGTCGACATTACCCGCAGACCTCCACTACTGCGTGCCTCAGTCTTAACTGGTGGGGTGCGTTAAACCCCGGAAACCAAATCGGACCTCATATGGGCTTTGACATCATCGTATCTGTAGAATCAAAATGCATTGACTCCCGCCGGTAGAGTTGGCTAAGAAAACGTGCAGGTATAAATACTGTTGTCCTCAACTACAGAGCCTCTAATTGCCCATATCCATATTTGGACGTAGAACACAGCGTATCCTGCGTAAGCATCGACTTGAAATTTTTAACCGCGACCGAAACACTGCGTGTACAATCTTGTAGGTGTCGCTGGCCGCTTTGTTTTTGGATTGGGGGAAGAAGTCATTCGGCGCTTCGATATTTTCTTAATTTTGTTATTAATTTCGTGGATCACTTGGCTTTGAGAAGCTCAATATGGAATTCCAGCAGAGTCCCAAAGCAATGCGTGCTTTTTTGAGTGGCAGCAGCAGATGCTCATCTCCGGCCGCGATCAGAATCCTGTCCGCTGGCGACTCAGCTTTCGCTGCTCATGGGGACATTTATAGCTCGCCGCTCCCGGAGCGTTGCCTCACGCGATTGGAACTCCTGGAACTCCGCAGATAACCGAGAGGAGGCGCTAGTTGCAATCGCACCTCTCATCTGGCAGGTTCTAAAAAAATCGCCGCAGTGTTGGCGCTCAGAAAGTAAGGTGCCGGTAAGAATAACGTGAGCACATTGCACACGCTACGGCATGGTCCCTCCCTTTGGACCAGTGCTTGTGACACGCGTGATGGCTTAGGTTCTAGGGTTTAAAACTAAAGAAATTTTAATATCATTTTATGTTGCCTTAGCATTAGTTATTCTTTTTAACACGTCTCCTTCGCCATAAATTGCTCACCATCATTGAACTAGGGCATATTCGGCACATCTACCTTCATCGTTCATTTATCCCTGTCTTTGTCGCTGAAGCAATACTACGCTAGGTCTAAGCGATTTCGCGGAGCCCCGGAGAGCCCCAACTGCGCATGTGCGAGGAGCGAACATCCTTAGGCAGAATCTCGCCGGAAGCGGCGAGAATTCTGGTCAGCAAAGAGTTGATCCGCAAAGTCAGCCTAATATGGATCCCAACGCATGCGTCGGTTCCCGGTAATGAAGCGGCATACGAGTTAGCCCGAGCTATCTACTTCCGGGTAACCGTAGATCCGCCGGATTGCCAAAACCTAAATGAACGCGCGCAAACCTATTCTGAAATCGTTGAGAAATATCGATTAAACAAAAATCTACTGCCCCCACCGGATAAGATACTAACTAACAAAAAGGCGACCGCACGGCGGCGACTGCAAGCTGGATATTTTGTTAACGCAGTATTGGCCTTTCACGCCCTACCAGGGGAACATGCAAATGATATTGGCAAAGCATGTGGTGAGAGGGGTAACCTCGACCACATTATATTGGAATGCGTCGACTGCCCTGCAGTCGTGGACAATATCAATAACAGAGAAAGCTGGGAAGCCTTGCTGCGAAGCGAAGACCCCGCTCGGCAGTAAGACGCCGTCCACCGGGGGGCGAGGCCTCGAAGGGACAAAATCGCCTTCAGTCGCGGAGGTAGCCTTTTGTTGCGGAGGCTCCGGCCCCCCGTCCTATGCACTCTAAGAAAAAAAAAACGGCTGAAGTGGAGACTAACGCCCACCGTGTGCAAATACGGAGGAATAATGTTTAGTCCTGTCTTACTGATTGATTTCCGATTGCAAAAGGAGTGAGGCAAAGCTGCATACTGTCGCTCTGCCTATTTAACCTATATGCAGAGTGCATCATGAGGAAGGCCGGTCTAGACGAGCCTTCAGCTGGAGGGAAGATTGCTGGAAAACGTATCAGCAACCTTAGATACGCGGATGATACCACTTTAATGGCAGAAAGTGAAGTGGAACTCAAGAGCCTTCTGATGCGCGTGCAAGAAGAGAGGGAGAAGTTTGGGCTTAAACTGAACATTAAAAAAGACAAAGATCATGGCCTCTTGCCCTATCAAGACCTGAGCATCAAGGGACAATAAGTGGAAGCTGTAACAGATTTTCTCTTCTTGGGCTTCAAGATTACCTTGGAAGGAGACTGCAGCCATGAAATTAGGAGACGCCTGCTTCTGGGAAAGAAAGCAATGGTTAGCCTTGAGCGCCTAGTAAAGAGCAGAGACATTCGTCTGCCAACCAAGATCCGTATAACTCGTGCTATGGTCTTTCCAGTTGTGATGTATGGATGCGAGAGTTGGACTGTGAAGACGGCTGACTGCCGAAGAATTGACGCGTTTGAATTGTGGAGCTGGCGGAGACACTTGAGAGTTCCCTGGACTGCCAGAAGATCAAATCAGTCGATATTGTCGACCATAAACACTGACTGCTCATTGGAGGGTCAAATTCTAAAGTTAAAGCTCAGCTATTTTGGTCTTATGATGAGAAGTGAGTATTCGCTGGAGAAAGATTTGATGTTGGTAATGGTTGGGGGTCGCCGGAGAATGGGTAGGCAGTGAACACGATGGTTAGATGGCATCCTCGAGGCGCTGCTGATGAAGTTATGTGATGTTAGGAAGATAGTGAGAGACCGGAAAGCGTGGCGTGATATGGTTCATAGGTCACGAAGAGTCGGACACGACTGAACGACTGAACTGAACTGTATGTTTAGTCTTGGCTAGAAAAAGACTAAAATGAGGAGGAAGGGGAGACGAACTGTTCACTTGATCCCTGGCTTCCCTTCCTGCCTCTCTTGCCGCTCGTTTCAGGTGTAGCGGATGTGTTTCCGGCTCAATGGACGAAAGATACATATTGTGTTGCTAGAATTGCATACTACGTGCTGGGACTTCTTTCTGACGCTGGGTGTGTTGCTAGCATCCGCGATGCACTGGGAGAAGTGCTGTATGTGCGCTGGGGCCGCACTGGTCCCAGTATCGCTTTGGAAATAATTGGAAGTCCGGAAACTGGAGGCGAGAAATGATGCGCATATGAAAAATATGGCTCAAGTAAGCACTTTTTTGCTACGAAGTGGCTGCGCACCATTTATAAAACAAGGACAGTATCTTTTTTTTAGAGTTTCCGTGTTTCGATAGGTCGTTTCGAGCGTTTCTAGAGAGACCACAATCGTCGCGCCTCTGATATCTCATGGCACACTGCCGATTGACGATTAACGTACAACTAAAAAATGGAATTGAGTAATGTGGGCTGTCACGCATTGTAAACCTCACAACTGTGCTTTAGGGCACTCTTACACAATGATTACAGACGAAATGTTCAATGCGGGCTCAATCGCAGGGTCCAAACAGGGCCTACGCATTAGCTAACGTTACCTGCACTGCGGCCAAGTATAAACAGCAGAAAGAAAAAAAATTAAACGAGGAAGAGAGTAGTTTACCGAGCGATGGGCCCATGAGAGAAAAAAGAACATACAGCGCTTGTAATGCATAATAATTTGCGTGTTTCTCATGCTTTTCCGCTCCTTCTTGCTCTTCGTATAAACCAGCCGAGCTCTCGGTCATCGCAACGCTTCACGAAATGTTTACATACAATAAGATTTAGTTACCAAAAAAATAGTGTCGTCGCTGCTGCGCTTGCCAGTATTGAAGCTTTGCCGCACTTTATTCTTTCAAGGTTTGTGCTGCAGCTCCGTGTTCAGCGAAAATTACTCCCATTGTAGCATAACATCACCGAAGAGCCGGCGCTGTTAATTTTGCCAGCGATGTCAAACTGCACATGTTAAAAGATTCCAGTGCACAAAATAGTGCGTATATTGACCGTTTTACCGAGAGCTAGTAGGAGAGAAGGAAAATACTAACCAGGTTCATTGCGCCGGCCCATTGTTGCCAGTACAGAGTGGGCTGTGCATTCGCACGCTTCATGCATAGCAGAGCGTCCTTGAACCTCGGGGTATGGTCGTTTGAGAGACTTAAACACTTAAACATCTTGCGATATCAAAGAAATCGCAAGATGATTGCCGTGAGCGTAAGCAGGATACACGCGACGACAGCCGAGTGTGGCTGTGATATGCATGTGCTTCACCGCATTCCAGTCCATCTCGATTTAATTCTCCCATGAACGTTTTGTGTAAGCCAGGCAGACTTAGTACCAATGATGGACTAACAAATATGATGCCCATTTTACTTCCTCCGCCGTAGTAAACACGCACGCCGGGCACACCGTACATCTTGCAAGCCCTCTGTGCCAATGATACGATGGATCTCTTCGGCCAGCGCGAGAAGAGCATGCTAAACTCTGTTCTTCAGTTAAACAATAAGCCGACAGCAAAAAAAAAAAAAAAAAAAAAAAAAAATCTTATGGATCTGTGATTCATACCGTGTTGCGTGAAACTACGAACAAATTTCTCAGCACAACCTGCTGCCGCTGGTGTGGCGCGCGACTCGTCGTCTTCACGCTGCTCCGCTGCTAAGGCGTCACCGAAATTTACATCTTTCTTTTATTGATGCAATGGGATTGGCAGTACGGCAGTTCCACGAGAGACCATTTACTCTAGCGCTGAGCAATAACAAAGCGCCGTCGGACGTGCCTTCGATGAGAAACAATTTAGGCCTACGGTGACTAGGGCGTAGCGCTCGGAGAGATTTCCGTCGTTACCCGCGCCAGCGGCCTGCGCCGATTTCGTACGCGCTGCTGTATGAGCTGCAAATTTGTCGTCTTCGTTCATGGCGCAGCTGAAAGCGCACGTTTTTCAACATTTTTCTCATTAATAGATTGTGCAAACGATGCTGCTACGACGGGGCGGGAATACGATGTTGCAGCGCCGCCGGACGTACACCACGGCTACATAAAAACGTCGACGGATGGTACTTTAGACACTACTTCTTTTATGTGCTATTCATGGACCACAGTTTAACTTTAAAGTATACATTGTTGAAGCAGAACAGCTCGAATGTATGTTTTGCTCATTTGGTCGCCGGCGCACCGCAGACAGGCATGCATTCTCCAAGCTCAATACGCGATAAACGCGGTTAACGACGTAACCGCGGTGAACGCTGCCCGTGCCTTTATGCGAAATGAAAGCACCGTAACATCGAATGTAAATATGTACTCTCGAGAAGAAATACACGGCATGAAATGGGTCGCACTTCAGGTTAGATCAATGCGGCCATGACTGGAAAGCATCTTTAGTAGTATCTGTATTCCGCGTTCGGTAGCTGCCCTTACGGTATATTCGCTGTGTTCTCGTGTGTACAGGGACTATTACGATTATAAAATTAATTGAAAATACATGTATCGCGAAAGATGCAACAGATACTACATCCTCACAGTTGACTCTGACGAGGTCTGCCTGCGGAAGCGGAGCGCACTATTTCGCAGTCGCCCGCTGAGTTTCCAATAGCTGCCTCCATGCCAAATGGATGGTATACGGTTTGCTGGCGTCATCGAACAATACACAAAATAGCACCAAGGTATCCGATAACTTTTACGAGCACCGCGAAACCGCACTTTTACGCTGCTGCATCGCAGCATCAACACACACAGCACAGCCCAATACGGGGTCAAGGGGAGCCGGAGCGGACTTTCCCAGTTTGGCTCATACAGGGCGCCATCATCAAACTAAGATGGCTACACTCAGGCATCGAAACTAAATCGTCTATAGCCATCCAGAACAATAGTTGCAAGTCGTGAGAGCAGGCAGGAAGTTCAAATGGTCAAGAAGTTGTAATTTTTAGACCGGCAGCAATGGCCTGTACACTTCGAAACATGAAATCCCAACCTTACAAACGCAGTCATGGCCTAACATGAAGAAATAATTCTAAGAATTCCAGGTCTCGGCGTGTATAGATGTGTTATAGTGTTGTCACGTGTTATAGATGACTCAGGACTCATTGATACAGGGGCCTCATGTCATGCAACTACACTATTTACGCATATCCAGGGGAGATCCCATGCGCGCCTAGACAGGATTTATCTATCTTCCAGGCTGATTTCCCTTGATTTCTTGTGTGAAACTGTACTGGTTTCTTTTTCAGATCATTTTATGGTAGTTGCTCGGCTCAGGAGAACTTACTGTTCAAAATTTAGGCCGCAATGGGAGCTTTGGACGCTAGATGCTTCACTTGTAAATGATCAGGAGTTTTCCTTTCGGATACGCTCCCAACTACCAGTGTTTTTGACAGGTGTCATGCCAATATTTGCTGCATGGGAGCTGTTTAAACAGGAGGTGCCAGCGATAGCTATTGAAATTGGGTCTGTTAGGTCATTTTGCAGGAAATTTCAAGAGAGGACGTTGCATTAGAGTTTTTATAACCTCTATGAATTAGAATGTTAGGCACCTGGAGTATATTGAGACGAAATCGCTAGGGTAAAGTGTGACCTACAAAAGCAGGACGCTGAAAGTACAGGGGTGCCCGAGTTCGATCTCGTACAAATCGTACTTTTAACTCTGAAACACCTACGCGAAAAGCTCTACTTGATGAGCACCGTCATGCTACTGCTAAATTGATACCGGGAATAATGTCCAACGGCTCCCTAGTAACGAAAACGTGGGACATCATCTGTGTGTTTGTGAGCTATTACACGACGCTGTTCAGTGACGCTTCTGCTACTTCTAATTCGGATCTACTAGCTAACTTCAAAGGTCTTATAACGCCTTTATCAAATGATGACTGTGCTCTTATCAATGGTCCTTTCACGTTTGAAGAAATAGAATTACTTCCACTCCAATTACTTCCAATTAATTACCACTCTCTAAAACACCTGTCCCTGATGGCATATCATGCGAGTTTTACAAAACTTTTAAACGTTTGCTGAACCCTGTCTTGCTGCAGATTTTCGCTTTAAGTTTAGATGTGGGGTTCCTTCCTCGGTCCTTTACTAGGAATCACACAGTCTTAATTCCAAAGAGTATGAATAAAGAAAAATTGCTCTTAGTGGATGGCTACAGGCCAATCACGTTGGCAAATGTGGACTACAAAATTTTTGCGAAAGTACTATCAAATCGTTTACAGTATGCCATGACGGTTCTCATTGGCCCTAATCAGACGTATGGCTTGAAGGGGCGCTCCATAGAACATAACATACATATTGCACGTACGTTTCTGGAATCTTTCTCTGGCTTTTATGAGCAGCTTGGTCTACTCCAGATTGACCTTGCGAAGGCCTTTGATCGTGCCCGGCATTCGTTTCTATTTTCTCTTCTCGAGCATGCAAGTGTTGGATCAACTGTACTGAAAGGGGTGCAACTTTGTTACGACAACTGTTCCACTCGCTTGATTGGTAATGGTCACCTCTAAGAGCCTGTGTTAATTCGATCAACCGTGAAGCAAGTCTGTCCTATGTCATCGCTACTCTTTGCCCTCTACCTAAAGACACTTTGGTTGAATGCACTGCAAAACCACAGTATCCGTGGTTATGTTGTCTTCAGTAATGAAGTCAAAGTGCTTGCGTACGGCGATGATTTGGCGTTTTTCTGCACAGACAAACCCAGCATTGACAAAATTATAACCACATTTGAGTAGTTTGGCATTGTATCTGGCGCTCAAATGAATAAGTCTAAAAGTTCTGGTCTGTGGTTTGGTGCATGAGGAGCAATGCCGACTCATTATACTGGAATTGAATGGTCCCGTGTTCCCCATAAATACCTTGGAGTTCCCCTTCATGCATTCACGTTTAGTGGGCGTTACTGGAAAGAGCGGATCACGGCACTCCAAAGCTATGCTCACACGTTCGTTCCGCACCGCCTATCAATTTTTGGCCGTGCACAGTCATGTAACATGTTTCTGGCAACAAAATGTTATCTTTTACAGGTACTACATTGCGCGAGGAATTACATCCACAGTTTTCACCGAACGTTTGCGACGTTCATATGGTCGTCAAGTTTTGAGTCTATGCGGCGCGATAAAAAATTCAGACCTGCTGCTGCTGGCGGACTAGGTTTGACACATCTCTATGTCAGACAGTTAGTTGCTCGTTTCTTATTTTTCCGTATTAGCTCCCGTCCAATTACCAGAGCATCCCTGCAAATTAACCTTGTAAACCTTCTTCCAAACTTAGTGGTCTCTTCCAATTTTACCTGAGCGGCCCTTATTATTTGGATTTATGAAAGAAGTTTACGATTCGGTGCTTTTTGTGGCAGTTCGCTTCTTTTATGAGTACTTATTCTCTGTTTAACAGAAAAGTGTATACCTAGAATTGATATCTATGTTATTCCCACCTCCCTTATATCTTTCACTCTATTCTAATTGTATGGGGCATGATGTGTTAAAAAGGGTGCGCAAAATGCCGATCTCGCCTTCTACAAAAACGTTTTTCTTTAAACGTCATGCCGTGGTTTTGCCTGCTAAAGTGTGGCTTCAGAAAAAAAAAAATTTGTTTCTTCTGTCAATTGTCGGTTATGTGATACACCTTAAACCATCGAACACCGTTTTATTGCCTTTAAAGCTGCAATATTATTTTGGGACGTTCTGCAAAGAACATTGAAGAAAGACTTTATTTTGAATTGCCACAGTGTGCCTTACTTGATAGCCACCGAACATGACCACAGAACCTTCGACATGATTTTCCTCCTTGGACTGTTCAACCTGTGGAAAACACGTATGTTGGATCGGAATTCTGAGCCTCTACTCTCCCCTGCTACTCATTTCGGCCAGACGATACACCAGCTTAGAGATACTTACGAAGATACTCTATTGCAAAAACCAGCGTCTCCAGTGCGAAACCAGTAAGATTTTCGCGCTGGTTTTTCACTGGATCTGCTGGGCACGCGATATTCACTGAAGCAGTAACGGGAAGACATTGGCTGCACTGGTGCGATGAAAGAAAAACGCTGGGATTAGCCTTTTGACGCTGGGTGTGTCGCTGGCATCCGCGATGCACTGGGAGAAGCGCTGTATGTGCGCTGGGGCCGCACTGGTCCCAATGCCCCAGTATAGCCGGTGCGGCCTGCGGCGTCAGCCTTAGTAGCATCCCTCAGGGGCCAACAGGGCAGCAGCGTACTTTCAATCGACCATCGGGGGGCATATGAAAAATATGGTTCAAGCAAGCGCTTTTTGCTGCGAAGTCGTTGCGGATTTGTAAGAAAACAGTATTGTAACACTGTAAGAAGACAGTATCTTTTTTCTAGAGTTTCCATGTTTCGATAGGTCGTTTCGAGCGTTTCGAGACAGACAACGACCGCCGCGCCTCAATCTCATGACACACTGACGATTAACGCACAACTAAAGCTGAAATTGAATAATGCGGGCTACCATGCATAACCAACTTCACAGCTGATCTTAAGGGCACTCTAACACAATGATTACCGCCAAAATGTTCAATGCGGGCTCAATCGCAGGCGAGCGTAGCCTGCACCACGGCCCAGTATAAACAGCAGAAAGAAAAACTAAAACCAGGAAGAGGGTAGTTTATCGAGCGATGGGCCCATGAGAGTAAAAGCAACAACATACAGCGCTTGTAATACATAATATTTGGCGTGTTTCTCAAGTTTTTGCGCTCCTTCTTACTCTGCGTATCAAGCAGTTGAACCCTCAGTTATCGCAATGCTTCCCGCAATGTTTACATACAAATAAGGTTTAGTTACACGCAATTAGGGTCATCGCTGCGGCGCTTGCCGGTATTGAAGCTTGGTCGGACAGTTTTTTATTGAGGGCTTATACTAAAGCTCCGTGTTCAGCAAAAATTACGCCCACGTTAGCAGAGCACCACCCAAGAACCGGCGTTGGTAAATTTGCCGGCGATGTCAAACTCCACATGTTAAAATGATTCCAGTGCACAAAATAGCGCGCATAGGCGCCCAGAACATTAGTTGAAAGTCGTGAGAGCAGACAGCTAGCTAAAATTATCAAGAAGTTGCAATTGTTAGAGCGGTAGCAATGTCCTGTAGACTGCGAAACATGAAGTCCCAACCTTATATATACGGGTCATGACATAAAATGCAAAAATGTTTCAAGGAAGTCCACTTCTAGGCGTGGCCGAGTGGTAAGCGTGCTGAGCTTCTGATCGATATGTGCCTAGGGACTTAGCTCGAGGCGCGTTTGGTCCACTAGTTTTTTTTTCTTTTTTTTTCGGTTTTTTTATATACCTAACTTGTTTCGTTACTTTTTACTTTTTAATTTTTATCCCACGCCTTTTCTTCTACGGGCGGACAGTGCCGCGAGTGCGGAGCGTCCCAGTATGCCGCGTCCCAGTGCGCCCAGTTTCCAGTGTCATACTGGGACCATAATCAGGTATGGCGCTAGGACGCTGGCACCCAGTGGCACTGGTTTTTGCAATAGGGTAATGTCTATCAATTAGACTGGCTGGCATTGTTGATCCATCCATCCATCCATCCATCCATCCATCCATCCATCCATCCATCCATCCATCCATCCATCCATCGATCCATCCATCCATCCATCCATCCATCCATCCATTCATCCGTCCGTCCGTCCGTCCGTCCGTCCGTACGTACGTACGTACGTACGTACATACGTACATACATACATACATACATACATACATACATACATACATACATACATACATACATACATACATACATACATACATACATACATACATACATACATACATACATACATACATACATACATACATACATACATACATACATACATACATACGTACGTACGTCCGTCCGTCCGTCCACCAGCCCACCCATCCATCCATCCTTGGGCCTGCAGCCGGGGGCGGGCACAAGGGGAACTTTTTATTTGGTGGGAGAATAAAGTTGTTATCATCATTATCATCTCGAGAGCAGCAAAGATGGGCCGCCGACTGCCCCGCTGCGCGGGTGACTCCGAGGTGTCGTACTTAATCGTCGACAAATTTTTAACACGCCCATGTAACATGGTAAAGGGCAGGGGGCTCACCACATAGTGGGAATTTATTGTCATATGTTGTGGGATGGATTTTACTGAGTCAACTCAGGCTGGGGTATATGTAAGTCTGTAGCTGTCTCCAGGCAACCGATTACTCTCTATTAAAGTCTTCGTGGGAATGTGGTAGACCCTCCTTAAGGCTCTTTGGTGTTCAAGGATGGCTACATAGCTTCTAGTGACTGCATCCAGTTACCCGTCGTGCGCCTCCCGGTGGGCGTATGCTCGGGCATTGGCGTCGATACGTTTTTACCTTTGACAGTCTCATGGCCTGGTGGCCACGCTATGAAGCAACTCGAAAAGGGGATTTTTCTTTCCTTGAGTATGCCGATGGCTGCAGTGTATATGTAAGATATGTGTCGGCTACTATACCTACTGCATGTTGCGAGTCTGTAATTATCTATATAGTAGTCTACTCGCCCTGGTTGGTGATAGCTAAAGCGATTGCCGCTTCCTCAGCCTCGAGAATGTTGCTGCTTTTGATAGAGGCGCAGTTCAATTCCCTAAGCTGGTGATCAACCACGCTGGCTACCCCTCCGTATTGTTTTTAGTATGAAGTGCGGTCGACATATAATACGTTTTTTTTTTCCTGCGAAGATTCTTTCGTGTGCCTACTACCTTGCCTCTCTTCTGGCCTCGTGTATTTTTGAATGCATGCTTTTCGGAATCGGATTGACATTAATGATCTCTCTTATCTCCTTCGGTATGCTCCCCATGCTATTTATTTCTGTGCAAACATCTCTTATGCCCACTATAATCAGCGTCCATTTGTGTCCGCATAAGTCTTATTTTCTGCGCGAGAAAGTGGGCCTCGATGCGCTCTTGCACGATGTTTATGCCCAATTTAAAGAGTGTTTTCTTCGAGGTGTTGACCGGTAGTCCAAGAATGCATTTGTAGGCTTTCCTCAGGTTTGCCTACAGTTTTTTTCTTTTCCTGTGCGAGCGCAATTTGGTATGGAACACTATATACAATGCAACTTACAAAGAGGCCCTATACCAGCCTACATGTGTCCTCCTCAGACATGCCTCGTCTTCCGTTGGAGATTCGTGCGATCATTCTCGTGATCTGCGCTGTTGTATTCGCTAGCTGACTGATTGTTTCATCTATACGACAGTTGATTTGTATCCGCATGCCTAGGATTTGGATTTATGACACTTCCGGGATCTTCTTCCCACTTATGTAGACGTCTATGGAGTTGTGCAGATAGTACGCTATTCTGTGGACTCTGAGCAGCTCAGATTTCTCTGGGGAACATCCAAGTCCTCAATGTCAGGCGAATGCGTCGACAGTGTCTGCTGCTCTCTGTAGACAGTCTTGTTTTTCTCCTAAGGATCCCTTGGTCATCCAGATCGTGACATCATGAGCGTTGATAGCATGCCTGGCTCCTTTAATTGCTTCGAGTTTCTTTGCTAAGCCGCTCATAACAATGTTAGCGAGCATAGGGGATATCACTGAGCCTTGCGGTGCTTCCTTTTGTCAAGGTGTGGAAGGTGACTGTCCTAATGCCTCCTGTTCCAATGGTGCCTGTTCTATTACTCAGGAAGACTTTAACGTAGCTGTGTATTCTCTGCCCGCAATCTAAGTTGCAGAGCCCGTCTAGCAATGCACATTATTGACATTGCCGAATGCTGCTTTAGGGTCGAGCGCGAGCAAGATGTTTTCTCCGTATTTCGGGACAGTGTTAAGCACCTCCACCTTTATCTGCAGGAGGACGTTCTGTGCTGAATGTTGTTTTCAGAATGACAACATAATGTACGGCTTGAGGTCTTTGTCCTGCACGTGGGTCTGCAGCCTCTGAAGCACAATTCGTTCGGATACCTTTCCCAAATAGGACGTCAACGAATAGGGTCGTCGATTGTCCACGCTGGGAGTTTCTCGAGATTTATGAATCATTACTATTCCAGCAAGAGACCAGCCATTTGTAATGACCCCCTCCTCAAAGTGTGTGTGGTTGAATTCAGTAAATTTGTTCCTTGAATTCTCGTCCAAGTTCCTTATTATGGCGTTGGTAATGCCATCCTTGCCTGGGTGGTGTCTTTTGTGGCAGGCATCACAGCGTGCCTAGCGTCTTCTATGGTAAAGGGTTCATAGAGAGTGGGATTTGCTTCGCCCGTGTATGACGAGTTGGCGTCAGTTTCGTCGGCGGTTTATCGCTTTTGATGTTCTCTAGCAGTTCCCGGTCTGTACCTTGAAATTGGTGCGCGATCTTTTTGATCGTCTTTTAGTTTTTACACTAAAAATTACTTGGTTATATGAGAGCTCTTAGCAAGGCCCACGTCTTGGCCTGCTGCTAAGCTCGTCTGTTGCTCGTTGCGTTGCTGGTCCCAGTACCATTTTGAGAGCTCCGTTGCATATTCCTCGGCTTGTTTTGTGACCTCGGCGATCTTATGCGTGAGCTTTATTGTGCTTCTGCTGTTTTCATCTCCTCAGCAACCCCCGTCTAGCATCCGAGAGGTGTAAGATATGTTTATCCACGTTGGGCGGGTTGGGGGTGAGAGCAAGCAGCATTCCTAGTCACGCTTTCCCAGTCAGATTTGATACACGCGATCAAGTGCTTAATGGCCGTGATCTTTGTATCTTCGAACTCCGCTCTGGTGTTTTTATGGGCTTCCCAGTGTGTGAGTCTAGCGTGGCCATAATTTTTCTTGAGCGGGAGTGTTTCTATCTGGATGCGTAAGATTCAGTGGTCACTGCTCAGCGTCTCTCCGTCGTTCTTCCATCTTGCCTGCCTTATTCCTTGGACGAACGCTAAGTCTGGACACGAATCGCGGTTGATGCTATTTCCCACTCGCGTTGGCTGGGTGTGATGTGCGGTTAGGCTGAGCCTTCTGCGACTCGCTTCTCTGGCTAGGCCACTGCGTCTCTGAGTTTCTCTGACATTTCCCCAGCTTTTATCCCATGCATTAAAGCCCCCAGGATGAAAAGACCCCTCTTGCCTGCTGCTTGGTCTGTCTTGCCCAACAGGTAGCTGAATCCAACGTTCCTTTGGGTGGGCGGGCTATATACGTTAAGAGGGAGATGCTTTCTTGGCTTCTCTTTTGAGTAATGACTTCGATAAGAACATGGCCAATGGCCGTTCAGTCGATATCGTGTCTGATTGCGGTGATAGTTTCAGCAACGAGCGTGGCGACCTTGATTTCCCCCTGCCCCTCATATGCTGAGTAAACCGGGAGAGTGGGCGAGCACTGTTTCCTGTAGGGCGATTCTGTCTGGTGGTACTGCACAATTTATCATGTGCCGTTTAAGAAGACCCCACGTCTTGCGGGTACCGTCGCAGTTCCACTGTCATATTTCAAGGATTTCCAACTTGGCCGAGCTCTTACAGTACCTCGGTACCGGTCTTACGGTACCAGTGGGAGAGCAGAAGTAAAATCACTGGCTTCCAATGGTAGAGGAGGTGGGCTTTTCTTCTGCTGAGAGCACCCGAGTGCACTGCCGACTGCTCTCTCGTCTAATGCGAGTGTAGAGGAAGTCAAGTAGCATAAAGCGTCATATCCTCACCAGCTTTTCTTTTTTTTTTAGTCGATGACGCTTAAAATGGCGGCTGTCAAACGTCGGCGCTCGGTGCTCAGCGAGCGGTAAGCATTGCTCAGGTGCTGTATGCATGTTTGAGAGTCCCTGCTGGTGTCGAAAGGGCCAAAGAAGGCAGATCGCCACGCTGTGAGAACAAAGGCATACAAAACAAGCGGTTCTGTACGGAGCGTTGGCCTGTCCTCTGGATGCAACGGCCGCCACTGCGGGCAGGCGGGGAATGCTAGGGAAAGAAGTGCAGTCACGTGGTCGTGGTGCGCTGATCTCGCCGCGCAGAGAGCGTTCCCGCGGGAAGACAGTTACACCCTCGTGAAGACAGTTACACGTACACTACAACGCAGAACTGACTCCCGTAAGAGAATGCAAGAATGCAGTGCCAGCATGCTACCGTTGTGGCATCCTAGGTCATCGGCGGACAATTTTCCCACTCCAGTGAAGGAAAGATGGGGACTTTGTGCCAAAACGCAGGGGCTGGTACTTGTGGTAGACACAACTTAGCTTCGCATCAGTCTCCCTTCGGGACCGATCCGGGATGCTAAAGAGATCAGCGTCCTTGGCCTCTTCAGAAACCATCAACGCAGAGTTGACACCAATGTGGTCAAATTAGCTTAGTGGGAGACCACAGTGGCCGCATAGCCCGCCGGGTCTCCAACAAGCGGGGCGCATTACGAAGCAAGGATCCAATGCTGCTTTCCCATTTTTCTGTAACGAGCAGGATCCTCTACATGACCCCCTACTTGTACCTGCGTAAACACGATGATGACCAATTGGAGGCCATCCACCGCAAAGTCATTAAGCGGGCTCTCGACCTTCCAGTCAGCGCGTCCAACCAGAAACTTTGTGGACCTGGGCGTGGTTAACACTTTTCGGGAGCTACGAGAAGCCCACTTACTAATCCAATACACACCTCTTACACAGACCACGTCCAGTCGCCGCCTCTTGAATTGACTACTCATCAAACACCATTACCAGATTGAGAAAAGAATGAGCGTCCAGAACTCTGGAGGCGCGCCCTCCGGATCCGACCGCTCCTCGCAATATGTCTAAAGAAGACCATAACGGTCGCCGCCAGGCGCGCGCGGAAGCGTTGGAGCGATACTATGGTCGCTAGCAACACGTGTATTATGTGGATGTTGCCGGCTCATACCACGGGGGTGGTACACGGCTGCATTTGAACACAACACAAACACGGTAACGGGCTAATTTTCAAAACTTATAGCACAACTCACGCGGAGGAGATTGCTATCGCTCCGGCTAGCTCTCAGTATTCCTAAGTCAAAACATATCATCACTGACTCGCGAGGGGCCTGTCGGAACTGTAGGTAGCGGTGGCTCCTCCGCTTGCCCGGCGTATACTGCAATCTAGCTACCGATACATAGACCCAACTCCACATAACCTCATTTGGGCGCCCGGTCACCAGCGATTCAAGAGAAACGAACAGGACGATCAGCGCGCCCGCGCACTCTCACCTCGGGCTATCTCCCTGTCCTTGGAAGCTTACTCCCAATCAGACAATCCGGCCCTTACATTGAAAGTCATTACCAAATATTACAAAGAGGAGCACAGGCGCTACCCAAACCCTTGTAAGGGGCTGGATGTAAGGGACCCTTGTAAGGGACAACACCACCTTTCAAGCACCTACCGGATTCTCGCCATTTTTTCTGCTGTACGGGCGTGAATCTTCGTCTCCACTCGACAGCATCCTCTCCTACAGTCCTGATATCTCAGAGTATACATCACTTTCAGCAACTGCCAGGAACGCTGAAAAATGTCGCAAGCTGGCTCTCTCGCTTACTTCGGACGAGCAAGCCCAGAAGAAAGCGCACAGCGACAGCAGCCACTCTCGGCACCAATTCTCTCTCGGTGCTCACGTACAGCTCTGGGCCCCATCGACACCACCAGGTCAGACCAGCAAGTTTACTGCCAAATACTACGGATCCTATCTAGTGCTCCAACTAACTTCTCCCGTCAATTACCTTGTTAAATCGCTAGCAACTTCTACCGACCTTTGCCGCCGTGGGCGTGAGATAGTTCACTTCGACCGATTGAAGCCTTATTACGATCCCGCTATCCTTCCGTCTCTTTGAGTCACCAGGACGGCTACTCTTTTCTGCGAGGGCCACATTTTAAAGAAGTTCCGATAAAACGGACAGATCGCCGAGAAAGAGGAAGTGCTTTTGCAGACTAGCTGTCTATAAGCTGAGCCTTGGTTGCTATCAGTGCCCACTACCAGTACCTGGATCCCCGCTTAACATTATGTATTTTCCCACCTACTTGATCTTCTTGACTGCAGTCTTTGTAAATAAATAGATAAGCAGTCGGTGATGTAAGCGAATTCACACCAACTCAAATCGACCAGATAAACCTACACCTCACTATGCTGATGGCGTTTTGATATTTTAGTATTTTCTTTCTTTGACTAAATATCTTCTCTTTTGCGTAAACAGCAGAAGTAAAAATACGCACGTGCCTGGTTCAGTGGCTATCTAGTGCTTCTGGTTGATGAGGTTTAACGGCGCAAATCGAATCACTTGATGAAGGAAGCCGTAGCATAATATAATTTATACCCGCCGTGATTCCTTAACGTGTGCTGGGGCCGTATTACATGCCACTCTATAATTGAGAGCGCTCTAAATCGCCCGCTCCTATTGGTCGCCGTCTCCATCTTGGAACGTTGCGTCACGGAAGGCTGCTAGTACGTCGCGGAGGCGAAAAAACAGATGACGTCGCGCACCTAATTATGCCCGTGATTTTAGACTATTTTTGTAGAGCGCGATGAGACGGTATAAAACGTTTTAGAGCATTTGTAGAGCGAGAATGGCGGCGGCATCCGCGGTGTAGTGTTGTGAGTGGTGGCTGCGGCGGTGAAGCGGCAACGCCGGCGCGAGCAATGCCGAAGGGCGTTGTGTGAGAATGCGTTTTACTTGTTCCGACGCCTATTTCGACTTGAAAGTGTGAAAGCGGAATGGTGATGTGAAGAATGCGCCGATGAACTGTGATGAAGCTCGCAGTCGACCGCTCTGACGGTGCGGCTGTTATGCGTGCTCCGAGCTTTTTTTTTTTTTGCCTCCAGAGGATTTCATCTCCGCAGGTAGTCGGCCTCTCATAATTGACGGTGAGCAAGTGCGTGCGTCAAATGGCTGAACTGAACTACTGCAAAGTTGGCTCTGAAGGGTGGTTGGGCTCCGCAGTGCGTCCAAAGCAAAAGGCGGAGGAGGCGAAGGCGACATACAGTGCAAGACGAATGAAAATGAGCGAGGTTGGTAGTGTACGCTTTACCACGGTGCTTTCCCCCGTGTTCGTTCTAACTGAAGCATGTTTGTGCGAAACGTTCGTGTGGACATAAAAATTTATTTTGCCTGTGCTCCGCGGTCGATCTTTCTTTTGTTTCTGTTTCTTAAAGAAAAATAAACAAAGCCCCGATTACACTGCTTTCGATATGATTTCTCCGCCCATTTAGTACCATCACACAGTACCTTGACTTCAGACGATGCGCGAAAGCTGGCACTAGCCGTGGAATCAGCTGTTTTACTGAAAAGCGCCATTTTCACGTTTTGTTTACCTCTGCCAGCGCGCCCTCGCGGCAAAACAAGCAACCCACGAGAGCGTTTATTTGTAAAACTGTAGCTGCTTCATGATTTCTTTGATGACGTTGAATTTGAAATGCGGCTTCATGAAAAAATAAACATTTAGTTAATTATTTAACATGCTATATCTATAAAAAAGTCAGCAACGGCTCCTTGACGTGCGATAAAATCTATTGCCGTGAAATAAAGCGGCCCGGGGCGGCACCCTAGCGATCATTGGTTGATTCCGGTTTTCGTCACGGCGTCGTCATTTTGACGTCACGCTCTAAAACTTTAGAGCGAGTCCCGTAATTCGGCCCCAGATATCAAGTACAACTAATTGCTGGGCTGTGCTGATATCCCTCAGTATACTGGATCTTTGTGTTTTGATTACAACAAAATTAAACTGTTTATATAGAACACGTAAAAAAAAACATTTATGACGGAGCATTTTAAAGGGCTGACATTTATAAAGTCGTGTGTCTCAAATTAGAAAAACCTATCATATAATTCGAAGCTTAATTGAAACTTAGGACTCATCGGTTTACACTCAGATCATTTCCTAGGTAGGTTGATCGTTAAAACTGCCACAAAAAATCTTTTCCCGCATGCAGAGCTCCGCCTTGTATGCACTTGAAAATTCCCCATTATATCTGGGAACGTCAATCTCCTTTGCTCACACGCTGCTGAAGTAGCGGCTGTGAGGTTAGAGCTAAATCCACGCACATTTCCTGTTGCATCCATAACCTTGTCTCCCCATAGACTAAATGCTTCTTGTAACTATTTTAGGAACTCTGGCCTTCGCCCAGCTGCATAATACATCTACTGTAACTTGATTGATCATCATTCTGTCTAGGGCGACAAGAGCACTGATTTTTGCCCAGAGGAAAAGTTGTAGACAGCATTAATAGTTTGGACTTTTGTTTCTAATGGTGAATGTCTTGTTTTTTTCCGTACTCCAGCATCAACCACATATAGGGGATTAATTGCATTTGCATCTCGTTCGCGTCGTGGGGAATCGATCAACAGTACCTGCCTACACGAGAGCCGACAAATACTTTTTTGCGTTTGTCGTCGGCTTCTGCCAACTATGTTGTAAATCGAACATGTACACGGAGTACCTAGCTTTTGCTTCGGGTTACATTGTAGACGCAGTTATGAAACGTGGCTGCGTCTACGGCTGTGAGGAGTAACGGTCATTTTACTGCCGCGGATTTCAACCTAAGGAACCTTTCTCAGCATGCAGGATGGCGAAACGGAAATCTACGAGGAAGAACGGTAACGGAGCTTTGACTATGGCCCCCAATAGGCTGAAATGTACAATTCGCCACCACGCAAACGATCTTTATAGCTAGCAACGACCTTAGTTCTGTGCTAGCTTCAGTGCATTCTAGCCGATGACGAGAATTTGGCAAGTAACATGGAGGTTTGCTGGTGAATAGTGTCGTTCATAGCCATTTACCGTCCTTTTATTGCACAATGAATCTCTTGCCTGTCAGTCATCGGAATTCCTCGATGTCTTTGCACCCGTAAATTGAGAAGTTGCTACTTGTTTTCCAACCCCTTCGTCCACGTCTATTATGCGCGCTCGTTGCATACTTAGTTAAAGCAAGCGTTGAGCGGCCCACGGGGTCGGTGTTATCTCTGGCGTTCGCCTAACAAGCCATGTAATGACCAAACGAATACGAATACCTCAAGTTACTTCTCCACACCGCATTACCATGGGCTCTTATTGTGCCCACGCATAAATGCATAAGAAGGGTATGGCATCGTTTTGTTATCATGCTCGCAACGCATAAAGGCATATCTTTCTTGCTTGCTTCCACAAGGCAGGAAAGCTGCACAGTTCTCTTCAAGACAATGCTTAACAGAGCGGCAGCCAAGCATGTAGAAAGGAGCCATGTCATCTAAAACTCCTGCGAGAGAGCATGTCTGAAAGTGATGACCGTAGCTATTGCCTGTTGTAGGTGATTGTGTGTGCGGCGGCGCCCATCTGACTTATCACCGATGCTTGCCTAAATTTAGGACTTACGATGGAGCAACTATATGAAGATTGCGTAACATCAATCGCATTATTAGCTATCAAAAACGTCAAATCATTATGCCACAAATTTATACGCTTCTACGGCTTCGGTACAAGTGTTGTTTTATGCATGTCGTGTGGCCTGTCGCGTAAAAGTGGAATGTAACGAGTGCATGTCGAGAGAGTGCGGCCTAAATTAATGTTATAATTACTATACATGTTAGAGTTTCTTACTTTATTTGCTTGACGTGGCTCTGGCATGCGGCGGCCAACGGAACAGCCTTGCCACCTTAGCGAACTGGCTTGTACGTTGCTTCCCAACACATGCTGTGCAAACGAAATAAACATGCCTTAAGCTTAAAACACTTCTTATCGGTTTCAGCCCGCTGCTTTCTGTGGCGGCGTTTGCGGCACACACTGCGCGTATACGTCAATTCGTCTATACGGAAGCACCCCAAAGGGTCACAGGCCGCTATCGCATCACACCTTTAAGGGGGAGCTGCAGTGCCTTTTTATCTCTCAGGCTTAAAGGCAGTCACTTCGTGTCTGATTAATGCTATGCCGTGAAGCAAACTAAAAACTCCTGGTGTCATTCCTAATATATCTAAATTTGCCCTAATTTAATTCAGCTCATTTAATTTCCGCTTGCAGAAACCCCTTTAAGACACTGGCTTCTACTTGATATGGTTTAACTGTTTTGAAATTTATGTGGTTCAGTTCAGATAGTAATTTTGTAGCGCTGCAGGTGGGCGAAGAGACAAGGAAAATTTAAAATCTTGCAGTTCAATGCACACATGTGTTTAACAACGTTTTAAAAATAAAACATCTTATATAAAGAAAAATCTCTAACTTAACAAAGATGCTCGGGAGGTAATTCGCTACAAGGTCTGCTCTTCAAAATATTTTGCCTATATCAGATTTGACCACAATAGCTGTGTTGATAAAGCCAAAGAGGAAGCAATTCGAATCCAAGGGAAGATATCCAAGGGGCCATATCCAAATAAGCCATAACAATATTCGATACGCATGAAAACTAATTTTCTTAATTGCTACTGCTCCGAGAATTTTAGCAATATCTGATTGCAAAACTGAAGCTTAAAGAGCTATTCTCACAGGAAGCAAAGTAGATCCTACGTCCACTGATTACGTTATCCACTGAATACGGCGCCAAACGCGAGGTACCTGCTATACTCTGCACATCATGTACTTTATCTTGCTGCGTAGATGAAATAACGACCGCACAGTTGAGTGTGTTCTCATTGTCCTTGCACGAAGTGACAAACCAAAATTATGTCGATCTTGTTATCGAGTCGCTAAAGACGCCTAAATTTAGAGGCATATTTACTGCAATACGCTGTCGGCATACTTTGCGTTTCTTGTTTGTTTAATTCTTCAAATGTCTCTGGTGAGAGGTTACATGAGGATGTGGGCGTTACATTATGAAACGAGTGCAATAAAAATTAAGATGAAATATTTTCGATGAGCCGCATGAATGCTTTGTAGTCGACGTTTTTGGCGACTACGATGGGCACGTCATTCCAGACTCGTGCTGTCCGCAGGAAAAATGTCTCCTGAAAAGTAGTAGCAGGCGCTTGTGCTGGATATACTGCTTTAATGTGACTGGGAGCGAGCAATGCGGTGGTCGCTTTTTTTTAGGCGAAAGCCTTTCTGTGCTCATAAAACGATATTCCCTGCGCGACAGTTGTGCGCGAGATGTGTCATATTCTGCGATATTCCAAGAGAGTAGTTCATCTCTAGCGTTCCTGCCATCTGCAATGCCACACTTGAACGCGCTCCATGGAACGCCACGCGACAGAAGTGATGGCGTACCATCCAAACTCACACTTGTCGGAGAAACACACTTTGCTGATGTCTTTATATTTGTTCCCCCTTACACAATGCTTCTCTGGAGACCTGTATGGTATATGTAAATAAATAAATACATAAATAAATAAACAAATAAATAAGTAAATAAATAAATAAATAAAAGTGTGACAGAGACTTTGTATTTCTTTTCCAGTAAATCAGTTATAATTATGCGTAGCACTGCGGCGAAAGTCGTAGAGGCAAACAATGAGAGGCAAATGATACCAGTGAAAAGGTAGACTTTCGCCATTCTTCTCTTAAGAGATATCTAAAGAACCCTCTAATATTTATGTGTATGTTATCAGAGTGCAAAGAAAGAAAAAGCTTGCGAAAACGATTAAGGCGCGCTAGACAGGGAAAGTTTCTTTAGGTTTATTTGTGATTTTATCAAATACAATCTGAATCTAGTTTTTGCTTAACTGAACGCTTAGTTTCGGTTTTCTGTGCTGTTTTCATTCCTCTTGACTTCATGCAAAAATGTTTCCTTGACGTTGTCAGCCTGTGACGTGGCGCTGTCCACTTTACGGCACAGTGCTAAGATATCTTGAATGTACGGCAGGTGCGACTCGGTAGTTTACTGCGCTCGACAAGCAGATCTTTTTTTGCACTTAGCTTGCGTCCGATTGGCGTTCCGAATAAATCTCTCGGGTTCTGCTTGACATGTGCCAGGTTGTATATCGTCCTGTTCTTCTTTAGCCATCCAGATACGCTCATCGTCATGCCATGGACACATCAACATGGACAAACTTCCTCGTTCACGATTGGGACGATCGCTCAGTGTTTCCGGGTAATATTACCGACAAGGAAGAAGCGGGCAGTGGCGCGGGCAGGAGCGCTTGCGCTAGGCCAGCCGTGATTTTGGTTGGTTGGTTTGTGGGGTTTAACGTCCCAAAGCAACTCAGGCTATGAGAGACGTACGCCGCAGTGGAGGACTCCCGAAATTTCGACCACCTGGGGTTCTTTAACGTGCATTGACATCGCACAGCACACGGGCGCCTCGCTTCTCGCCTCCATTGAAAAGTGGCCGCCGAGGCCGGGATTCGATCCCGCGTCCCTGGGAACAGTAGTCGAGCGCCGTAACCACTGTGCCACCACAGCGGGGTTTAATAAAAATTATCTCAGAGTCATCGGACATCGTCTCTCCGTTCTCGTTTTTACATCGGCGTGCCGCCCCATAACAAAATTAACTTTTTTGCCATTTTTTTGTGGTCAGTACAAAATGAAAATAATGATTACTCTTATTATTAAGGGTTATACTACTACTAATAATAATAATATATAATAATAAAAAACAACCAAAGATGCGACCAATAAAAATAAAGGTAAGGCAGCATAAATAAATGAAAAAACAAAAAAAACAAATGCATAATATCATGGCACAAATATAAAATAAAACGTCAAGGCAGCGCTTATGCTTTCCCTTAGTCCAAATGCAGTTTCTACAGTGACCTCTAAGATACGGGCATTGATTTATCTAAGTTGGCATTCTGGGAGGATCGCATAAGTATTTCAGCGCTGCTGGAGCGATAACATGATAAAGGGAGAAGCGGGTGGAGGACTTTTATAACACCGCGTTTTGCGACTTTATTTTAAACTATAAAAATCGCTTGGCATACACGATGGGACCATAGAAGGCCACTTCCTCAGGTCATCGAATATTGACTGCGTTCACTTCAGTGGACGACTACCGGGTGTTAAAGCGGCCAGCTAAGAGACATTTCGCCGAGTATATGGCGTGCAGCCTGTCCAGTTCCTTGAGATCGAACAGCTGCGCTCATCGCAACTGAGGTTTTAACGGCAGCACGCGTCCTAAGCTTTTATTTGCCCCAAAATCGTCCCCAGGTGGGCTTTTTACTGTTCTAGTATTCTTTACTCGCATTATGGAGGTCCTTTATTTTTAAAGGAGCTCAATGCTTTTTCTGTATAATACAGGCCCTTCAGTACTCTGAAATATGAGCGTTAGAGAGGGAAACTGGGAGCAAGGAAGGAAATAAAGCGCTAAGACGTAAGCCGTTTTATCAGAAACATTACATATATATATATATATATATATATATATATATATATATATATATATATATATGTATATATATTTGTCAAAGCCCATGCTTGCTTCAAGGCTCCCCGCTAGGCTCGCTCGTCAAGTAGCTCCTATATGCGACCTGCCGAGACGAGAAGTCCGTTATTTTTTGTGACCTTCTGCGTGCTTCGTTAGCCTCTCCATTGAAAACGTCTGCTGAGCTCACAGGCCTCGATTGTCGTGGGACATTCCTGACGACTGGCCGACGACACTGCCGCGGAGACAGCTCAGCGATTCAGAATGGTCTAGCACCGCAGTGCTACGTGACATATTGGTCGATTTCATTACTCGAATCGAACAAATGGAAAAGCCGTGGAGGGGGGGGGGGGGAATTGGCATAAACGTAACTAAATCACTCAACAACTCAGTTTTGGACATCCTTTCCAAAATTTTGTTTCGCTTTGCTAGATATTTGTCATGGACGTTGACTTTGGCAGGGCGGAGCCACATTTCGGCGAGGAAAACGGAAAATCCCGGACCAGAAGCAGAGAGCGGTTACCATCGAGCGCTCTGGGGCACAGAGCACATTGTGTAGTGCAACCAGTAACTTTGTGTTGCCTCCCTCCATAACAAATACTACTGCGGCTTATCTAGCTTGTGCCCGATTATTCAAGTAGAAGCTTTGTTACTCTTGGTTATGGCCATTGTTCATTCGTTTGAGTCTCCTGCTTGGCACGAACTGTGTCTTGTCTGAGCTTTAGCCCATTAGCAACCTTCGTGATATCCGCAGGATTGTCACACTGCGCTTGCCGCTTCCGACGCATGACCCGCGTCTTCGGCGTAGAGGGACCAGCGCACTCGCTCCCTGCCTCCATCGCTCAACATCTGTGCGAAGTATGGGCTTCTGTAATGAGAACTGCAAGGGGGTCACCTGTTGCTGTTGCGACTGTAGGCAAGAGGAAAACATTTCTCACACATGAACGATGTTTTAACTCTTTTATTCTTTAGTTTTTATTTCTAAAATAATGTTTTTCTTATCGCCTGCCAGGCGATGTCGTCATCAGTTTTTTCGGTTGCTGCTTCATGAAACTTGATGCATACTAGTACACGTTCAACGAAACGCAATGTTTTCGTTCGATGCAAATGCAGAACAGACGAGCTGTACAGTTATAGGTACAACGAGATAGACTTTCACGCACGCGCTGACGGTGTTATTGAATTTTCTTGCTAGTTTATTCTCATACAGCGGTACTTAGCCTCAGCAAACATTGGTTTTCGTTCTGAGCAAATTGACATCTATCAGCACATTTCTCATATATATTAATTAATGATACACTCTGGATTTTCTTAGCATTACCAAGCGTTGCTTTTTCTTTTAAGTGTTTGGACACGTTTGAATTCCCTTTTCCACGTTTTCAATATGCACTGTAATTTTTCAATTATAGACTTCTAATGCTTTAATTACCATCCTAAAACATTAAACTTTCATTGCGAGCATTTTGACACCTATGAAGCCCTGCTTTACTGAATTTGAGATTTTTTTTAAATAATCTATTAAATGTAATTATTTCGTTCCTGTCTCATCGTCAATTGCACATAAATCAATAATTATTCCCTAGAACCACAGATTAGCATGATACAAGTTTTTTTTTTTTTTTGCAGCCCTCGATTATTTCCGACTAGAGATAGGAGGGCAAGGAAAAAAACAGGACATTTGAGAAAATAAACGTTTTGTCCAGATTTTTCCCCAGGCATGGAAAAAGGGAAAAAAACCATAGAGTATGGTGTCCTTAAAAAAAAAATGTCTTGAAAATTTGTGCTAATTCTTAGCATTGACAGATGGCTGCTTCTAAATAGAAAATACCATTTAGAAGATTGGAGGACACTGTTTTTATTTGCTGTTAGGTGGTTTTGGGTCAGCAATTTAGGCTTGGTTGTGAAGCTTCATGATAGATGCTTAACATTCTCAAGCCCTTAAGTAAGCCAAAATGCATCATTATTTCTGTCTTCCGCTGAGTGTCAAAGTGTGAACATGGGAAACGTAGCATTGCATCGTTTATTCGTATTTCGAATAAAGTGCAGAAAGAAGGTGGTCAGATTGTAGTCTCATCAGCGAGAATGTTTCTCTCGGACGCCGATGCCGGTGCGTCAGTGGCGATGCTTGAAGATCAACTGATGCCCACCGTTGCAGCAGATGGCCGATGTGAATCACTGCGCCGTTGATTGTGTGTCGAGCTGCTGTGCTGTGATGTCACTATCGTTCAATTATATGTTTCCCACCTTCATACGTCATTAATTAGGGTGGTAGCGATGGGCCTCGATCTGGAGAAAGAGCATTTAACGAGACTTTGGAGCAGAATTAAACGTATGCCATCGATTTATGGCATCCTGTACTTCGACGTAGGTGAGCTTACGTAAAGAGGAACCACATAACATGCCTTTTATAGCTTCGAATTTTAGTGTCCCAAAGCCTTTCAGAAACAACGTAATAAAATTCGAAGGCGTACAAAATGAACTGAACCTCAGCATGAAGAGATTACAACAGTGTGGAAACAGTCGAACACAGAAAGATTACCAATACTCCTTGACATGTCAGCGAAACATGAAAAAATTCGAAGAACATGATATAGTCCAAGACACTTTATAAAAACATCATGGCGTCCGGGATCACTTCCTCGCACTGGGGCGATCTGTGTGGTAATAAGAAAAATTAACACAACACGAACAAACTAAGACGGAGCACACGCGCAAAAAGAGGCAACGTTTTTTTCCTTAGCTTACCGGAGGAAAGCTTAATAAATTTTTAACTGGTAAGATTTTACAAAACAAGAAACCTGTCGTTAACATCAAAGGATCACAATATTGCAGATTTTAATAATAGGGACCTTTGTTCAATATTTATTTCGGCTGGCTGATTTAGAGGGACAAACGTCCCACTGTTGCTCTTCCTGGTCTCCTGCATCCTGTGACGCTCCCACCTTATCCTTTTGAGCAGGTCGGGGTAGACCTAATAGGCCATTTCCCAAATCTCAATACTGCCACTACTGGATGGTTATCTTCACTGATTATAACACACGATATTGTGAAATAGCAGCTCTCCTATCTGCTACAGCACACCAGGTCTCCCTATTCCCGTTATGCTTTTTTATACTTCGCCATGGGCCACCGTGAGTGTTGATCAGCGACCGAGGTGTCAGTTCACCGAGGTTGTTGTGGGAGAAATTCGCTTGGGCACGACTTATTTTCGATGCTCTACTCATTATCACCCTCAAGCAAATGTGCTGACGGAGCGAACCAGCCGGACACTCACCAATATGATCTCCATGTACATCGCCGCTCACCGCAAGTACTGAAACTCTGTGCTATCAATTGAAATACGCGCGAAATACCGATTGACAGGAAACAATACGTTAAAATCCGTTTTTTTTTCTTCTATATGGCTGCTTAGGGATGCAAAAAGCGCAATAGGGATGCAAAAAGCGTATTATCGCGCTTGTCAAACGAAATTACCCAACGTCGTCTCATGACTCAGCAGAAAAGCTTTACTGCAAAATAGTTTTGCTGCACTCAGTGGATGATTCTGGCAGACATCACGATAACATTGGGAATGTGGTGTATTACCGCGTATCTAAAAACCAACCGCGTAACTGTGCCAAATCACTCAGAAAAAAGGTATTACTGCGATATTTGCCTTGGCGTGCTATAAAACACTATTCATCATTTAATACCGGTGCTGATAGGGTTGAAAAAAGTGTTTATTAATGGAATGTCAACCGTGTCAAGTCGAAATGTCTCATATTTCAGCAATATTTATTCATTCCAGTACTCATCTTTCTGCTCTCAAAGCACCGACTTATTTGATACCTCCGATTGTACGGTTCAAAATGAGGGAAACTATCGCGGATGTCACACCACATCACGCTACATGACCTCGTAACTCAGCAAAGCTATATTACTGAAACATTCGCCTCATTGCTCTCAAAAATCTCAATCATTTGGAACACATGATTATAGGGTGCCAAAAGCTAAAAATATCACGTATCACGTTACACTGTGACGTGAATCATCAAAATCTCTTTACAACCATATTCATCTTAATATGCTTAGAAAGTCCGATCATTTGATACCCATGATTATAAGGTTACAGAAAAAGCAAATTATCGCGCATGTCCGGAGAAATCATGTTATACTGTCATGTAACTCAGAAAATCGTTTTACTGCAATATTCGCCTTAATAAGCTCGAACAGCCCTTTCATTTAATACCCGTGATGATACTGTTGAAAAAGGGGCGCATTATCGCGCATGTCACACCAAATCACGTTACACTGTCACATGACTCATCAAAATCGCTTTACAACCTTATTAATTGTAATACGCTCAGAAAACCCGATCATTTAATACCCGTGATTATAGGGTTAAAAACAAGTAAAGTATTGCGCATGTCCAAATAAATCATGTTATACTGTCATGTAACTCAGCAAAATTGTTTTACGGCAATATTCGCCTTATCAAGCTCGAAAAGCCCTTTGTTTTGGTACTCGTGATGATACTGTTGAAAAAGGGACGCATTATTGCGCATGTCACACCAAATCACGTTACACTGTCACATGACTCATCGAAATCGCTTTACAACCTTATTAATTGTAATACGCTCAGAAAACCCGATCATTTAATACCCGTGATTATAGGGTTAAAAACAAGTAAAGTATTGCGCATGTCCAAATAAATCATGTTATACTGTCATGTAACTCAGCAAAATTGTTTTACGGCAATATTCGCCTTATCAAGCTCGAAAAGCCCTTTGTTTTGGTACTCGTGATGATACTGTTGAAAAAGGGGCGCATTATCGCGCATGTCACACCAAATCACGTTACACTGTCACATGACTCATCAAAATCGCTTTACAACCTTATTAATTGTAATACGCTCAGAAAACCCGATCATTTAATACCCGTGATTATAGGGTTAAAAACAAGTAAAGTATTGCGCATGTCCAAATAAATCATGTTATACTGTCATGTAACTCAGCAAAATTGTTTTACGGCAATATTCGCCTTATCAAGCTCGAAAAGCCCTTTATTTTGGTACTCGTGATGATACTGTTGAAAAAGGGACGCATTATTGCGCATGTCACACCAAATCACGTTACACTGACACATGACTCATCGAAATCTCTTTACGACCTTATTCTTCTTAATATGCTCAGAAAGCCCGATCATTTGATACCCATGTTTAAAGGGTTAAACACAAGCAAATTATCGCGCATGTCCAGAGAAATTATGTTACACTGTCATGTAACTCAGAAAAATCGTTTTACTGCTACATTCGCCTTATTAAGCTCGAAAAGCCGTTTCATTTGACACCCGTGATGATACTGTTGAAAAATGGGCGCATTATCGCGCAGGTCACACCAAATCACGTTAAACTGTCACATGACTTCTCAAAAGCGCTTTACAACCTTATTTTTCTTAATACGCTCAGAAAGCCCGATCATTTGATACCCATGATTAAAGGGTTAAACACAAGCAAATTATCGCGCATGTCCAGAGAAATTATGTTACACTGTCATGTAACTCAGAAAAATCGTTTTACTGCTACATTCGCCTTATTAAGCTCGAAAAGCCGTTTCATTTGACACCCGTGATGATACTGTTGAAAAATGGGCGCATTATCGCGCAGGTCACACCAAATCACGTTAAACTGTCACATGACTTCTCAAAAGCGCTTTACAACCTTATTTTTCTTAATACGCTCAGAAAGCCCGATCATTTGATACCCATGATTAAAGGGTTAAACACAAGCAAATTATCGCGCATGTCCAGAGAAATTATGTTACACTGTCATGTAACTCAGAAAAATCGTTTTACTGCTACATTCGCCTTATTAAGCTCGAAAAGCCGTTTCATTTGACACCCGTGATGATACTGTTGAAAAATGGGCGCATTATCGCGCAGGTCACACCAAATCACGTTAAACTGTCACATGACTTCTCAAAAGCGCTTTACAACCTTATTTTTCTTAATACGCTCAGAAAGCCCGATCATTTGATACCCATGATTAAAGGGTTAAACACAAGCAAATTATCGCGCATGTCCAGAGAAATTATGTTACACTGTCATGTAACTCAGAAAAATCGTTTTACTGCTACATTCGCCTTATTAAGCTCGAAAAGCCGTTTCATTTGACACCCGTGATGATACTGTTGAAAAATGGGCGCATTATCGCGCAGGTCACACCAAATCACGTTAAACTGTCACATGACTTCTCAAAAGCGCTTTACAACCTTATTTTTCTTAATACGCTCAGAAAGCCCGATCATTTGATACCCATGATTAAAGGGTTAAACACAAGCAAATTATCGCGCATGTCCAGAGAAATTATGTTACACTGTCATGTAACTCAGAAAAATCGTTTTACTGCTACATTCGCCTTATTAAGCTCGAAAAGCCGTTTCATTTGACACCCGTGATGATACTGTTGAAAAATGGGCGCATTATCGCGCAGGTCACACCAAATCACGTTAAACTGTCACATGACTTCTCAAAAGCGCTTTACAACCTTATTTTTCTTAATACGCTCAGAAAGCCCGATCATTTGATACCCATGATTAAAGGGTTAAACACAAGCAAATTATCGCGCATGTCCAGAGAAATTATGTTACACTGTCATGTAACTCAGAAAAATCGTTTTACTGCTACATTCGCCTTATTAAGCTCGAAAAGCCGTTTCATTTGACACCCGTGATGATACTGTTGAAAAAATGGGCGCATTATCGCGCAGGTCACACCAAATCACGTTAAACTGTCACATGACTTCTCAAAAGCGCTTTACAACCTTATTTTTCTTAATACGCTCAGAAAGCCCGATCATTTGATACCCATGATTAAAGGGTTAAACACAAGCAAATTATCGCGCATGTCCAGAGAAATTATGTTACACTGTCATGTAACTCAGAAAAATCGTTTTACTGCTACATTCGCCTTATTAAGCTCGAAAAGCCGTTTCATTTGACACCCGTGATGATACTGTTGAAAAATGGGCGCATTATCGCGCAGGTCACACCAAATCACGTTAAACTGTCACATGACTTCTCAAAAGCGCTTTACAACCTTATTTTTCTTAATACGCTCAGAAAGCCCGATCATTTGATACCCATGATTATAAGGTTTGTAAGGTGTTTATAGGAGCACCAAGACCGCAAGCAACGTCCGCAAACCAAAGCGACGGGGGTAGCGTTCTAATCAACAGTGCAGTGCCAACAAGGCTCCGGCTCCACTTCGTCTACCTCTTCGGGTTGGCGCGCGAGCTGATGGCGATCGGGATTACTACAATACCCCCCGGCGGAAAAGGAGCCATCCTGGCGATTCATGGTGAGGAAAGGGTAGGGGGATCATAATACGGCTTGAGGCGGTCGACATGTACAGTTTCTCGGCCGCGGCGGCGATGATCTGGAGATGGGTTCAAGGGCTCTACTACGTATTGACGGGAGAAGATTGTTCGAGAATGCGGTAAGGTCCATGATAGCGCGATAGGAGTTTGGATGAGAGGCCAAGGCACAGAGGAAGGCACCCAGAGCCAAACGAGGGCACCTGAGGGATATGAAGGCGCTGGATTTGTAGGGTCCCGGTTATGCTTTTGTTGAGCCTGGTTCTCCGTTCTGAAGGAGCGCGCCAATTGTCGGCATTCTTCGGCAAATGTGTGCGCTTCAGACAGTAGAGTGGTCTCTGAAGCGTCGGGTTGGTAGGGCAGGATAGTATCCATGGTGAACGTGGGTTCACGACCATATAAAAGAAAGAAGGGGGAGAACCCAGTCGTAGTCTGCGTAGCCGTATTGTAGGCGTACGTTACGAAAGGCAGCACTTGGTCCCAATTAGAGTGAGCGCTATCAACGTACATGGCTAGCATGTCACTAAGAGTGCGATTAAATCGCTCAGTCATGCCGTTCGTTTGGGGGTGATACGCTGTGGTGCTCCGGTGAATGATCTGGCACTGTTTGAGGAGGGCTTCGACAGTGTCGGAAAGAAACGCACGTCCGCGGTCACTGATCAATTCTTTCGGTGCGCCGTGACGAAGAACGAGGCGATGCAGAATGAACGAAGCAACATCCCGTGCGGTGGCAGACTGCAAGGCCGATGTTTCCACGTAACGGTTAGGCGGTCAACGGCTACGATGACCCAGCGGTTGTTAGCCGACGTGGTCGGAAGCGGGCCATACAGATCGATACCGACACGGTCACAATGGCGGCTGGGGTAAGGCAATGGCTGCAACGGAGTGGCTGGCTGAGGGGATGGATTCTTGCGACGTTGGCAGGCGGTACAGGATCGGATGTACTGACGAATGAAGCGGTACATGCCGCGCCAGTAATATCTCATACGCAGTCGAGAATAGGTTTTCATGACACCTGCATGGCCGCATTGGGGATCGGCGTGGAAAGAGGCGCAGATTTCGGCACGGAGATGTCGCGGAATCACGAGAAGCCACTTTCGCCCTGTAGGATGGTAATTGCGGCGGTATAAAAGTCCATCACGAGTGGCGAAGTGGTGGGCCTGACGACGAAGTGCACGTGACGGACACAGCTCTGCGGGCGTAGACAGGAATGTTAAGAGGGAGGATATCCATGGATTCTTCTGCTGCTCAGATTTCATGCTGGTAATGTTGAGCGGCGACATATCGTAGGTACAAACGAAGCCAGCCGTCGAGTCGTTAGGAAGCGGTGAACGGGAAAGGGCATCAGCGTCGGTGTGCTTGCGTCCAGATCGATAGATGACGTGGATGCCGTACTCCTGAAGACGTAACGCCCAGCGGGCGAGGAGGCCGGAGGGGTCTTTGAGGGAGGATAGCCAACAGAGCGCGTGGTGGTCGGTAACAACGTAGAATGGGCGACCGTAAATATAAGGACGAAACTTGGTAATGGCCCACATGATGGCCAGACACTCCTTTTCGGTCACAGAATAGTTCGATTCCGCTTTCGTGAGGGTACGACTAGCGTACGTGACGACATACTCGGAATATCCAGGTTTCCGTTGAGCAAGAACAGCGCCCAGACCTACGCCGCTTGCATCAGTGTGTATTTCGGTCGAGCAGGCAGGGTCAAAATGGCGGAGTATAGGGGGAGAGACCAGTAGATGGCGTAGTGTACTGAACGCAGCGTCACAGGCTGGTGACCAAGAGGAGAGGTTCGGGCCTCCGGCTAGAAGTTGCGTTAAAGGGGCGATGACCGAACCTCCACCAAGTGCAAGGTGTTTATAGGAGAACCAAGACCGCATGCAACGTCCGCAAACCAAAGCGACGCGGGTAGCGTTCTAATCAACAGTGCAGTGCCAACAAGGCTCCGGCTCCACTTCGTCTACCTCTTCGGGTTGGCGCGCGAGCTGATGGCGATCGGGATTACTACAGGGTAAAGAAAAAGCAAATTATCGTGCATGTCAAGATAAATCATGTTACACTGTCATGTAACTCAGCATAATCGTTTTACTGCTATATTCGCCTTATTAAGCTCGAAAAGCCCTTTCATTTGACACCCGCGTTGATACAGTTGAAAAATGGGCGCATTATGGCGCATGTGACACCAAATCACATTACACTGTCACATGACTCACCAAAATCGCTTGACAACATTATTCATATTAATACGCTCAGAAAGCTCAATTATTTGATACGCATGATTATAGGGTTGATGAAATAGATTTAATGTTCTTGGCTGTCCAGGAATTGTTGGAGTGCGACCAGATTAAAATCAGTGGCGGCAGGAATAAATGTTTTGGCGCTTGGATTATGTTCTGTGGCGCCTAGATTAAATTCTATGGCGCTATGATTAAATAGTCTGCCGTTTGGATTAAATTGAGCGGGAAATATTGTAGACACACCCTCGGCAGCTTCCTCCCATTCTTTCCAGACGCCGATCCTAGGGGTGCCGAGCTCCTCTGCCGGGTCGAAGGAGCCCGCCGGATAGTCCGCCTGAGACCTCTCGCCTCACAACAACGTTCGAAATGCCGCTACGATGACCATCATCGCCATTTCGCATATCTCCCTGGCAGGTTGAGCTAGCTTTGGCGTCCAACACGGAAGCGTAGTTTAAGGCAGAAAATTATTGCGCTCTATATCGGTCCCTACGTAATCTTGGAAAAAATTAGCAACCTTCCTTATCGTATTGTGCGCCTAACCAAAGGTAGCGGACCTTCGGCACGTACTCTGATTACCCACGTAGCGAGACTGAAAACTTGCCATCGTCGTCCTGACGAATGACTCACCCGGTGGCTTCGTCTGCGACGGGGGATGTGTTACGTAGATGAAGAGTGTCAAGGAGAGCCAGAAAAGGGAAGATGAAAGAGGAGATCGAAGTGTGCGCGTTCCGTTAGACCTTGCCTTGTGGTGCCCGCGTCACTTTCCGCTGCCTGTGTGAGCCAATCCTGGGTGAACCTGCCAGAAGTTCTCCGTTGCGGACGTACTATACAATACAGCATAACACAGTAAAGTGCAGTACAATATAATACAATTATACATTACAATAAATATACGCCATGTTTTCACAAACCTATATAGCGCTGCTAACTGGCAGTTTGTAATGTAACTTTTTATTAACTTCAGTTTTTCAAACAGGATGGCAGTTTCGTGACTGTAGTCGCTGTCGATCAGGACTTGATAGAGTTTCGCAATGCTCTTCACAAAAAGGCTTCGTTTACAAGTCGGGTCACAGGGTCATAGTGCCTGCAAGCCATTACACTGTGCCCCACTGTGTGCAAGCCTAGCAAGAAAATTGTGTCATACGGTATTTCTTTGTTCATCACAGGTAAGTACCTAATCCCGTGTGGTGTAAGCCGGAGATTTCTTCAGTGTGGGTTGTGTCATATCCGACAAGAACACTGCGTTATAGCAGTAAACAGAGACGTGTTCTACATTCTCCTCATTTTTGCAGAGAAAACACTGCATGATCTAAGTTACATAAATGCTGTTTTCGTTCAGCCAGGTTTTTACTGCCATGATACCTGTGCGGAGGGGAAAGAGAAAGGTCTTCCTTGCAGAAGTCACTCACATCGTTTTCCCTCTCTTTAACACGTTTCCCCGGATGTTAACTTAAAGGATGAGTGATTCAAAGGGACAGAATACCTATGTCAACTAAGGCCTTCATCAAGTCTTTTCTCTTTACTGATGGCAGATACTGTCCCAATAAACGCGTGACCAAGAAGTGATAAGACGCAACTACCCCGCGGAGATAACGTGATGTTCCGTAACGTCAAGCTTCTAAAGTTGACACAGCAAACTACGGCGATACATTACACAATATAAACTGGACAAAACAGTAGAGGTAAGGGTGTCTTTTTTCGCGGGGAAACATGAACCGTAGCATCATTTCACGCAGAAACAATTGAAACATGCCGACTCGTCGAAAGAGATTTGTCTCTGACGTTCTATGCCAACAGAGATACCCCATATGAATGCTGGAAATGCAAGGTCGAATTTATGTATATTAGCTCGTGTACAGTACCATGCCTGCAAGATACACATCACTTTTGCATGCAGAAACACATTGCAGATTGTAGCCCGCTCACATACAGACAGGTGGCATCCACTCCATCGGGTGGTTAGCTGTCTCATTTCTTTTGCCTTGTTGGTCCAACCTACCCGATTTCACGACAGCTGCCAAGTGCCGCACCAAGGTACGTGCTTGGCGCGGTTGACGGTTGACCAGTGTATATTCTAGAAAATAGCTGGTCTAATGTTCCAAAGCCATGCCAGAAACCAGCACTTTTGTTGAAGTTTAACCAACTTCCACTTCGAGCACAATATTTCTGGGTTATTTTAAGGACAGCGCTTACACGTTTGTTAGCAGACACAAACAGGACAACGTCGTCTGATTAGGTAAGCAATCCCTGGGGTTTGGAGCTAAGAAAGGAAGCGTAAAGGAATCGATGGTATAGGTAAGCAAGAGACGTTTAGAGGATTGGGGGATAAATACCAGGCAGGGCACGCATAAAAGATATATCGAAATTAAACACAGGGATTTAAAAATAACCCGGAAATAGAAGAAAGTTAAAGTTGACAGATGATTTAATTTAAAACATAAAAATGAAAGCTTGAGCATTAGGATGACTATCATCCCCGCTTTCGAAAGGGATGCTCCTAACATCCAATCACCCTATCTGCCGCGCCACCGCGCGACGCTTCCGGAGATTGATGGCTCTTTTTAGACAGTTTTCGGGATAACTTGAAAAAGCGACTATCTTCTCAGTGGTCCAGTGTGGTCACAGGCGGCTGTCTAACGCAAAGGTAGATCATTCTATTTTGATTAATGAATGCATAATTACAGGTACAACGAGTGACCGGAAAGAGCCTGGTTAATGCAAGATACACTTGCTTTAACGACTAGTTCTAAATACAGTGGAGGAAAGAACTGATAGGTGCTCTGTGCTAGGTCTTCGAAAGGGCTAAAGCTCGAGTTACTGCTGCATTAATCCATGATTACAGGTACAACGAGTGACCGGAAAGAGCCTGGTTAATGCAAGATACACTTGCTTTAACGACCGGTTCTAAGTACAGTGGAGGAAAGAACTGATAGGTGCTCTGTGCTAGGTCTTCGAAAGGGCGAGAGCTCGAGTTACTGCTGAATTAATCCATCAAAAGCCTAATGTATAACTGTGATGTCATTTTGGGGCTTCATGGAGGCTTTGCGGACTACTGCGTTGGCATACTTTCAGTCCTTTTGACAGCCTTTTAACTCAGCTGTCCCTGCAATTTCATATCGCTCACTGCTTTCTCATTTTAAGTCATTAAACAGGTGCCTTCTTAAATTTCTCGCATATTTGTCTCCTATGTCGCTCTATAGTTATCTAGTTTTTTGCGGGGAGGAGGATGGTGTAGTCAGTGCTACCGGCCCGGTCTGCCCTTAGGCTTCGAACTAGGTATCTGACACATAATATTTGTCTTTTTTGACCGGAGCGGCTCCAGTGAAAGATATAAACTCAAGAGTTCCAAGCTTTTGGCGCACCCATACATCCCGCCTGGCTGGAACTAATGACCGACGACATAATGAAGCGGTGATCATGTTTCAGTGTTTGGCAGCCTGAATACCGAGAAAGAAAACAATGCTTCGACATTGTAGAAAAGAACAAGCACGATACAAGATAGGATGGTAGTTTACAAGCTAAGGATTAACGAGAAAGTCAATGGAGTCGTTTAATCGGTGGAGTCTGTAGTGATCTAGTTCATGTTTACGTGTTGAACTGCTGCACTCACTATCATCGATCGAACGATCCTTGATACCTGGCCCCCGCAATCTCCGCGAAATATGAGAAGCGGTAGCATAACATTTGAATATAATGGCTTCGAATTTTATTTATTTATTTATTTATTTATTTATTTATTTATTTATTTATTTATTTATTTATTTATTTATTTATTTATTTATTTATTTATTTATTTATTTATTTATTTATTTATTTATTTATTTCCGAAATACTGCCAGCCTTCACAGAAGGCTTTAGGCAGGAGGGGGGTTACATGCATTGTTAAAGAATAAAACACACAGCAGAAAAGAAAAACCAGCTTAATAAGAGGAACACTTAAGAAATAAAATATCATCATCCCAGTGTCGACCTGCCACCAAAAAAAATGGATTAAAAGACTTACACATCAACATGCTGTTCGTACAGTGAACGTGACCAAAATAAAAAGACGGTAAAATAAAAAAGATACAATTAAAGCAGACATATGAAACCACATTTCTCAAGGAAATGGAAAGAGCAATACAGGAGCAAAATACCCGGACAGATAAACAACGGCAAACCACATGTACGAGAAACGCCAAGGAGGAGGAAGAAAGGCAGGGAGGTTAACCAGTAAAAGCAACCGCTTTGCTACCCTGCACTGCGGGAAGGGGATGAGTGGATATAAAAGTAGTGGGAGAGGGATAGTTGAAGTTAGTACAGCACAGAAACGCCAATAGTAATAAAGAAGCACTACACGTGAATATATCAAGAACCTTTTTTCAGATTTGATAGCAGAGACTCGACGGTCGGGCATTCTGCAATATCAGCAGGAAGTGCGTTTCACTCGCTGACTGTTCTAGGGAAGAAAGAATTTTTAAACACGTTGGTTTGCAGGTTTATTCTTTCATTTTTTTTAGAATAATTTGCACGCATATAGCGCCGAATAGTAGGTTCGATATATAGCTTCTGGTTTATTCCTAGCGTAGAATGGTAGTGAATATGCATGTACTTCAGTCGTTCATCAAAGCGACGTAACTGCAGAGGATCTAAATGAGCTTTTTGCACGAGAGCAGTTGCTGAAGTGTGCCGACTGTACGAACTATAAAACCTTGCTGAAATTGTTGAATGTTTTCAGGTTTGTTAATATTCATCTTAGTATAAGGATCAAATACTGCTGAAGCGTATTCAAGAAGTGGCCTGAAGAATGTTTTGTAAGCTAGAAGTTTTATTTCTTGAGTTAACTGGCGTAGGGTTCTTCGCAAGTAACCAAGTTCTTGCATCACCTTTTTTTCAAAGTAACACACATGTTCATTCCCTCTGAGATCAGAGGTTACAATTACACCTAAATATTTATACCTTTTAATGCTAGGAGGTGACTATTAATGGAGTAGGGAAGGGTTAGGGGCTTCCATTTACAAGTGATTGTCATTGTTACTTTCTTCTTATTAATTTTCATTTTCCATGTTGCGTACCAGTTTTCTATGTTAGCTAGCGATAAATTTAACTGAGACTGGTCATTTGGATGTTTAATTTCATTGTAAATAATGCAGTAATCTGCGAAAAGTTTTATTTCAACGGACACATTGCTGGTGATATCGTTAAAAAATACTAAAAAAAAAGAGGCCCCAGAACAGACTCGCGCGGAACGCCCGACTGGACCGGCTCATAACTGGAACACGCACCTTCAATCGACACGCACTGGTGCCGCGACGAAAGATACGCCGCTATCCAGGAAAGCAATCTGTTAAGTATTGGTTGCAATTTTACTAACAGCTTTTGGCGGGAAACCCCGTCAAACGCTTTCTCAAAATCTAAAAAGATAATATCTATTTGGCTCTGTCTATCTATAGCTGCCGCAAAATCATGTACTGCCTCAAGTAGTTTTGTGACCGTTGATACCCCCCTGCAGAAACCGTGCTGCCGAGGATCTGTGTAATTGTGTTTTTCAAGATAAGTGGATATGTGTTTAAAGATGATATGTTCCATAATTTTTCCGCATGTGCACAAAAGTGAAATTGGTCTGTAAGACGAAAGAAGTGGTTTGTTTTCTGATTTGGGTATCAGTGTGATTTTACTTTCAGTCGTTAGGAAGTACTGCATTTGACAGAGATTTCCTAAATATGAGTGACAGATATTTAGCGAACCATTCTGCATACCTGAAAAGAAAATTATTGGGTATCCAATCAATTCCCTGCGACTTCTTGATATCAATATCAAGTAAGAGCGATAGAACGCCTTCTTCAGATATGCATATATTATTTATCAGAGGGTTCGTGTTATTTGCTGCGAACTGCGGTATCTTGCCATCGTCATCTGTATATATGGAGCAGAAAAACTGAATAAAAGAATGCGCTATTGGATATTTGTCAGTGACAGTTACATCTGCATGGACATAGCGGAGATAGATGAAAAATGTCGCAAAAACTTAGCAGGACATGAAAGAAGAAAGTTTTTCATTGTTATATTGTGGTACCTATATTTTGCTGTTTTTATTGAACTCTTGAGCTGTTGGTGCATGCCCGTAAGTTTCAGAACGTCGGCCGCAGAAAGGCACTGCCGGATGTTTTGTCTCATCTTTTTCGTTTTCCGTTTTAGACGAACAATTTCACTGGTGATAAAGGGATTAGTTTTGTGTGCAAATTTGTAACTGCGGGGCACATACTCATTCACACATTTCAATGCAAGATTTTAAACATTAACCATAAACTTATGACACAGCATGAATCAGACTCACAAAAAGAAGTGAAATATGAAAAGGAGCTATCTAATGTATCCAAAACACCACGTCATCAGCACGTGTGAAGTCCGGAAATACACGCTTTTCATTCTTGCAATTCGTAATGGCCTTGAGATGTATGTGCAAGTATACGATCTTATGATCCGATATGCCATCCATAACCTGCAGTTTTGGTTCACGATGAAGCAATTCACCCGATACAAAAAATAAATCTAAAATAGAGGCGGTACAATTTTGAATACGTGTAGGATGTCTTATCAGCTGGATTAAGTCATGGAAAAGAATGATATCGACAAACGGCTCTGCAAAGCTTCACAACGCTTCAGGAAAATCTTTAGTCTTGATGAAATAATAAAAGCACCACCTAAAAGAAAGTTATTTGAATATTTTGAGCACTCGCATAAAAAGCAAATCATTTCATTAAAGAAAGTAGTGTCAGTACTAGGAGGCCTATAAAATGCTCCTATAATTAGATTAAGCTCCTTCAAGCAGACTTAATTAACGACGGAGTCAGTACCAGATATGTCAGGCAGCCTAATCGCGTGTAATTTATCTCTTAACATTATGGCAACTCCGCCGCCTCTTGAACTTCTATCCTTTCGATAGATTCGGTAGCCGGGTGGTCTCACTTCGAAGTCGCTGATTTCAGCGTGTAACCTTGTTTTGGTTGTGATCAATGCATCAGGTCTGTGCGCTAATAAAATACTCTCCATATCCTCTGATTTATTACGTATACTCCGTGCATTGAGGTTCAGACTTTGAAAAGGTTCCTGAGCACTTGTATCGATTCATTGCTGCCCTTCCGACGCCTGTTTGCTTGGCTCAATGCGTTTCCCTGCAGGTGTCCTCTTATTTTTAGCGCCGTTCCATACAAAGAACTCATTACCAAACTTACTTTTGTCATAGACTAACTTAACCTTCCTTCCCGATTTCCTAATTTCGGACGTGCTCTCCCACAGTTTCTTCCTTTTTTGCCTGGTTGGCACTGAAAATTCTTCAGAAATTGAAGTACCCGTATCTTTCAGTTTATCGGCCTAATCACTACCTAATTTTTAGGAAAGCACCCGCACGTACTCACCATTCATGCTCTGCAAGATTTTTCAGTAGTCCCTCGACACCGGCGCTTCTCCTGCCGACTGGAAAGTCGGGAAGGTGGTCCCCGTCCACAAATCAAGTAGCGAAAATTCTCTTAATTAGCTTCCGATATCATTAACAAGTATACGATACAAATTACTTGAAAACATCCTTTTCTCAAATATTGTGAACTTTCTTGTAAATAACTCGTTCTTCACCAACTCGCAACATGCTTTCCCAAAGTCTCTGTCATGTGAAACCCAACTGTCATTATTCTCTCATAATCTTCACGTTATTATTGATCGCAATTCACAAGCTGACTGCATATTTCTCGACTTCAAAAAAGCATTTGAAAAAGTTTCTCACAGTTTCCTCCTCATTAAGCTATCTCAACTAAATATTCAACCTAACCTTCTACGTTGGAAAGAAGACTTTCTTTTAAACCGTTCCCAGTTTGTATCTGTCAAGAATCTTATCTGTTCCTTAAGTTCCGTTGGCTTTCGTGTGCCTCAGGGTTCCGTCTAGGTCGTTTGTTATTCCTCATTTAAATTAATGATCTACCGAACTGTGTATCCTCTAACATTCATTTGTTTGCTGACGATTGTGTTGTCTTTCGTGAAATCAACCGCTCCGACAATTCTAGAGCCTTGCAACTTGACATTGATGCTATCTCTAACTCGTGTAATTTATGGAAAATGGATCTTAACATCTCTAAATGTAAATTCTTACGTGTCTCCAGAATAATCAGTTCCTACGCTCTACTTTCTAAATAACACAGTTCTCGTATCCGTCACTTCCTACCGTTACCTAGGCATTGAAATCCCTTCAGGTCTTACTTGGTCACTTCACATTAAAACGATAATTAACAATGCTAATCGCATGCTCGGTTATCTCCGTCGTGATTTTTCTTCCACCCCTTGCATTCTTATACTCCTCTTGTGCCAAATACCTATCCGTACTAAACTAGAATATGCTGCGTTCATCTGGAACCCCACATTGTACTAACCTAACTCACGCCCTTGAAATGGTTCAGCATAGCTCCGCTCGTTTCATCCTGCACAACTATCATCGTACCGCTAGTATTCCAGCAATGAAGCGCATTTTAAACCTCCCTTCTCTGGCGTCTCGTCGTAAACTTTAGCGCATTTGTTTTTTGCATAAAATATTTCACACTTGCCCCAAGATTCCCCCGCCTTCATACATCTCTTCTCGACTGGATCATGCACACAAGGCTGGGATTTCTTTATTCAGGACACAAACATGCTGCGAGTCTCTCATCCATCGTACCTCCACAGACTGGAACCACCCGCCCAGCTCGCCAGCATTGAAAACATTAATCATTTTCGTACTGCCATAGCCAACACTGTATATGTTGTTGACTGGCTTGTGTGCGTTATTTTCTATTTGTTGGTTATTACGTTTTGAACCCTCCACTCCCCTCTGTAATGCCTCTGGCCTTGCGGGTAAAATAAAAAAATAAATAAAATAAATAATAGTTACGCAGCACCCTTATATGTTCGCGATGGTCGATAAACTTTAGAATTATAGGACGCGGTCTTTCTTGTTGTTTTCGGCCAATATGGTGTATTCTTTCTGTAGACGACACTGTCATGCCTAATTCGTCTTTGAACCCACCTTCAACTACTTTTGAGGCAAGTTCCTGGGGCGTTTCATCGGGTTCTTCAGTAATGCCATAAACGAGAATATTAATCCGTCGTGAGCGATCTTCCAAGTCAGTGAGCTTGTTTTGAAAGTTGCGAACGCTTCTTTCAATATCAGAGACCCTAGCACTGACTTCTGTTATCGCGTTTGAGTAGCTTCAAACTTTTATATTTTTGTCTCAATTTCGGCAAGGCTTTTCTGTATGTTCTTTTGTCATAGTAGTTCAGTTACCTGTTCCTGGATGGTAGGACCTTGGCTGGATTCTATGTCCCCACAAAGCATCAGTAAGGATAAGAGAAAATTTCGCGCTGCACAACAAATCGCAACAACATTTGGTGGGCATGGCAGCTAGATAAAACAATGGTTGTTGCTTTTAACAGTAGAGGTTTCGTTAACAACCTGCGTGAAAATAAGAAGCGGGTTAGACATGACGCTGCCAGATGTTTAGCCAACGTGCCCACTGAAGACGTTTCGCGGAAGCGGGCTTCTTATATATGCGATTGTTGATGTAGATGGCGCTGGACGCAATGGTGCTCAACGGTCGTCATAGTTCGGCTGCTGTTGTGCGCGGACTCTATTGGCGGTGGTGTTCGTCGCTGCAATGATGTAGCCTTTCCCATCTTGTGACGCTCTGGACTTGAAAGCCTGAGTCGAAAAGCTCCACGGTGGTATGTGTCTGCTCTTCGTAGAGCACACAACTTATATTACTAGGCGCGGTTAAGCTACAGTAAGGAATCAAGCAAATAATGACTCAGAACAACTTAAGCAAATTTACCTTTCGCTACTTTTGAACCTTGATTAATTTCACGGCTAAGGCAGAGTCACTTGTGGCGCTGCAAGCTTTCTCGTAGACTACGCTTGAAGATTTGCTCGGATTTCTGTAACTATGCATTGTGCTATATTAGTTTCAATGCAGTCATTGGGTAATGTATATTTAAATATTTTTTTGCAATTTCTCTGCAGAGAAAGGACCTATTGCAACAAACTACATAGCCGGGAGTCAACACTACATTTACAATTCATTTATTTGTTTTGGTATGCAATCTTAATGCAGTCTCAATATTTGCCTTTTATTGGAATGATGGGTTAAGTGAATGTGTAATAAACTTCATGCAAAACAATTATTATACAGTTGACATGACGTAAGGGAGAATAAAGAAAGATAGCTGAGAGGAACATAATAGCAACACAAAAATACAGTAGCCTCATTACAGCTGCAATACTGTTTCAAGGAACAAATGTATAAATTCGACCACGCCGCCGTTGTGGCGCACTGTGGTTACGGCGCTCGACTACGATTCCCACGGATGCGGGATCGAATCCCGAGCTCGGCGGCCGCTTTTCGATGTAGGCGAAAAGCAAGGCGCCCATGTGGTGTCCGATGTCAGCGCACGTAAAGGAACCCCAGGTGGTCGAAATTTCCTGAGTCCTCCACTACGGCGTCTCTCATAGTCTGAGTAGCTTTGGGACGTTAAATCGCACGAACGAACCAACCATATAAAATCGACTGGAAATAAATCATTACAGCAGGATAATAAGTCATCGAATTTATCCAGTGATCGCTCCAGGATAAATAATTGTGCAAATCGGACTCAAAACAAAACCAAGCTTGAATTCTGTCAGGAATTGTCTCCTCGCCTGCTGGATATATGTAGGCGCTGTCAACTACGAGAAATATAATGTTTTGGGTCTACATGAGCGTAAAATCTTCCTTTTTATGTACTAAGAATTGTTAACCGTGTCTACAAACGCTATGGGATCGGTGCGCTTGACGTTGCACTTTTACGGCCGGAAAGGAACCTCTATGCAGAAAACAGCCTTAGGGAGTGTACCTGCACTTAACAGAGATAAATTATCGAACGCTGAAGGAGAATGATAGTTTCGGCAGGTAATATGTTAGTTTCACGAGGTAGCAAGCATCTATTTTTTACGAAAACAAATCTTTTATAGTTAGGAAAATTGAGTACAAACGAAGCAAGTCACGGTAGCATCATTTACAGACCGTGCCAAGGCCGTGGCTGGCATACTTCGTACGAAATCTTTCCAGTAAGAAAATTTCTTACTGGAAGCTCTTAATGGCGTTCCCTCAGTCTTATGCTTGCTCGGCAGGTGGTGAAACGGTTGAATTTTCTCTTATTCGCACTTCCCCCATCGAACTGCTTGTTTGTCAGGTTGCTGGCATAGTGAAATCGCACATCACCAGCTTGTGAAAACTGGGGAGAGCAAGCGGTATTCGATGCTTTCAGGCAGTAGAGAGGGGTAAATCCTTTGAATCGAGCTTAAAGATCTCCTTGTGCCAGGCGATTTCAACATCAGTTCTTATTTTACACAGTAAGGAATAAGACTTCAGTGCCAGATATCATACGTGCAGTGCGTCAGGTGCCGGCACGCAAGGCAGCGTGTTTGACAAGAAACATGTCCAACCGTGCAGCTGATGCACATTGCCGCGAAACCTTCAAAACAGTATTTGTCGTTTTTTAACAGCCGCCGGCATACAGGCTTATCACTCTGATTCTGGACCGTGCATCAGTTCCGTAATCTTTCGAGCATCGACATCGAGCATCAGTTCCGTAATGCTCGATGTCGCGAGTCACACCTTTATCAGTTTTGTTGTAGCGCAAGATGCACCGAGATCTGTCTCGAAGGTTTCGGCCACTTGGGTGTCTTTCCATAATGTTCCAGCCCGTGCTGGTAGCTGTTTGCGACGTTATCTAGATTGTTCTGTGCAGCCTTTAAATTGAGCGTTGCCGAGTGTGACGAGCATTCTTTGTTCGACGATCGACGAGCACGTTTGTTTCTATCGCCGCCGCAGAGTTGCTTAGTTCTTTTGCGGGCGCAAGTCAGCCCAAATAAACAGTTTCTTTAGTGCAATCATCGACCCTTCAATTGTGTCGTCGACCTCGTCACCACTAAGGGACATCTGGTGGAGGTGCTGCCTTTGATCCTTGAAGCGAAGACCCAAGCCGTGTTCCTGTCGCCCTGGAAGACCAGCCTACAGGTCACCGAGCCAGCCTCCGACTTCAAGGCCTACAACCCGAACACGGTCTACTGCTTGACCCCATTCGATCTCGGAAGGCATCGACGCTGACAATGGCCCAGCCTACAGCACCGGTTATTTTCGTCCAACCCCGGGAGCCCCCCTGCTTCCATGGACTACCGGATGAAGATGCGGGAGATTGAATGGACCTTTTCGACCGTGTGGCAGATTTCAACGGCTGGAATGACGCCGCGAAACTTAGGCAAGTCTACTTTGTTCTTCAAGGACATGCCCGAGTTTGGTTCGAAAATCATGAGGCAACTATGAAGGATTGGGAGACTTTCAAGGAAGCGTTTCTGACTGCCTTTTCAAGCATCGGCCGAAAGGAAAAAGCCCAGGCCCTTCTTCAGTCAAGACTGCAACTTCCTAACGAGTCTGTCCTAGCGTACGTTGAGGAGATGAAGCGCCTCTTTCGCCGCGCCGACCCTAACATGACTGAAGGTGAGAGAGTCAAACTTTTAATGCGAGGCGTCAAAGAATCGCTTTTTGGAAATCTTGTCCGAAACCCGCCAAAAACAGTGGCGGAATTTGAAACGGAAGCGTCTGCCATCGAGAAGACGTTGTACACCCGGATGCGCTACTACGAGCGGCCACTTCAGCCAGACTCCTCAAGCCACTACCCCAGCGCATCTGCAAGTGGAGAGAACCTTCGTGACCTCATCCGGGAGATCGTGCGAGAGGAGCTCCGCCGAATGCAGCCATCATCGCAACAACCCCAGGTGGCGACGCTCGCGGACGTCGTCCGTGAAGAAGTCCAGCAGGCGTTGGGCGTTCCTGAAGCGATGGCTGCGACTGTTCCAGCACAAGAGGCAACAGCGATGAACTACGCTGGTGCATTACGTCGCCCTCCGCCCCGACGTGATGACTTTTCGAGCCCTCGCCGCTACCGGCCTGTTCCTGAAAACCGCTCCTTGGCTCCCGCCCGCCAAGCCTACCAACGACCAACAAGCCCCAGGAAGTGCGACGCATGGAGGACAGCGAACAGCCGGCCATTATGCTTCCACTGCTGTGAGGCCGGCCACATTCTGCGGCACTGCCCGTACCGACGAATCGGTCTCCGCGGATTTGCAGTCGACGCTCCACGACCACGCCCAGGTGAACGACCGCAAGAAATCGACAACTATCTGCGTAGCGGTGAGATTGCGCCACCAAGCCGTCGATTCAGGTCTCCATCGCCGTACAGGGCCCGCTTTGCGTCGCCAGGACGTAACTATGATGGTACTGTGCGCGGAAGGTCCCCAAGCCCCCGTAGGGGAAACTAAAGGCAGCAACCTTTGGAGGTGAGGTTGCTAAACGGCGAAAAGACGAAGATCCTCCGCCGCCGACGACCACTAACGACGACGCAACCATTTCATCGCCGCTCCACACGACGACATCGACGACAACACGACCAGAGTGCAAGCAGATACAGCCGCCCAGCGAAGTAACAACGGTATGCCCCGGCCATGACCTGAAGAAACGACGGAGCCGAGATCGGACACCAAGGCCCACGTGCAATGCGAGGACGCGAACAAGTGACCTTGAAGTTGATATCGACGGTCGCAGAGTCACTGCCCTAGTAGACACCGGAGCTGACTATCCAGTCATTAGTGGACCGTTAGCCTCTCAGCTCAGAAAGGTTACCACCGCTTGGGACAGCCCGCTGATTCACACCGCAGGTGGCAACCTGATTACTCCATCGGGACGATGAACTGCAAGAATAACCGTAAATGGGTGTACTTACCCCACCAGCTCTGTGGTCTTGCAGCAGTGCTCCCGCGACGTGATTTTAGGCATGGACTTCCTAAATGAACATAGGGCTATCATCGACCTGCGATCCAAGCTCATCAAGCTCTCTGCAGACAAAGCCCTTTCTGCTACGACGACGTCGATGCAACACATCCCTCTAAACGTCCTCGACGAAGAATTGAACGTCCCGCCCCGATCCAGTATCGCAGTCTGCGTAGGTAGCGCCAACATCGAAACCGCTGAAGGCATCATCGAAGGAAATCTCCAATTGCTCTTAGAGGCATCACAAGGCATCGCAAGAGGCATCGCAAGAGGCATGACGAAATTCCGGAGAGGTCAAGCTCAGGTTCTGGTAACAAACTTCACCGAAGAATACCAGCATCTCAACAAGGGCACCACGATCGTCTTTCTCGACGAATTAGCGGAGCTCAAAGATGTATTCTCCCTCCACGACCAAACGCTGGAAGACGCACCGGACCTATTCCGTCAGCCCACATTTGACATCAACCCGGCATTGACCCACAACAGGAAAGACCAGATTCTCAGTCTGCTTCGAAGCTACAGGGAGTGCTTCTCATCGTCATCGAAGGTACGACAAACACCACTGGCCAAGCATAGCATAATAACGGACGAACACGCCCGACCTCTGCGCCAAAGCCCTTATCGTGTATCGCCGCGAGAACGCCAGGCCATTCGCGATCAAGTTGAGGAAATGCTGCGTGATGACGTAATCCAGCAATCGAACAGCCCCTGGGCGGCACCAGTCTTTTTGGTCAGGAAGAAAGACAGCACACTTCGCTTCTGCGTTGATTACCGCCGCTTGAATAGCATAACGAAGAAGGATGTCTACCCACTTCCCCGCATCGACGACACTCTCGACCGGCTCTGTAATGCAAGGTACTTCTCATCGATGGACCTGAAGAGCGGATATTGGCAAATTGAGGTCGACGAAAGAGATCGCGAGAAGACCGCATTCATCACACCGGACGGCGTTTATGAATTTAAGGTGATGCCATTTGGCCTCTGCTCCGCACCAGCCACGTTTCAACGAGTAATGGACACAGTCCTGGCAGGCTTGAAGTGGCAAATTTGTTTGGTATATTTGGACGACGTTGTTGTCTTCTCGTCAAACTTTGAAGACCACAGACAGTGCTGGAAGCCATCAAGTCATCGGGGCTAACGCTAAAAGCAGAGAAGTGTCATTTCGCCTACGAAGAACTCCGATTCCTAGGTCACATCGTTAGCAAGGACGGTATTCGCCCAGACCCGGAGAAAACAGCTGCAATCGCACAATTCCCACCGCCTGCCGACAAGAAAGCTGTGCGCCGATTCCTTGGGCTGTGCGCTTATTATCGACGATTTGTCAGAAACTTTTCGCGGATCGCCGAACCGTTGACGCAGCTTACAAAGGCTGACGTACCTTTTAAATGGGAAGCGCCGCAAGGAGAAGACTTCGACGAACTTAAGCGCCGCCTGCAATGCCCTCCTGTACTTGGCCACTTTGATGAAAACGCCGAGACCGAAATTCGCACCGACGCGAGCAGTGTAGGCCTAGGAGCCATTCTCGTCCAGAAGACTGCCGGACAGGAAAAAGTAATCGCCTACGCTAGCAGGTCTCTCACAAAAGCCGAAGTAAATTACTCGACGACCGAGAAGGAGTGCCTTGCGATCATCTGGGCTACTTCTAAGTTTCGTCCATACCTATACGGCCGACCATTCAAGGTGGTAAGCGACCATCACGCGCTCTGCTGGCTGGCTAATTTGAAAGATCCTGCCGGCCGCCTTGCCAGATGGAGCCTACGACTTCAATAATTTGAGATGACTGTAGTCTACAAGTCGGGCCGGAAGCATTCCTACGCAGACTGCTTATCCCGCGCTCCCTTCGATTCTCCCCCGAAGGACGATGACGATGAAGCCTTTTTGGGACCGGTAAGCGCCAGCAGTTTCGCAGAACAACAGCGATCAAACCCTGAGCTGAAAGCGCTAGCCGATTACTTGGAAGGAAAGACCGCTTCCCCTCCTGGTGTGTTCAGGCGACATTTATCATCCTTCAGGTTAAGCAATGGCCTCCTCGTGAAGAAGAACTTTGCACCCAACAAGACCGCGCAGCTTCTCGTAGTGCCTAAACCCCTTCGGCAAGAAACTCTGCAGGCGTTGCACGACGAGCCCACAGCAGGCCACCTCGGATTTGCGCGCACGTTGCGTCGAATCCAGGAGAAGTATTACTGGCCGCGACTGCCTGCCGAAGTTTCCCACTACGTGAAGACGTGTCGTGAGTGTCAACGACGCAAGACGCTGCCGATCAGACCAGCAGGACTACTAAACCCGATTCCACCCCCAATCCTGCCCTTTCAACAAATTGGGATGGATCTCCTCGGCCCCTTTCCATCTTCGTCTATGGGTAACAAGTGGATCATCGTGGCCACTGACTACCTTACCCGTTACGCCGAAGCAAGAGCACTACCAAATGGTACCGCGGCAGAAGTCGCCAAATTTTTTGTCGAACAAATTCTCTTGCGACACGGCGCCCCAGAAGTGCTCATCACGGACAGGGGAACGGCGTTTACGGCAGAGTTGACGCAAGCCATCCTGGAATACAGTCACACAAGCCATCGACGAACAACTGCGTACCATCCCCAGACCAATGGCCTTACGGGGCGCCTGAACAAAACGATCGCGGACATGATCGCTATGTACGTCGACGCTGAACACAAGACCTGGGACGCCATCTTGCCGTACGTGATCTTCGTGTATAACACTGCAGTCCAGGAGACGACCAGAGCGACCCCGTTTAAGCTTGTGTACGGCAGGGAGCCCACGACGACGCTCGACGCAATGCTGCCGCACGTAACCAACGAGGACAACCTTGACGTCGCCGCCTACCTGCAGCGTGCAGAGGAAGCCCGACGACTCGCACGGCTGCGTATTAAGGACCAACAGCGCACCGACAGCCGACGATACAATTTACGACGACGCCACGCAGAGTACAATCCAGGAGACCAAGTGTGGGTTTGGACACCAATTCACCGTCGCGGATTAAGTGAAAAGTTGTTGCGTCGATACTTTGGGCCGTACAAAATCCTTCGCCGCGTCGGACCACTAGACTATGAAGTCGTTCCCGACGGAACGTCAGCATCACAACGGCGACGCGCACGCCCAGAAATTGTACATGTTGTGCGACTGAAGCCATATTACGCGCGTTAAAGAATCTGTGGTGTTTAAACTTTGCAGTGTTTATGTTTAAGTTTCTTTGTTCTGGAACATCGAGGCGATGTTTTTTTTAAGGGGGAGTAATGCTGCGAAACCTTCAAAACAGTATTTGTTGTTTTTTAACAGCCGCCGGCATACAGGCTTATCACTCTGATTCTGGACCGTGTATCAGTTCCGTAATCTTTGTTTGTTAATGCTCGATGTAGCGAGTCACACCTTTATCAGTTTTGTTGTAGCGCAAGATGCACCGAGATCTGTCTCGAAGGTTCCGGCCACTAGGGTGGTTTCCACAATGTTCCAGCCCGTGCTGGTAGCTGTTTGCGACGTTATCTAGATTGTTCTGTGCAGCTTTTAAATTGAACGTTGCCGAGTGTGACGAGCATTCTTTGTTCGACGATCGACGAGCGCGTTTGTTTCTATCGCCGCCGCCGAGTTGCTTAGTTCTTTTGCGGGCGCAAGTCAGCCCAAATAAACAGTTTCTTTAGTGCAATCATCGACCCTTCAATTGTGTCGTCGACCTCGTCACCACTACGTGACAATATTCCTGAACATTTTGAGGGCATTTCTTGCCCACAGCTATAGACAGGCTTCAGCTGGGTGTAACGTACGCATATCCTTTCCGCTTGTGAACATCGGAAACCCAATCGCAAAAGTAGAAATGGCAACGTCCGAAACAAACTCAGTCACAAGGGAGCCTTTGATCATGCGCGTAGTTGTGAAGAAAAAAAAAACATGCCTTAACCGAAAGCTTAATGTTCGATAAGCCTTGTGCATCCAGTTTTACCCTGAGGTGTTGCACTGTATGCAATACATGCATGCAAGGTTTGCAGTAAAATGCTTCTTTTCGTGAAAAACTGCGCAATTGTTCGTGCGTTTCCTGCACGCGCCGGTAAAGCTTTCAGACATATACTGTCTGGCGGTTGCTACAAATGGACTCTCAGCTGACGCATGGTTGGCGAGATATTCTAATCGGTGCGCTTGTATACTAAATCTGTAAACATCATGGAACGGGCCGCTACAGGTTCATTCAATTCAATTCTTTCTTTATTTCAAAGCAGACAAGGGATTACACCAGACACTCAAGGATCCTTAGCCAGAGGCTAGTCGTGGATCCCAAAATGGATAAATGTATGTCTGCTGACGACCCAGGAAGAAAACAAAATACATATTTACCAGTGCGAAATGAAACAACTGTAATACAAAACAACACGATAGAGACTAAAAATATATTACATGACAAAAATAAAGAAACGAGAAAAAAAAGGTGATTTCTTATTCAGAATACTACGCCACAGGTAGAGTATGCAAATAGCAACTTTATTGAGACATTTCTGTATGAAGAAAAATTTCCTCAGTGCTCTAAATGTATTAGGTGAGGATATGACTAATCATGGGATAGCATTTCAAGTTTACCACCACAGAAACAGAGACATCTATGGCCATAATGATTGTTAGATGTTGGAAGTAAGTACTTTCCATGTGCGGCTGAACGAGAACTGGACAGAGGGGACTTGAATGAAACTAAAGGAAAGATGATAGGGTTGCAAACCACAAGGTGTACAAAAATTCCTAAGCGATGGTTTCTTATGTTAGTTAGTGGTATGATATGTTGTTTAAATAAAGGCTGCGCTGGAGTTCTAGGTGCAACGAAGTTGATCATTCTAAGAGCCCTTTTTTGCAACCTTACCAGACGATCAATATAAGATGGGTATGTAAGACCCCAGGTCTCAATACAGTATGCAAGCTGTGATTGAAGCAAACTGAAATATAATATTTTTAGACTATTAGTCGGAAAATATTTAGATGCTTTCACTAATGTATAGCAAGGATATGACAACTTTTTACACAGGGCATCAATGTTATGGCGCCAGTTAAAATCTTTATCCATGATCACTCCTATTTATGATATTGTGGCAACCTGCTGTAACTCATCTTCTCCGATAAGCACGCTGCAGGGTGATATCCAACCACTTCAGCGGTAAGGCGTTATGCCTCTGTGCGAATACGTTCTGTTGATAACGTTGCGAAATCTGAGACTTTGCTATTGATGTTCTTGCAGGAGGTCTCTTCGATGCGGGGCCCTCGGACGAAGAGGAGCGAGCCTTCACTTATGCTGTGGAGCGTGTTAACCTCAACAACGACGTTCTTCCAAGAACAACCCTGGCGCCCCTGTCGCAGACACTCAAGCCCAGGGACAGTTTCCAGGCTTCTAAAGTCGGTACGTTCGGCGACGCAAGATTACTCGAGTGCCTTTGAACAGGTGATTTCTTGTAAACAATAATAGGTTGAGCCGGTATACCGAGTAGAGACTAAGCCGTAACGGTGAAGAAGTTTGTCTAAAATGCGCATATAAATGCCGCCGCCGAGATTTTGTTGGATTCTTGGTGGCGACAGTTCAAAGCGGCCAGGAAGAAGATAGAAGAGAACGGATATGAGCGGTTTGGTATGTGTGTCAGGCTGGGTCATGAGGGATAACAACGCAGTTATAAAATCCAGTTTGATTATCCCTTAAACTCTAAACCGTTCGTAAAAATTTTATGGAACAAACGGACGTATCATTTTCATTTATATTTCTATCCTGTCACGCTCAGGGTTGGGCACACAAGGACTATTACTAGCGGAATGAACTCATAAAAGCGGCACTACGTACGAAATAACTACATTTCCAATTCACAACATTCGAATGTTACTTTAGAACTCTAAAAAGACAATCAATGCCTGCATTTCATTGTATTGTAGGGCAAGCGGGTAGGGGTATCCAAACTGAATTCCTCTTTTTTTTTTGTTCCTCGGATAAGGTTGATTGAGAACACATGAACTCTGTGTATACCACGTATGATTTGACGGATCTTAATTCCTTGTCTATGTTACACCGGTCAATCTGTAATGCTTTAGGCCCACAATGGACATGGGCATTTGTGAATATATTTTCGCTTCACTTCACCCACACGGGTGATAACTCCGGCGCCCACTTAAACCCGAAGGCAAAAAGGAATGATCGCTAAATATACATTGACTGTACTTCCATACTTGTTTTACGATCATATGTTCATAATAAAGCACCGTTTTCTTTTTTTCTTTGGAGTTCGCGGAATCAGATTTCAGAAAGGCGAAAGCTTCGTAAACGCAGTTTGAACATTGTTTGCAGTGGACAGAAAAGGCTTAAAGTACGCTCTAGGGAACCCTAAAAGAGTAAGTGTAGATCCTAAATGGTCTGTATGGTTGCCTAGGGGTCCCCTACCACACCCTATTGCGTAAAAGCGTACTAGTGGACAGAGATCAAATTCAAAATCAATGCATGTTCCGCAAATGCACGAGGCAATCTTTGTTTGAGTTTGAGTGTATTGTTATTTAGACAGAATCCGCCTTTTGCGGGAGGATGTGGCGCCATCATGCGGGAGCGGGCGAGAAACACATTGGACGGCAGTGTAGCAGCCGACGCGAAAACGCACAATATGAAATGGCCACGCCAACGCAGGTAGAAAACGAAAGCTCCCCCCTTTCTTGCACTCGGGGCTGAAAGTTGTGACAGTGATTGCAGTATATCATGCTCACGCAGTACGGGGAATGTTACAGCGTTTTCACAATCCACTCATAACGCACACATATACTGTCTTGGTATCGTAAGCGCGTGTAGCGCGGTCCGTGCTCGACGTGACAGAATGAGACGCTCTCAGCGTGCAGGTTCACGACAGAGAGGAGAGCGCGGACGAAGGCAGAGAGAGCGAAAGGGCGATCTCAAAGGGCGAAGCGGTCAGTGGTTTGTTGATGCTGCAGAGCTATATAGAATCGTCTCCTGTGACTTGTATACGAGCGGCGCATATGCGCGGGGTTTGTTGAGTTACCGAGCCTGATGCGGTCACCGCGGCACCAGCATGGTGCAATGGGCATCGCTTCCTCATCTCGTCATCTACAATCGTGCAGCTATAGGCTTTCATCTACGAAGCTTGGCAGAGAGGCACTTATACACAGCCCCTGAAGAGGGGTGTGTATACATATCCCGGCCGGATTGCACACCTGCAGGACATGCCCGGCATTTGTCTGGCAATAGATGATTCAGCGCTGTAGACGGTTTCTTCTCTCAGAACGGATCTGGTCGCCGTGGTGAAAAGGTTTTTGGTGCACAGAGAATGGTCATTCTGTTGTGAAAGAATCCACAACCTTTCTGCCTCCGCCGCGATTTCTGCGGAATCAACGACTTCGTGACAAATGCGCATCTCCTACATATCGAATGCGCATCTAGGTCAGGAACCAACGCTGTTCTACGTCCAGAGCGATCCAGTCTGCGAGTGAACGAGCATGAACTCCCCAGGAGACTCGTTTGTGCCGGGCGGTTTCCTTGCCGTTGCAAACAGTTGGACGAAGACGACGATTATCAAGTTCCCTAATGAAGTGCATCTGATTGCGTACACCGAAGGAACAAGATTCGAATGATTTGGTGAGCACGAATGCGGGTCTGTAAGGCAAAACAAAACTACTGCGCGTCATATGCTCCGAGCGGCAAAAACACAGATACTACATCTATGTATGTATCTAAAGGAAATATGCATGATGAAAAGTACCTATTGGAGTTTGCACCCAGGCTGTAACACACCAGGGATAGCTGTAATGAGGATTTCTTCAGTGCGTGTTTGTTTTAGTGTTACGGGGCCTGTTGGCGATGTATTTTGTCTTTTCTTTCATCTATGTGTGAAAGGGCTAGGTAGCTCAGATATCACAGGCAGGTGTGTGCTCTAGGCTAATATCATATTTTATCCTGACTTCCACGTGACTAACAAGAAAAAAAATACGTTGTTTGTTGTAATGCACTGCCGTTCGCGAACCTCATAACCAACTCAACCACTCGGCTCGCGAACGGCGTTGCATCACAACAAACGCCAATTTTTTTTTTCTTTTTTGTCAGGCGGCAGTCGCGATAAAACATGCTAAATATTGGTCAAATGATAGGGCTTACTTACTCCCTTATTACTATGCTAAATATTACGGTCTAGTGCACACAGCAAACTTCAGTAGATACTTTTCATCATGCACATTTCCTTCAGATGCATACATACCTGTAACGAAGTGTTTTTTGAGCAGTCGAGAGTAGGCAGTCGGTTGCTAAGGTCGGCCATTCACATCTTCACTCTTGGTGGCCCTAATTCAAGCTTCATGTCATTGTTGCTCGCGGCTTGCCGAAAGAAACCTGACAAACCGCGTCTTGCATCCCGGCACGCCTAGAGAGTGGCAACCGTACGCGGCAGATGTGGTTTGCATCGCTTTGACAAGCATATGACGGTCACCGTGCCACCCGTTTGTTCGTTGCCGCCAGCCCCCGTGCACTGGCGGCGCCGAGAAACGCCGTCAACTCCGTCCAATTTGTTTTCATCGGTCGCCGCTACGACTTCGCGCATACGCAGAAAACTCGCGCAAAAGCCGAATTGCCTGGGTGGACAGGGCTAAAGGTGACACGCGTGGTCACCTGACTGGGTCCTTGACACCCTGCGTTCATACAGAGTTTGGACATAATATAAAGTGACAACCAAAACATCCAATATTACAAGAACACAGCAAGTGATTTCATATTGGAATGCATATATAAAGAAAACAACACACCTTTGTTACAGAACAAACAATACCCACGGATAGGTTTACTTGACACAAAAAAAAAGAAACCAATTGTTAGAAAACAAATAATAAAAACGGATACGTTTACTGCACAGAGCGAAAAGAAAGGCATTCCAGAAGAACTTGATCTTCCAAACAACATATAATATGCGAACGTTACATTGTTAACTACAAACGTTTTGCAAATCCAATGGTAAAAAAAAAATTAAGTTGGCATTATCATTTGAACACTACTCATAGTAAAGCACATCCTTACCATATTAGGCCATATTGGGCGCAAGTCCAACTTGCCTTCATGATGTCTTTTTTTGTGTGAACACGCGAGGCAGACGTCTATTCTTGCTCGGGCGCACATTAAAAAAAAGAAATGAATTATTCTCCCATAGTTAATAGTAGGTGTAAGCATAAAGTCGTTGTGGATCCTTTCGTGAGTGGCCGCATAATCATTGTATTGAAGTCATGGGCTGACATCTCTCGGGGCGTATATTTCGCAAAGAGATCCCTTTCCGCAAGACGCTTCATACATATCCATTTATCAGGCTTTATTCGTCCCACGCACGAAGAATACGTTAAGCACGCCAAATTGGTACTAGCCTACTTAAACAATGAACGCAGCACTTCAGTTGGCCAAGATAGCCAAAATCGACTTTTGGCCAAATTTAGAAAAAGTCAAACCTTGGCGTTCCAAGTGCCATGTTTTGCCGTGGGCAATTTGATTTGGAAGCCATCGCTAAGTTTATCACACAGAAGTTGGCTTAGGAATCGATTGTGGCCACATTTGGATCGGGTAAAAGTTCAGGGAATCAGAGGGCCGGATTTTCGTGGTGCCTCACCTAAATTTGGAGAAACGGCTGAATTGCGCATATTCATTTAGACCGCAAAAATTCTCATCAGATTGCTGCCGTCCTGAGGGTCCATATTTTAACCGTCACCTGCCTAACTTTTGAGGTCATCAATGAATTGGCCGTATTCAAATTATGCTGGTCACCATTTTCGGTCAGATGAGGAGGAATTCAAATTTTAGTCATCCTTGGACAAAAGAATGGGACCGCCTAAAAGTAACAGCTCATCGCCGGGACGAACAAAACATGACGGTGAGACGCATCGTAGTGACACTTGCGTTCTTCCGGGCTTGCTTCAGTGTTGAGGCGAGCAAACCGGCAACATCTGGCCACTCAAAAATAGAGATTGTCAGGAAGAGACGATGAGGAGCTGGCAGGCGCAAAAAAAAAAAAAGAGGCATCAAGTAGGGTGTGGGAGAACGGCTATAAGCCACCAGTGAAATGAATATATTTAAATTAGATTAGACAACAATTTTCTCAAATTCAAAAGTCAAACTTCGGGCATCCAGAGTCAAATTGTCTGAGGCCCAACAAATTTAGATGTCATCGCTGAATTCGCCATACTCATAATAAGTGAATTAAGTTAAGCAACACCCGCGTCCGCAAAAGAGGGGAATAAGATACGTCAAAAGAAATAATTTCACAGCTCGCACCCGTCCTTTCTTTTTTGGATCATAAAATCATATCAATTAGCATTATATATGAAGGGCAACTAATGTATCACCTTCCGTTCTCACTTCCTGTCCTTATTTCATTAATCATATTTCTCGCCAAACGAAGATTTAGGGAGAAATTTGCGGCCACGTGATCAAAATGCCAATGGGTTGTCACCAGTACCAGAACAAACTATGGAAATCAATATGCCAATCACTTTAAGCAAGTATGACCCAGACAACACATTTGTTCACACTCTCCGCCCTAAAGAGTTTCAAATGCATTTTGTTCGGGCAAGAAGTCCACATCTGTAAATTTAAGCCTTTTTCTGGCAGCAATCCAACAATAATTTATTTTGTCTTTTGTTATAACAATCGCTATCTTGTGCATTGTTTTATGTCTTGCCTCGTTGCAGCGGCTTAAATCGCTTACCTGACCACATGATGTATGCCATGTTTACGTGTGGAGCTTTGTTGCCAAGCTGCTGCTATGCAGCTTTGTTTTCTTGTGCCTCTCTGCAGTTAGAGTGGTAAAAATTTCGAGAGTACTGTGGACTCTACACTGCAGAATTACGAAATCCCTAGTTTTGCTTTTGCACACGGTACATCACATTTGTTCTCATTATCACTATCGGCTAAACGCGCCGTCATTCTTATTGCTACTGTCATCAGTGTCATTATCACTAACTGCAGCGTCATTGTCATCGCTACTATCATCCTCAGAGCAGACAAGAAGAATTATGATGTGCGTATCACGAATGTTGAAAAAAAGCAATCCCGGGCGTGTCGTAGTTGATTAAACCTCTCGGCTGGGAATCTTATGGATGTAAACTCAATTCCCGGTGGAGACAGCATTTTTTGTTTTCTGATAACGTCATCAGGATGAATGCCAAGTGACACATCATCGTACAGATTCCATGCACAGATCACGTGCACATCTTGCGCACAACTCTCGCGCACGATATTCCGTTCCATGAGCCTAGAACTTTAATAAATATTGCCTTGTAATGAAACAATTTGCACTAGGTCAATTCACACGTCCACAGGGCCAAATTTGGGGGTTAGCTCATATAAGTTTAGAGCTAACCACTGAACTTACCATAGTTAAATTAGAATGGACACGAATGTGTTGTGTTGTGTTGGGCGTTATGCACATAGGTAACTAAGGCCATCATGTGCAAACTCAAGGTAAAGCAGTTCTTGTTAAAAATAACTAAGAGTTTGTTTATTAGCTTTTCTTCTATAAAAAAATTAAAAATAGAAGAAATTTCCACAATGGAATTCTCTCCTAGCAAAAACCTTGGGTGAAGTGGAATATGTTTATTATCAGTTCAGTTCAGTCCGACTCTTCGTGGCCCTATGGACCATGTTACGCCACGCTTTCCGGTCTCTCACTATCTTCCTGACATCACATAACTTCATTTGCAGTGCCTCGAAGATGCCATCTAACAATCGCGTTAGCTGCCTACCTTTTCTCCGGCGACCCCCAACCTTTCCCAACATCAAATCTTTCTCCAGCAACTCCTCTCTTCTCATGAGATGTCCAAAGTAGCTAAGCTTAAACTTTGGAATTTGACCCTCCTATGAGCAGTCAGGGTTTATGGTCGACAATATCGACTGATTTGATCTTCTGGCAGTCCAAGCAACTCTCAAGGGTCTCCGCTAGCACCACAATTCAAACGCGTCAATTCTCTGGCGGTCAGCTTTCTTCACAGTCCAACTCTCGCATCCATACATCACAACTGGAAAGACCATAGCACGAGTTATACGGATCTTGGTTGGCTGACGAATGTCTCTGCTCTTTACTAGGCGGTCAAGGCTAACCATGGTTCTTTCTCCCAGAAGCAGGCGTCTCCTAATTTCTTTGCTGCAGTATCCTTCCAGGGTAGTCTTGGAGCCCAAGAAGAGAAAATCTGTCACAGCTTCCACTTCTTATTCCTTGGTGCTGCAGGGCTTGATAGGGCAAGACGCCATGATATTTGTCTTTTTAATGTTCATTTTAAGCCCAAATTTCTTACTCTATTCTTGTACGCGCATCAGAAGTCTCTTGAGTTCCACTTCACTTTCTGCCATTAAAGTGGTATCATCCGCATATCTAAGGTTGTTGATACGTTTTCCAGCAATCCAGCAAGTATAGCTTGTTATTTGTTTCATTGTCCCATAAAGCCTGCCATTTAGCTCTTAGTTTAGTCATTATAAATTTGGTGCAGTCTTTACGGCGTATGTTGAGGTGATTTATTTCAGTGTTATGTGCGCGTGATGCACATTCGTCCACTTTTTCCTTCCCCCTGATCCCCAGGTGGATGGGGACCCAGCATATTTTTATTGGCTTTTACGACATTCTGGATATCTCCAATTAAGGGCTCCGTTGCATTTCTGCGGTGCAGTGCTGTGATTCAGAGTAAACAATACTATTTTTTATGATTTCTTTCATTATTGTTTTAACCACTACAGAGACTGTTTGTCAAATTAAGAAGAGGCAGCGTCAAATATGGCGAATGCGGACCGGCGCTTTCCGGAACACATTCTGGTCTTGTACTTTTACTTAGAGAAAAAAGAACTCAATCGTCTCGTTAAATGTCATACCATGCCCTTATGCTCCTGAATTACTGTAAATTTTTGCAATAATGTTAGCTCTCGATTTTGGCTCGATGTCAGCTGAAGGTAAGCGACAAAGAGACTAAAAGCATTTCATTCTTAGTAAATAATGAAGGTTTTGATAATCGCACCTTCTTAATGTGATTGCGCAGAAAGTCGTAGTTTCTGTTCAGAATAAGCTAAAGAAATATATGTGTAATGCTATGTGGCAAGAAGCATGCAGAAACACATAAGATGCTTACACTCTAAACGCAATCAAGAAATTGGACATGTGAAGGGGGCGTAACCAATAGTCGCAAAGAATACCAGGGTGAATTCCAAAGGAGAGGTAAGCTTAGCACGGGCCGGTAGAATGTCTGGTGGGCAGTTGGGATCAGGGCGCGCTTGCACAAACGATCTTAAGACTGTCTTAGCTAAGTCCAGACTTAACTGGAGTCTTAAGGATAGGCCGCTAGCATGGCTGCTTAAGACTGGAGCCAAGACTGGGCTTCAGTCTAGACTTGAATAAGTCGCTTGCAAGATTACGACTCTAGTGCCGTCTTAGTTAAGACACAAGGACGGCAGGTACCTAAGTAGCGAAATAGGGGAAAGCAGGGACGTGCTGGCCCCGTCCCGGCTTTGAGATGTAAACATTGTCATTCTTGCGCTGTGCTAAATCTGTGCCGTTGCTTTTTTGCGGCTAAAAAATTGTGTCATGAGGTAAAATGGCTAACGCGGTTGCTGAGGCTGTTCATGGAAGCCACTCTGGTGAACACAGGCCGAGCCGAAGTGAGCAACGAAGATTGCAGTCGGGTGTTTTGCTGTTTGGCCTGTGCGCTCACTAGTTCGTTTTTTCCTCTGTCAGCATTCGTTCTCCAGCAGTCTATTTCTCTGCAACTGTTGAAATCACTTTCTGCGTTTCGGCATCCGGCTGCAAGCGTACGAAGCATTTGGGCCCCTTTCGCGGCGCAGTAAGGCCGCCAAGCACATCGTGAATCAGTGAAAAGAAAAAAGAATAGAACGTGCGATGAAATCGTCCTTGTGACTAAGTGCGTCTCCGGTGATGGCCAAAGAGCTTCCGCGTCCAACGCGCATGCTATGATGTATAATATTATTCGACGTATGTGTGTGTGTGTGCGTGTGTGTGTGCGCGCCTGTGTGCGCGCTGTGCACCGTGTGCATACGTCTCGTGGCGAAGTAATGAGTTGTGCGCGTGATCACGCCTGTGTCACGTCTGTGGTCGTCGGTGGCTTTAATACAATACTGTGCTCTCTACACGGCTCCATTTTACTGTCTCCGTACTGTAAACGACCCGTGACCAGCACAAACTTTTGTCCTTAGGTCGAGTTTGTGTTCACAAAGCATTTGGGCTGCGATTGGCGTCAATTGCAGAAACATTCGGGCTGCAATTAACGCACAAATGGCAAGAAAGGTTTTATGAAGTTGGATGTGAGGAAAAAGCAGGAAGAGACACGCACAGACAACGTTTTCACTAGTTGCTGCTATTGCAGAATTTTATTTTATTCCTTTATTTTTGCAATGTGCGCCACAGATGTGCTACCATTTTCCCCCTCTCTTTATTACAGATATGTTCTTTGTATGAAGATTGGGAAAGACTCAACCTTGCTATTATCTTTGTTTTTGCTGGCCGTATTTTTACCTTTTGACATAATAGGAATTGCGGTATGGTGTGTTGCACTGCAGAAAACAGTCTAGTTTGATAGCTAACAAGGGGTATATTCATTCCCTGTGTTGCTTGATGTTGATTAAATATAGTAAGCTTCATGGACAGGACTTTTGGTGTGGCACATGTCTTCAAAAATCGGAACAGCTGTCAGACAATTTGGTGGTGCTCCACATTTGTGAACAGGGCATACACATGCGTACACATAACAGCGCATACACATAAAACATCAAGTGCTTAAGCGACTCTTACTGAGCGGTGTCAATGACAGGACTTGTTGCCGCTTGGCTGGAATACCAAGCACTCATGGATCAATTGTAGTTGTAACAAGTCATTGCTAGACATTTGATCATTACAAGTCATTTTATTCATTTCTAATCAATTGCAATTACAGGTCGTCGGTACACATGTGGGTCATCATAAGTCATAACCTCTAATAATCAATACCACTATCATTTTTCCTTTCATCTGTTCTCATATGACAGACACTTCCTGGTAACCGGTCCGCCGCTCACCTACTGAAAATTAACAAATCGACTATGTCTTCATTCAAGCACCCATTTAGTGCTGTCTGTACATCCTCTGCCAATACGTTTTGAGAACATGATTTTTTTTGTTTACAGGATTTAGCATGTCAAGTTTTAAGCAATGTCATAGTCGGGATGTGCACAAGCTTACTGCGCCTTTTTTTTAACATACACTGAGATTGCCCAGTGCACGGCCAGCTTTGTGTTTAGTCACCATCTAAACGCAGACACCAAGGCAGAATCGAAGTAGGGTTCTCCAAATCTAACAGTCAAGTTCCATCAACTGGGCCACTGCATTATGCTCAGACAACATGAGTACCCATAGGCCGCCGAGCTGCAAGCTGTGATGTGTTAATTTAGGGCCTAGGAATAACACAAAGGCTTGGTAATGAGAAATTATTGAGGCTGAAAACAAGGCAACTAACGAAGGAAACAGTTTATTTTGCAAGAGGAAATTACTGAGAAGAATTATTCTTAAAAAAAAAAAAAGCTCATAAGCAACAGGCATGCAAATGCTTGCTGGGCACTGGCCTTATTAGACAGTGACCAACTAGCATGAGCCTCTTGCTGCTGGCTGAAAACATTTTGCATGCACTTGCACAATGACATAGGCAAAGATGTTCATAGAATGGCTGAAAAAAGGAAACATGCAGTAGACTGAAATCAGTGACCCCCCCCCCCCCCCCCCCAAAGAGTCTTAATAACAACTGTCAGCATTTCCAAACAAGGACCACTGAATAGGAATGTTGCATGTTTATGTAATTTTATTTAATATTTAATGTATTTAATAAAAATTGCATTGTAATATTCTAAATGTTACACAGGTACCTCTTGAAAGATTCAGTGCACTATGCATCACATTGTGAAATACAAAACAGCAATTTAATAATAATAATAATAATATAATATACTTTATTTTTCCTTTAATACAAGGAAAGGAGCAGCCGCTAAAAAGCTGCTTCAAAGAGCAGCTTGACGGGGCGGCTGCCCCTGTATGTGATGGCATTTAACAGCAGAGAAGTCACGCTTACACAATAAATAATGAATGGAGAAATAATTAGATTACAAAAAAGCACAAGGTAAATTAGGAAAAATACATGAAAATAATACAGAGACATGCTGCAAGATAGAACACTTAATTTAAAAATATGCATTCATAGAAACATTTTACGGATTAATTTAATGGGAGGAAGAGAGAAATCTTCACTATAAGGAAATTATTGATTTAATATGGTAGGAAGCCTGAAGCGAAGCATTTGCTTGACATAGTTCGTCCGGCATGCTGTAACGTGCCAATGCTCTGGTAGTATGTGTGTGTTGTCTTGAAGCGCTGCTATGAGTGTTAGTGTGTTGTCCTTTTTATTGATGTCTTGTTTATATAATCACAAAAGCCTGTAGGTATACAAAGATGTTACTTTACCCATTTTTAGCTGCTTAAATATTGGTCCTGTATGTTCGAGGTAAGAAGCTTTAGCAATATTTCTTATTATACGCTTTCTACTGTTGTTGTTGCCCATACCAGCAAGTAGTAGTTGAGAACTGACGAAAAGAGTGAATTATAAAGCATAATGTTAATAGTAAGTGGAAATACTGGGAAATGTCGGCGTAGAGAACCTATTGTGTGTGGTAGTTTGTTGACTAAATATTCTATTGTGAACATACCATGTCATGTGCCCTGAGAAGTACACGCCTAACGTTTTCACACGAGTGAGCAATTTCTGTTTTAGTGCCAGTGAGTGTATTGACAAAGCTCGATTGCTTTATTTCTGGGATGGAAGAGAACTGCTTTTGTTTTATTGTCAGTCAGTTTTAGACTGTTTTGACACGCCCTGTGTTCACTTTTTTCCAAGGTTATGTTAGCCCGACTGGATAGCTCTATGCCCGAGTGACAGAGAAAAACAGACTTGTATCATCAGCGTAAATAATGTGTTTTGCAGATGAATTTATGGAAACAAGATCATTAATGTAGAGAAAAAAAAGAAGGGGGCCTAAAAGATTGCTTTACAGTATTTGTCTGTATACCATATTGGTGGGCATGTTCCCCCCCCCCTTTTTTTTCCCTGAAGTTTCGTTTAAACCCAGCCAAACACGCCATTAAAATTGTAGCATCCCATCTACTTTCAAATAATAGGTTAACCATTGTCAATATGAGCTGCTAGTGCACATGCAGTTAAAGAATCACAGTGTTCGGATATTAGCAAGGACAAAGAACATACTTTCATTAACGGTATTTAACGTCCCTAATGAAATCAGGTACGAAGGAGAGTGCATAAATACGTCAACTACCATTTATTGGTGCTGGGTGTTGTGACCGTGACCTACTTTGTCTGCTGTAATCATTAAAGGTATTGAAAACCTCTGCCTGGAGGCTGAAAACCTCATGCCTGGAGGCTTTGTTGGAGGCTTTCACTTAACAGCAAAAGCAAAGATTAAGATGCTAGACAAGTGACGATACTGCACTTATAGAGCTGACGTGACGAACAGTATGCACTTTTGTTCTGCTGTACCACAATCGAGCTATTTCTCTGCTGAAATATTTAAATTTTTGTAAGCAAAAATGTGTTGGAACAAAATGCTTTCAAACTTGGCATATTGCAATCATTACACTCAATTGTTGGCCTTTTGTGATTCACACAAATATTTCAATTATGACCATTTGGAAGTGAAGTGCAGAATAGCACAACCACAAGGAAATGTGTACAAACAATTAATATATCATGATACAAAATCTTAGCAAAATAGCCTGTTGTGCACATTGTTTCCATGCACTCAGCCTGCTCAATAACCTAAAGAAAAACTAAGCAATTTAAAAAGATCATGAGCCTTAAAGGGTTGAATGTTGAAGGATTGTAGTTTGTCATGTAAAATATTGTGATGCTACTATATGAAAAAGCCTGAGCCAACGGCAAATAAAGATGAGTTTGTTTTCAGCGTTCTGCACGTCGTCGTGCAACCAAGTTTCTGTGCCAGCAATTAAGTACAGTTCGTGCGACACTGACAAAAATTCGAATAGTTCAGGCTTATTAACAATACTGCAGGCACTAACATTTGGCAGATTGAGTTCCTTATAGAATATTTGTCAATGGTCTTCATCGCATGAGCTGCCGCGAGTGCTGCTCAGCTTAACACGACTGTTAGTTTCCATGTTCCAGGTATAGGTTACACCATTTACTGTCAGTTTGTCATGGATAAGTTCAACTTTTGTGCCTGCGTCTTTAGCGTCTTTTACTGATTGCCACAGTAGCTTTCACAGTAACATAATACATAAATAAATAATGCATAAAGGACAAGCCATGGTTCAGAGCTGGATTTTGCTACAGCACATTTTTATCGTGGTAATGCAGCCTGAGAAAAAGGTCTTCGAGACAGGGGACAGAATATTCAAGGGAGTTGGAAACATTTCTCACATTCTTGGCAAACACATAACGTACCTGCTGGCAGCAACAGGGTAGTATCAGTATTCAAAACACACTGCTCACATTGGATACAGAAGTATGAGTATGTGAACTCTGTGGGATAATGAAAGGGTTCCAAAAGTTGCAAATGCAGTAATACATTTTAAACAGTGTATTGATACTTTGCTATAAATGAATGCAATTGCCTTTTTAATTGCATAAACACTTTGCAAACATCTGCATTCTTGTGAATCACACTTTAAAAGCAGGCCGGTCAGGACTCCACCAATTCTCTCCACAAAAGTGAGTGCTTAAATATGCTGGAGCCTGATACAGCAACCTTTAAGGTTTGCTAGATATGTTTGAAGTCCAACATTGGCAGCTGCAGCTTCACACGTGTTGACACTGAATGTTTCGGCACCACACAAAGCTGACAAGGCTGACACCAACAACACAGGTGCAACGGGTCTCACTTCACTAGCGGCACTGTGAACATCCAAGTTGCACACACTGAACACAGTGCTGACACCAAGCACACATGAGCAATCAAAACAATCTGCAGCTAGTCTCACTTCTGGTGACGCTGTGAAGGGCTCCACACAATAAGCACGCAGCGTTGACACCAAAAGCAGCGGGGACGTATAAACATCCAACCATCAACGGGCTACTTGCCAGCTGCTACCTGAGATGGCAGAACAAGCGCTGTTTGAACAGCGCAAAATCACTGAAGCACTAATGCGAAGACGATCAGTTGGTTTGTGCACGCTCTCAGATGCAGCCCAGCACTAGGATCTTGAAGAGAGTGCAATGGATGGCGCCCATGACGCGTTGGAAGCCTCCCAAAGCTTTGATGTATTCACGCCAGGTCCATCCTCCGGAGAATGACGGCTGGAAACAAGACATATGTGTTTCACTTGTGACACACGTTTCAAAACCTACATGTAGCGGTACGAAAGCATGTTTGAGCTGCACGCCCCATTTTACACACTGAGCGGAGAGAGCTGATTAGCAAGCGAGACTCAAGCGAGGTTTGAAACCGGCAGCTCGTGCCGCGTTTAGCCGTATAGTCACACCACTAAAGGCCCCCGTGGGATATACGGTGCCAGTACACACAACAGGGAAAACGAAAAAAAAAATATTTGCGTCGCAACAACTACGACGACAAATACGGCAACCAAGAAATGGCTTCGGAAACGCACCATCAATTATTCTGCATCGCCCGGTATCATAGCACAAACAAAACGGTGATGAAGAGCATCACTACGTTCCGCGTACTATTATTATTTTCTTTTTGAACTGCATTCACCGTTTAATACACGAGAGACGTATCATAGCAAAGCACCCGCGCAAAAGAATGGCGAAAATGTTCAAGCTCACCTCAAGCCGACGAAGCCAGCGCGACTCGCATGGCAGTCCAAAGAGCAACGGAAGAGCGTCGACACAAGTTCCCAGTCACTAAACAACTCCGAGAGGACGCGTGTCACCTCTGCATCAACACGAAGGGGTACAGAAAAACTTAGTTGCACGTTTTCCACGCTCGAAGGGGTCTATCATGTGTATCCAGCCGTAGCAGCCGCACTGCAGCCATTTTGAATCTTAATAAAGTTCGCAGTTAAGACTGCCTGAACGCTGTCTTCAAGCTCCGTCTTAACCGCAGTCTTAAACGCGCACTGAACGTTTTGTGCAAGCGACTTAAGCCGTAGGGAAATCTAAGCTAAGAACGCTGGCCATAGGGACATACAGAGCCAACCGAGATAGACTTGATGCCTGCACAAAGCCTATGAACGAGCTGGACAGTCACGACGTTTGCCGCAATATTTCACCGACAGGTGGCAACGCCATAGAAGTAGCGACTTGGCTTGACGCTCATACACGCGTTTTTGTTTTTGTTTTAACCTTTGCCTTTCTTGCGTTGTTTTGTCAAATAAGGATGTGCGCGCCGCTTCTCGGCAGCTTTACAAAATAACTGAAACTGAACTAAATCCCATCGTCATGTTCTGGGAGGCCGTAAAACTAAACAGATGGTCACTCGTTGTGTGTTGATCGGCGTGGTGTGCGTCCGCTCACGTTTTCTCGTTCGTCGAATGCCTGCGGAGCGTCAGTATCGCGTGCTGCCCGTTGCAGATCTCCACTTGTGTCGTGAACGTGCTTTCAGGGACAGGAAATATCCCTGCGAGTTTGAGCTACAGCTGCGATCCCGCTTCGGCAGGGTCAGCATCCGTTAACCGAACCCGACTCATCGCACTCATGCGTTAACTTCATACTGCCTGGTGCTTCTGGCGTTGAAGTTTTTGCTACCGGCGGCTTTCTCATAAAGGCTAGTGAACCGGTCGGCGTGGACGAGTCGACTTCAAGCCGGGCAGTAAGAAGAGTCGTTGTCGCACTGAAACGGAACGCCGCAGCCTGGACACGGTAAGAGCCGCCGTTGTCATTTCACCCATTTTGCCTATTGCAATGTTTCTTGACCAGTAGAGTCAAGGCAGGACGAAATAGAAGAAAGTGCTTAAAATCGTATACCTTTATTTAGCGGTTGAGATATACAGGGCCCATAGCGGACGTTAGCGACAGCGAAGCAATATTATCAGGAACGTTTATTTTTTTTCACCTATTACGGTCATAAGCGTTTATTGCCATGATCGAGCACAACGGTACCGATTGCGCACCTTGACGGGGTTTGCATCATACAGGGTCTGCGACAATTTTTTTTTTCTTTTTGGAAGGCTTGCCATGTGGCATAGAATCATGCTGTCTTTTAACTTAAAGGGAATCATGCAGTCTATTTTCTTCAAGGAATCGGAGCAAGCTCCGGCCCTTAATTTGTCCATTAGCCGCAAGTGTAAATGTTCCTCCTCTGTAGCCGACAGCCAATCCAACTTCTTGTAGTCGTCTTATTCTTGACGGCTGCATTCCTGGGCATGTCCATAAAATGTGGCGAAGATCCATCTCGGCAGCTGGCCTTGGACACTTAGGGAATGTACTATGCATTGCATCCTGTTCAGAGCCCCATCGGCACGTCACCGATTGAGTAAGGGACGACAAGTCTTGCTACGCAATAGCATCAGCATGGAATTCAATCTCGGTTTTGTGCCGCCACATGATTACCTGCAACTGTAACCGATGAATATGCGCACCAGAAGTGATATAAGCTTCCTGCTTTACAGCTGGCCATCCCAGGATGAGCTGCCGGGCTGCATGAGCGACTTCTGTGCTGCTGGAGGTTTCCCTGGTATTGTGGGCGCCATCGATGCCACTCATGTCAAGATCCAGGCCCATGAGCTGTATGAGGGAGCGTACATATAAATAGGCATTTCTACCACTCCATCTTCGTGCAGCTTGTGGTGGACAGCAAGTGCCAGATCCTCGATGTGGTCGCAAAGTGGCCCGGTGGCACATATGACGCACGAGTGCTCAAATACAGCGCCCTCGCTCAGCTCTTCAAACCGGGCACTTACACCGGCATCCTGCTGCGGTGGCTATCCATGCAGACTTTGGCTCCAGAATGCGGACATGTGCGGCAAAAAGCGATACAACGCAGCTCATGGCACCACCAGTGCAGTGATTGAAAGGTAGGTGCGCAGCACATTCTAAATATTGGATTGCATGGTATCCCGGACACTGACCGGTTGTGGATGTCCGTGTTGTTCGAACAGCTTGGTACAGTTGCAAGTGTTGCTGAGCGAACAATGTATGCTGAAAGAAATTAACTTTGATGTCGCATTTGTTTACTAGTTAAATAACACTGCAGTCAAATAACTTTGGCCAAGCCTGTGGGGGGGGGGGGAGGAAGCTTTTCAGCAAACAAACAAATTATGATTGGGTGTCAGTCAAGTTATATTTGTTGAATGACACATATCAATATTTACTTAGCAATTAGATTTGTTCAAAAATCATAACATTATTGTGTCATTTGAGCATGATACATATTTCCTTAAATGAAGGTATCGAAATATTTCCATTCAATAATGGTGCAAGGGTATTTACTGCATTACATTGCACCGGACACGTTTACAGGTTGTGTGATAGCCTGGAAGAACAAATGCTGAAAGCATACATTTCATGTACAGCATATTACGAAGCTGTCAGTTCCATAAACCAAAAGTTACTCAGAGGAGATGTGGCGTTATTTGAAATGCATCATGATGGGGAGAAAATGTTTATTATTCTGCATATGCATTCACTTTTACTGCAGCAACTTGGGTTACGCGCGTCACCAACTTTATAGTGGCATTGCATAGCCCACTCACGATGTGTTTTTTTTTTTGTAGGACAATAGGGCAGCTGAAACGCTGCTTCCATTCCCTCCATGATCAGCAGCACATGTCACTGGACCATGTGTGGACCAGCATCATGACGAGGTGCTAACTCCACAACGTGTCCCAGGAGTATGCATGCAGCATAGGCAAGCACATGGAAGTGCAAGATGAAGTGTCTGTACATGCTTATCCTCACTGGGGTTATAGATTTATGCTGCGCAAAGGCATGGTGCAGCAAGATTTCTCCTGCTTTAAGTTCAGTTATGTGAAATAAATTATGCCTGTGCTAGTCACTGAGTTTAATGTTTTCACTGGGTGACTTCTCCTGACCGGATAACTATGCAAATGTGCTTATTTCATTATGTGCTACGTCAGTCTTGTATTGACATCCTGAAGCCTATGCAAGAGTGTGCATTGAAGTATTTGCTGTTGAGCTGTTTAACATTGCAGTACATATAGAGCATAACAGATGGAGCATAAACATCTCCTTTTTACTTCATTTTGGTTGTAACATCCAATTCGAGACATGTAAACAGGAGATTATATTTGAGCACTAAGCTTAATGTCTATCTGCAGTGGAGTTACAGTGGTTAGGGTGCTTGACTACTGCACCCGAAGATGAAGGATTGAATCCTGGCCATGGTG